>NC_141685.1:1221682320-1222347320 GCF_964263255.1 Lissotriton vulgaris | reverse complement strand
ATTTAATTAAGATAGGTGCTGGACACTGAACCTATTTACTTTACTATTCCCACTCCAATCTACATTTAATTGAGGAAGGTGCTGGACAATGAACCTATTCAATCTACAATTCCCACTCCAATCTACATTTAGTTAGGGTAGGTGCTGGACACTAAACCATAATAAATTACTATTCCCACTCCAATCTACATTTAATTGAAGTAGGCGCTGGACACTAAACCATAATAAATTACTATTCCCACTCCAATCTACATTTAATTGAGATAGGTGCTGGACACTGAACTTATTTAATTTACTATTCCCACTCCAATCTACATTTAATTAGGATAGGTGCTGGACACTGAACCTATTTAATTTACTATTACCACTCCAATCTACATTTAATTAGGATAAGAGCTGGACCCAGAACCTATTTAATTTACTATTCCCACTCCAATATAGATTTATTAATTAGGGTAGGTGCTGGACACTGAACCTATTTAATTTACTATTCCCACTCCAATCTACATTTAATTGAGGTAGGTGCTGGACACTGAACCTATTTATTTTACTATTCCCACTCCAATCCACATTTAAATAGGGTAGGTGCTGGACACTAAACCTTAATAAATTACTATTCCCACTCCAATCTTCATTTAATTGAAGTAGGTGCTGGACACTAAACCAAAATAAATTACTATTCCCACTCCAATCTACATTTAATTGAGATAGGTGCTGGACACTGAACTTATTTAATTTACTATTCCCACTCCAATTTGCATTTAATTAGGATAGGTGCTGGACACTGAACCTATTTAATTTACTAGTCCCACTCCAATCTACATTTAATTGAGGTAGTTGTTGGACACTGAACCTATTTCATTTACTATTCCCATTCCAATCTACAATTAATTGAGATAGGTGCTGGACACTGAACCTATTTAATTTACTATTCTCAATCCAATCTATATTTAATTAGAGTAGATGCTGTACACTGAACCTATTTAATTTACTATTACCACTCAAATCTACATTTAATTAGGATAGGTGCTGGACACAAAACCTATTTAATTTACTATTCCTACTCCATTATACATTTAATTAGGGTAGGTGCTGGACACTGAACCTCTTTAATTTACTATTCACACTCCAATCTACATTTAATTAGGATAGGTGCTGGACACCGAACCTATTTAATTTCCTATTCCCACTCCAATCTACATTTAATTGAAGTAGGTGCTGGACACTGAAATTATTTAATTTACTATTCCCACTTCAATCTAAATTTAATTGAAGTAGGTGCTGGACACTGAACCTATTTAATTTACTATTCCCACTCCAATCTACATTTAATTAGGGTAGGTGCTGGACACTGAACCTTTTTAATTTACTATTCCCACTCAAATCTACATTTAATTAGGGTAGGTGCTGGACACTGAACCTACTTAATTTACTATTCCCACTCCAATCTACATTTAATTAGTGTAGGTGCTGGACACTGAACCAATTTAATTTACCATTCCAACTACAATCTACATTTAATTGAAGGGGGTGCCGGAGACTGAACATATTTAATTTAATATTCCCATTTAAATATTAACATTTTTAAATAATGTAAAATGTATTAAATATTTTCCTATTTCAGTTTAAAATAAAATATTAATTATTTTATAATTTAATTTATATTCTAAAAATAATGTTATATAAACACAACATCCCACTCATAAAAATTTCAAAAAAAATGGAAATTAGAAATTAAAATTTTCTGTTTCAAATAAAATTTAATTAAAAACATTTTTTTTAAAACACTCCCCAGCCATATCCCCTATGAATCCAACATCACTCTCAAATAATTTTAAAATAATCATAAATTTTAAAATAAAAATTCATATTTGATTTTAAATTAAAAATGTAATATGATTTTAAATACTCCCCACCCTTATCCTCTATAAACCCAACATCCTGCGCCTAAGATTTAAAATAAAATTAGAAATTTGAAATTTGAAATTCAAATTTCAATTTCAAATTTAAATGAAAAATGATTAATTCTTAAAACACTCCCCACCCTTATCCCCTATAAACATAACATCCCGCTCCCAAAATGTACAATAAAATTAGAAATTTTAAATTTGAATTTACCATTTCAATTTAAATTTTAATTAAAAAATAATAATATTTTAAAACACTCACCACCCTTCTCCCCTATAAACCCATCATCCCGCTCCTAAATTTTTAAATCAAATTAGAAATGTGAAATTTGAATTTCCCATTTGAATTAAAATTAAAATTAAAAAAATATAATTTTTTTAAATACTCCCCACCCTTATCCCCTATAAACACAACATCCTGCTCCTAAAATTTAAAATATAATTAGAAATTTAAAATTTAAAATTCCTATTTCATTTGAATACATTTTTTTAAAATGTATATTTTTTAAAACACTCCCCACCCTTATCCCCTACAAACCCAACATCCCGCTCCTAAAATTTTAAATAAAATTAGTAATTTGAAATTTGAAATTCCTATTTCTTTTGAATACATTTTTTTAAAATGTTATATTTTTTAAAACACACCCCACCCTTATCCCCTATAAACCCAACATCCCGCTCCTAAACATTTTTTAAACTTTAAAATATTTATTAAAATTCCTGTAAAATAAACAATAATAACAATTACAAATTTACAACTTATAAAACATAATACACGAATATGTTAACTTTTTGATATTTTAACATATCGATATTTCTTATATCGACAGTACTTAACTCGATGTTAAACACACTAATACAAAACGATATTTATATTTCACACTTCCATACATACAACATCGATATTTCTTACCTGCTATATTTAGGAGCCGATATTACTGCAATTCGACATCAGGAACTCGATATTTTGACTGTGTACCGGGTGGTGCATGGGTGTTCTGATTAAGGTTGGGAGTTTCATGAGTGGGCGGAGCTTTCTACCACATTGACTACCATAATCCTCGATGTTGCAACTGCTTAGCATCTCATAATTATTATTATTATTCTTATGTGCATACACGCTGAGCTGTCCCGCATGCTTACCTGCAAATGTATGGCCGTCAAGAGGGGCTGACTGGCCACCGGAGCGCCGCTCGCCAGTCACCAACCAGGCACAAGCCATAGATCCAGGAGAGCATCCCCTGCCGAGCCACTGGGCCCGGATTCCGAGCGCAGACATGCTGATGTACCCCCTGCATGGTGCTCTGAGTCCTGATGCCACCTTTAACCCACAAAGGAAACAGAAGGAGATGATGAACAGAGCGCTGAAACTTTTCAGACATTCACCCCATTCACAGATCTGGGGTGAATCCATGTGAAGGGGTTGATCGGAACACCACGCTATCGTACCTGCCATTACCGCTCCATGACATGACAACCACGCATAGCACTTCACCTGGACCGGGAAAGCAGGAGTTAACACCGCCTGCCTCTTCTCACCAGCAGGGACGTCACAGACAGCTGAATAAAGATGACCAATCCAGACACAGAGGGGTGGGGCCACAACCACTAAAGAAGGGATAATAGAACCAGTAAGGTGCGCTGTCATGCCTGGGGGAAGGAAGGTGCTGTGCTGCAGGGGTCGTATCAGGAGTACACCTTCGCAAGAGAAGGGAAGGACACGACAGAGAGCCCCAACCTTCAGGATCTTGAGGGGGACGGAGGACTCGACTCCTGGACGGAGGAATGGTGGACACCCCCGGAGGACCCTGGAGAGGCGCCGAGGCGGTACGTGACTTGGGAGGCAGTGCAGGGAGGGAGTTACCGGGAGCGCTAACTGAGAGGTTAATTTAAGGGTTCACCGAGTGTCTTCACTATGTGCGTGTGTGTGTACCCCCAATGTACCCTACACCCACCCCACTCCCTCACGCCATATCACTGCCCTAAAGGAGGAACAAGATTGCCTCCCACGATTGTATGTTGCCTTTATGCTGACCGAGTGTGACAGGTCAGACACGTCTTCAGGGGTTATATAGCCCCCACACCTCTGAATATTACTTTGTCATCACTGACACTGTGCTTTCACTTTCCCCACCCCCTCATCTTTACGTACGCCGTACCCTTACGGGCTCCTATATTATGGTGAAGGGTTCTGTCTTGAAAAACCAGTGCAAGGACAGGGTTACTAACCGCTTCTTTTATTTTATGTTGCCTCTCTCCCATGCGAGCCTTCTGAGACGACCCCTCCTCACCGAAAAGAACAGCCCAGGACCACCGGACAGATGACCCAGACACCCCTTGGGGGAAAGAGGCCTTCATCCCTTGCATATGGACTTTCATTTGTTTTTGTTGGTGTTGTAACCTTCAATAAATATCATCATTGAGCCCGTAATTCGGCCTCCTCGGTTCTTCTTCCGCCCTTCCCTCTCACACCCCATCATCATTCTTAAGCTCACTTCACCACTCCAGTTCAGACCCAGCTATATGCAAATCAGTCTTGACCCTGTGCCTCATGGAAACAGTCCAGCCCGAACTTCCAACCCAGGTCTTCCCTGAACCGGAAACAAGCATCCTGGGACCAGTTTCTGGGTAACACCCTTCATCAGCCAGGTTAGCTTGAATCCAGCGGCAAAGTGAGCAAGAGACCCATGTCTGGGTAGGCTCTGCAAATTTAGGGCGATCAAAGCAAACACAAGGGGATGATGGACGGAGCACTGAAACTTTTCAGACACTCACCCCCAGTCACAGATCTGGGTTGAATCCATTGTCATTCTTTAGCTCACTTCGCCACCTCAGTTCAGACCTAGCTATATGCAAATCAGTCTTGACCCTGTGTCTCAACAGGATCAAGACTGATTTGCATGTGGCTGGATCAAAACTTGGGTGATGTGGTCAGCAAAATAATGATGGATTAAACCCAGATCCTTGTGACTGGGGGTGAATGTTTGCATTGTCCAGCATTCCATCCATCTACTGTTTCTTTTGCATATGTCGCCCTAATTGGGAAGGATATGCCCTGACGTGGGTCTCATGCTCACTACACCATTGGATTCAAGCTAGCCTGGCTTATGAAGGGTGATGCCCTGAAACTGGTCCCAGGATGCTTGTTTCCAGTCGAGGAAGGACCTGGCTTGTCAGTTCAGGCTGGATTGTTCCCACATAGAACAGGGTCAATGCTGATTTGCATATGGCTGGGTCCAAACGGGTGGTGTTGTGAGCAAAAGAATGATGGATTAAACCCAGATACTTGTGACTGGGGGTGAATGTTTGCAATGTTCATCATTCTTTCCATCAATTGTTTCTTTTTCTTTTGCTCTGACCCACAGGCACTGCTGCTCAGCTGTTGAAAGGGCTCAATCACTTGGCTTCATTGGTGTTCCTCCCCACTTCAAGGGCTCAATCAATTGGTGAGAACTTCAGTGCATTTTGCTCTTCTCTTTTGCTCCCTTTGTGCTCCTTTGTCCAAGGAGTAAAGAGACTTCAGGGACGTTTGGGAAAACATTGTGCACTTTTGCTCCCAGGCTGTTATTGCCTTCCTCCCAGTCGCATATAAGCAGAAGCAAAAAGTATGCTTCCTCAACTCAACTGACTGGGTCACAACAAGGCTTGGAATTAGTGCGTTGCACACAAGCCATTAAAATAGAAAAAGGGCAACATACATTTGCCGCTCCCAATCACACCATAAGGTAAAGTAGGCAGTGCCAGTAAACTCCACTCTGGAGTTGTAGGCAGAGTATTTTTGCCATACTCCTTGATCCAAGAAGAGAGCAAAGTGGAAAAATTTAGGGAACTCCGTAGTCGGAGTGAAGTTTAACGCCTATCCCTAGTAGCGATAGAACTACCCAATGTTTTTGATGCAGAACCCTATTTCCTTAAAAAAGCAGACAGGGTTTTGCGGCAGAAAACTGCACCCATTTTAAACAGTCGCTATGAAGGAGAAATGCTTTACTTTCTCCTTTCTTTTCTGACTTTGCATGTGCACTGCACTCTATAGCACACATGCAAAGTGGGAAAAGGTTTAAATTAAGTCTAAGCATAGTAATATGTACTGAAAGGGTATCCTTCCATTACAAGACCTACACTAGACTCAGAGAGACACCCTTGCACTATAGTGCAAAAGTGTGTCTGTGGCTCACGGCAGCACATTTCTCCACTGGTGCTAAGGAGACGGAAGGAGAGTGCCATATTTCTGTAAATATGGTGCTCTCCTGCTCTCTCCTTCTCACACGATTCAGAAAAGGGGGTGGTGATGAACAGAGTGTCTGAATTAAGCAGACCACTCTTACCCAGTCCAAAGATCAGGGCTTGATCCATCACCGTTTTTTAGCTCACTACACCATCCCAGCTCAGAACTTGGCTATATACAAATTAGTCTGACCCTGGCCCAGTGCATCATGGGAACAGGGCAGACCAAACTACCAAGCCAATTCCTATACTGGGAAGGAAACAAGCTACCGGGGACCGGTTTCTGGCATTTCAGCCGTCTTCGGCCCGGGTTGCTTGAATCCTGATGGTGCAATGAGCTAGGGACTCACATCTGAGTATACCCTTCCACGCTTATGGTGGACAAAAATGATTCAGAAAAGGGGGTGAGATGAACAGAGTGTCTGAATTGAGCGGACCACTCTTACCCAGTCCAAAGATCAGGGCTTGATCCATCGCCGTTTTTTAGCTCACTGCACCATCCCAGCTCAGAACTTGGCTATATGCAAATTAGTCTGACCCTGGCCCAGTGCATCATGGGAACAGGGCTGACCAAACTACCAAGCCAATTCTTATACTGGGAAGGAAACAAGCTACCGGGGACCGGTTTCTGGCATTTCAGCCGTCTTCGGCCCGACTTGCTTGAATCCTGAAATGCCAGAAACCGATCCCCGGTAGCTTGTCTCCTTTCTGGTGAAGAATTGGCTTGGTAGTTTAGTCTGCCCTGTTCCCATGATGCACTGGGCCAGGGACAGACTGATTTGCATATAGCCAGGTTCTGAGCTGGGATGGTGCAGTGAGCTAAATAACGGTGATGGATCAAGCCCTGATCTTTGGACTGGGTGAGAGTGGTCTGCTTAATTCAGACACTCTGTTCATCACCACCCCCTTTTCTGTATCCTCTCCTTCTCACACAGCACAGCATTTGTGGCTGCTGTACTCCGCTGCATGATAATCAAGGAAATCTGGGCCCGAGTGTAGTTGTCTGCTGTGCTGTGGTGCTGATTGTGAGACATCATCAACAGCATTATCAAGATAGAGACGTTATCTTTGTGTGATTATGAGGTGTGGTTGTAATAGTTGTTGTTAGTGCACAGGGAAGAACTGTATCAATCCGAGTGAGATGCCCCTGGTCATTTGAAGTGAATGTTTAGATAGGTCAGGAAGTGTTGCTCTGAACTGTTCCTTGTGTGTTTGTGTGTGAAAATCTGTCATTTCTTTAGAGGACAGACAAAAAATATTTGATGAAATTGCTTGCATTTGTTTTGCGTAAATTGCTAATAGAACTTGCATGAAAATTGTACAGGAGTGTGAGCTGCTGCAAGGAGTGAATTTGACATCACAGTGTGCCGCACTGACTTAAGTCGGTTCGTGTAGAGCCATGCTGGAATTGGTTGGATAAATTAAAGAGTGCCCAGCTGCAATTGGTTGCGGTCGCCTACCAAAGCATTGTAGAGAAAATATAACTTCCTGGTTTCAATAAAAAGGCATTTGAGAATATTGCATATTTTGATAAAAAATGTAATTATTCAAAGCATTACGAAGCCTACTGAAGGGAGATGTGACTGTGACTGTTAGAAAGAGGGAAGAGTAACCTCCCAAAGGTACATCAGGTCATATTATAGTGATAGATGTTCTTCTTCACACATCAGTTTGGCTCACAAAATGGCAAAGGATCACTGAGAAAGATGGTCCTTCGGCATTTCCTTGTTATGAGACATTGAATTTGAGGAACAATGAACATTTAAGGAGGACGATGTATGCCATGACACCGCACTCTGGGCCTACACAATACAAATCACTAAATGCCTAGAAGCATACACTCCATCTTAGACACAATGAGAGATATTAGGAAGGAGTTAAGAAAGCCATACGCACTTGTGCGGATAGTAGCTTGGATGCAGAACAGAAAGCTTGGAGAACTGGGATGATCGAGGAAGCCTAGGATATATCCTGCATTAACAAGTGAGGAAGAAGGGAAAAGTTAAAACAAGGACAGGAAAAAGAAGAAAGAGACAAAAGACACAGAGAATGAAGCTGAGGACAGTGATAGTAATTGAAATGAGGATTTTATAACTGAATTATTGTTTAACCATCCACCTCCATGCAATGTAATTCAAACTGGTGGATTGAGTAATGTACCTATTGGTGAGACTTTTGATGTGCCTACGACACAAGTAAATATGAATCCTACTCCGACTTCAACATTGCTTGGTTTCAGGTTTCTCACACATTCCAGTGTCCGGAGTTTGTAGCAGACCAGAGCCGAGCTGAGTCAAGCAGATTGCAGAATGCCTAGCTGTAGTGGCGGAGCGTCGGAAGGAACGTCAGGGGGATTAGAAGATAGATTGAGCCCAATATTGAGCCCCATCCCGACCCAACCCCGATGCCGAGAAGCTGCCTGGCCTCAAGTTCTGCTGACCGCCATTGTGGCCGCTGTTGCTGGCAGCGTAAAGCACCCAAGGCACCCGAAGGAGGAGCCGAGCAGAGGAGCCGAGTAGTGCAGCCGAGAAGCACAGGCGGCACTAGGAGCTGAGCCCGCGGCCGGAGGCTCGTGAGACGGGGCCCGTGAGACGTCTTGTTGATAGCCTGGATAGCCTGGTAGACTGACAGCCTGTGAATCTGCGATACTCAGTGGAACCACAGAGGCTTCCCAAGTCAACAGCGCTGCCTTGCCTAAGCCTGCTCCCCCAGGATCAACGCGGCAGCCTGCCTGTTTCCCAGACCCCGATCGACTCGGTAGGTGCTGCGCTTGAAGTAGAGCCCTCTGTGAGCCCCGGACCTCCGTGCGAGCTGTATTGGAGCAGCGGGTGCTGCCAGCGTGGGCTCTCGGTGCTGCCAGCTGAGAGAGACTGCCAGAGGGAAGAGGATCAAGGCAATGAGTGCGGAGGTAATGAATGCAGAGGCTAGAGGCAAGTGTTGTAGACCCGGTCAAGCCCTTATTCCACTCACCGCCAAGACAGCCCATACCGTTGTTCACTACACACTGTTGTTTCCCCCCCCCCGTTTCTGACTGCAAGCCTGAGAGGGACCCGTCCCCGGACATTTTCGAGAATGAGCGAGGAGTCGAAGCGTGTCGAGGCGAGGTGAGGAGGACGCTGTCTCTTCCACCTTGCTCTTGGTAAAGCCTCCAGCATCCAGCCTGTGTGCTTTTCGGTGGTGGCAGTGGGTAAAAATTCTGTGCACCCTGTACACCAGCAGCCGCAGTTTCCCGAAAAAAACAGCGGCAGGCAGAGGGCTGCAGCAAACTGCCCGGCGGCGGTCTCTGCTGCCTCGCACAGAGTTGTACAGCCCCGTAGCAGCAGGAGCCACGAAAGCTCCCCTCCCTCCCACCGTGAGCGTTCCACAGTGGCAGGAGGGGTCCACAGCGAGGGCTCAATAGCGGCAGGAGCCGTGAGCCACGGGCCACCACATCCACTGGCAGGAGCAGGGAGAAAAAAAAACCCTCCCTCCCGTCGCGAGCGCTTCATAGCGGCAGGAGGGATCCATAACGAGGGCTCCATAGCGGCAGGAGCCGCAAACCATCACACCCTCCAGCACCCCCTAGCAGCGGTAGGAGCAGCGAACGACAGGGGCAACAGGAGCATCTTTAGGAGCCTCAGCCGAGGCAGAGGCAAGAATAACAAAGCTGCAGCCCCTGTCAGTGGCAGAAGCTGTGCTAGTCACAGAAGAAACGGCAGCATGAGACACCCCCACACTGGATGGAGCTGTAACAGCAAACACAGCAAAAAAACACCAGTACCAGCAACCAGTGACCTCCCCGCATAAGTTAAGGTAAGGCACGCCGGTCCCCCAGGGTGTGCACCAGAGGACCAGGGCCCCCCTGGAAGTAGCAGTTACACGCCAGCAGCCTAGTACCTCTGAATCACCCCGGAATAAAAAACTTTTTGTGCAAGAGACCACCATGAGGTCAGGGAAAATAAGGGGGGGCACCAGGCGCCCAGCACCCGAAACCTGAAAAAGAGGGAGAGGAAGGAGAGGATTTAATAGAGGATTTAACCAAGGACAAACTAGAATCGGAAAAGCTCAGTAAGCCAAGAGAAAGGGAGCAGGAACACTTCTTGGAACAAGACAATAAACAGGATACGGGGGGCAAAACAGAAAAGGATCAAACACAATCAAACAACATTACCCATACCCCCATCAGGGCAACCGGCTCCCCTATTAAAACTAACATCAAAAGCAGCAAACGGGCTCTCATCACCGATTTCCTAAAAGTATGTCACAGCTTATCCCCAGGGAAGCAAAAGATGCACAAGGCAACTAATGAAGCAAAGGAGGCAAAGGAGCCAAGGAGTACAAGCACAGGGGGGCAGCGCAGACAACGAGATACCTTAAGACAAAGTCAGTAGGTCAATAAGCACTGAGGACACAGAGCATAAGGCCCTTAAGCTGTCCACATCAGAGGATGGAAGTTGCACTAATTCTATCAAGAGCCCATTATTTGCATGTATTTCACCAACAGGCCATTCAGGCCGCAGTACAGAACGGACAGCGATTTAAATGGGAGTTGGCACTTACACTTACACCCAAACAATGGACCTGCCAAGCACTAATAAATCAACTAAGGCAGCAAAACCAACAGCTTCAAATAGCTGAACAAACTGATTGGCAGCCTTGTGAAGAACAGACCAGGATGGCAAACTGGTGCTTGAGCAGGGCAGTCACAACAGCTTCGACAGCTCGCATGCAATACTAAACAAAGCTGTAGACCCACAACCTGATCTACCACTTGTCCAGTTCAGATCACCCCATGAAACTGAACCAGCCAACCTAGCCAGCTACCCAGAACCCCAAAAATCACCTTCACCAGGACGATGCACCAAGGAACAAGAGGGACAATACCCCAAGGAACATCAAGAAAGCCCATCAACAGGACCTTTTTGGGATCAGTTACTTGACACCATGAAGACGATTGCATCAGCAGCAACTTATCATGCAGACAAGCTGGACACTCAAGTTGAGCTACTAAATGCACTAGCTTTATATGTGCAGGGAATAGATCCAAAATTACATGACTTAAACACCATGATAACTAAGGTACAACAAGCACAGGACTTAACTTATTACTTGTGTCATTGCCACCAAATAATCTACAAGCTTGCAACCGTCCTGAACATAATGTCAGAGTTGCTGGGGGTAGTAAGGGACACACAATTAAATTCAACAACTTCAACGGAAGGAGAGCTTAAGGAGGCAGACGGAACCAAAAAGGGCACCCTTACCATCAGCATTAAACCATCAAAAGAGAGAAATAACCTGCCACTCATAGAGAAAGACTGGGAACGAACAGAGGAACATCCGCAATTAGAAAGCTCAACACCATTCCTGAATCAAAGCATTTCATCAAAGGAACCGTCACAAGAAATCTTGGCAAAACCTCTTTCAAAACGGGAACGTAAACGCTTGAGGAAAGCAAGGAAAAGCAAAATAAACAAAGTCACCCCACAAGCTTCGCCGACACCAACCCAGAAAAGACCGAATGAAAATAACGAAAGTGGCAGTGAGCCATCCAGCATGATGAATCATAAAAACTCGGCATTAAAAGAATCTGCATCCACAAGGAATCATGACGGCAAAAACAAAACAAAACATGAAAACTTGTCAACTAATAAAATTTATGAAATATTTAAGTCGTCGGCTGAGAAGGAAAAGGACAAAGAAAAAAATAAAGAACTCGTAAAATCAGATGCAACGCAAACCCCAAAGAACCAAATTACAAAGGAAAAAGAAACCACGGTGCAGGATATAGCAACAAGTGGAGAAGGTGAAAGGCAGACAAGAAATTACAATAACGAAACACATAACAACACAAAGTTCCAAAGCACAATAGAGCATATTGAAAAGATACAACAAGAACAAGTCAAATCCGTCCAGCTCGGCAAAATACATTGACAGGACCCAATAAAACTATCATCAGGGATCCCGATCGATTATAATAAAATATAATAAAAAACAATCGTCCACGGCTCAAAGTCAGATAGAATTGATTCCACATTACAAATCGAGAGGAACCCATGACATATTAAATCGAAGTACAATTATAAGTTACTCAATCCTTACCAGCCCTTTCCAGTGACTTGGAAAGAATAGAATTCAAATCTATCACTAGCCAAATAGGAGTGGAAAAAACAATAGCCACCTCGATAAACTACTCAGTCGCCGAACAGATCTTGAGGCACAAGGAGGTATTCGCACAATGGGGCATAGAACTAAAAGAGGTGAAACCTCCCCATTGCCCGAGTCCCCTAAAACACCCCCACCGCATAGAGGGTATCCTAAAAGGAGCAAAAGGCCCAGAGACTCACAATCAAATAAAGGATGATGTCAAATTCACAAGACAAATCACAATTACAAATTCACACCCAGACAAAATTCAACAAGAGGTCAACCAATACTGGAGATCACCAACTACACAACAAGGAGCTGCATGAACAAAGTCCCAAACAAAATCAAACACAGCGCAGGACATCAACATCTGTTCCTGGAATGTGAATGGCCTAGCATCTAAAATAGGGGAAACTGACTTCGCTGACTTTATTCTACAGTACGATATACTGCTGCTGCAAGAAACCTGGCAGACAACACATACGTCGATTGTAGGCTATAAAGAACATTTAAATCTAGCTAAAAAGGAGTCAACACACGGAAGAGCCATGGGTGGTTTATCAATATACATTACCACAGAAACCCGATGGGAAGAAGAAAACATTGACTTAGACTCGAGCTGGATGCAATGCATTAAATTCGAAGTTAACATCACTTGCAGATTGATAATAATGAACATCTACATCCACCCAGCCCACAAGCATAAGGGGAGACACATGCAACAATTGGCCGCCACCATTAAAACTCTAAAGGCAATACACCCACATGCCAACATAATATTGTCCGGTGACTTTAACATAAACTTGATGCAAGCCCAAGAGAAAAACCTACCAAATGGAATAACCGTCAGGAGCAATAATACAACAAGACATGACACATCGGCAAGAAATGCACTGCACTGTAAGACAAACAAGCATTATACCCTTTAAACGGTCGAGGACCACAAGACAGCCTGGCAGCTTTCACAAGAGTGAATGCAAAATCAGGAGCAACAATTGACTTCACCTTTGCTGACCCAGATTTATTCCCCAGCATTACAAACTTTCAGATAATAGAAAGAGTAGAAAGTGACCACTATAACCAATCATTCACACTAATTGACTTCAGGAAAAAGTCTCTGCCATCAAGTGCGCTGATGCATTTTACTTAACTGTACTATTTAAATCGGTTAACATGGAATGAAAACACCGTAGATAAAATCATGGAGTCTTGCACAGATTTCCTGACCACTACAGGAGTAAAACCATTGGGGATAGAGGCTTGGGAGTCCTTAGTTAACAGCTTGCACAGAATGTTTATACACAGCTCCAAAAACCAAAAAGCGGACCGGATCAGCCTGTCAGAATGGTACACTAAAGCGCTAAGGACAAAAAATAAAATTAAACAAAGCTTTGAGACAACTGCGAACTCATGGTCAACAACCTTCCCCGGGAGGCCCTGACAACAATTAAACAAATGAAAAGTGACCTAAAAAAAGAGACTCTGGAAGTGAAACATAAATACAATGAGCAGCTCTGGACAAAAATGCTCTATGTAAGTCGACAACAAAACTCTAAGCAGTTCTGGGCCCAGATTAATGTTTTAACTAATGGGACAAATTGGCATTTCAATTCTGATATGAACGAGCATGCATGGCGAGCTCACATAGAAGCTACATGCAATTCACAGACAGCCCCCAGAGCTACAACTGAAACCGAAATAGGGAAGGCGATACAAACATACCATAGTACCATCAGTGAGATTCCAACAAGAGAGCAGAGGTAGGTGGAGACACTGAAACGAACCTCGCAAGCCCCAACCCATACGACTAGTAACCAGTATCTGAAACATCATAGCAACTCACAAGAAAAACAAAAGGAAGGAAAATTGTAGCAAAGTTATCCGGAAACATCAGGGTTAGGCCAATTAGTTGTCGACAGCCAGACCTCACAAAAACAAGTAATGAGTATCATAAAAAAGCAGAGATCAGATGGGGCGCCTGGACCCAATGGTCTGCCGAACGCCCTATTAAAAAAAGGCTTATAATTTTGGTCCAAACATCTGGCCACACTGTTTGACAATATTTTGAAATCCCACACTATCCCCGATTCCTGGCGAGGAAGATATTGCACCCAATATTTAAATCAGGGGCTTGTGCAAATCCCTTAAACTACAGGTTGATAGCCCTCATAGACGTTGAGGCAAAACTCTACGCTGCAAACCTCCTTAAGGATCTAGAAGACTGGGTAGATAAAATCAAACTGATCCCCAACACACAGACAGGCTTTCGAGACGGAATGGGCACTTTAGCAAACATTTCCGCCGTTACACTCCTGGCTAATCAATCCATCATAAATTCCAAAGTATTGTATGCGTGTTTCGTGGACCTCAAGGCGGCCTTTGATAAGGTCCCTAGACAAGCCTTGTGGGCAAAAATGTAATCCTGGGGTGCACCCACAAATTTATTGAATGCAATCATAGACCTTTATTCGAAAACATGGGTTCAAATTAAAATGGGAGATGGTCGAAGTTTAACAAACAAAATCACTTCCACTAATGGCCTAAAACAGGGGTGCGTCTTGGCCCCCTGTATATTTAACATATACACAGCTGACCTACGTTCAACATTAGGCGATCCTCCAAAACTGGGGAGAACAGCAAACTCCTTGTGGCCTACAACGACTAATAAACAAATTGGCAGAATACACAGACCTAACCCAACTACAGATAAACTTTAAAAAAACAAAGGTCATGTGTTTTTCCAGCCCACAGAAAAAAATACCAAAATTCACCTGGACGATTAACAGCAACAGTTTGGACTGAGAGGAGACATACAAGTACTTGGGATTAACTTTGGATAGCCATCTTAATTACAAGCAACACCAAGAACATGGGAAAACTAAAGCTAAACAACTACTGTTTGCATTTAAAACCTTGCAAAAAAAACTTAGTGACAGTTCCACTACCCACTTATTAAAGGTCGTGGCATCAAAATGTCTACCCGCAATTACATACGGTTCCGAACTATTAAATGCAAAGGATGCAATATCCTTGAATACCGCCCAATCCAGCCTCTTCAAAAAACTGTTCCACATCCCGCGCCATATTTCACAAGACCGGATAAGACTTGAATTTGGGCTAAAAAACCAGACCATGGCAAGACAGGGAGCGCTGGTCAAATACTATTGGAGAATGCGAGCAGTGGAGGACGACTCCCTGGTATATTACTGCTGGCTGGAGGTCGAAAGCAATCAAAACTGACTAATTTGGTTAATTTGTTCCTAAAAAAATCGATTGAGGCTTTAAAGTTAGAGGCATCATGGCATACTCTACCTTCCTACTCGGAGTTTAAACAATTGGTCAACAAAACAGTTAACCAAATGTCCCAATACCAGGATAAAGCCACGTTGTCCATGAAAACAAATGCAAGGGCGGTGCTGCCGACATATAAAAAGCTGAAGCCCCAACCATACCTTTTGGAACACTATGTAAACCGAATGAAACAGCAATCAATTCTACTGAGACTCGGAGTGTACCCAACTAAAGATTTAACACCCAAATGGAAACGCACCTGGCCTTCAATGGACTGTCGCCTTTGCGGACAAGGTGACGAATCAGTGCTCCACCTACTTTGTATTTGTCCGGCACTATTATCATAACGAAAAAGACTGCTGCGGCTGTTATTGAAAAAAGAGCAGATAAGGACACCAAGATCCGCAGTAATAAAATGTTTAGGAGGGTCTACAGTGCAATTGGCATGTACATCTTTAAAGCTTTTAAGTCTAGCTGCAAAAGCGCTAGAAAAGAAAGACACGGAACTCGATTCAGAAAATGCTTAGACATTTACTTCGAAGCAAATACAAGTACAAGAATCAGATTCCTCAAGCTAGAACAACTCCATTAGACTAAAAGGCACTAATTGTACAGTATTCCTTTGCTTTCCTTCGTTTTACTGATCAAAATGTTTTAAATGGAAAGTTCACTAATTAACCAGTATTTATACATGAATTTTAAGTCACAAGTGTTTACGTGCTTTTTTAGCGGTAAACCCGCTCTTTGTATGATTTAAACCAAATCAAATAAAGTATTTTTTTATCTATCTATCCTACTCCGATGGGAGGGAATTCAGGAATGGCGGTTCCTTCAAATTGACATGCTCTAAATGCCCCAGATGCATTGACTGTTCCTGTTACAATTGGTCCTGTAGTTCCTTTGTATGAACTTGGATCAACAGGCAATATAACACATACAGTGGCTGTTCCTTCTACATACATGTGGACACATTGTAATACACCACCTCCCCTTCACATCACAGGGGCACCGTCAAAACCTCCTGCAGAGCAGTCCCAGCCACTCTTCACTGATGACGAGGAGGACAACAAAAGCATTGACACCCAAACCATCCAATACATCATTGACCTCATCCGCCACTCACCTCCAGGATCAGGGCAGCCCAGCTACATTGAGAAGACCCCACCGACTACCCAAAGCACCCAGCAGGAGGCACCAACAGCCCTGGCACTCCCCCAAGACCCCCAGAAACAACACATGACGCCATCCTTGGGTGTGTTGGCCCACTCCATGGTCTCCAACAAGCCCTGACTGACATCGCTGGAGTCATGACACAGAGAGAAGAACACCTGTCGGCTCCGAGTGGCTCCAGTGATACCAGCCGTGAGCTGGCACACATGCGGAGGCCCATGGAGGACATGGTGCAGATGGAGGCGGAAAGGATGGCTGCCACCACTGCACATCAGCGGAATGTAGCTGGGATCTACCATGCCCTGCAGATCATCATCATGGCATTGCTGCCAAAAGGTGTGGCGATGATGAATGCTGTTGCCCCCACACATCCACATCTCCGCCCCCTGGTGTGTCTCTGCCTACCGGTGTGGAAGGCATAACCACTCCAGCACCTGATGTATCAGTGGGACACAGTGCGGCCGATAATCCCCCTCTGGCACCTGATGTGTCAGTGGGAAACAGTGCGGCCGTCAATCCACCTCCGGCCCCTGATGTGTCAGTGGCACACAGTGCGGCTGACAATCCACCTCCGGCCCCTGATGTGTCAGTGGCACACAGTGCCGCAGCCGGTACAGCAACACCCACTCATCCGGGGACGAGGACGTGGATGTGCCTGTGATCAGAAGGACTCAGTAGCATTCCTTTTCCCCACCTGTCATGTTTCTGCTTGGTCCCACACATGGCCTCCTGACCTTCCACTGACCTCCGATTTACTCAGATGCACTCACCTTGGACAACAGCATGGACTGCCACATCCTGTTTGATGACCAATGAGATGGCGACCAGACTGCGTACTGTACCCTTCCTCTTCCGCAGTACTTGTCATCCCATCCCCGGATGGACTCTGGCTGCACTGAGTGCTCGTTTAGAGAATGGCGGCGGCGTTTTCCACGAGTCTGCAATAGACTTTCAGAACTCCGTATGATAACGAGTGAAGTTGTTCAAGTGGACTGAAAACTTTTTCATTATTTAGCGGGATTGTGTTATTACAGCAAAAGCCTTGAGCTACGACCCGACCAGTTTTTTATAGACATCCTTCACACATACTCCGGGCCAGTTTCCTCACTCCACTTATGTGAAGACACCTTCAGTCAATTCGGTATCCGTGTCTCATCATACAGTTGCTTTGTTTGTTGCCCAACACACTCTGCCCCCGAAGAAGGGATATTCTCCCGAAATGCATTGGGCAGCAGGGCATAACTAAATGTTCAGTACTGTTGACAAACTGTATGCAACTAAAAACTATTTTGTGAATATTTCTTTTCTCATGACAAGTTTTTTAATAAGTGTATATTGTGTATGATTGTTTAATACAAATTGAGTCATCATTCAAACATGTCTTTGCGTTATTCGCTTTCATTGAGACAAGTATGGACTTTCGGTCCAAATGTCATGTAGCTGTTTATTTTTGAGCCAATGTTTAAATTAGATCATAGTTTATACTTTGACATAGCTGCGCACCTGGCATACTAAGGGGTTTTTCCTCTAGTTTAGTGGCCCTCCACGGGCCCATATAGTGTAGTGTGCTCATCATTGCCCTGTACCGCACCAGCTGCAGAACTGCACTGGATGTGCAATAAACATCCAATGACGCACTGCTGTGTCATGTCTTTCATCATTCATGTATGTATGTGTGGATGAATGTAGGTTCAGTGATTTCCCTTGCATCAATGATGCTCATCCTGTGGGATGCCAGTCAGAGGGTGCTACATAGCAATTTGTGTAATGGGTCCCGTGGACACCACAACAGGGACACTCACATCAGCCACTACCTTGTCCAGACATTGACTGAACCAGGCCCAGCGCCCACAAGTAGTTTTTGCAAGCCCTGCATTCTTCTGGCATACAGCAGGCTAGATCACTCCGCTAACGCTCTGAGGAGGGGCCTCATTGCTACCCATCGCATGCGTACTCACTGGTTGTGTGCAGGTTGCTAGTTTAGTTGTCAGCATGTCACAGCCACTCCCTGAGTGCAGGTTTGCACGCACACCACACCCATACAGCACAGGCGTCACAGGCCATGTGACCCTGCAAATATAAGGGGCCGACAACGTCACATACCAATCTGCCGGAGGTGACTGGATGGTGGACTCAAGGTCTTGAGGCCGGCACGGGCCTACCACCACCACATGGCACTGACTGAAGTTGAATAGGGTTTCTGGCACAAGGTGCATTACTGTCATCACAGGCACCCCGCCACGGGATGGTGACTTTGGGTGCACTGAGTCATTGGCACCTTAAGCTGTTGAGCGGGTGTGCAGCCTGCGAAGATGCCCCGTCCTGGCGGTCCGGACTGATCAAAATTTGTGTGCCCTACTGAATAGCAGTGTAGGCTGAGCCAGCGGGCAGCGCGGGCCTAGCGCCACACGGCCTCGCTTCCGGGATCACAGCCTTAGTGGCACCCATTGGGCTGAGCGGGTGTGCAGCCTGGGATGGTGCCTGGTGCCCTATAAAGTCTTATGTCATGGAGTAATCAAGACCCAGCACCTGACGTGAGACCTGGTGGTCTGCTCAGCATGGCTGCATGGTGTGGAGGGTGCCATGTCTGTGGGCACCGGGTTTGTGGCTTGTAGCGGCTCATGGCAGGACCTCCTGTCTATACGATGGTGATGGAAGGCGGGCAGTGAGGCCCAGGTGTGCATGAGCAGGCATGCTCCGATGGGCGGCGGGAGAGGCTTGGGTGCCTCTGCCTGGGTGTGCATGGGCAGGCGGGCAATGTTGTCTGTGTACAAGTGTGTATACTGTGCCAGTCATGTATCTGGACTCTGTTTCAGATGATGGTTCTGACTCTGATGTGTCACCTGGTGTACTGCTATACATACCAGCAAGCAGTTGGAGACACACCGGTGGCAGCAGTTGAGTGGTTTGGCCTGGCTGTGCAGGGGTGGCACTCTTTCACTCTCTCTCTCCCTCTCTTTTTCTCTCTCTCTCTCACCCCCTCTCTTCTTGTCTCTCTTCCCCTTCTCTTTTATTTTCTCTCTCCCCCTCTCCTCTTCTCTCTATCTCTCTCCCCCTCTCTGCCTCTCTCTCACTCCCCCTCTCCTCTTCTTCTCTCTCTCCCTCTCTTCTTCTCTCTTTCCTTCACTCTCTCTCTGTCCTTTGATGTGCCCAGGACACACCTTCTCATCATGTTTTTTGTCCTGCAGGCTGTGACCTGCGGATTATCCCGAGGGGAGCCGCCATGTGTCTTCCTTTCACTTCAGTGTTCATTTCAATAAAGTTTCATTGATTGCTTCGAAAGTGAATGTGTGATGCTCATTTCTGTGACGACACATGCATGTCACCAGTTGTGCTTGTGCGACATCAGGCAGATTATTTCATACATGTTTATATGTAGCTGATGTGGCATGTCTTTGGACGGGGTGGTGTCAGGGAAGGGTGGTCCTGGGTGTGGTGTTGGTGGGTGTTGTGGCCCTCTTGGGTGTCCGTGCTGCTTGTTTAGTTGCTCCATGGCATCTGTTTGTCTTCAGGTGTGCCTCTGGACTGTGCTCCCTTTTGTGGTGCAGGCTGTGGTCCGACTTTCCACCAGGTCAGAGCAAGTGTTAATTTCCTCCTGCTAACATGCCTTATCGTGTGTTTTGTGTTCTTCTTGCCGATCTGGCTGGTCGTTGAGAATGTTGAGGTGTTGTGCTGTCGCAGATTTTTGCACAGGAACGCCTACTCTGCATCTCATTAGCGATAGTTGTGGGGGTCCTCTGTGGTGATTTTTTTTGCAGCTGCTATCGCGGGTAAACTGGTGCTGTGGGCTGTTAACACCAGCTTGTGAATTGGGAGGTAAATTTATCACGACTTTGGCTGCTTTAAAGTGCTGTTAATTTGGCGATATCTCCTTGTGAATATGCCCCCAGATGTAGAATTGTACAACTCCGCCCTCTCTATAGTACGTGTGCAGAGTTCTCTGCACCTGGAGACACTGCAGTATGGGCGAAGAACTCCCCAGACATAAATAAGTTCTGAGAAACCAGAGGTATAAAACTGTAGTATTTTGTGAATTGCATTCTGCAGTACGTTTTGTAGTACTAAAAGCGTACCTTAGAGCGCAGTTTAAGAATCAGGCTCAAAGAGTTGGCAAAACAATAGACTGGGATGTTACCCAAAGTAAATATTGGTAACTGAAATTAATTTAAAAAAATTCTGTTTATATCCTTATTCATAGCTTCTGTTCTCACATCCACATTTCACTTTCTTTCATTTTTCCATTGTGCCCCTTCTGGGTAGATTCTCAGCCATGGTATGTGTACTACAAATTTGTTTAATTATTTTAATATTACTGTATCCAAAATGAATTAAAGAGCATGATATTAATTTAGTGCACTATCAGTTTATCCTTATGAGTAACACAAATTGGTGTTCTGGTGATTTAGCATTGCACAGGGATTAATGATGTGCCTTTAGCTTCGGTGAAAAGTAGGTTCCCGATGATTTTCTCTGTGAAGTACACCACATAGAGCTCTAATCAGCCTCCCGGACAAGATGAAAGGACTGTAAATTTAGGGCGGGTGTACTATGAACAAATAATTAACCAATTTAAATTTAACCTCTGACATTCCCACTGTGACTAGAATCTAGTATTTTAGCTGTTGTCGTTGGTAGGCCCAGTGATTTGATCTTTGGGTTATATTTATTTTTAACACATCTTTGCTATTGCTTAGCTCACACAAAGGTTATAGGTCCAAGGATCAGAATAGTTAAAACAATCTTACAGGGTAAAGTCTCTGACACTATTATTAATTATCACTATCACTTAAATACCAGTTTAAATATGTACTTAGAAGTAATACAGTCTTGCTCCCAATTATAATACTTATTACCTACTGGTGGTCGCCAGTAGGTAGTTATAGTTAGGACCTATTTTCCATATGAAATTTGCAACATTCTATTCCCAATAACTTTAGCTCTGGTTGATGAATCTTCACGAAATTTTCAAAACGGAGCTGCGTTGCAGAGTCTTGTAAAAAGTGGCATGGCCTCTGAACACCTCTCTGCAATGCAGCTCTCTGGCGCATACTGGAGGTACCTGGTGAGCTAGTTGACCCCCAGGGACCCTTAGGATTGAAGAGGAATTAATTCCCCAACTTAAAACGCGCCACAGTGCGTGTTTGCAGACATGTCATCTCAGGCCCCGCCCCCTTCCTTCACCATTGTGCAAACGCGCCTTCTGGCGAGTTGTAAGTTGGGGAATTAATTCCCCTTCAATACTGAGGGTCCCTGAGGGCCAACTAGCCCACCAGGTACCTCAAGTATACACCAGGGAGATGTTCAGAGGTCACGCCCCTTTTTACACCTCTCTGCAACGCAGCTCTGTGGCGCTTACTGGAGGTACCTAGTGGGATACTTTGACTTTAGGAACCCTCAGGATTCAAGGGGACTTAATCCCTCAACTTATAATGCTAAAATGCACAGCGGTGCTTGTTTCCACAGTGGTGAACTGAGGGGGCGGGCCGTGACAAGTGTACAAACACACTATGTGGTGCATTTTAAGTTCAAGAAATTAATTCCTCTTCAATACTGAGAGTCCCTGGGGGCCAACTAGCCCACCACTTACCTCCAGTAAGCGCATTGCGCTGCGCTGCGGAGAGGTGGCCCAGGCCATGCCCCTTTTTACACCACTCTGCAACGTAGCTCTCTGGCGTTTACTGGAGGTAAGTGATGGGCTAGTTGGATCCAAGGGACACTCAGGAATCAAGGGGACATAATACCCCCATTTACAATGCACCAGGGGGCGCGTTTGTGCAGTGGTGCAGGGAGGGGGCGTGGCCTGATGTCACAAGTGCGCAAACGCGCCCTGTGGCGCGTTTTAAGTCAGGGAAATAATTCCCCTTCAATCCTGAAGGCCCCTGGGGGCCATGTAGTCCACCAGGTGCTTCCAGTGGGCACCACTGTGCTGCAGAGAGGTGGTCCAGGCCGTGCTCCTTTTTACACCTCTCTACAACGCAGCTCTGTGTTGCTTACTTGAGGTACCTTGTGGGCTAGTTGGACCCTAGGGACCCTCAGGATTCAAGGGGACTTAATCTCCCAAATTAAAACGGCCACAGGGCGTGTTTACACAGTGGTGAAGGGAGGGAACAGGGCCTGAGGTGACGTGTATAAACATGCCCTGTGGTGCGTTTTAAGTTGGGGGATTAAGTCCTCTTTAATCCTGAGAGTCCCTGGGTCCAACTAGTCCACCATGTACCTCCAGTAAGGACCACAGAGCTGCTTTGCAGAGAGGTGATCTGAGGCCATGCCCAATTTTACACCTCTCTGCAAAACAACTCTGTGGCACTTACTGGACATACCTGGCGGGTTAGTTGGCCCCCAGGGACCCCCAGGATTCAAGGGAACTTTATACCCCAACTTAAAACGCCCACAGGTCGTTTTTGAACACATGTCATCTCAGGCCCCCCCTCCCTTCACCAGTGTGCAAATGCACCCTGTGGTTCATTTTAAGAGGTAGTTTTAATCCCCCTGCCCTATTATCAACTAGGGGCTTACAGAGGAGGTCATGCTAATCACAGGGAGAGCCCAACGCATAGTGTTCCCTAGTGTATGCAGGTGTTTTCACTGTATTCTAAGTGTCCTTTATCATAGCACTGGCTCTAGGACTGGTTACAAAAGGGGGTGGTTAGTCAGTTACCAGCAGTACCCGTCTGAAAAAGTTGAGGGTACAGGATGATTTTGCAGCAAGGCTTCTTTCTGCTCCTCTGTTTTTTCTTTCTGCACGGTTTCCTTCTTCCTGCACTTTTCTTCTTTTTTGAGGACTTCTGTTGCTTCTTTCTGCATTTCTTTTTTTTCTTTCTGTGCATTTTTTCTTTGTTCTTCACATGTCCTACCTCTGTAGGCATAGGTAGAAACTAGTATTTTAAGAACCATAGAAATTCACTTTAAAAAAACATAGGTTTCAGTCATGTTAAAGTTAGAAATTATAATTTAAAAAACCTTTGAAATTCACTGAAAAACCATAGGTTTCAGGCATGTTATAGTTAGGAATTAGCATTTAAAAAACCTAAGAAATTCACTTAAAAAGCCATAGATTTCAGTGGCGTTATAGTTTGCCGGACATTTCACTCGTACAAAACCAGTGAAATTCCCCCATTATAGTTACTTCAGCTAACGTCACATATTACATCACTCATGACATCAATGATGACATCTCAAATGACATCACAGATGACATCACTGATAACAACATCCATGTGATAGAGTGGTAGACCTCCTCTCACTTTAACATAATCTTTGAGACACACACTCAAAAATAGAAACTAACATTTTCAAAACAATGGACATACCAATACCACTTACAACACACCTATTTAGTAATTCCAAGATCTACACACACATCCACTCGTTCATCAACAGTCCTATACAGTCACGCATATATGTAGTCACTCATCATATGTACTCATGCACCTATACATCCTGTTACACACTGATACTCATCCATATAGTTACTCACACACATAGTCACACATGCAAACAAAGTATCAAGCATCCACTAAATTGCATAAATAGTTATACAGACACCACCACACTTATTGCTACAGACACTTACACATACTTACTCCCTTACGCAATCACTTATAGAAACACATACTAATTTATACAGGAACTCTTCCAATCTCTCACTCTCACATATACTCCCTGATATACACCAATACGCACATATAGTAGTTTAAAACATATGTAGTTACTCATAATACTCTATTAAGTCATTCGCTCACTAACACACCCATACACACACTCATTCACCCATACAGTTCTGCACACATGCTGCCTTCAACACATACAAATAGTGAGCCACTCCTTCATGCATCTATGCACTATGTAATACCCCACCAAACCATACAGACACTCAGACACTCATACTGATACCCACCACTACAACTATAGACACTCATGTAGCTACTCAGCAACCCATGCAGCCACTTATACACAAAGTGAGAGACTGATACAGATATTTATATATTTAAACATTACTCACTAACACATGTATTCACTAAGATACACTTAATCAGTCAGTTATACAATCAATTTTTCATTAAAAAATCATCCATTTAGAAACTTATATACCCATTTATTCTTCCATCGACCTTGAGATATACATATATATAACATATCTAATTTTCAGAAAAACACACATTCACTGGATGATGTCAATAATCACTTCAATGTCAAATATATTTTATTTTAAACACATGTTTGTTGCTCAAACATCAGCTTGCCATTTCCATTAAATATTCCCATTTAGCACTGCCATGCATACAAAGACTCTACCTTGCATGTTCATGTATCACACTCTCATGTAATGGATGCCCACAACATTCTAGCAAGTGCAAACCTTATGTCAAGCCACCAGTAAGATATAAATGGGAACCGTAATGCCATGGATGTCCAGAGTATATCAAGAATTACCAGCATTATACCAGTTCAAATGATGGTCCAGGGCTAGTCACTATCATGAGATCAATGTCCAAAATATGCTAGAAATTTTCCTCATTATAACTGTATACCAAATGTAGGTCCCATCTGCTTTAGCTGTGGAAGATGTCAGATTTCATAGCTCTCCATAACCTAAATATATTGTTACTCAAACCTGATTCTTTCACATCCCATCACTCTTGATTCACATTTGTATCCCAAAAGGTTATGCTCTGCTTCCCCAAAAATGACTTTAACAAAAATGAAACATAGCTATCATACACAATAATAACTGGAACTGCATTATAGCAGAGTTTCTGTCCATTCAATCCTTTGTTATGTTATGTTATGTTAGGTTATGTTAGTCTGATTTGTATAGCGCAACAGCTGCCTCAGCAAAGAGGCGTACCGGCGCTTACTACAACAGACAGCAAGAGACTTGAGCATTCGCCATGGGGAAGAGATGAGTTTTTATGGCCTTCCTGAATGTCAAGTAGTTATCCAGACTGTGAATATGAAAGGGGAGACAATTCCAAAGCTTGGTCGCTAGATAGCGAAACGATTGTCCCCCGGCACGTAGACGATTTACCCATGGAACCAAACCAAAGCATGACCCCCATAGAGTGCAGAGAGCGCAAAGGTATGTAGGGTACCAACAAATCAGACAGAATACAAGAGGAAGAGAACTTTAAGATTTCAAAGGCCATGGAAAGGGCTTTGAATTCTATGTGCTTAGTCACAGGTAGCCAATGTAGATTACGGATTGCCCCCGAAATGTGACGTCTTCGCGAGATACCCAAAAGGGCTCTGGCAGCCGTGTTTTGGACCCTTTGTCTGTGCATGACTTCAGCTTTATTCACCCCTAAAAAGAGTGAATTAGCATAGTCGAGCCTTGACAGTATGGCTGCCTGAACAATCAAAATAGCCCAGGAGAGGTTTCAGACCCCGTAGAAGGCCAAAGCACGTACCAGCAATTTTCTTAGTGTGATCCTGAAGGCTAAGGTTTGAATCCATCCAAACCTGAGGTTTTTCACCACCAACTTAGGGGGTGGGTGCACTCCACAGGATATGAGGCCAGCAGTTCTTGCTCCAAAGCTTGATGTTTTTACCTACCAACAGCACCTCCGATTCATTAGCATTAAATTGGAGGCAGTTGGCGGTCACCCACTCCGCGACCGGCTTTAGACCGCTCCTAAATTTAGAGGCATCCTGCGTGGAATCATCGGATAGGACCACCACCAGCTGCATGGAGGGGTAATCCCCTGACTCTGAATAGGATCGTGCCTGCCCTAGTGAATGCTGGCTCCGCCCCTGTAGTATGTCTGATCACCTAGCCCCCACCTGACAAAGGGAAGAGTAGCTTGCAAAACAAAGCGCTCAAATTCCCCCCTGAACCAGTTGCGCCTGGTTCCCCATGCCCTGCACTAAGACAAAGGATTATGTGGTATAAGTAGAGGGGATGTGACCCCATGAAATTGTTCAGTTATTGTTCCAGAATGCTGCTGGGGCGTGCTGCTGCTGGAGCCCAGGGGGGGGGGGGGGCTGCCATAAAGGCTTGACTCCCTGAGCCCTGCAATGGCCCCTTCATCTCTAAAGACTGTTTGGACCCTTTTGCTTTTCTTGATCCCTAAGGACTTACTCTTTTTCAAGTAGGAATCTTGCCTCTTGAGCCCTGTGAGAGCGCTACACCTTTTTTTTCCTGGTGCCCTGGGAGTGCTGTATTCTAATGAGGAAGGGGAGCATTGCTGTTGTGGCTGAACCGCAGCACGAAGCTGCAGTTAGAGGGAATCTTGATGTGGGTATTCCCCAGTAGATTTTTTTTTTTGGCGGGAGCCCCCTGCATTTGGATTTTTTATTGCCTATTTTTGGGGAGTAGGAGCCCACCCCGCTCTCATGCTATTCTAAATGCGAGTGCCCACCCCGCTTAAGCATTTATGATGGCGGGTGCCCACACAGCTTGTGCATTATCTCAATTGCAGGTGCCCACCCCGCATTTCAGAGAATCACCTCTGCGGCCTGGTCCTTCAAACCGGAAGACAGGCAAGGCTGCCTGGCATTGGGCGGTGCGGGTGAGGAAGTCCCGCCCCACCACCGGGGAAAGCCTCCTGGAGCCTTGCGCGCTCCACTCTTCTGTCCTTTGTCCCCAGGGAGACCGTGAGAAGACCAGGGAAGCCAGAGTCTTGTGGGCTCCTCTTGCAGCTTGACCCAGCAACCTCCCCGCCCCTGGCTAAAGGGGAGGCAGATTGCTGCGACCACAACCAGGAGAGGATCAGAGTTCCCACGCAAGCCCCGGTGAGTGGAGCTGGGGCATGGCACATTGCCCATTCCAGTCCATGGTTCTGAGCGGAACCGTGAGAGAGAGCGGGCTGCTCCTACTAGGGGGCATATTTGTTTTAAGAGGGCCCCGAGGGGCCTGTGCACCTCCCAGTTCTGCCATGGCCACAGCTGCCCCACCTGCTAGGGGGCAGCTGAGCTGAAGAGGGCAATTATGTTGAGAGTTCCGGAGTGGGGCTCAGAGGGTACGTGTAGTGCCAGTGCCATGTCTGCAGCGTTTTGGGGAAATTTGATTTGGAGAAGCCCAGTGGGGTTGAAAAGGCGCAGATGTCCCAAGGCCTCTTCATTTTGTTTTATTCCCAGCTGCGCCGCACCAGCGCGGGCAGCTCCAACACTTGCGCACATTTGTTAAGAAGGCACGGTGAGTTCCCTGCCTTTATTTTGATGTGTAGCTGCACTGGAAGTAGTGTCAGCTGCAATGTTTAGGCCACAGTTCTTTGGGGGCATTCTTAGGGATTCAGGAGTGAGATGCACTCCTCTGTCCCATACTTTCACAGCTGTACAGCACTTAGTGACAGCTGCTACGTTTAGGCCTGTGCAAGTGCGCACATGGATTCTGCTGCATTTGCAGCCGCCCTGACATTGGACATAGGGCATTTGAGCCCCTTTGAGAAGGCCAGTTAGCCAGGGGGACTGTTAGGCTAATACGGCGCCAGGCCCTAATGTGATTTATGCCTCTGCGATGGTTGGTATTAGGAGGGTATGTGATAATGTGATTTATGTAGGTGCTCAGGAAATGTAAATTATGTGCTGTTTTATGCACTGTGATTTATGCCTCTACTGTGGTTTATATATGTGATTTGCATACTGTTGTTTATGCTAGTAAGAGTGGTTTCTACTTTGAGTTATACCCCTAATGTGGGTTATGCTTAGGAGGTTATGGTCTAATGTGTTTAGGTTTATGAGGTTGGAGCAGAATATATTCCATGCCTAATGTGAACTGTGCATAATATGGTTTGTGTTACAGGATGATGGTGAGTACAGTGTTTACCAGTAATTATTGGTTGTGTTCTACGTTTATTATATGTTTTAGATTTACTATGTACACTTAGTGATGGTTCTGACAGTGGTCCAAGTGGCCCTGTTATGTGTATATAATCCCCTGTAAATATTGCCCAGTGCCAGTTGGCACAGTGTATATTGTGTGATTACTAGTCAATGTGTTTTATGATAATACAAAGGCTATTTTTGATATCACCTTGTGTGGAAATCCTTTTGTGTTGTGCCAAGTATGTTGTTGCTTTGTGCGTGTTGCGCAAACGCTTTACACATTTGCTCCGTGATAGGCCTGACTGCTCGTGCCAAGCTACCAAGGGGTGAGCAGGGGTTATCTTTGGCACGTAACTTGCTTGCTCTGACTAGAGTGGTGGTCTCTGCCTGGCTTTGGTACAATCCTTAGCCAGACAATAACCACAAAAATTTGAAAAAAGGGTCCAAGGGATATATAATTTAGAGACCCACACCTGATCACATCCCCAGCTCCTACTTAGTGTATAACACAAGAAACACAGGGGGGGATACAGCTTAATACTAGAGCTGTACTGTCAAAAACGAGTCCACAAGATCTCAGAGTGTGTATATCACAAAGACAGTGTGTTTGAGAGAAAAAAAAGAGAGAGAAATAGGTGAACTGTACATGCATAGAAGGGACCGTTACATCATAGGGAATTGATAAATGGCTAACCAGTCCAAAACAATTCAGATCGGGTTTCCATCAAACAGACTTAATGATCAGTCATATCATTTGGCCAAACCCTTGTGCATAAAGGTTGATCCCTTGATCATAGGGACAGTACCCGCACCTTATCGCTGTTTTGGGATTTGGTCCACCAACATAAACAAAACGTCCATGATGACTGATCTTATGATGGTAGAAAAGACAAGTGCAACAAAACAAATAGTGAAATTAAAATAGGATGGAATGCCCTCCTTCTGACAACTTTATTCTGTGGACAAGACACACCTCCTAATTAAAAACCAGAACAGTGCAAAAAAGACAGTAACAGATATCTGCCTATAAAAGGGTCAACATGTTTCTGCCTAATGGTTGGAAATCCCTTGGCATTCATCAGGGCCTCTGCTCTTATAATAGTTGCACTCCTAGTAGTGAAATAAACAGGATCACCACCATCACCAAAGAAATAAAGATAAACCTGGTTAGATACGGTACAACCTGTAGTAACCACAGACTTTCACCCTCCGACTCACTTTGGCTACAGTGAATTTCTGCGAATGAAAGCATTACATTGTTAACATTATGTCTGATGTACCAATCTCCTAATAAGCATGTGTCACCGAAATACCATAAATATGTGTAACAAAAGAAAATTCAATGCTCACCCTTAATGGTAGGGGAAAGGACCTCACCTCACCTGGACTCTGCTCAGGTATAGGAGGCCCGCACTACAAAGATACAGGGAAGAAAAAAGGAATATAGCACAGTGAAGCTAAAGGTTATAGACTTAACACCATGCATACAACTCAATTCTTTGGATATTACCCCATATCTGAATGCTAACATATAAAATAAGTCAATCCACGGACCTAGTTTCACCAAGCCATCAGGCAACCCAGACACTGGACTCTAGCACCAAGCTGTTTGGCACAACAACATTGCTCTTTAAAAACAATTAATTACAACCACTCTCTCCTCCATCAAGGGCATTAAGAAATAATATATGCTCTTACCTATCCGTCGGTGCCACAAGCTTGCATCTGAGGCTTGGGGGAGGCAACGACAAGTGTATGTTCTAAGTTTAAGTAGGCTGATGTTCGTGTAGTAACCCTCCGCCTGAATGTTCTCTACTGAATAACAGGAGCTGTTTGTGTACAGTGTCTCCCACCTGCCTTATTGTTTATTGTGTATGTAGGATAATAAATTTCCCAAAATATATTGTTAGAAAAGGCTGTTTGGCGTGTAGCAGCTCCAAATGTTAAGCGCACTACTTTACGATCGAAATAACGCGAGAACACGCATCCACAACTACAGGATGATGTCATCGCGGCCATTTTTGTAGTTCAGACCCTCGGTACCGACCAAAACATACCGGGATCTCCTTAGTTACATCCCCAACTCCTAAGCACACGCTGACCAGACAAGTCAGTCGATGCTTGATTCGATGTTTTGCTTAATTTTATGTTATGCTTCCAAAATAGCGCAAGATCAAGCGCTCAAAAACGACAATTAGAGGATATTGCGGCCATGTTTGTAGTTTTCGTTGTCAGGGGCTTAGATCATAGCACGTGGCTCAGTGCTTTACTTACAAGATAGCGCGAGGTCACGCCAAAAACTACAGATCGAGACTATTGTGGCCATAATAGTAGTTCTCATGTTGGCAAACTAATCGAGTATTACAAAGAGCTTGTAGTTGGTATCTCAATTGAAAGTATGAAAATGTAAAAATAGCAGACTATCTTAAGAATGTATATTGACTCTATCCACTTAAGGCAATCTGAACAAACTCCCCATGTAGTGTAATCAACATCAGTTATAAGGTAGTATGGATCATGTACATTGCAAACTTGAGTGCACAGTAGGTAATGTGAGTAGCAGCACCTACAGTAGGTTATATAAATATTATAGATATTAAAGTACTTATTGCTACTATACTTTGCAAGACAGTGTTATGTCAACAACTAAAAGACCGGGTGATTCAGTGTCTGTAAACTTGTTTAAGCCTTATAGAATAAGGCTAGAAGGTGATTGCCACTACTGTACAGAAGTAGATCGTTATAATAAGGTCCAGGGAATATCATCATTTAATCCCCCTTTGTCAGATTGAAGCCTATAGATCCATTTTTGTTCCCTTCTAAAGAGGTAACCGGACACATCACTTATATAACTGGGTATATGCGGCTTTTCCGAAACAGTCCATTGGAAATCCGTTTCAAGGTGTGCCTGTTCAAGGAAGTGTCTAGTAAGTTTTGTGTGGCTTTTCTTACATCGGAAAGAGCTCTTATGTTCCAGCATTCTAGTGCGAACTTTCCGAGTAGTCATTCCTACATATCGTATGGAACAGGGACATGTCAGCATGTATATCAAGTTGGTACTGTTACAATTGCTGAAATTGTTCTGCAACCAAGGTCTGTTAGTCCCTATATCTATCTCCTTTGTATGTTTGGTCTGTGGACAAACCGAGCAAGTACCGCATGGATGATGCCCAACAACTGGAGGGAGATCCCAAAGGGTTTCACCCAGTTTTTTAGGAGTCTCTCTTAGGCGTGTATGGACCAGTCGATCTCTGATACTATTCGCCCTTTCAAATGCGAACAAAGGTTGTGCAATTTTCTCTTTTCCATGATTTAGTAGGCGCCAATGTATTTTCACGATCTTTTGGATGGTATTGCTTCTTGTGTTGAAGGTGCTCACAAAAGTGAGTATTTCCAATGGAGGTTTTGCGATAGGAGCTTCAAGGAGCGCCTCTCTGTTGTGATTAAGTGCTCGTTTTCGTGATCTTTTAATGAGTGACTTAGGATAATGTCTATCTTTTAATTGTACACAAAGATTATTGGCATGTGCCTCGAAGTCCTCTCTGTTGGAACAGTTTCTACGAACGTGTAGAAACTGGCCATAAGGTAGATTTTGGCGCAGGGCCTTCGGATGATAGCTCTCGTACAGGAGAAGTGAGTTGCGCGCCATGGGTTTCCAGTAGAGTTCACTCTGCAGGCATGCAGGAGTGACATAGATCGATAGATCTAGGAAAGCAATTCTTTCTCTGTGTGCTTCCATGGTGAATCTGAGAAACTGGTTTTGGCTATTTAGCCACTGATGGAATTTGTTAGCTGAATCTAGTGTGCCTCTCCACACCACCAACACGTCGTCAATATAACGCTTCCACCACCTAATGGAGGTGTGGAAGGGGTTGGTGGGTGTCAGTACGTGTTGTTGTTCGAACTGATGGACATATAAATTCGCCAGACTCGGCGCAAAAACGCTGCCCATACTAGTTCCAGAGATCTGGAGAAATAGCTTATCTTCATAATTGAAAAAGTTCGTTTTCATGGCCAGCGTGGCTAAGGCCATTATAAACGATACTGGAGTGATGGTCTCACCTATACTATCCCTCAGGATGGATGTTACAACTTCAAGAGTCTCATCCTGAGGGATAGAGGTGTACAAAGATTCTACATCGAAAGAGACCAACAGGTCTCTTTCGCTATCAAAGTCTATTTCTGGTAAGACTCGTAGCACATCTTTAGTATCCTGCAAATATGTAGGCATTTGTTGAACAATAGGCCAGAGGAAGTGATCCACAAAAGTTGACAGCGGCTCTAAGGCTGACCTATGCCTGATATAATAGGCCTACCAGGAGGTGGCCTCTGTGGCTTGTGTACCTTTGGCAGAAGGTAAAAATAGGGTGTTATTGGATGTTTGGAAACCAGGAATGTTGCCTCACTCTGGGTAATCCAACCCTCAGCAAGTGCTTCTTCAACCAATTCTCGTATCTGCTTGATGACATCCTCAGTAGGATCTGTAGACAAGGCAAGGCACGCCTGTCTGTTGTTGAGTTGTCTGTAGCACTCATTCTGATAATCAGTAGTATTTAAAATAACTATAGAGCCACCCTTGTTCGCAGGCTTTATAGTTATTGACTGATCTTCCGACAGTGTCTTCAGTGTTTTTTGTTCTAATCTGGTCAGATTGTTGAATGACCTGATTCTTGTGTTCCATAGAGAGGAGGTGTCCTCAGCTACAGCTTGTTCAAACGCCAAAACCTGTGGCGGAACAGTATCAATGGGTGGTTGAAATTTGGATTTAGTTTTTAGTCCAGTGTTAGTGTCCTTTCTCTGGTCTTCGTTGTTGTTCTTATCTTTAAAGAAATAGTAAAGTCTACGTTTTCTGAAAAACTGACTAAGTTCACATTGAAAAGTGAATGGGTCCCCATGATTCGTCATGACGAAACCCAAGCCCTTATTCAATACTTCATCTTCAAGTGTGGTCAGTATCTTTGTAGATAAGTTGACTACGAGGGATTGTTCCCCGATGGGCCTGCTTTCTGGTTCTTGGCAGTTTGGCTCCGTGTCCCTGCATGTGGACCTGTCTGGTCTTCCCATTGTACACCCGTATTCTGTGCCGCTCGCCTTTTGCCTCTAGGTCGGTGAGGGCCAAACCCTAAAAAATGTTGTGAGTTATAGGTATTTGGAAATCCTTGGAAATGCGGGGGTGGTGGTGGTGGAGCAGGGTAGGGCTGTTGGTTAGGTGGGAAACCCCAGGGGCCGGGTGGCCCCCACTGCTGGTATTGATTAGTATATTGGTTACCATATGAATAAGGTCTATTGCCCCTTCCTCTGCCACGTTGTTGAAAACTTGGTGCGCCCATTTTGGTGTTATCTGGAACGCTACTATCAGACCCTGAGCTAGAGTAGTTCGACCCAAAGCGTCTACCGCTGTTCCTATACACAGGAGGTGCATACATGTCACTCGTGTATGGGTACACGCGTTCATGTCTCCATTTGCCCAAATCTTTCTTGAATTTGTCTAATTTAGTTTGTAGGATTGTGTCATGAAACTCACACGAAGACTTATTCGATTCGTCCTGTTGTTTCTTGAACAGAATCGGAGTAACCGTTGTTTTTATAGCTGCTTCCAGAATCTGTATTTCTACCAAGATAGTGTCTGCTATTCGTTTTGCTGTGCTAATGATCAATATTAGCCAGTCCCTGGTGCATCTCCATGCTATTAGCGACCAATCTTTCAGAAAAACCTTGTCTTGCAAGAATAGGCGAGGGGCATTGGAGACCACCAGGCCAGGTGGAGCACAACTAGCCCTTAAGTATTCCGACATGGTTATGCCATGGACCAAAGTTCGGGCATGTGATTTCTTTAAAACCAAAACTTTGGCCCAATCATCTCCTATACTAGAGGTAACTGTTGAGGGTGTATCCAAAACACTGGGCATATTCTCCTATATGGATTTGTATGTAGCATCATCGTACGCAATGCCACTGATTTCTGCCATGATTATTAGTGAAAGGAGTAGTTGTAGAAGTGGTGTCAGAGCAATATCAGAGAAACCAAGACTCAGTTACCACCAATATACGTGGTCAACCGACTCTCAATGTTAAGTAACAGTTCTACAATTCAGTAACTGTCAAAGAGCCATCAATGCATATGGTTCTAAAAAGAGGACCCGCAGCCGAACAGCTGCTCAATAACAGACAATAACCACAAAAATATGAAAAAAGGGTCCAAGGGATATATAATTTAGAGACCCACACCTGATCATATCCCCAGCTCCTACTTAGTGTATAACACAAGAAACACAGGGGGTCTACCAGCTTAATACTAGAGCTGTACTGTCAAAACCGATTCCACAAGATCTCAGAGTGTGTATATCACAAAGACAGTGTGTTTGAGAGAAAAAAAGAGAGAGAAATAGGTGAACTGTACATGCATAGAAGGGACCGTTACATTATAGGGTATTGATAAATGGCTAACCAGTCCAAAACAATTCAGATCGGGTTTCCATCAAACAGACTTAATGATCAGTCATATCATTTGGCCAAACCCTTGTGCATAAAGGTTGATCCCTTGATCATAGGGACAGTACCCGCACCTTATCGCTGTTTTGGGATTTGGTCCACCAACATAAACAAAACGTCCATGATGACTGATCTTATGATGGTAGAAAAGACAAGTGCAACAAAAAAATAGTGAAATTAAAATAGGATGTAATGCCCTCCTTCTGACAACTTTATTCTGCGGACAAGACACACCTCCTAATTAAAAACCAGAACAGTGCAAAAAAGACAGTAACAGATATCTGCCTATAAAAGGGCCAACATGTTTCTGCCTAATGGGTGTAAATCCCTTGGCATTCATCAGGGCCTCTGCTCTTATAATAGTTGCACTCCTAGTAGTGAAATAAACAGGATCACCACCATCACCAAAGAAATAAAGATAAACCTGGTTAGATACGGTACAACTGTAGTAACCACAGACTTTCACCCTCCGACTCACTTTGGCTACAGTGAATTTCTGCGAATGAAAGCATTACATTGTTAACATTATGTCTGATGTATCAATCTCCTATCAAGCATGTGTCACCGAAATACCATAAATATGTGTAACAAAAGAAAATTCAATGCTCACCCTTAATGGTAGGGGAAAGGACCTCACCTCACCTGGACTCTGCTCAGGTATAGGAGGCCCACACTACAAAGATACAGGGAAGAAAAAAGGAATATAGCACAGTGAAGCTAAAGGTTATAGACTTAACACCATGCATACAACTCAATTATTTGGATATTACCCCATATCTGAATGCTAACATATAAAATAAGTCAATCCACGGACCTAGTTGCACCAAGCCATCAGGCATCCCAGACACTGGACTCTAGCACCAAGCTGTTTGGCACAACAACATTGCTCTTTAAAAACAATTAATTACAACCACTCTCTCCTCCATCAAGGGCATTAAGAAATCATATTTAATTTAAAGGAGTTTGTAGAGCGCCTGATGACGCCTCCCGGCGTGTCCCCGCGCTGTGGAGAGAGTGTAAAAGGTGTAGAGGAGAAACCCATCACCGAGTAAAGAGACAGGTTTTCAATTTCTTCCTAAACAGGATTTCATTATTCTCCATCCTGATATCCAAAGGAAGAAGGTTCCATTTCCTGGCAGCTAAAGTCCGGAAAGATCTGCCTCCCATTCTGGCTTTTTTAGGGCATGTAGTTCTAAGCAGACTCATACCTTTAGATCTAAGCGACCTGCTAGGTTCATAGACAGAAGCCAAGTCCGACATGTAGGTCGGTGCTCTGTGATGAATTATTTTATGGCACCAAAGCATCGCTTTAAAATCAATCCTCTTCCTGATAGGCAGCCAATGAAGGGCTACAAGGGAGGGGCGTGAAGGAGCTCGGCGAGGAAGCCTTAGGACCAGGCGAGCTGCCGAATTCTGTAACACCTGTAGCTTTTTAATATTTTTCTCAGATGTGCCCATGAGCAGCACGTTTCCGTAGTCAATACGGGACGTTATCAGTGCTTGCGTCATGGTACGCCTGGAATTGATAGGTAACAGGTCAAGGGTGCGGTTCAGAGTTTTCATCACCCCAAAGCATTTGCCCACAGTTTTTCTTATGTGGCTATCAAAGGACAATTTATTGTCCACCCACACACCCAAATTCTTCGCCTCTCGAGAAGGGGAGGGCAAAGGACCAAGGCAACTTGGCCACCACTCAGTCGTCCATTTAGCCTCATTGCCTCCCATGATGAGGACCTCTGTCTTAGTCCCGTTAAGTTTCAGACAGTGGTCGTTCATCCATGTGGCAAGTTTAGTCATACAGGCGTTGAAATTATCGGCTTCCTTAGAAGGGGCTTGGGTCAGAGATATGAGAAGTTGCGTGTCGTCGGCGTAGGAGACAAGCTCCACGCCGAACGACTGTACTACCTCTGCCAGTGGGGCCATGTATAGATTAAACAGGGTGGGACTCAGGGCAGAGCCCTGAGGAACCCCCTGCTCAAGCCTCACCCTATCGGAGAGAAAACTCCCCCTTTGGACTTGAAAGCTTCTGTTAAGCAAAAAAGCCTTCAGCCATCCCAGTGCCTTATTGGTGACTCCCGCTTTGTTTAGACACTGTAGCAAGATGGAGTGTGCTACAGTGTCAAAAGCGGCACTGAGATCAAGCATGATGAGGGCCATTGTCTTTCCCTCATCTGCTCCTTCACGTAGGGTTTCTGTGGCCCTCAGGAGAGCTGTCTCCGTTGAGAAGCCAGATCTGAAACCCGACTGGGATTTATGGAGAACATTATGGGTCTCAAGATGTTCCATCAGTTGGGTGTTAGCGATTTTCTCCGCCAACTTGGCCACATACGGTAGCAGGGATATAGGTCGTAAATTATCCATTACGTCAAAACTGATGTTGGGCTTTTTCTTAATGGGTAGCACTATTGCCTGTTTCCATTCCTCCGGAAGACAAGAGGTAGAAAAAGAAGTTAGTAGCAGGTGCCTCAGGTGGGGTTCCAGTACTGAAAAAGCTTCAGCTAGAATTTTTGGTGGAGCCGGGTCTCGGGGCGATCCTGATTTGATCTTATTGCACATCTTGGACAGCGTCTCCTGGGAGGGAACTTCAAAAGATTTGAGACAAACGGCGTATTTACAATGTTCTCATTTTCAGCAAAATCTGCGGCCGGGGCTCCCTGTTTAGAGAAACTGGTATAGATTTTACTAATTTTACCAGCAAAATACTGAGCAATGTTATTGCACGATTCCACTGAGTCATTTTGGGTGGAGGAGGACATCTCCACTATGGATATCTCTTTATATATTTGAAACAGTTCCCTAGAGGAGTTGCCTGCTTCCGTGATACGAGTGTGATAATGCTCAGCTTTTGCCAGGCGAACGGCTTTGTTGTATTCTTTCTGTGCTGTTTTATACTGTATTTTTATGTCTGCACAGAAATTATGGCGCCAGGCTCTCTCAAGTTTCTTACAGGCCGTTTTCAGGGTCTGTAGTTCTTGTCCGAACCAAGGAGCAGTTTTCTTAAGCCTCCTAGCATTGGACATGGTGCGGCTAGGGGCTGTGATGTCCAGAGCCTTAGTAACGATATTGTTTAAATTTTCATATATGCTCTTACCTATCCGTTGGTGCCACAAGCTTGCATCTGAGGCTTGGGGGAGGCACCGACAAGTGTATGTTCTCAGATTAAGTAGGCTGATGTTCGTGTAGTAACCCTCCGCCTGTATGTTCTCTACTGAATAACAGGAGCTGTTTGTGTACAGTGTCTCCCACCTGCCTTATCGTTTATTGTGTATGTAGGATAACCTCTTAGCAACTATGGAACGTCCAGCTCCAGTGCTGAACGTTCCATTGCGCAGGGGAGGTTCGAACGTCCAACGGCCGACGGCAGCACTCCTGAGGTAGTGGTGCCGTCGGCCGTTGGAACAGGCGCAGCACCTAAGAGGATAATGAATTTCCCAAAATATATTGTTAGAAAAGGCTGTTTGGCGTGTAGCAGCTCCAAATGTTAAGTGCACTACTTTACGATCGAAATAACGCGAGAACACGCATCCACAACTACAGGAGGATGTCATCGCGGCCATATTTGTAGTTCAGACCCTCGGTACTGACCAAAACATACCGGGATCTCCTTAGTTACATCCCCAACTCCTAAGCACACGCTGACCAGACAAGTCAGCGGGTGGACAGCCAGGGCTATGAGTGGTAATCACTCTGCTCGATGCTTGATTCGATGTTTTGCTTAATTGTATGTTATGCTTCCAAAATAGCACGAGATCAAGCGCTCAAAAACGACAATTAGAGGATATTGCGGCCATGTTTGTAGTTTTCGTTGTCAGTGGCTTAGATCATAGCCCGTGGCTCAGTGCTTTACTTACAAGATAGTGCGAGGTCACGCCAAAAACTACAGATCGAGACTATTGTGGCCATAATAGTAGTTATCATATTGGCAAACTAATCGAGTATTACAAAGAGCTTGTAGTTGGTATCTCAAATGAAAGTATGAAAATGTAAAAATAGCAGACTATCTTAAGAATGTATATTGACTCTATCCACTTAAGGCAATCTGAACAAACTCCCCAAGTAGTGTAATCAGCATCAGTTATAAGGTAGTATGGATCATGTACATTGCAAACTTGAGTGCACAGTAGGTAATGTGAGTAGCTGCACCTACAGTAGGTTATATAAATATTATAGATATTAAAGTACTTATTGCTAGTATACTTTGCAAGACAGTGTTATGTCAACAACTAAAAGACCGGGTGATTCAGTGTCTGTAAACTTGTTTAAGCCTTATAGAATAAGGCTAGAAGGTGATTGCCACTACTGTACAGAAGTAGATCGTTATAATAAGGTCCAGGGAATTTCATCATTTAATCCCCCTTTGTCAGATTGAAGCCTATAGATCCATTTTTGTTCCCTCCTAAAGAGGTAACCGGACACATCACTTATATAACTGGGTATATGCGGCTTTTCCAAAACAGTCCATTGGAAATTCGTTTCAAGGTGTGCCTGTTCAAGGAAATGTCTAGTAAGTTTTGTGTGGCTTTTCTTACATCGGAAAGAGCTTGTTCTAGTGCGAACTTTCCGAGTAGTCATTCCTACATATCGTATGGAACAGGGACATGTCAGCATGTAGATCAAGTTGGTACTGTCACAATTGCTGAAATTGTTCTGCAACCAAGGTCTGTTAGTGCCTATATCTATCTCCTTTGTATGTTTGGTCTGTGGACAAACCGAGCAAGTACCGCACGGCTGATGCCCAACAACTGGAGGGAGATCCCATAGGGTTTCACCTAGTTTTTTAGGAGTCTCTCTTGGGCGTGTATGGACCAGTCGATCTCTGATAGTATTCGCCCTTTTAAATGCGAACAAAGGTTGCACAATTTTCTCTTTTCCATGATTTAGTAGGCGCCAATGTCTTTTCACAATCTTTTGGTTGGTATTGCTTCTCGTGTTGAAGGAGCTCACAAAAATGAGTCTTTCCAATGGAGGTTTTGCGATAGGAGCTTCAAGGAGCGCCTCTCTGTTGTTATTAAGTGCTCATTTTCGTGATCTTTTAATGAGTGACTTAGGATAATGTCTATCTTTTAATTGTACACAAAGATTATTGGCATGTGCCTCGAAGTCCTCTCTGTTGGAACAGTTTCTACGAACGCGTAGAAACTGGCCATAAGGTAGATTTTGGCGCAGTGCCTTCGGACGATAGCTCTCGTACAGGAGAAGTGAGTTGCGCGCCATGGGTTTCCTGTAGAGTTCAACCTGCAGGCCTGCAGGAGTGACATAGATCGATAGATCTAGGAAAGCAATTCTTTCTCTGTGTGCTTCCATGGTGAATCTGCGAAACTGGTTTTGGCTATTTAGCCACTGATGGAATTCGTTAGCTGAATCTAGTATGCCTTTCCACACCACCAACACGTTGTCAATATAACGCTTCCACCACCTAATGGAGGTGTGGAAGGGGTTGGTGGGTGTCAGTACATGTTGTTGTTCGAACTGATGGACATATAAATTCGCCAGACTCTGCGTGAAAACGCTGCCCATACTAGTTCCAGAGATCTGGAGAAATAGCTTATCTTCATACTTGAAAAAGTTCGTTTTCATGGCCAGCGTGGCTAAGGCCATTATAAACGATACTGGAGTGATGGTCTCACCTATACTATCCCTCAGGATGGATGTTACAACTTCCAGAGTCTCATCCTGAGGGATAGAGGTGTTCAAAGATTCTACATCGAAAGAGACCAACAGGTCTCTTTCGCTATCACAGTCTATTTCTGGTAAGACTCGTAGCACATCTTTAGTATCCTGAAAATATGTAGGCATTTGTTGAACAATAGGCCGCAGGAAGTGATCCACAAAAGTTAACAGCGGCTCTAAGGCTGACCCTATGCCTGATATAATAGGCCTACCAGGAGGTGGCCTCTGTGGCTTGTGTACCTTTGGCAGAAGGTAAAAATAGGGTGTTATTGGATGTTTGGAAACCAGGAATGTTGCCTCACTCTGGGAAATCCAACCCTCAGCAAGTGCTTCTTCAACCAATTCTCGTATCTGCTTGATGACATCCTCAGTAGGATCTGTAGACAAGGGAAGGTATTTCCAATGGACTGTTTTGGAAAAGCCGCATATACCCAGTTATATAAGTGATGTGTCCGGTTACCTCTTTAGGAGGGAACAAAAATGGATCTATAGGCTTCAATCTGACAAAGGGGGATTAAATGATGATATTCCCTGGACCTTATTATAACAGTCTGTTTGATGGAAACCCGATCTGAATTGTTTTGGACTGGGTAGCCATTTATCAATACCCCATGATATAACGGTCCCTTCTATGCATGTACAGTTCACCTATTTCTCTCTCTGTTTTTCTCTCAAACACACTGTCTTTGTAATATACACACTCTGAGATCTTGTGGACTCGGTTTTGACAGTACAGCTCTAGTATTAAGCTGGTAGACCCCCTGTGTTTCTTGTGTTATACACAATCCATAGCCAACCAGAGATCCTATTTCTAACATTGGTTGTCAGCGGTGAGAATAGGACTTGCGTTTGCGCAGTACCACGGCGACAACTGGTTGCACTACAAGCTCTGCATTTAGATGGTCGCATGTTTGGGGATTATTGTGCCTCAGTTTGTTTTATGTGTCAAATATTTTTGAAATGTGCTGTCTTGTTGCACTATGAGTTGGGGGTCCTGCCAAGAACAGAAACTAGAGAATCTGGAGGAGTTTTGTACTGCCCTTGTGCAGACTCCTATTTATGCGGTTGGCCTGCAGCGCAAGCTAGAGGGGTTTTGTACTGCCCCTGTACTGTCTGCTATTTCCAGGGTTGGCCTACAGTGGTAACTTAATTGGCATGGAGTTACTAGCTCGGGACGGAAGATTATCCCCTAAGTGCAGTTGTAGTTTTCTGAAATCCCCAGTAAAGGTGGGATCCAGTGGTGGCTGCAATATGTAGTCCAGTGCAGGAAATCCCATTCTCAGTTCCCAGAGTATGGTACCTGGTTCCCGGTTAAGAGGGGGGACAGGTTGTGTTTCAGGGGCAGTAAGTTGCTGTCTCACCAGTCTTGTGGGGGGGGGGGGAGTGTGGATGAATGCTGTGGTGCACTGGTCTTTTGGGTGATTGGTTAGCACTGTAACTGGTGTTAAAGGGCTGGTCAATCTGTTCTGTCAGAGAGAACCTGCTCCGTAATTGTTTTCCGGAGTCGTGCCAACATCCGTTGGAGTGTGTAAGTTCTTTGATTCTAGGGAGCTTTCATTGTGGAGTTATACTAGAAGAATGGTGCAGGTGTCTGCCAACCCAGAGTTGTGGAAGTGGTGAGTTTAGATCCCAGGTGGGGTACCAGTTTATGGAGAGAGGTCCTGAACTGGTGGGAGAGTTGTGTTCTGTGGGTGCTTCTCCTGGGAGAGTGTGAAAGCCCAAAAGAGAGGTGGGTGAAGAGATGCTAAGGCCGTGACCTCTGCTCAACCTGGGGGTGCGGGCCCTAGGTTGGAGGATCAGTGGTAGTTTGGAACTACACTAAGAGGAAGAGTGGAGATTGGCTATTGTGTGCCTGAGGTTACTGCCCCTAACTCTGTGGATTGGCAAGGACCAGTGACATCTGGATGGTCTAGGGCCTGGTCGGCCATGGACAACTAGGAAGTACCAATGGGGTAGCCTAGTTGGCCCTGAGAGTTTTGTTTCAGAGGGAACCACGTGGGGTCAGAGTGGCGTAGAACCGGAGGGTGTCCCTGCAGTTGTGGGCCCACATCTGTGTTTTCTCACTCAAAGCAGGGAAACCCATCAAGGGAATGATTGGTCTACCCTGCGTTTTGGCTGGAAGAGGGTTATGTTGGACTTGCCCTTTTTTGCAAGTTCACCCCTAAACTTTTTGCATTTTTCTCTGACACAGTATTGGTGGTTTTAGGCCTCTGGGCACGTTAGCACTGTACAGTGAGTGCCCGGCCTTTATTTTGATTCACAGCTGCACTGGAAGTAGCGTAAACTGCAACATTTAGGCCACAGTTCTTTGGGGGCATTCTTAGGGAGACAGGAGTGAGATGCACTCCTCTGTCCCTGTACTTTCACAGCTGTACAGCACTTAGTGACAGCTGCTACGTTTAGGCCTGCACAAGTGCACACATGGTTTCTGCTGCATTGGCAGCTGCCCTGACATTGGACATAGGGCAATGGGACAGTTAGGGTAATAGGGCCCCAGGCCCTAATGTGATTTAGGAGGTTATGTGCTAATGTGATTTATGTAGGTGCACAGGAAATGTAATTCATGTACGGTTTTATGCACTGTGATTTATGCTTCTACTGTGGTTTATGTATGAGGTGATTTGCATACTGTGGTTTATGCTAGTAAGATTATTTTCTACTGTGAATTATGCCCCTAATGTGAGTTATGCTTAGGAGGTTATGGTCTAATATGTTTAGGTTTATGAGGTTGGCGCAGAATGTAATCCACGCTGTTGGACTTGGCCCTTTTTTGCAGGGTCATCCCTAAACTTTTTGCCTTCCTGCTAGCCTTTTAGCTGACCTGGTGTTGGTGGTTTTAGGACTCTAGGCACCTTAGCATTCTAGTTCGGTGTAAAGTGCATGCGCTCCCCGCCCTCCATAGGCTAATATTGGGAATCCTGCCCCCTTATGGGATAGCTCCTAAGTAAAACAAAATAAGTATGGCTTGTTTGGTATGTGTGGAATGGAAATGATAAATGCTGTGCAATGGTGTGTGCAGATTTACTTTTACTATTTTAGAAATGTCACTTTTAGAAGTTGGCATTTCTTTTGTGCTATGTGCCTGCCTGCTTGTCTGTTTCTAGAAGTGACCGGGGATGGTTAGGAGTGGGTGGTTGGAGAGAGGCAGGGTCAGGTTGAATGGAAGGTCAGCAACTGGAGTAGTTGGAGGAGAAATCCCCTGTCCCTTAATGGGTCTGTGCCTGCCCTGTGCAATACTATCTCTACCCCCTACTAACACCCCTTCCAGTGCCAGTTGGGAATGGAACTTCCAAGACCCTTCCTGAACCCCTACCACTAGACCCTTCCAGAAGTTTTTGCCCCCTTCTAGACGCAGGGCAGGGAGGTGTATAAATACAGGGACTGTGATCCCATGTGGTTGGTGTGCTTGTGCTGACGTGGAGGGGTCACTCTGCCAGGAGGAACCGCCGTGGGACCCTGCGTGCTGGGCCCTGTGCCCAACTCTGCCCCTCTGCCTGTTGCTGGACCCAGGAAGAGACTTTGCAGGAGTAAAGGCTGCTGCACTGGAAGGATTGGCTCTGTGCTGTACCTGACTGTTCCTAGGAATTGCTGCTATGCCTAGTGTGCTGTCCCCTGCCTGCTGGCCCTGCCCAAGCCTTGCCTCTACACCCTGGAGTACTGCCAGCTTTCCAGCGCCTCGTGAGCACTATATTTTACCCAGGACAAGAAAGAGCATGGTTCCTGCGGCGCTGTGCTGCCGACATACTGTGAGGGAACCCTGGCATGTGGGATTTCCCCCTGCACTCCTGGGATCGCTGGGAGTCCACACCGCATGTGGACACTTCTTAAAGTAATACGGGTTCCCACCCTGCATTTATGCCTTCGCACGGGAGCCCACTCCGAGTTCCTTGCATATTTACTAGCAGGTGCCCACCCCGCGATCTCTGCATTTTTTTACAAGGGACTGAGAGCCCACCACTCATATGTGCACTCACCAGCGGGTGCCCACCCTGCTTCATACTTTAACTTAAGAGTGAGCCTACCCCTTATTGCCACCAGGAGAAAATTAAATCACTGTCGCGACCCAGGACATGTCCGCAGCGATTGCGCGGTGACCAGGAAGTCAGGCAATGTCGTGACTGGCTGTGGGGGGGGGCTCCTGGACAGAAAGGGAAGCCCCGCGAGTTCTTGGAAGGGGTTCCCGAGAGATGGTGAGAGACCTAGAGCAGGCTGCGTCCAAACAGCATTCCTTGCAGGGCTCCCATGGTGAAGAGTGAGAGCCCCGCGTACAGCACCAGAGTTGCCGGAGGATCGGGAGTGGACCGCAGGAAGCCTGGATCAGTGGAGACTTCGCTCCCTGAGCTAAGCTTGGCTTGCAGGGCACAGTGTTGGCATCTTGCCTCCGGGAGGCACCGTAGTGCCCGTGCTGGCATTGCTGCACAGCTGCGCCGCACAAGAGCGGGCAGCTGTAGCGTCTGGGCAATACTGTAGTGGGAGTCCCCGAGTGGGGTTCTGGGGCATTTTAGATTTAGTAGCCCTGGGGTAGGGCACCAACTGGCATATTGGTGCCGTTCTCCTTCTCTGGGACACGGCTGCACCACAGAAGCAGGCAGCTGCAACGCTGGGCATTTTGAACGTTTGAGTCCCAAAGGGGGACTCCAACGTGCCAGTGTTCTTTGCGGGATGCACAGCAGTGCCGCAGTTGCGGGCCACTGCAATATTTGGGGCATTTTTGAATTCCAGAGCCCTGGAGGGGGGCCCCACCTTGTGCAGTTGTTGGCAGTGCCTCTTGGGCTCACTTTAGTCACAGCTGCATCGCAGGAGGGGGCAGCTGCAACATGGGCAAATCCATTGGGTAGAGTCCCTGAGTAGGGGCTCCTCAGACACACTGGCGCTTAAAGCTAATCTGCAACTTTGGGGACACTTATAACTTGTTCAGCTTTTCCCTAAAGTTTGCATTGCTGATTTTGTGACTAATGTACTCATGCTCATGTGGTTATGCCCAATGTGACTTATGCTGAAATTATATCTAATAAGTTTCCATGTCTAAGGTTTGTGCATAATGCATCTATGCTAATGATGATGCCTAATGCTTTTCCCCTAATGCTTACACTGCTAGGTTTATGCTCATGCCTGATCAAATGGGCTTTACGCCTCATTTTAATATGATGATTGGGATAGGCCTGATCCAAATGTGATTTATGCCCATGGTTATCGCACAATGTATTTTTTATTTTTTTGCCTAATGATGTTGCATCTATGCTCATGAGGTTACCTAATATCATGCTATGGTGTTTTAGGTTCATGCCTGAGCTACTGTGCTCAGGCCTTATGCTAATGTGATGGTCTTAAGTCTATGATCTTGCCAGTAGGTACTGGGGGTTCTATATTGATTACTTGTATTTTTGCGATTGTTCTGGCAGCGATTTGATTGGCGCTGCCCTGTACATAGTCCCCTGTAAATTGTGACCTGGTGCCGGCTGGCACAGTGTATATAGATCTGTGATTGTGAATATAATGTATTTTAATAATACAAAGGCTATTTTTTTATAACCTTGTGTGGAGTCTCTTTTGTAGTGTCGCCGCTGTGTGTGTGTGTTGCGCAAACGCTTTACACTTTGCCTCTGGGATAAGCCTGACAGCTCATGCCAAGCTACCAAGGGGGTGAGCAGGGGTTATCCTCAGCGTGTAGCTCCCTTGCCCTGACTAGAACCGGGGTTTCTGCCAGACTTTGGCACTTGCCCTAGCATACCGGGAAACCCTGTTTCTAACACACGCCTAATGTGATACTATGCATAATATGGTTTGTGTTACAGGATGATGCTGAGTACAGTGTTTGCCAGTAATTAGTGGTTGTGTTCTACGTTTATTATATGTTCTACATTTACTAAGTTCACGTTGTGATGGTTCTGACAGTGGTCCAAGTGACCCTGTCATGTGTATATAATCACCTGTAAATATTGCCCAGTGCCAGTTGGCACAGTGCATATTGTGTGATTACTATTCTAATTCGTTTTATGATAATACAAAGGCTATTTTTTAAATAACCTTGTGTGGAGTTCCTTTTGTGGTGTGCCAAGTATGTTGCTGTGTGATTTGCTCAAATGCATTACACATTGCCTCCAAGATAGGCCTGACTGCTCGTGCTAAGCTACCAAGGGGGTGAGCAGGGGTTATCTTTGGCGTGTAACTCCCTTGTCCTGACTAGAGTGGTGGTGTCTGCCTGGCTTTGGCGCAAGCCTTAGCCAACTAGAGATCACATTTCTAACACTGAGATAGTGAAACCACGGAAGGTAAAAGAAGCACTCACCGTCCGCCTACGTTGTATAAAAAAATTGACTTGCCCAATGTAGCACTTACCATGCGCCTCCCACCAGCAAAGAGCTCTTCACACGCTCTAGACTGGGAACCACGGCACTATTATTTTCAGAGGTTATGGGCAAAGACAAGCACTCCCCCTGCACTGAGCTGCCAATTAATACAGCACTCCTTGCATGTTTTAAATCAAATAAAGGGGTGAAGAACAAACCAGTCCTTCCCCTGCAGGTTTCCTTTGAGATCCAGCAAGGATCTTTTCACAAAGTTGTGTGTAGCCCTGAGACTTCTAACATGGTTCCAGCACACACAAGTCCTTGGAGATTCTTCACAAGCAGGATATCATAGTACGGCAAAAAGAGTTAGTCCTTTTTCTCCCCCACAGACAGAGGCAGCAACTGCAGGCCAACTCACCCCTCACTCACAAAAGGTAGTGCTCACAAAATTCTTCTGCTCTTTTTCTTGGCAGGGTCCTCTTGTTCTTTGAAGTAATCTAAATTCCTGGGTTTTAGGTGTAATACTTAATATCCTAAAATGGTGTTGTTCTCTTTGTGTAAAGGTCTCTGAGCCCAGTCCAAACCAGTCCTGTCCTCCCTGGTGAAGCATGACCATAGCGGACTGAGGTTCCGTGACGATTTGAACCCGTGTTTTCAATATTGTCGGAAATACATAATATTGGTATCAGCGAACCGCAAATGATCCATTTAGCATATCCTGGTGTTTTCGCTACGATACGAACAAGAGCACTCCTGTTATGAACACATTTCTGATCTACCCACGGCATCCATCTTAGATCATGGCCGCCATTTTGTGTTTCTTGCCCTCACATACGCAATAACCTCTGATCACTTCATTTCGACTAAGGACACGTAGCCTTAGCCGGAGATTCACCTCTCTCATGACACGTGCACCTTAAACCAGATCACGCTGTAGCTACATGACTCGACAAAGGCTGCCTCCTCTGCCCGAGGCCAGCCCACCTGAACTGGTTCTCGTGTCCATTGTCCCGATCATGATTAGGTGGCCGAAGCCGGTAGCCTTGCCCATTTACAACCCACAAACATCTCTTATCCCGCTTTTCTATCTTCTGCACCTGGCTCTGCTCCTTTCCTTCTGGGCCTTTATTAGGGGGAGGTAACGAAATTTACGATGAGGCGGTCCGGCTCTTGAATGCAATATTGACAAGGGATTGTGATGAACTAGTGGGAACCCCTCTCCGTAGATGTTTTGTATCAGATTTTATCAACGGTTCCTGTGTACGCCAAATATTTATTGTTTGTGACACAAAGGTTTTGAGAATGTACCAACATGTGAAGAATTCGCCTGAAGGCCAAAAATCAGTATATAAGGAGCAACCCTCTTTGTACAAATTGAACAGGCTCCTAGTTACTGCCCATGTGTAGTTTCTGTGACTTCTGTGTCCCTGCAGTAATAAACCTTTGGTCTTTGACGCCACCATCGAGAAGCCCGTGTTTCTGTTCATTTGCGCACCAAGGCAGGTGGAACTCCGGGGTCTTTGGGTGTTGTTCCCTGACACCTCTGGACGGAACCAAAAAGTCCAGAACTCCAATTGGCGCCCAACGTGGGGCGACGTCATTCGGTACCGGTCCAAAAGCCTGAAGAGTTCGAGAAGCTTCGTGTGAAGATTCCTGAGGGAGGCGCCCCACTTCATCGATCCCGGCATATCGCAAAAGTGGCCCGAAGTTCTCTTCCACGAGGGTTCCCGTTCAGGACGGCTGCAGTGGGCCGTTGCCTTGACCGTCGCCCTGTCTTGGACCCGAGGTGCAGCCCTTAGTACAGCGAAACGTGACGGGTTTCTCCTTGGTGACGTCTTCAGTGCCTCAGTTAAGTATTTAGTGGTTGCTAGTTGGTTACTTCGTAAGGGTTGTTATAATCCTTTTTGGTTCTTAGTTTGGTTCGGTTTCGTAAGATTATCATTGGTTGTTCTGGTTACGATAATCTATTTGGTTCAGTTTGGGTATCGATACATTAGTTTGGTTTTGGTAGGCCTTAAAAGTTCTTGGTTCAAGTGCACATATTTGTTTTGTGTTTTGTTTGTTTTGTGTTCCGGACTGAAAATGGTAAGTCGGAGAAATTGTATGTTGTCGTGCTTCGGTTGCAACAGTGACTCACGATTGGAGGACTCATGTCTGGTTCCTCCGATTGGGACTCCCCTATATGACTTATATTGTAAATATGGCGTGGGTCCTATATCCTATAATGAGGTGTGGGTCCGCTACACCAAGAAAGACGGTGTCCTTAGTTGGCCACTGCATGGTAGTTTTGAACCCGAAATTCTTGATAATTTAGAAACGAAATTGTTTAGGAAGAAAGCCCGGCCGGCAATGTTTGATTCTTTCCGTTACTGGCGAAAAGAATCCAAACAGAGAGAAATGAAGAAATTTAAGAAAGAACAGAAAGAGAAAGATGAGTTGACCTTAGAGCAAGCAACTAAACAGCTGCAAGATAACGAGTGTGAGAAGGCTATAGAGGTGGCCATTAGAGAGCATAATTTAGCGATCGACAAGTGCTACCCTGCCTTGCCATCGAAAACGGCTAAGATACTAGAGGATTCGGAAAACGATCCTCTGTTGTCTTATCTGTTACGGTCACCTCCACCGTATGCACAAGGTGCTACGGCTCCACTTGTTCCAAATGTCCAATTGCCGGTTGCTGGACAACCTGGTATTCCTGCTCCTGCCCCTCAGAATCAAGTTCCTGTACCTCCTGTGGTTAATGTGACTGTTCCTACGGCTCCTCCTCCTCCTGGATTGCCGACTTCTATACCTGTATCTGTCTCGCTTACACCTACTACTTCACAAACTATTTTTCTCGATACTCCTACTGCTTCACTATCTGTTCCTACTTCCACTGTGTTTTCTACGTCTGCGAGTGTGTTGACTCCACTTTCTGTACGTCGAAGAATCACTGATTCTGTGTCTAATATGCTGTCTCCTTTCTATAAAACTTTAATTAAGACTCCTACTTCTGACTCTGTTCAGAGACGTAGTCAGCATCCAAGCATTGAGGAACGGGGAATTTTAGATTCCACGGCTCTCAGATGGATATCGAAGAGTAGGAGATATAGTACGAGAGATGTACTAGAAACATTTATGCAGTGGAAGGAACCAACGCAACGGTACGTCTTTGATGAGATGTGCTCGTTGTTACGTGAGGAAATAGAGGAAGATGATATTGAATCGAATTTAGAAGACTTAATTAAAGTTCAGAAAGAGTTTGCTGCTGGTATGATAGTGGGTGAAAATATAGAAGAAGCAATGGAACTGATCTTAAGTTTTAGGAATGATCCATCTCTTCGTTCGCCGAGAGATTTAGAGAAAGGTAAGACGAAGCTGAGTCGCCAATATCCAATGAGGGAGGTTCCTCCAATTTGGCGTGAAGCTGTGCAAGCTGACAATGTTGCTGGTATTGTAGCCGCTCCGGCGCAATTCCAGAGAGTGTGGATACACATTCCGTGGAAGCGAGCCGAAGTGCTAGCAGTGAAACAGGCCTTACCAGATCCGCGTAAGAATCCTGCTGGATATTACAAGGAATTAACACAGACGGTTGAAGCTTGTATAATGAACCTAGCAGACATTGATATGTTATTTGGGAATGTAGTTCCGCAACCAGTGTGGGCTAAAATTCGTAGGGAAGATCATCAAGTTGCTTTAGGTGGGGATTGGGCAGCTATCACTGCAGCGGATGGTCAGCAAACGGGTGGTGCAAAACCTGAACCCCTGATTGCTAATCTTCCGGGTAGGATAATTGACTTAATGAAGACTCTGATGCCCGCATTGCGTGTTAATTGGGACAAGTTATCCGCATGCAAGCAAAAGAAAGACGAAAGTGTCTCCGACTTCTTCACAAGGTTCGAAGAGACTTTTGTAGATCATAGTGGTCAGGATATGAGCACTGAAGGAGGACAGAGACTGTTTGTCGATAAATTTGTGCATAATTTGTTACCTGAATTATGCAATAAATTAAAGGATTCAGAGAGTGCGTGGGCTGTTTCTACAACTGCGCAAATACTTGCAACTGCACAATATTATGAAAATAGGGATAAAGAGGAAAAAGAGAAATCAGACAAGAAAACGAAAGATTTAAAGACTAAAGTTCTTTTGCAGCAGGCGTATCCGCCTCGAACGAATCAGACTAATATGCAACAGGGTTCATATCAGAAAACAGATTACAGTTCGACGAGGCCTCAATATCAGTGGAACCAGTGTGCGTATTGTAAGAAAGAGGGTCACTACAAGAATGAATGTCCGGTCTTAGCGCAAAATAATGCAGTAGCATCTCAGAGAGGTCGTGGTGGTTTTGTGCAGAATTCTAGAGGTCGAGGGAGAGGTGCTATGCCTCCACAGACGAATGATCGTCCCTCCAATCACTTTGATCAAAGAAATGGACAGCCAGCCCAGCAGAATAGATCTCAGCAATATCTTGTTGAAGACTATTGTGAAGCGGATGAGGGATTTCAGCAAAATGGGTACTAGGACAGCCATGGACAGAGAGAGGGAGTAGTATCAGTTCCAGTAGATCAGAGTGGGCCTTATGTCGCAGTAGCAACATCAGGTGTAGTCGAACCGTTTCTGTTGGATACTGGTGCCGCAAAAAGTTCTATCATTCATGCGAAACTCCCTGGCGCACCTTTGTCTGGTTCAACAAATGTTTCTGTAGGTTTTTCAGGCGCCCCTGTTTACAACCCCATATCTGGTCCTTTGTCTATTTCTGTTGGACCGTGTCAATTGAAAGCACCCTTGATTTTGACGACGGGTTGTAATGAAAACCTGCTTGGTTTAGACTTGTTAAAACGACTATATGCGACACTGTACTGTTCTCCGGAAGGGGTACAGCTTACATTGGGTAAAAGAATCACCTCTCCGATGTACTTGTCAATAGATGCACTTCCACCAGAGCTGCCTTCACTCCCTGATTCTCTTTGGGCGACTGGTCCTAATGATGTAGGCCTTTTAGAAATACCACCATATGTAGTAACTTTGAAAGCAAATGTAAAGTTTCCAAGAATTCCGCAATATAAAATATCTAGTGAAGGTGAACGTGCACTTTTATTGATTGTGCAAGACTTGATTAAGAAAGGTGTGGTCGAAGAAACTAGAGGAAATGTTTGTAATAGTCCTGTATTACCGATTTTGAAACGAACTGATCCCACAAAGCCTCCAGTATATAGGTTTGTCATCGACCTCAGAGAAGTTAATAAGATTGTGGTCCCACAGTTTCCTGTGGTTCCAGACATTACTGCCTTGTTAACATTGATACCTGCTACAGCCACTTGGTTCTCAGTCATCGACTTAAAGAATGCCTTCTTCAGCATTCCGATCGCTGAGGAAAGCAGAGATATTTTTGGCTTCTGTCTAGGAGGTCGCAGTTTCAGATTTAAACGCGCTCCACAAGGCTACTGTGAGAGCCCATCTATTTACAGCCAAGCATTAAAAAGCCAATTAGACTCCTTTGTCCTTCCTCCAGGTTCTGCTCTAGTACAATATGTAGATGATCTTCTAGTGGCTGCCGATAACAAGGAAACTTGCAAAGCAGCTACGGTTTCGCTATTACATCACTTGTCTAATTTGAATCACAAGGTATCACCTTCTAAAATGCAATACTGCTGCCAAGAAGTGACCTACCTAGGTCATCTCTTGTCAAAGGAGGGAAGGAAGTTGACCCCAGAGAGAATAAAAGCAATTACGCAAATGAGTGTTCCACGCACACAGAGAGAAGTACGTGCCTTTTTAGGTATTACCTCTTACTGTAGACAGTGGATCCCAAATTTTTCTCTTTTAGCGAAGCCATTGGTAGCTTTGACTGGGAAAAATGTTCCGAGTCCGGTGCCATGGTCTGATGAATGTCAAGAGAGTTTTTCTGAGTTACGAAAAGCACTGTGTTCAGCTCCTGATTACAGTAAGCCATTCACGCTCTATGTTCACGAGAGAGAAGGTTGCGCAATGAGTGTTCTGACACAGAAATTTGGTGATAAACAACGCCCTTGTGCGTATTTTTCATCAACATTGGATCCGGTAGCTAGAGCGTTACCTAGTTGTTTGAGAGCTACAGCGGCAGCTGCTGCTTCCATTCGACAATCTGCTGGTTTGGTGATGAACAACATGCTAGTGGTCATGGTTCCTCATGCGGTGGACACACTCATGAATCGAACGAAGACACAACACCTTACTAGTGCGAGACTATCTGGTTACGAGCTGACACTACTAGCGAGTCATATTCAGATTAAAAGATGTAATGTATTGAATCCAGCAACGCTGTTGCCGGCTAATCAAGAGTCGAGTGATTCCGAGCCACATGATTGTTGTTTTAAAACGGAGGAAGAGACAAAAGGACGAATTGACTTGAAGGATACTCCATTACTAGATCCGGATGGTACATTGTATGTGGATGGGTCATGTTTTAAATTGGAAAATGGTGATGTGACTGCTGCTTACGCAGTAACGACTTTGAAAACGATTGTGGAGACTGCAAGAGTGAGTCAGAATTCTGCCCAAGCTGCAGAATTAATAGCTTTAACCAGAGCGTGTGTTTTAGCTAAGGGAAAGAGAGTGAATGTTTTTACAGATAGTCAGTACGCATTTGGCGTGGCCCATAGTTTTGGCCGTTTGTGGAGAGAAAGAGGTTTCATTACGTCCCATGGGACGAAGATTCAACATGGTCAGCTAGTTAACGACTTGTTGGAATCTCTAACCTTGCCGACTGAAGTTGCGATTGTGAAGTGCAGTGCTCATAAAGCAATTACGGATGATGTTGGTCGAGGAAATGCTTTTGCTGATGAAACCGCTAAACAGACAGCTAGAGACATGATGAGCAGAATGTATGTTGCTACGTCTGCAAGATGGATTGCTGAATCTGGAATGTGTGAGGATACAATGGAAAGTGTGAAAGAGATTCAGAAAGAGGCAACTGAGGAAGAGAAACGTGTATGGAGAGAGAGTACGGGCAAGTTAGATTCGAATGGGTGTTGGATTGATTTGACAGAACAGCAGCGTTGGATGTTGCCTGATGCGTATGTGCTTGCAGTGGTGACAATGGCGCATGGAGTAGCACATATAAGTTCTAAAGGAATCTGTAAGATGTTGGCTCCAGTCTGGAAGAATGATGGAATCAGTAAGTGTGCAGAGAGAGTGGTGAAAAATTGTATGGTATGCCTGATGCATAATCCTGGCAAGGGAACTCCAACTCCTGCTGGTCACTTCGCTCCTCCTTCCTGCCCCTTTGAAGTGATTCAGTTAGACTTCATTCACATGGATCGCTGTAATAATTTGAAATATGTCCTGGTGGTAGTCTGTGCTTTTTCCAGGTGGATCGAAGCATACCCACTAAAGGACAATACTGCCCTATCAACTGCCAAGATTCTTCTCAAAGAATATTTCCCTAGGTATGGAATGCCACGGATTGTATGGTCAGATAACGGAAGTGAGTTTATAGGGAAAGTTATGCAGAGTGTGTGTGCCGGCCTAGGTTTGAAACAGAAGTTCCACAGTGCAAACCACCCTCAGTCAGCTGGTTTAGTGAAGGGTTACAATGGCACCCTCAAACTGAAATTAGCTAAAATACAGGCATCCACAGGTTTAGCCTGGCCAGACGCACTTCCTTTGGCTTTGTTATCAACGAGAGCAACTGTACATTCTAGAGTGGGGCTTAGCCCTTACGAAATAGTCTTTGGCCGCCCGGCAAATATCTGGGGTGTGCCAAGGCCTAAGGAATTTTGTTCCCTAGAATATCCTATGTTGATAGACTATCTTTACGACTTGACTGCTAAATTGAGTCTTATTCATCAACAGGTTTTCGATGCTTTACCAAAGCCTCCGGAGAGTCCAGGGCATCAGCTGAAGCCCGGAGAACACGTGGTTATCAGGAACTTTGCGAGGACGAAGAATCTTCAGCCCCGATACGTCGGTCCTTTCCAGGTCCTTCTTACAACGAGGACAGCAGTTCGTGTAGCTGGACGCAAGCACTGGGTGCACGCGTCCCATGTTAAGCGTGTCCCTTTGCCGCTTCCTTACGACGACTGGGTGAAAAAGGGAATTGGTTCCTCCGAATTTGAAAGCACTCCGAAGTTCATCCCTTTCAGCGATGCCGAATTAATCACTGACACTCCAAGCTCTGACTCTCCTTCAGAAAAGACTCCTTTGAACACTGAACATTTGTCTCCAACATCAGAAGAAACTCTGCCATCTGCGAACTTGAACACTGCAACAGCTACCAGTGATACGCTATTTGCTGATCAGACAGTACCTGCGAAGCAGAGATATAATTTACGAAACCGTAATATGGACAAATAAAGCAAGCAACTGCATATTGTGATATTTTGAAATTTTGAACTTTTGCATTCAGCCAGGAAGTTTGCTATTGTTTTGTTATTTTTAAATTGCCTTGCCGTCTGGGTAGCCGTAGGGTCGTGGCTGTGTGCCTAGTTGAATCTGCAGGGGTCTGACACAAGGTCGATCTTTCTGTTGGTTCTGGGAACTCCCAGGGCTGATAGAGGCGTTTTCATCTACGTACACATCATCAGTGGTCGCGAGCGGATTGTAGAAGATGGAGCTTCCTGCGCTGCAACGAGAAAATGGGATTTACGTTCGCAGAAACAGACTTTTCAGAATTCTTCATAGCAAATGCTTTTTGACGCAATGTGCCATTACATTTCTAATTGTCTTGATAACGTTGGTGGGTGGCATCGTTTTTGGTATAAGTTTGATTTATGTACCAGTAACTACAGTACCTCCCCTTAATCCTGTTACTTCTACTGTTTCCTCAATACACTCTTTTCATTCGTTTCCCGAACATGAGCAAGCCCGACGCTCAGAGTTCATTAACAACACTTTTGTACAGCTCTTGCACCAACACCAACTGGTAGTTAACACTACAGACTGCTGGGTGTGTGGCTTGATACCCCACACTATGGATAAAGGTATTCCTTATCTGGTTTTGCCTTTCAGCTACAATGGATCATTTCAGGCCCTTCAAACCATCTTTGCTTATGCCCTTGAAACCTATCCTCCACGTCCACCACGTTCCACTAAATATAACTCTGCCAACAAAGCTTTAGTCCAGGGAATTATTGACATGATCAAGGACGTCAATAATACTCCATCATACCCTAGAGACGAACTGCGAGTGTATTTAAGTTGGAATACTTCAGAGTATCGCCTTAGTTTAGGAGAAAGCAAGCGTAAAAGCTCAACTCCAATCTGGGTCGTACCTCACCGAGGTCAGGTCTGTCTACAAGGTAATGGGAGAAATCCAAGAGCTCAGCTAGGGAGGAGTGAGTGCGTTGAGACTTATGTGTTTCCGGCTAACTCTTCCCCTGCCTTCCTTACTGCTAGGGGTACCTACTTCATCTGTCGAGACCGGGCATATACATGGTTACCTGCTGACTTTTCAGGTTCACGTTATATTGCTCGATTGTTGCCTCCAACATACACTGCTTCATCTGACTACCACAGAACCAGAGTAGCGAGAGGTGTTTTCAGCAAAGAAGATACCGCTAGTCAGGAAGCTGGAGACTTCTTCAAAGGCTTCCTTCCGTTCTGGGGGCCTATGGCCAATAGTAGAAACATACGTCAGCTAACACGGGTAGTTGAATCTACTATTACCGAGACTGCTGGTGCCCTTAGCAATTTGACAGCTGAGCTTCAGGCGGATAGACTCATGACGTTGCAGAACCGTATGGTTCTAGACGTTATCCTTGCAGACCGAGGTGGGGTATGTAGAATGATCCAATCGAGCTGCTGTGTCTTTATTCCTAATAATGCTCCAACAGTCTATGAGGCGATCTCTAAGCTACACAAGATTTCCGACTCTATACACGTAGACAAGGGAAACTGGTCCTTTATGGAGTGGTTTTGGACTCTGATCTCAGCGTGGGGATGGAAGGTTCTAATGGTCATCGGTGTCATCTTAGTATTCCTCTTCTCATGCTGCCTGATTATCCAGTGTGGTCCCGCTTTGTGTAGTCTTTGTGCTGCAACCTGTTTTAGGAAACCACCTGCGTTTGGAGAAAAGGCACGGGAAAGGATGATGATACAACAGCATGTCACTGACCTGATGAGTATAGAACTAGACTCTGACATAGACTGAGTAATTGCCTATGTAAGGGCAAAAGGAGGGTCTGAGGTTCCGTGACGATTTGAACCCGTGTTTTCAATATTGTCGGAAATACATAATATTGGTATCAGCGAACCGCAAATGATCCATTTAGCATATCCTGGTGTTTTCGCTACGATACGAACAAGAGCACTCCTGTTATGAACACATTTCTGATCTACCCACGGCATCCATCTTAGATCATGGCCGCCATTTTGTGTTTCTTGCCCTCACATACGCAATAACCTCTGATCACTTCATTTCGACTAAGGACACGTAGCCTTAGCCGGAGATTCACCTCTCTCATGACACGTGCACCTTAAACCAGATCACGCTGTAGCTACATGACTCGACAAAGGCTGCCTCCTCTGCCCGAGGCCAGCCCACCTGAACTGGTTCTCGTGTCCATTGTCCCGATCATGATTAGGTGGCCGAAGCCGGTAGCCTTGCCCATTTACAACCCACAAACATCTCTTATCCCGCTTTTCTATCTTCTGCACCTGGCTCTGCTCCTTTCCTTCTGGGCCTTTATTAGGGGGAGGTAACGAAATTTACGATGAGGCGGTCCGGCTCTTGAATGCAATATTGACAAGGGATTGTGATGAACTAGTGGGAACCCCTCTCCGTAGATGTTTTGTATCAGATTTTATCAACGGTTCCTGTGTACGCCAAATATTTATTGTTTGTGACACAAAGGTTTTGAGAATGTACCAACATGTGAAGAATTCGCCTGAAGGCCAAAAATCAGTATATAAGGAGCAACCCTCTTTGTACAAATTGAACAGGCTCCTAGTTACTGCCCATGTGTAGTTTCTGTGACTTCTGTGTCCCTGCAGTAATAAACCTTTGGTCTTTGACGCCACCATCGAGAAGCCCGTGTTTCTGTTCATTTGCGCACCAAGGCAGGTGGAACTCCGGGGTCTTTGGGTGTTGTTCCCTGACACCTCTGGACGGAACCAAAAAGTCCAGAACTCCAGGACAGACACAGCATTGTTCAAAAGGAGACACAGCCCATTCAGGTGTAAGCAAATCGCCTCCCACCACTGTAAAAGCAGTCCATATCTATTCAGCCTTGCAATGAGTCACCCAGGAAAGGCAGGGCACACCTCACCCCCCACAGTGACTGTCTAGAGTGAATGTACATCTCAGCTCCTGTCACTCACACACCAGATGCTGAATACACAAACAACCAGATGTACACAGAGTGGTAAGGTAAGAAAATGCTCACTTTCTAAAAGTAAAGTAAACAAAAATATCTCAACTGGTATAGTTAAGGAGGACGGTTAGGCATGCAAGTACAGTACTTTACACAAAAGGAGAGACCAGGGAACTCTAGGTTATTTTTTTAGAAAGTACATTCAGCATCATGTATTTAAGAACAAAACCAAATATGCCAATCATGGATAACTAATCATATCACAATTTATACAGAGAGCATATGCACTTTAGCACAGATCAGCTGTGGTAAAGTGCCCAGAATCCTACAGCCAACGAAAACAGGGTCAGAAAATAGGAGGCAAAAGGCAAAAAGTTTGGGGATAACCCTGTCAAAAGGGCCAAGTCTAACCCCCTTCCTTAACATCCTGGTCCCACCACTGTCCCTGGTGGCCTCTTTTCCCTGGTGCTCTAATCCCAGTTTGACTTGAAATTTTCAGATTAAGTTCACAAAGTCTTTTCACCACCAAGAAGGTTTTCGTCTGTCCTTGCACGATTTTAATATAGTCAGGATAGATGCATATAGAATGTCCTTCAAGCAGCAGCCCCCGCCTCCCCCCCCCCCCCCACACACACACACGTGGTTTGCAAAATTGCATCTCTAGCCCAGAAATTGAACAAACGAGCTATGATAGCCTGCGGAGGTAAACCAGGTCTGGGCTGCGGAACATGGGACATGTATGCCCGTTCGACAGTTGAAAAGTTTAAAAGTTGAAAAGTCTCTTAGGGGCCAGTGTATTGGTAATCCAGTCCTCCAGGGAAAATTCAGCAGAGGATCCCTCCGCCTGTTCTGGAAAGTTTACAGAATGCAGATTATTCCTGCGGTACCTCCACTTGTAATCCTCTGTAAATTCATCTAAGCGGTTTGTCTGTTGTTGGAGACGAAGGAAGGTACCACAAATGGTATCAACCTCCGTCCGTAAAGCACTCATATCTTATTCTAGGGCCGTTGTACCTTTTGAGACTTAGTGCAATCCACCAACAGTAAATTGACGTCTATGGTGAAAGAGTCAATATTATGGACCATTTTATCTCTTGAGTTATGAATCGCCGCCGACACATCTGTTAAGGAAGGTGTTGACTCCCCAACGGTTCACCACTGCCATCTAGAGGGGCCCCATGGGCTCCACCCTCTGGGAGAACTGTCTGCGCATTGTTAAGAATGTTATTTGCCTGGGTTACCTGATTGCCTCTCTTTTTCGCCATTGTGAGGGTCAGTAAGGATCCAGGCACAAAGCACTGAGCGGTAACAGAAGTAGATCACGGAGGAAACCCCCACCAATCGCGCTCCTCTCTCTCGGTCAGCTGGGCGTATTTAATAATATCAGAAAGCCAGGTAGTGTTAGCAACACTCCCCATTAGGCGCGAAACACCCATTGGGCTCAAGGTTAACAATACCAGGTGCGTCTCACAGTGACCTCCCCCGACCCCCATTCAGGGTCCAGTTAGAGTCCTAGCCAGTTTGGCGGAATTTGGCACAGGTGCCAAACTTCACCAATTACGCAATGGGAGTTATAATTCTGCCCGGGCCTAAAGAAATTGCGCCTCGCGAGTTTTGCAACATTAGCATACACATATTTCTACTTCCTCCGAAGAGTACTGAAATATTTTGCGAGGTACCTGGCATAGACCTCTTCCTAATTTGCGACATAAGATATTATTATAATAATCGCGAGAAATGGGTTTAGGGACACATTATATATTAGGTAGGGTGTCTTACCATTTTTGACTTCCTTTGCACCCTGGGGGTTGTCTTTGTTTCCAATTAGACATTACACCGGAAATGCCCTGTCTCCTAATATTAGGAAGAGGTAAAATAGTGTAACGTGTGCATGCTGCACAATTGCTTTATATTCTACGTATTGCAGTCGGTTGACTTCAGAAACAGCTGAGTCCTCCCTCTCCTCATGGGCGTAAAGGGACGGACCGGAAGATTTGCATGTTTCCAGGTCCCGCCCACTCATGCACTGCCTCCCGTGTGATTGAAAGGCTGCCAGCTGCTGCCGCTCGCTGTGTGCTGGGGTGCAGCACCTCGGACAGCGACACCTCCGAGAGCAGCGCCGGAGCGCGCCACCAGACGTGCTAATGGACCAGCTTTTCACTAACGATTACTGTACGAAACAACCTGTCAGGATCCTCCCTGCGACGTTTTTCTGTCTTGGCTCACTATAGGATCTCAACAAGCTTCCGTTTAATAACATATCGTAAACAATATACCCCGTTCAATGCGTTCCTGGTACGTTCTTCCTCGCCATCTCACGATCACGGTCAAAACTCCCTCCCCTCATCGAGTTTTCACGTATACTTTCTCAGTCTGATGCCACTCATTCTAACAGCCCGTCTCTTCTGGGCATGTGTGCCCCAGTCCCGTCGGTTCCTTCGCCGGCATGTGGCCCACTCCCCTTCTGTTTCGCAATCGCCACATTTTCTTTTTTCCATCAGCTCCCTCCCGCCCATCTCCCAGCTCTCGTCTGAGCCTGCCTCCACTCTGGACTACTTGTGCGCAGGGGAAAGGAGAAGGAGGGGGCTAGTGACTTTGTTGCAAATTTCTGGACTGTGAGACGGGCATTCGAACCTGGGTCCGCGCATTTTCGGATTGCGTGTTCCTGGACAAGTCGCATTATCTCCCTGTGACTCTGAAATTCTTCCCTTTAGTGTAAGTGCTTATGCGGTATTCAATTAACAGCAGGGTACTGTACGAGGAAAGGAATATTTCCATTTATCATGGTCTAGACATCTCTGCCTAACCCGGGCATCTGGAATACAAGATAACTATAATAAAGCTCTTAGAGGCAAAGTTGAGCAGAACGCCCCTTAGGTGAAAACAGGTCGATCTTGCATTACTATATTGATAGCTAATTGGCTACTACAGCACCTTTGAAACATGTCTGCTTCTTCCTGGGGCTACGCTGACTTTGCTCCGGAGGTGGCTGTGTGTGTGTGTCCCACGGGTGGCCTCGGTGTGCGCCGCAGCACCGCTGCACCGCAGACGCCTCCCGCCCTCAGTGCTGCGCTGCCAGGGACTGCGCCTGGCCTCCCCCAGCCCCGCGACTCCCCTTTCACATCGGACAATCCCCCATTGAGTGTCCGTTGAAGGGCGCCTGCTTTGCATGCAGCCCGCACAGGCTCTGCCGGAGGGGAGGCTGTCCAAGGACAAGCTGTGCGGGGAAGCGGGGTGGGTTTCGTCTTCCACCTGCACCAGTGACCCTGCACACCCGATCTCAAAGGCAGCCTCGCACTCATACGCATCATGTCCCTGCCTCGCCTCCACAGCCCCTGCAAACACAGAAATGTTGCCAGCCCCTTGGCAATGTGGGGTTATTAGCGGCAGCCAGACCCGCCCCGCCCAGCGCCGAGCAAGTCTCCCGACAGTGTGTATTGGAAGCAACCAAGATGGTTCCACCCCCGCACTCCCTCCACGCGCACTAAGCCAGTCGCCTAGCAATGTATTAATTAGAGGCAAACAGCCCCCTTTTGCCCCCCCCCCCCCAACCAGGCAGTCTCCTAGCATGCTGTGTATTCAGTAAAGCTAACACTTCCTCTATACACACACACAAACTTAGACCCAGGCAGTGTATTTAACACATACACACATGACTCCATCCAACACAATCATCCTTATTAGCTCTATAGCTCTAGCTCCACCATTGCCAAGTGCAATGTAATAGCCATGCATCTTCTTTCAAACGCATGCTTTGTGGAGGTGGAGAGCCACTGGAGGCTCGGGCTGGATTACTGGATCTGACTCAGCTCGAGGTCCTTCTGGAACTTGGAGCCCACAACGCACCGAGCTCTCATGTGGCTTCTGACTGCCACCTACACTCACCTCCAACCTCGAGCACAAAGAAATACACATAAAGTAGGGATCTTTGCTGTAAAAAGGAGTGCGAACGCGAAACCTAGCTGGTGGCAGAACTCGAAACCATAGAACCTGGCCTCCATCCCAGCTTCCCGGTGACTACATTGTGTGATCCTAGTCAATGTTTTTTCTCTCAGACCCTTTTTCTTCATTATCTCACCAGACACCTTCAAATTCACGAGTTCAGGTTCCCGTTGTACCATGACAACTGCCTCAATTCACTGGTGACATTGTGGTCATGATGGAGGGAGGGCATCAGTATTTTTAAGTTCATGTTTGAAAACAAAACAGTGTTTTTATAAGTGCTTTTCAATGCCTTGGTATAATCTTCAGTACTGAGGTGAAACGCTTCCTCGCGTTAATAAACAGGCTGTTTTTGAAATCTGAAGAGACTTTACCTTGTATTTACATGACATCGTTTACGTGCCAAATACATTCAATGCTCGTACCGTGCACGGACTCTCGGACTCTCGGAAGCAAGCCCGGCTATTCAAGGCTCGGCTCTGGCTCTTTTAGCTTGTCGACTCGGTCCGATCTGATGTTATACTGTTTGCACCCCACCTGACCCCTCCCCACTACCACCCCCCACTTTACCTCGGAATCCAGTGTGGCTTGCTCTTAGAGGTAGCATCCCGCCTGCAGCCCTCTGCCCCCAGCGATGTGCATGCCCAGCGGCAGTCCTCTGCCCGCACCCCAGCGGTGTGCACGTTCAGTGCAGCCCGCAGCGCTCTGCACCCCTCCTCCTAGTGGTGTACAAGCTCACTGCAACCCGGAGCATCTGCCCCCCCCCTAGGTGTGCACTCTCAGTGGCAGCCCGCGCCCCTGTTTCCTCCCCCGCCCCAGAGGTGTGCACGTAGCCTTTTAAAAGTAGTGTGCACGCTCAGTGCATCCCGCAGCCCTGCTCCTAGTGGTGTACACGCTCACTGCAACCCGGAGCATCTGCCCCCCGCCCCCCCCCCCCCCCACAGGTGTGCACGCTCAGTGGCAGCCCGCGCCTCTGTTCCCTCCCCCCCCCGCCTCAGAGGTGTGCACGAAGCCTTTTGAACAGTAGGGTGCACTCTCAGTGACAGCCCGCAGCCCTCTGCCCCCTCCCCCAGCGGTGTGCACGCTCAGTAACAGGCCACAGCACTCAGTCTCCCTCCCCCCAGCGGTGTGCACGGTCAGTGACAGTGAGTAGCACTCTGCCCCGCTCCCCCAGCGGTGTGTACTCTCAGTGACAGCCCGCAGCACACGCCCCCCTCCCCCCATCGGTGTGCACGCTCAGTGACCACCCGAAGCACACGACCCCCGTCCCCCAAGCGTGTGCAAGCTGAGTGACAGCCCACAGCATTCAGCCCCCCTCCCCCCATCGGTGTGCACTCTCAGGGACAGCACGCAGCACACGCCTCCCTCCCCCCAGCGGTGTGCACTCTCAGTGACAGCCCGCAGCACTCAGCCCCCTCCCCCCTCCCCCCAGCGGTGTGCACTCCCAGTGACAGCCCGCAGCACTCAGCCCCCCCCCCTCTCCCCAGTGGTGTGCACAGTGAGTGACAGCCCGCAGAACACGGCCCCTCCCCCAAGCGTGTGCACTCTCAGTGACAGCCCGCAGCACCCAGCCCCCCTCCCCCAAGCATGTGCACTCTCAGTGACAGCCCACAGCACACGCCACCCTCCCCCAATTGTGTGCAGTCTCAGTGACAGCCCGTAGCACTCAGCCTCCCCCCTCCCCCCCAGCAGGGTGCACGCTGAGTGACAGCCCGCAGCACTCAGCTCCCTCCCCCAAGCGTGTGCACTCTCAGTGACAGCCCGCAGCACTCAGCCCCCACCCCAAGCGTGTGCACTCTCAGTGACAGCCCGCAGCACACGCCCCCCTCCCCCCATCGGTGTGCACGCTCAGTGACCACCCGAAGCACACGACCCCGTCCCCCAAGCGTGTGCAAGCTGAGTGACAGCCCACAGCATTCAGTCCCCCTCCCCCCATCGGTGTGCACTCTCAGGGACAGCACGCAGCACACGCCTCCCTCCCCCCAGCGGTGTGCACTCTCAGTGACAGCCCGCAGCACTCAGCCCCCTCCCCCCTCCCCCCAGCGGTGTGCACTCCCAGTGACAGCCCGCAGCACTCAGCCCCCCCCCCTCTCCCCAGTGGTGTGCACAGTGAGTGACAGCCCGCAGAACACGGCCCCTCCCCCAAGCGTGTGCACTCTCAGTGACAGCCCGCAGCACCCAGCCCCCCTCCCCCAAGCATGTGCACTCTCAGTGACAGCCCACAGCACACGCCACCCTTTCCCAAGCGTGTGCAGTCTCAGTGACAGCCCGTAGCACTCAGCCTCCCCCCTCCCCCCCCAGCAGGGTGCACGGTGAGTGACAGCCCGCAGCACTCAGCCCCTTCCCCCCCAAGCGTGCGCACTCTCAGTGACAGCCCGCAGCACTCAGCCCCTCCCCCCCCCAAGCGTGCGCACTCTCAGTGACAGCCCGCAGCACTCATCCGCCCTCCCCCAGCGGTGTGCACGCTGAGTGACAGCCCGCAGCACTCAGCCCCCCCCCCCCCCCCCCCAAGCGTGCGCACTCTCAGTGACAGCCCGCAGCACTCAGCCCCCCCCCCCCAAGCGTGCGCACTCTCAGTGACAGCCCGCAGCACTCAACCCCCCCCCCCCAAGCGTGCGCACTCTCAGTGACAGCCCGCAGCACTCAACCCCCCCCCCCCCCCCAAGCGTGCGCACTCTCAGTGACAGCCCGCAGCACTCATCCGCCCTCCCCCAGCGGTGTGCACTCTCAGTGAGAGCCTGTAGCACTCAGTCCCCTCCCCCCACACAGGCCCCCTCCCCCAAGCGTGTGCACGCTGGGTGACAGCCCGAAGCATTCAGTCCCCCTCCCCCCACAGTGCGCATTCTCAGTGACAGCCCGCAGCACTCAGCCCCCCTCCCCCAGCCCCCCTCCCCCAGCGGTGTGCACTCTCAGTGACAGCCCCCAGCACTCAGCCCGCCTCCCCCCAGCGGTGTGCACTCTCAGTGACAGCCCGTAGCACTCACCCCCCCCCCCCCCCCCCCTCGCCTCAGCGGTGTGCACAGTGAGTGACAGCCCGCAGCACACGTCCCCCTCCCCCAAGCGTGTGCACTTTCAGTGATAGCCCGTAGCACTCAGCCCCCCACCCCCCAGCTGTGTGCACGGTGAGTGACAGCCCGCAGCCAGGAAGCAGGCACCCGCAGCTCAGGCCAGCCTGCGCTTCCTGCTCACTCCCACAGCAGAGCGCGTGGCGCTGCGGGCCGGAGCTGCGCTGTCTACAAGCTGCCGCCGCTGCTGCTCTGCACACCAGAGTGACGGAGCAGAGCTGCGAGCAGGCTGCAGCGAGGCACCTCCTCAGCCGAGAGAGCGCACAGAGCCTGCAGCCTGCCTCCTGCCTCCACACAGTGCCTGCGCGGGAGCGGCCGCCTGGTCCTGCCAGAGAGAGCTCCTTGCAGCCTGACAGCCTCTTAACAGCTCCCGGCGTTCAGGAACCGCGCATTTCATTCTATGTTCTTTGTTTTGGATACCTGCAACATATTTTACGGACCCGCGTTGGGATCTCTTCAGTGCGAGTCTGATGGAGCAAGGGAGAGCACACAGCTGAATATTTTCAGTTATTGGTAACAGCCCACTCTCTGAGGGGGCATTTCGTGCAGGATCCTGGAGTGTGTTACTGCTGCTCCACCAGACACACTCTTCAGTTCTCTCTGCACTCTCCTAATCCCCGTGCAGCTACAATTCCTTTGCAGGAGTGCAGCCCTTTCTCTGGTTTACCTGCCTTTTTCGCCTTGCAGAGAAGCCCCTATTCCTCTCTCCAGGCGCTTGTGATATTCCTGTTTTTTGGGCGCATACTGCCTTCTCTTCTGGCTTCCCTGCCCATTTGTGGACTCTCGCCTGTCGTTCACTGCCCTTTCTTTCTCGTGGACCCTTGGCTGGTATTCACAGCCCTTTCTTTCTTGTGGACCCTCGGCTGGCATTCACTTCCCTTTCTTTCTTGTGGACCCTCGGCTGGCATTCACTGCCCTTTCTTTCTCGTGGACCCTCTGCTGGCATTCACTGCCCTTTCTGTCTCGTGGACCCTCTGCTGGCTTTCCCTGCCCCTCCCCGCTGGATACTTCTTCGCCAGATTCCGTGTGTGCTTGGATTGCGCCCTGGACACTGCATCGAGTTTTCTTAACTCAACGCAAGGCAGTCCGGGTGTCGCCGCTGCCCAGGGCTGTCAGTGGTCCAGTAACGACTGCAGTGATGTCGACGACCCCCTCGCCATGAAGTTCACCACGATGGATTGTGCCTTTGAGTTCTGGATCTTTTTTTGTGGACTAACTTCCGGCTTTCCGAGATTTCGCCTGGTGAGTGATGAAACTTTGCTTTGTGGCTCGTGAGGGGCGGCGGGTGTCTAATGAGATTCTTCCGCGTCTGCGTGAGGAGTGGAGACACGGTGAGGGGGCCCACGCACGGGCGCGGGTTGGCGCGGCCAACCTGCTCCACGGCGCTGCAGGTGAGCTGCTCTTGAGATGGCAGTCACATACACTGCTCGGGCGCCAAGTTATGTCCTGCTCTGGCGCTGCGATGCCTCCCATAAGGATTGAGTCCTCAACATTTATTATACCCTCACGCTATGGCGCGAGAGAGACTTACTGCGCTCCTTTCTACATTCAGAGGCCGTTATGTGGCCTCTCCCTCAGACTTGAACATTGCAGGTAGCGCGCAGCTGAATTCCAAGCATGGCACAGACATACTAACAACCCCCCCCCCCCCACTTCTAGAATATTACAGCAGGGAGACAGAATTGGGAAAGGTTGGTGAATTAGAGCAAACGTTTATTTTAAGAATATATAGGAAAGGAAAGACATATATATATATATATTATTTTTTTCTCACAGGCGTACACGCACATCATAACACGGGAGGATGATGTCATCCCTGAGATGGGCGGATCTACGTTATTTGCGTGAAAGAAAACCTCCTCACCTTGTAATTCACGGGCATGGAGCGCTGACTTTATGTGCTAATAAGCAGCGCAATATGGGATCGCTTCCTCTGCTCGCTGAGGGGGCTGGGCCACGGCATACAAGGAGGGCCGAAATCGTCTTCCATCAGTCAGGGGAGGACACGTGCGTGAGCGCGCACTGTCCACTAGTGACCGTGTCCTGTGCAGGGACCAGGTGCGTGACAACATGTGTTCACACTATCCTGAGCGCAGGAGCCTTCATTCCTAAACATGACTCTTCAGGGCAGGCCGATATAATCTAATGTCAGCGGGACCACTGCCATGGATGTGCCCCCCCCCCCTGGTGTTAGCAGGACCCCGCCATGCATGTCTGGCCTCTTGGTGTTAGCCGGAGCTCTGTGATTCGGGGTACTCTCGGGCTAACAGGCTCCCCCGGAGATAAATGTGGGTGCCCCAAATGTTTACCAGGAGCACTGCGAGACATGTGGGGTCCTTTATTGTTAGCAGGAGCCCTTCGGCGAATGTGGGGATCCCCTGGTCCTAGAACGAGTCCTGGGATACATGTGGGGGTTCTTGGTGTTAGCAGGAGCGCTGCGATTAATCCGTTGTCCCTGGTTTTTACAACTCTCTGAATATGGGGTCCCCTGGTGTTAGCAGTCCTGCAGTGAACGTCTTGACGTCTCCCCTTCTGCGCTGACTGAGCTGTTGACTGGTGCAGCAGGAGCCCTGGTGTGAATGTGGGGGTCCCCGCGGTTATGAATGTGGGGGTCCCCTGGTGTTATCAGGAGTCCTGCAGTGAACGCAGTAGTGCCTCCCTTATGTCAGCAGGAGCCCTCTCCGAGTGAGTTATCATCTTTTGTTCCTTTGAGCAAAGAGATGTCTGTGGTAGCTCCTCGTGTCTGTAGGAGCGCGGCGCTACATGTTTTCTCCTCTGGTGTCGGTGAGAGCTGTCCTGTGTGTGTTGTGACTCTCCGGTGTTATCTGCATCCCTGCTCTGCGGGTACGACTCCTGTGGTTGGTGGTCCCACTCCGCAGGACACTGCATTTGGCATCCACTGGTTTTGGTTGAATGAACGATTTCTTTATAGCGCCTAGAGCTGTTGGTGGGAGCCCTGAAGATGACTCCTCCTGGATTTGTTGCAGGCCCTGCTTGAGTGGTTGTCTCCGCTAGGGTTTGGGCGCGCGCTCCACCCGTGATCTGCTCTGTATCAGCCCGAGCTTTTCTCACATTCCTACAATCTCTTCACGGCGATCGCCCGTCGCGCAGCGCCTCGTCCCTCTCACGCTCGGTTCGCGCACACAAGTGCAGCACAGCCATTACTCCCATAGGGTGCCGGCTGAAGGTATATTATTAGAGTCCCTGCCGGCATGTGGTGTCCAAGGGGATGGGTGGAGCCTGCTTTACCTGTGGGGTCCAGGAATTAGAAGGAGCCCTGCTTCCCTAGTGGTAAGGTTTGGAAGGAGCCCTGCTTCCCTAGTGGTAAGGTTTGGAAGGAGCCCTGCTTCCCTAGTGGTAAGGTTTGGAAGGAGCCCTGCTTCTCTTTTAATGTCTAAGGCTTTGAAAAAGCCCTGCTTCCCTTGTGGTGTCCAAGGCTTAGAAAGAGCCCCGTTTCCCCTTGTGGTGACTACGATTTAGAAGGAGCCCTGCTTCCCTTGCAGTACCCAGAGTTTGGAAGCAGCCCTACTTTACTTCCTAATCACAAGGTGTATAAGGAGCCCTGCTTCCCTTTTGGTGTCCAAGGATTAGAAAGAGCCCTGCTATCCTTGTGGTGTCCAAGGTTTAGAAGAACCCCTGCTTCCCTTGTGGTGTCCAAGGTTTAGAAGAAGCCCTGCTTCCCTTGTGGTGTCCAAGGTTTAGAAAAAGCCCTGCTTCCCTTGTGGTGTCCAAGGTTTAGAAGAAGCCCTGCTTCCCTTGTGGTCTCCAAAGCTTAGAACGAGCCCTGCTTCCCTTGTGGTGTCCAGTGTTTAAAAGGAGCCCTGCTTCCCTTTTGTTGAGGTTTAGAAGGAGCCCTGCTTCCCTTGTAGTGTCCAAGGTTTAGAAGAAGCCCTGCTTCCCTTGTGGTGTCCAAGGTTTAGAAGAAGCCATGCTTCCCTTGTAGTGTCCAAGGTTTAGAAGAAGCCCTGCTTCCCTTGTGGTGTCCAAGGTTTAGAAGAAGCCCTGCTTCCCTTGTAGTGTCCAAGGTTTAGAAGAAGCCCTGCTTCCCTTGTGGTGTCCAAGGTTTAGAAGAAGCCCTGCTTCCCTTGTAGTGTCCAAGGTTTAGAAGAAGCCCTGCTTCCCTTGTGGTGTCCAAGGTTTAGAAGAAGCCATGCTTCCCTTGTGGTGTCCAAAGCTTAGAAGGAGCCCTGCTTCCCTTGTGGTGTCCAAAGCTTAGAAGGAGCCCTGCTTCCCTTGTGGTGTCCAATGTTTAAAAGGAGCCCTGCTTCCCTTTTGTTGAGGTTTAGAAGGAGCCCTGCTTCCCTTGTAGTAACCAAGGATTAGAAGGAGCCCTGCTCCCCTTGTGGTGTCCACGGATTAGTAAGAGCCCTGCTTCCCTTGGAGTAACCAAGGTTTGGAAGGAGCCCTGTTTCCCTTGTGGCGACTAAGGCTTAGAAGGAGCCCCGATTTACCTGTGGGCCCAAGGCTTAGAAGGAGCCCTGCTTCCCTTGTAGTAACCACGGTTTGGAAGGAGCCCTGCTTTACCTGTGGGGCCCTAGGCTTAGAAGGAGCACCACTTCCCTCGTGGTACCCACCGTTTGGAAGCGCCCCTACTTTACCTATGGATTACAAGGTGTAGAAGGAGCCTTGCTTTCTTTGCCAAGTCCAAGGTTTAGAGGAGCCCTGCTTTCCTTGTGGTGCTCAAGGTTTTGGAAGTAAACCTATGATGAGAGATCGCTGCATTCCTTGTGATGTCAAAGGGACATGACGCAGGCTCCCGCATCCCCTACGGCGCCGGTGTGGGGGAGGGGCAACTCTCCAGGGGCTCGGAACTCTCAAGGGGGCGCATTCATCCCATGATCAATGAATATACATGAGATACGGTAGACTCAGGGGCCCCTCTTCCGATTCTGCAGGGGCCCCAGCGTTTTGCGTGACACCACCCATGTTTTCTCAGGAGTCCCACTCTGTTTGCGTGTGCATTGATTCGGGCAGCCGCCATGGTCTCTATGTGGCGTCCACTTGTACAAGGAAGACCCCTGCCGTGCATGCTGTGCGCCGTGCTGTAGGAGGAAGGCTGCTCTGCGTGTGGTGACCTCGTGTGTAAGGAGACCTGTCTGAGTCGGCCGGAACCATTCGTTGTGGCGCACCTGTGACGGTAGGAGCATGCTTCTGAATTTAGTGTGCCCTGATACTGTACGGAGCCCTGCTCTCCTTGTACCGTTGTGTGAAGTGTGACACAATATTGCAGGGGCTATTAACGCGGTGTTCCGTTTTTTGGGGTTCTGTTATCTTGTCCATTTGGTGTTTAGGCCCCTACTTTCATAGGGACCCTGCATCCGGTGCCCCCAGGTTGGTAAACCCTGGTGTTGGACTGAGGCCTGCTCTACATGTGGTGCCTCCGTCACTGATATGAGCCCTTATCTCTGGATGGTGCCCGTGGGTTCATTAGGGGCACTGCACGAGGTGCCCGCGGTGTTGGTGGGAGCCCAGCTTTGTAAGCCGTGCCCCCTGGTGTTCGCACGAACCATTCTCCTCAAGGGGTTCCATAGTCACTGACTTGAGTCCTGCTTTCCATGGGGCGCCTTTGGTGTCCTTACCAGGAGCCCTGCACTGCATGCGGTGCCCCAGTCACTGATATGAGCCCGGATGTCAGGGTGCTGCCCTTGGTGTCATGGGGGCCCTGTACCTTCAAGCGGCACCCCCACTGTAGGCATTAGTCCAGCTTTGAAAACCGTGCCCCCTAGTTTGGCTCGAGCCCTGCACTGCATGCGGTGCCCCCGTCACTGATGTGAGCCCTGGTCTCACGCTGGTGCCCTTGGTGTCATCGGGGCCCTGCACTGCATGCGGGACCCACAGTGTTGGCAGCAGTGCGTGCAGTGTGCTCCGATGTGGTGTCACCGTGTGATGGGCTGTAACCTGTCCTGCATGTGCTAAGTCATGTAGTTGGCAGGGGACGTGTTCTGCATGTAGCGTGCCCTGGTACTGTAGGTGCCGTTCTTCACGCAGCACGTCCTTGGGATGTTATCTGCGTGTGACGTCACTCTGTGTTTCGTGTCCTCGCGCCTCTCTCCTTGTGGTGTGCGCACGTGCGGTAGAAGCGCTGCCTGTGGTGTGCTGCTGGTGCTCTCAGGGGTCGGTCCTCCTACTACTATGTGTGTCTTTCGTCGTGTGCTGGTAGCACTCCGTGTGTGCCATGTCTTTGTGATGTATTAGGTGTCCAGTTGCCCTGGTGCTGGAAGACTCCCTGGGAAAGGTGCCTAGGTGTTAGTAAGTCCTTGTGCGCGGTGCCCTGGTGTTAGTATGTCCTTGTGCGCGGTGCCCTGGTGTTGGTTAGTCCCTGTGCGCGGTGCCCTGGTGTTGGTAAGTCCCTGTGTGCGGTGCCCTGGTGTTGGTAAGTCTCTGTGTGCAGTGCCCTGGTGTTGGTAGAGTCCCTTTGTGCGGTGCCCTGGTGTTGGTAAGTCCCTGTGTGCTGTGCCCTGGTGTTGATAGAGTCCCTTTGTGCGGTGCCCTAGTGTTGGTAAGTCCCTGCGTGTGGTTCCCTGGTGTTGGTAGAGTCCCTGCGTGTGGTGCCCTAGTGTTGGTAGAGTCTCTGTGCGCGGTGCCCTGGTGTTGGTAGAGTCCCTGCGCGCAGTGCCCTAGTCTTGGTAGGTCCCTCCACGCGGTGCCCTGGTGTTGGTAGGTCCCTGCACGCGGTGCCCTGTTATTGGTAGAGTCCCTGTGTGTGGTGCCCTGGTGTGGTTGAGTCCCTGCGTGCGGTCCCCTGGTGTTGGTAGGGTCCCTTCGCGCAGTGCCCTAGTCTTGGTAGGTCCCTCCACATGGTGCCCTGGTGTTGGTAGGTCCCTGAACGCGGTGCCCTGTTATTGGTAGAGTCTCTGCGTGTGGTGCCCTGGTGTTGGTTGAGTCCCTGCACGCGGTGCCCTGGTGTTGGTACAGTACCTGCGCGCTGTGCTCTGGTGTTGGTAGAGTCCCTGCGTGTGGTGCCCGAGTGTTGGTAGAGTCTCTGTGCGCGGTGCCCTGGTGTTGGTAGAGTCCCTGCGCGCAGTGCCCTAGTCTTGGTAGGTCCCTGCACGCGGTGCCCTGGTGTTGGTAGGTCCCTGCACGCGGTGCCCTGGTGTTGGTAGAGTCCCTGCGCGCAGTGCCCTAGTCTTGGTAGGTCCCTCCACGCGGTGCCCTGGTGTTGGTAGGTCCCTGCATGCGGTGCCCTGTTATTGGTAGAGTCCCTGCGTGCGGTGCCCTGGTGTTGGTTGAGTCCCTGCAAGCGGTCCCCTGGTGTTGGTACAGTACCTGCGCGCTGTGCTCTGGTGTTGGTAGAGTCCCTGCGTGTGGTGCCCTAGTGTTGGTAGAGTCTCTGTGCGCGGTGCCCTGGTGTTGGTAGAGTCCCTGCGCGCAGTGCCCTAGTCTTGGTAGGTCCCTCCACGCGGTGCCCTGGTGTTGGTAGGTCCCTGCATGCGGTGCCCTGTTATTGGTAGAGTCCCTGCGTGCGGTGCCCTGGTGTTGGTTGAGTCCCTGCACGCGGTCCCCTGGTGTTGGTACAGTACCTGCGCGCTGTGCTCTGGTGTTGGTAGAGTCCCTGCGTGTGGTGCCCTAGTGTTGGTAGAGTCTCTGTGCGCGGTGCCCTGGTGTTGGTAGAGTCCCTGCGCGCAGTGCCCTAGTCTTGGTAGGTCCCTGCACGTGGTGCCCTGGTGTTGGTAGGTCCCTTCACGCGGTGCCCTGTTGTTGGTAGAGTCCCTGCGTGTGGTGCCCTGGTGTTGGTTGAGTCCCTGCGTGCGGTGCCCTGGTGTTGGTAGAGTCCCTGCGTGCAGTGCCCTAGTCTTGGTAGGTCCCTGCACGCGGTGCCCTGGTGTTGGTAGGTCCCTGCACGCGGTGACCTGGTGTTGGTAGAGTCCCTGCGCGCAGTGCCCTAGTCTTGGTAGGTCCCTCCACGCAGTGCCCTGGTGTTGGTAGGTCCCTGCATGCGGTGCCCTGGTGTTGGTTGAGTCCCTGCGTGCGGTGCCCTGGTGTTGGTTGAGTCCCTGCACGCAGTGCCCTCGTGTTGGTACAGTACCTGCGCGCTGTGCTCTGGTGTTGGTAGAGTCCCTGCGTGTGGTGCCCTAGTGTTGGTAGAGTCTCTGTGCGCGGTGCCCTGGTGTTGTTAGAGTCCCTGCGCGCAGTGCCCTAGTCTTGGTAGGTCCCTGCACGCGGTGCCCTGGTGTTGGTAGGTCCCTGCACGCGGTGCCCTGTTGTTGGTAGAGTCCCTGCGTGTGGTGCCCTGGTGTAGGTTGAGTCCCTGCGTGCGGTGCCCTGGTGTTGGTACAGTACCTGTGCGCTGTGCTCTGGTGTTGGTAAGTCCCTGCACCCAGTACCCTGGTGTTGGAAGACTCCTGGGGGCAGGACCCTGGTGTCGTTAGGCGCTCTGCATGTGGTGGTTGCCCCCTGATGTCTGTAGGAGTTTTGCCTGTAGTGTCCGTTCCCTGATGTCGGTAGGAGTTGCAGGTAGTTCGCAGGGAGTCTCTACTGCAGTATGCCCGAGCTAGTCCAGAGGCGTCCTCTGATGTTAAGAGGAGTGCTGCATCCTGTGTTTCCTGGTGTTGGTAGGACGCTGCGTGCCGTGTATGTCTTTTGGTGTGGGCAGGGGCGTAGCTGCCAATGGTGCAGCAAGTGCAGTGGCACCGGGACCCAGAGCCCTGGTGAACCTATTGAGCCCTGATAATTGCTGTATTTAGCTACCATTCAGCTGACATGGGGCATTTTCCTTGATTGCACATGAGCCATGACAATCTTGCAAGTGGCCACTCATTGAGCTGGCAGCACCCTCCATGTGATGTCCCGTACCTTGGGTACTCACAAACATTTTCCCAGGGGTCAAAAGGTGTGGTCTGTGATGTGACTGGGGACCACATTGATGCCAGATGGGTGCAGTTGGGCTCGAGTTGGGTGTGAGAGGGGGCATTGGTGGTAAGGTAGGTGTAAGGGAGGCAAAGCTTATTGATCTAGTTTCTGAATTGCACAATGTGAAGCCAGAAAACATGGGATTAATCCCTGGCTTCCCCACTTTACCAAATTGTGTGATCCTAGGCAATAGTTTAATTCACTTTCCCTCCTGAATCTTCATTATCTCATATACAAGGACTTAGAAATACAGGACTTAAGGTTGTACACTCTACAACACCACCTCCTGTGTTTGATTTAATAAACTATAATGTTTTACTTGTGCAATAGAAACCCAAAGAGTGCATATAACAACAAACGTGCCTCTTAAGTTCACTATTGACATTGTTGTCAGGGTGCGGGGAAGAATTAATGTTTCTAAATTCATGTGTGAAAACCATCAATTTTAAAATAATAGTTCTCAATACACTGATATAATCTGATGTACTAAAGTGAAAAGGTTCTCCCTTTTATTGAAATGCACTTTTTGCTTTTGAGACATTCTCATATTTTTACACTTTTGCTGTAAGATGGCTTCAAAAATGAAAGTGCTCCTAAAATTAAGTGCTGTAGGATTCAATAGTTACTTCCTTTATTTGACTCCAATTAATAGATGCTTGCCTGTTTGTTCCAACATATTTTTAGGTCTTGCCTAGCGCTGCTGCACACACATTTAGCTCGCTCGGCGAGATTTATTTCAGATAAGTACTTTCTGAAAAGGGCTTGAAGCCCCGCCCCTTATTCCCATTGGCTCGCGTCACCGTTTATGTTCAACGGTGCACTGCCATTGGAAATAAGGATTCCGGGGTCCCTCCTTTTCGCTTTTTTGGCCGGCCCACCCGGACTGGCTCGCCTGCATTTCGGCTGTCATGACGAAGTTTCTTATCAGAAGCTTCGTCACGCTGCCTTGCACGCGCCAATACGGCTCTCTGATTGGGCCGGACAAAAAAGCAGGCATGGCGCCGCGTGTTTATTTTTGCATCTAGCTTTTACTTTAAAGTGAAAGAGCGATGCAAAAATAAACAGCGGATGCCTGGCGACTGCTTGTTTACATATTACATGCACTTCCTGATTGCAGAAACACTGAAATGGTATTATCATCAAATGTTATGCTGTGTAGTCATTACATGTGTTTCAGTGTTTTGTTTGCCCCATTGTCCTTAGAGGTTGGGCTCATAGGATAACTTAAATGTCACTGCCTGTCCTACGGCCAAGTTAGGCGCGGAAGATTGAATGGCCATTTTCAAACCTCTAACCGTAATAGGGCTTTGAATAAATCATGTATTTTTACTGCTGCCACCTTCGGTGATTCTGGAAAGTGTTAGCGAAGGCCCACTGCCCTGAGGTACTCCACTTCTATCTCCAGTACCAAGGCCAAGGACCTCGCTAACAAGAGGACTCTTTTACCCAAAGTCCCTCTGCCCCTACCCAGTCCCTCCTTGATACTTCACCCGGCCGCAAGTGTACAAACACGCCAAGTAATTCACCAAAAAAGCAAAAGAGAGGCAAGTTTTCATGGTGCCCTTGGCACTGAAGAGCCTTTCTTTAGGGATTTGACAGAAATGGTTTGCAGGCCATAAAAACAAGAAGCATGTGTAGCCGGGATTTGGTTACATCAGAGAGCTGGAATGAGGAACGCGAGTCTCGGCGACAAAATTAGCATTTGCCTGTTCATGGTCAGGTCCGGTTGTTTTCTTGCGCTCTTGTTCTTCGTCTTGCCCCTGAGTCTTCCCAGCAGGTGCGCAACTCCCATTGGGCTAAAAAGGCTTTAAGAATCCCCCATCTCCCTCCAGGGCAGTTGTTTTGGGCTGGGACCTCTGGACTGATGCTATCAACTTGGTCTGGCCAAGTCAATCAAGGTAAAGTGTTCTCTGCTGACCTCTTAAACATGTTTACAGCGGGACAGCTTTTTTTTTTTTTTTGTTTCCCTCACTGAAGGTGCTCCTGCTGTCCTGTCGGCCTTGCCTAATCATATCTCTTTCAAGGTAAATGTGTCTATGGCACAGGTGTGAACACAGCAGCAGGGGAGGAAATCTGCTGTCATCAGAAGTAACCCAACCCCAAATAGACAGCAGGGTTCCTCCGTATTGCTCCCAGAGCAACAAGCGGGAGGCAATAATCCCCATCACAGGGCTAATAAAATGGAGAGGTACTTACATGGTTTAAACAAGCATTTGCAATGCAATAGGTCTCGCATTTGCCAGAGTTTAAGCTATTGGCATTGTACATGACAATGCCTTTTATTTATGTTTTAAACACCAATACTTAAATAAAAGGCATTGCCATTTACAATGCCAATAGCTCAAACTCTCACAACTGCGAGACCTATTGCATTGAAAATGCTTGTTTATTGTTAGCATCTCTCTAGTCAACAGCAGCTGAGTGCTTCTGAACACCAGGGGGGCCACATGTAAAGGCTAGGAGGGCTGCATGCAACCCCCGGGTCCTACTTTGAGTATCAAGGTCCTACATGGTCAGTAGCCCTGTTCTCACAGTGGTGTTTCATTGTGTTGGTGGGAGCCATCCATGCCGTGGTTGACCTGGTAGTGGTAGGAACTCAGCATGTTCTGTCCTGGTGTTTGTGGGAGCCCTGCATAACGTGGTGTTTCCGGTGTTTGGTGGGGACCCTGATGTTTTCTGGTGTTGGCCGGAGCCCTGTTGTTTTTTAAGTGTTTCTGGTGTGGGTGGGAGCCCTGTCCTTCATTCAGTGTTATCTGGTGTTGGCAGATCTGCTATTCCTATGGATTTTCTGGTGTTGGCTTCCTCTTCGCAGGGTGTTTTCTGTTGTTTGTAGAGCTGGTCCTCCTGAGGTGCATCTGGTGTTGGTGGCAGGCCTGTTCTTGGTGTGGTTTTTCTTGTGCTAACAGGGGACCTGCTTTTCGCGGGTGTTTTCTGTTGTTGGTAGACCTGGTACCAAGATCTTCGCGTGGTCTTTCTTATTTTGGTGGGAGGGTCCTGCTATTAGTGGGATGTTTCCGGTACTGGTGGGAGCCCTGATACTCACGGTGTGTTTCTGGTGCTGATTGGAGACCTGCTCCTCGTGGGTGTTTCTGGTGTTTGCTGGAGGTCTGCTCTTCGCTGGGTATTTTTGGTGCGTACTTCAGGAGACCTGCTCGGCGAGCGATAACACCTGACATTTGTGGACCTGCTCCTCGGGCCAGAGCTGGTGACAGCATATGTGTAAAAATCGCATTACATGGTACCCTTTTCACACCCCAGCAGAGTTGCGCCAGGCGGCGGGTGGTGCGTTTCCGGCCCATGGCTATGTACCAGACTCTCGCGGGGGAGGCAGTTCTTCCAGCAGAAGGAGCACATCCAGGGGCCGTGACGTGCTAACTGGTATCTTCCTACCACACTGTGACACCAGCTCGTCGCAGACGCAAACACACTGCAGACTGGGTCTAATAACGTGGCTGATGTGTGGCGTCTGAATTACAAGCTCCCTTGCGCCACCCCTACGTCACTTTTGTCCATGTTTGAAAGTGACACACTGGCGGTGGAAGGGGCTTGTAAATAAGCCCCTCAGCGTTATTCTCCCCAAAGCATGTGACAACTTCAGACACCGACACAATGGATTACCGGACGGTACAACCACAGTTATGTATCATAGATTATATACTCATAGAGGTCTGTGACAGCATTAGAATTACACAATAAGATATCGCCGCACAGGGCGAGCTGTGTGGGGATCTATGTGGAGGGACAAAGGAAAATGAGGGATGGCGGGCAAAAAGAGATGGGGTAGGGGAGGGACGAGGGGGTCGTAGGGAGGGGGGTGTGGGGTGCCAAGGACGGATGTTGGACGTGGTATACAAGGACAAGGGAGGGTAGAGTTATAGGGTGTGGGGATAGGGAGGGTCGTAGGAAGTGGGTACGAAGGGAAGGGGCCGGAATGGAAGGGGGAGACGAGGGAGGAGATGAAGAGAAGAAATGGCAGGAGAGCTGAAGGAAGGGGGCCGGGCAAGCTGGCTGCAGAGGGAAGAATGGCTGAGTGAAACCGGGTAACGGAGAGAAGGAGGGACGAAGTGGAGGAGATGTGAGAATGATAGGATGAGAGGGGTCGGAAGGGAGCCGGAGCTGAGGCACGGCAGGAGCTGGAACTGAATAACAGACTGGATGCAGCGGGGGTCTTTGTGGAGTGAGGGAGGGGTAGGTGAGGCGAAGGGTCGTGAACTGATGGTGGGGAGAAGGGGCAACAGAAGAGAAGATGTACTCAGGAGAGACAGACAGGGAGGAGGAAATGAAGAGGAGGTGGACTGAGAGATTGGGGTAACTAGAAGGCGTCTTGGAATGAAAGTTTGCCAAGTATAGAGCCGAGACAAGAGTGAAGGATGGGTGAAAGGGGCTTAGGGGGTCATGGTAGATGACACTCGGGAGGGGTGGTGTTCGAGGTGATGTAGAAATGACCACACATCATTGATTGGCTGGTGTAGACGAAAGAGGCATATCTATGTGTGAGCAAAATGCAGACATAGAAAACCAGCCGGACATGTCATCATGAACATTCACAAAAGCGGGGAGCAAGGTTGTACTATGCACAAAAGTACACATTGTGATTATTTTGCCGTTTTATATAGCGCAAACTCGACCCGAAAGTATCAGTGCGCTGTATGCGAGCACCAGTTCCATTACGGACGGACACATTCATTTTTAGGCAGGGGTACATAAAGTGATTTGTCCAGAAACACAGGATGTCGAGGCTGCCAAGACTCGAACGCGGATCCCCAGCTTCAGAGTCGGCCGTTCCAGTCCTTAAGTCATGGCTGCGCTGCGTCTCTGCGGGGCGTTCACAGAAGCTAGTGCCAGTGTTTGTGTGCAGCAATCTACATAGATACATCAAAAGAAGCAACGAGACAAGTGGTGTGCTGCACAGAGACCCAGGCTGGGCGTGACCCCTCAAAACACATTCACACGAGCACATACCCAGAGGCTGCAGTGTGTACCCCTCTGTAAACACATTCAGACTAGCGCAGAGCCACTGGTGGTGTGCACCGCTCTGTAAACACATTCAGACTAGCGCAGAGCCACTGGTGGTGCGCACCGCTCTGTAAACATATTCCCTGCAGCGCAGAGCCACTGGTGGTGTGCACCGCTCTACAAACATATTCCCTGCAGCGCAGAGCCACTGGTGGTGTGCACCGCTCTGTAAACATATTCCCTGCAGCGCAGAGCCACTGGTGGTGTGCACCGCTCTGTAAACACATTCAGACTAGTGCAGAGCCACTGGTGGTGTGCACCGCTCTGTAAACACATTCAGACTAGCGCAGAGCCACTGGTGGTGTGCACCGGTCTCTAAACACATTCAGACTAGCGCAGAGCCACTGGTGGTGTGCACCGCTCTGTAAACACATTCAGACTAGCGCAGAGCCACTGGTGGTGTGCACCGGTCTCTAAACACATTCAGACTAGCGCAGAGCCACTGGTGGTGTGCACCGCTCTGTAAACACATTCAGACTAGCGCAGAGCCACTGGTGGTGTGCACCGGTCTCTAAACACATTCAGACTAGCGCAGAGCCACTGGTGGTGTGCACCGGTCTCTAAACACATTCAGACTAGCGCAGAGCCACTGGTGGTGCGCACCGCTCTGTAAACATATTCCCTGCAGCGCAGAGCCACTGGTGGTGTGCACCGCTCTGCAAACACATTCCCTGCAGCGCAGAGCCACTGGTGGTGTGCACCGCTCTGTAAACATATTCCCTGCAGCGCAGAGCCACTGGTGGTGTGCACCGCTCTGTCAACACATTCAGGCTAGTGCAGAGCCACTGGTGGTGTGCACCGCTCTGTAAACACATTCAGGCTAGTGCAGAGCCACTGGTGGTGTGCACCGCTCTGTAAACACATTCAGACTAGCGCAGAGCCACTGGTGGTGTGCACCGGTCTCTAAACACATTCAGACTAGCGCAGAGCCACTGGTGGTGTGCACCGCTCTGTAAACACATTCAGACTAGCGCAGAGCCACTGGTGGTGTGCACCGGCCTCTAAACACATTCAGACTAGCGCAGAGCCACTGGTGGTGTGCACCGGTCTCTAAACACATTCAGACTAGCGCAGAGCCACTGGTGGTGTGCACCGCTCTGTAAACACATTCAGACTAGCGCAGAGCCACTGGTGGTGTGCACCGGCCTCTAAACACATTCAGACTAGCGCAGAGCCACTGGTGGTGTGCACCGGTCTCTAAACACATTCAGACTAGCGCAGAGCCACTGGTGGTGCGCACCGCTCTGTAAACATATTCCCTACAGCGCAGAGCCACTGGTGGTGTGCACCGCTCTGCAAACATATTCCCTGCAGCGCAGAGACACTGGTGGTGTGCACCCCTCTAAACACATTTACTCCAGCACAGAGCCCGAGTGTGTGTGCACCCCTCTTAAAAGCACATTTACTCTGGCGCAGAGCCCAAGTATTTGTTCACCCCTCTGAAAATACATTAATTCTAGCGCAGAGCCAGTGGTTCTGTGCAACCCTCTAAAAACACTTTCACTATAGCGCCAAGCCAGTGATTGTGTGTACCCTTCTGAAGACACATTCACGCTAGCACAGAGACACTGGTTGTGTGCATCCCTCTATAAACCCTTTCACTCCAGCACAGAGCCCGAGTGTGTGTGCACCCCTCTAAAAACCCATTCACGCTAGGGCAGAGCCAGTGGCTGTTTGCACCCTCTGTAAACACATTCACTCGAGCGCAGGGCCCGAGAGTGGGTGCACCGCTCTGTAGGGCCAGAGGGTGTGTGCACTGCTCTGTAGGGCCCGAGGGTGTGTGCATCGCTTGGTAGGGCCAGAGGGTGTGTGCACCGCTCTGTAGGGCCAGAGGGTGTGTGCACCGCTCTGTAGGGCCAGAGGGTGTGTGCACCACTCTGTAGTGCCAGAGGGTGTTTGCACCGCTCTGTAGGGCCAGAGGGTGTGTGCACCGCTCTGTAGGGCCAGAGGGTGTGTGCACCACTCTGTAGTGCCAGAGGGTGTTTGCACCGCTCTGTAGGGCCAGAGGGTGTGTGCACCACTGTTCCCAACAAGCTGCGCGGGTGAGCGCGCGCGCAGATAAGTCACCCTAAGCGCGCAGGTTTCTGAATTTACCGCGCACTCCAGCAACACCGTTCGCGCCGCCGCTTTTAAAATGCGAGCGGCGCGAAAAGGTGCCATTTCCTCGTTGCGGGAGATTGAGAAAAAAAGCAGTCTCAAACACAGCGTGTGCTTTAGCACACAAACACAGCGTGTGCTTTAGCACACGCTGTGTTTGACACTCTGCATTCCTCTGCATTCCTTTTCTTACACCGCACAGCTGCGGGGCTGATTGTGAACCTTTAGTATTCATGTAAATTGTAGCTCCCCCGGTGCGCTGCAATTAACACGAAGACTAATTCAAAGGACCTACAATCAGCCCCGCAGCTGTGCCCTGTAAGAATCGTCATTGTGCACTACTGAGGGGCTGTTTGTGATCCTTTGTGTTGCGTTGCCTTCCTCCAGCTCTCCTGTCCTGTAAGGGAGAGACGAACTGTTGGACTTGGCCCTTAAGGCAGGTTCACCCCTAATCTTTTTGATTTTAATCTGTGATAGGCGTGGATGATTTTCTGGTCTGTGCGCACTTTTTCTCTGTGTCCCAGAGTAAAGTGCGTGCATGTAGTTAGGCTGGCCTGCTCTCCCATAGGGATGCATGGGGAATGTCTGTGTCCCTAGTAATTCCTGATGTGTGGGGAGTGCATGCTCGAGTTTGGTATGTGCGTGTTCGTGGGAATGAATGCTTCGCAATGATGTATGTTGCGTGAGTGTGGCATGTGTAGAAATGCCATTTCGTGGACTTGGCATATTACTGTAAAATATGCCTGCAGTGTGATTGGCTGGAGCTGGCTGGTGAGCCTGGCTCCAGGAAGGCTGGATGGGTCTGCCCGGTGGTGAGTGTGAGATCAGCATGCTTGCTGGCTTGGGAGGAGTGCACCCGGTCCCTGATGGGCCTGGACTTTCCCCGGGCAATGCTGGCTCCACCCCCTGTAGTGCGACTGATGGCCCTAGCCCTGCCAGTGAATAGAGAGGGTGGTTGGGGTAAACAGAGTACTTCAGAACCAGCTGCGACTGGTTTTCCCCCACCCTGCACCCTTGAGACAAAGGGTTTGTCTGTATAAGAAGGGGCTGTGTCCCCATACAATTTGTTCTCTGTCCTGTTCTTGGTTCCGCCTAGGATCTTGCCAGAGGGGGCTGCTGCAGGGGCCAAGAGGACCGCCACTTGGCTGTCTCCCTGCTTGGAGACCCAGTGTGCTGGCTCTGGCCCTGCCTTGCCCCTCTGCCTGCCTCCAGACCCTGCTGGAGCTTTGCTGCGCCTGGAGGCGCCCTGACATTGATTTATAGCGCTAGGAGCGCTTTCCTTGTGCCCCAGCGCTTTGCTGATATTTCTAGCGCTAGGCGCGCTTTCTGGAGTCCCTAAGCGCTTGGGAGCGCTGTATTTTGCATTGCCGGTGCCCACCCGGCATTGGGATCCATTTCGCCGATTTTCGGCATTAGCGAGTGCCACCTCGCTTTATCTTTTAAATTGAAGGCCGGGTCCACCCGGCATTGCCCCGTGATATTTACTTATTTTCGAGCCGGTGCCCACCCGGCATTTCCCAGGAGATCACCGCCGCAGCCCGAGAGCACTGAGAGCTGTTGCCGGGCCGCCGCGCTGCCTGCAGCGACCCGGAAGTCCCGCCCCCTGACCCCCAGGGCCGCACTGCCATTGGCGGCCCCGGCGGAAGTCAGGCGGAGGGAGAGGAGACAAGGCCAGGCGAGAGGAGCAGCCGGCTCTGTCCTCGAGGCTCCCCGAGTGGAGGAGAGCCCCGCGCCGGCCGCCGAGGAGACGCCTCCAGCAGCGAGACACCCGGTGAGTGCCTGAAAGGAGGGAGAGGGGCCGCGGGACACATTGCCGGTGTCCGCCCCTCCCCCATAGCGCGACCTCGCGCTTGTAGCTGTTTGGAGCCCCGAGGCTCCTGGGGGCATTACTGATTCCTGAGTACCCCGTGAGGGACTCCAACTAGAGGGGCCATCCTTTGTTCCTTGAGCCCTGAGAGGCTCTCGTGCCCTATTTGTTTATGAGCCCCAGAAAGGCTCTTCATTGCCCACATCGTTTAGAGCCCTGAGAGAGGCTCTGGGGCATTTTCATTGATTTAGAGCGCTGAGCTCTATTTGCACATTTTGCGTGGTGAGCCCTTGAGAGGCTCCTTGTTCACCTTGGTTCTTGAGCCCTCCTGGCTCCAACGTTTGCCCAGTTCTATTTAACAACTGTCCAGCACTTAGTGGACAGTTGCCACGTTTAGGCTTTGTGTCTGTGCTGCCTGCGCAGACCCCCCCTGACACTGAGACTCAGGGCATTCCGCCCCTTTCGAGGCCAGTTGGCCTGAGGGACCTTTTGAGTGTTGTGCTTTGTGCACCCCGCGCATTATTTCTTGCTATGTAATTCTTGCACATGTGTTCTAACCTGTACCTTTTCTAAAAAGTAACCTGATTAGGTATTCTTATGGTTATCCCTCTTTGCTAAAAGTAACCTGTATAGAGAAATGTTGATTCCGCTTACCTTTTCTAAAAGTGACCTGATTAGGTATTCCTATGGTTATCTCCTTTTGCTAAATGTGACCTGCAGAGAGGATTGTTTATGTTTATCCATTATGCTCAATGTGACCTGCATAGTAGATTGTTGATGGTTCATTTTATGTTAAGGTTTCCTTCCCTTTGCTAAGAGTGAATTGCTTAGGTGTTGGTATTCCTTCCTTAGGTCCTAGATACCTGCGTGATCTACCTACAGAGTGTTAGGGTTGCGTAGGAGGTCCTTAATGTTCCAGTAATTACTGGATGTGTGATGCATTTATAATTTTGGTGCTACTCATTCTATGTTTACGACATAAGTGTATATCTACCAGTATTATTATCTAACAAGTGCCTACCCCTGACAGTGGTCCATGTGGCCCTGTCCTGTACATAATTCCCCTTGTAAATTCTGCCCGTGCCTCTGGCACATTGTACAGTTTGCGTGTGTTATCTAATGTGTTTTGTTTATTATAAATACAAAGGCTATTTTTGATATATATCCTTGTGTAGAGTCTTTCTTTGTGGTGGGCCTTGGGTGTTGTTGCTGGGGTGCGTGCGCAAATACTTAACTCATACCGCCTCCAAGTTTAGCCTAGACTGCTCGCGCCACGCTACCTAGAGGGCGAGTGGGGGTTGCCTTGGTGTGTGACTCCCCTGCCCTGACTTTAGAAATGGTGATCCCTGACTGACCTCGACGCGAGTCTTGGCTGGCCAGGGTCCCGTTTCTAACATTGGCGGCAAGCGGTGAGGATAAGGATTTGTGTTTGCGCTGTACCACAGTGGCGACAGGCCACACTTCAAAGCTCTGCATTTTTTAGATAACCGCATTTTGGGGATTATTGTTTTTTAGGGAAGTTCAGTTTTGCTTCTCCTGAAAGGTGTCATTTGTATTTCTGTCCAGTACCTTGTTCCCCGCCCTGCTCCCAGAGTTTGGTACCTGTGTCACTAGTGGTCAGGTTGAGAAAATCAGGGGTGGTAGAAACTGCCTTACCAGTCCGAGGGGATGGTTGTGTGTGAATGAGTGTGTGTTTAACTGGACAGTGGAGTGCAAGTTCTGAGATAGGAATCTTGCTGAATTGTGATTGTAATCTCCTGTTTAGCTCAGACCCCCAGGTTCCCTGTGTCAAACTTTTCCCGAGAACGTCCGTCAAAATGGAGCCAGGTTTGATCTCTGTAGTCTGTTTAGGTACAGTAGATTAGAGCTGGTCAGATTCTGCGAAAAGGGAGGCATAGAGGTGAGTGAGTTGGTTACTCAGTCCCAGCTTAGGGACAGCCTGATCCAGTGGCAAAAGGATCAGTGGGAGCTCGAGCACAGTGAGAGAGAGAGGGCCCGGGCCGCACGCCATGAGGGTGGTGAGTCTGTGGGGAGCCCTGAAGATTTTGTTGATGAATGTGAGTTGGATGGTGATGACAGTGGATGGATGTCAGCAGAGAGTGATGACCCCATAGATAGGGAGTCCCTTGCTGGGTCCAGTGTCAGTACCAGCGCCCCATCCCTTTCCCTGTCCCCAGAGGAGTGGTTGGATAGGAAGGAAGAGAGGGAGTATCAGCTAGCGTTGGAACAGCTCAGGTTGGAGCATGCCAAGCTAGAGGCTGAGAGGGCCTTGTTCAGGGAGAAGGTAGCCCGAGAGAGTAGGTTACCCCCTGAGTGCATGTGTAATTGTCTGGATTCCCCAGGGAGGGTGGAGTCCAGTGGTGGCAGCTTTTTAAAGATTGGTGTTGACAGTCCCACTCCCAGTTCCCCGAGTATGTTGCCTGTTTCCCCCGCAGAAGAGTTTGGGTTGAAGTTCAGGAGACTTAGGAAACTGCCTCATCAGTCTTGGGAAGACTTTGAAGATGAGTGTTGTGGAGCACTGTTTGATTGGGAAAAGGCTCACGTGAATGACAAGTCTGGCGGATTGTTTTGCATGGTTGTCACAGAGCACCTGCTCAGTTATTGTGTGCCAGAGTTGCGCCAGCACCTGTTGAAGTTTGGATCGTTTAGTGCATGTGAGCTTGCAGAGGAAGCAGACCGATGGGAGAGTGCAAGAGGTTCCTTAGCGCCGCTAGTGAGTGATTCCAATAATAGTGGGTCAGGTTTTCTCCAACCCAGTGTGGTGGAGGAGGGTGAGAGTAGCCCAGCTAGGTCTCAGTATAGTGAGGAGGGTGTAGGGGCTTGCTGTCTGTCTCAGTGGAGCGGAAGTGAGTGTGAGACCGAGAGTCCCCAGACGCCCGAAGCCCTGCCTCAGAGCCTGGATGGTTTCTTTAGGGAACACCAGGGTGGGGACCTATGCTTGCCTGTTAGTCCACTTGAGGGAGATCTCCTAGTGTGTGGAGGACCTGGAGCATCTGTGAGCGGAGCTTCTGTAGTTGTGGAGTCTGGCAGTACTGCTCCAGGAGGGAGAGTACAGAAGTCCAGTGAAAGGAGTGATTTGGGAGTGACCTGTGAGTCCTCAGAAGTCCTGGAGTGCCAGGCAGTGATTCCACCAAAGGTTCTAGACCGGAGGTTGGAGGTCCAGGTTCAGGGTTTGCCTGACCTGAAGGGTGGGAGTACTGTAAGCAGTGTCCTAACCAGTTCTTTCTCCAGAGGTACCGCCCCGGTTGGGAGGGAGCAGGACTCTGGAAGGGGGTGCAGAGGGTGGGAAAGCCCACCTCTGACCCCGGTACCACCTGAGGGGTTAAACCCTAGGTTGGGAGAATGGTGTTTAGAGGGTACCCCCCGCAGGAGGCGGAGGAACCCTAAGAGAAGAGGTAAGGGGAGGAGAGCCTTCCCTGAGACTCCTGGTCCACCTAAGGTTGTAGACCCTAGGCTGGAGAACCAGTGGCAGTCTAGCCCTGTCTTGCAGACAGGAAGAGTGGAGCATGGCTGTTATGTGCCAGGGGTTACTACCCCCCACTTGGTGAGTTGGCAGGATCCAGTGGCACCTGGGTGGCCTAGGGCCTGGTCCTCGCCGAGGGCAGCTGGAGAGTACCAGTGGGGTAATCCAGTGTGTCCCTACAGTAGCTTTAGAAAGAACCCCAGGGGTTCCCAGTGGCGTAAAACAGGAGGGTGTCCCTGCAGTTGCGGGCCCGCGTCCGTGTTTTATCGCCCCAAGCAGGTAAGTCCATCACGGTGGTGATTGGTCTGCCCTGCGTTTTGGCTGGAAGGGGGTTGTGTTGGACTTGGCCCTTAAGGCAGGTTCACCCCTAATCTTTTTGATTTTAATCTGTGATAGGCGTGGATGATTTTCTGGTCTGTGCGCACTTTTTCTCTGTGTCCCAGAGTAAAGTGCGTGCATGTAGTTAGGCTGGCCTGCTCTCCCATAGGGATGCATGGGGAATGTCTGTGTCCCTAGTAATTCCTGATGTGTGGGGAGTGCATGCTCGAGTTTGGTATGTGCGTGTTCGTGGGAATGAATGCTTCGCAATGATGTATGTTGCGTGAGTGTGGCATGTGTAGAAATGCCATTTCGTGGACTTGGCATATTACTGTAAAATATGCCTGCAGTGTGATTGGCTGGAGCTGGCTGGTGAGCCTGGCTCCAGGAAGGCTGGATGGGTCTGCCCGGTGGTGAGTGTGAGATCAGCATGCTTGCTGGCTTGGGAGGAGTGCACCCGGTCCCTGATGGGCCTGGACTTTCCCCGGACAATGCTGGCTCCACCCCCTGTAGTGCGACTGATGGCCCTAGCCCTGCCAGTGAATAGAGAGGGTGGTTGGGGTAAACAGAGTACTTCAGAACCAGCTGCGACTGGTTTTCCCCCACCCTGCACCCTTGAGACAAAGGGTTTGTCTGTATAAGAAAGGGCTGTGTCCCCATACAATTTGTTCTCTGTCCTGTTCTTGGTTCCGCCTAGGATCTTGCCAGAGGGGGCTGCTGCTGCTGCAGGGGCCAAGAGGACCGCCACTTGGCTGTCTCCCTGCTTGGAGACCCAGTGTGCTGGCTCTGGCCCTGCCTTGCCCCTCTGCCTGCCTCCAGACCCTGCTGGAGCTTTGCTGCGCCTGGAGGCGCCCTGACATTGATTTATAGCGCTAGGAGCGCTTTCCTTGTGCCCCAGCGCTTTGCTGATATTTCTAGCGCTAGGCGCGCTTTCTGGAGTCCCTAAGCGCTTGGGAGCGCTGTATTTTGCATTGCCGGTGCCCACCCGGCATTGGGATCCATTTCGCCGATTTTCGGCATTAGCGAGTGCCACCTCGCTTTATCTTTTAAATTGAAGGCCGGTGCCACCCGGCATTGCCCCGTGGTATTTACTTATTTTCGAGCCGGTGCCCACCCGGCATTTCCCAGGAGATCACCGCCGCAGCCCGAGAGCACTGAGAGCTGTTGCTGGGCCGCCGCGCTGCCTGCAGCGACCCGGAAGTCCCGCCCCCTGACCCCCAGGGCCGCGCTGCCATTGGCGGCCCCGGCGGAAGTCAGGCGGAGGGAGAGGAGACAAGGCCAGGCGAGAGGAGCAGCCGGCTCTGTCCTCGAGGCTCCCCGAGTGGAGGAGAGCCCCGCGCCGGCCGCCGAGGAGACGCCTCCAGCAGCGAGACACCCGGTGAGTGCCTGAAAGGAGGGAGAGGGGCCGCGGGACACATTGCCGGTGTCCACCCCTCCCCCATAGCGCGACCTCGCGCTTGTAGCTGTTTGGAGCCCCGAGGCTCCTGGGGGCATTACTGATTCCTGAGTCCCCCGTGAGGGACTCCAACTAGAGGGGCCATCCTTTGTTCCTTGAGCCCTGAGAGGCTCTCGTGCCCTATTTGTTTATGAGCCCCAGAAAGGCTCTTCATTGCCCACATCGTTTAGAGCCCTGAGAGAGGCTCTGGGGCATTTTCATTGATTTAGAGCGCTGAGCTCTATTTGCACATTTTGCGTGGTGAGCCCTTGAGAGGCTCCTTGTTCACCTTGGTTCTTGAGCCCTCCTGGCTCCAACGTTTGCCCAGTTCTATTTAACAACTGTCCAGCACTTAGTGGACAGTTGCCACGTTTAGGCTTTGTGTCTGTGCTGCCTGCGCAGACCCCCCCTGACACTGAGACTCAGGGCATTCCGCCCCTTTCGAGGCCAGTTGGCCTGAGGGACCTTTTGAGTGTTGTGCTTTGTGCACCCCGCGCATTATTTCTTGCTATGTAATTCTTGCGCATGTGTTCTAACCTGTACCTTTTCTAAAAAGTAACCTGATTAGGTATTCTTATGGTTATCCCTCTTTGCTAAAAGTAACCTGCATAGAGAAATGTTGATTCCGCTTACCTTTTCTAAAAGTGACCTGATTAGGTATTCCTATGGTTATCTCCTTTTGCTAAATGTGACCTGCAGAGAGGATTGTTTATGTTTATCCATTATGCTCAATGTGACCTGCATAGTAGATTGTTGATGGTTCATTTTATGTTTAGGTTTCCTTCCCTTTGCTAAGAGTGAATTGCTTAGGTGTTGGTATTCCTTCCTTAGGTCCTAGATACCTGCGTGATCTACCTACAGAGTGTTAGGGTTGCGTAGGAGGTCCTTAATGTTCCAGTGATTACTGGATGTGTGATGCATTTATAATTTTGGTGCTACTCATTCTATGTTTACGACATAAGTGTATATCTACCAGTATTATTATCTAACAAGTGCCTACCCCTGACAGTGGTCCATGTGGCCCTGTCCTGTACATAATTCCCCTTGTAAATTCTGCCCGTGCCTCTGGCACATTGTACAGTTTGCGTGTGTTATCTAATGTGTTTTGTTTATTATAAATACAAAGGCTATTTTTGATATATATCCTTGTGTAGAGTCTTTCTTTGTGGTGGGCCTTGGGTGTTGTTGCTGGGGTGCGTGCGCAAATACTTAACTCATACCGCCTCCAAGTTTAGCCTAGACTGCTCGCGCCACGCTACCTAGAGGGCGAGTGGGGGTTGCCTTGGTGTGTGACTCCCCTGCCCTGACTTTAGAAATGGTGATCCCTGACTGACCTCGACGCGAGTCTTGGCTGGCCAGGGTCCCGTTTCTAACACGAACGATCATCAAGACCATTAGTATAGTCATAACACAGATGACTGAATGTAGCTCACACAGACAGAAAAAATTAACAAGATTTTTCAAAAAGTTATTGCTGGAGAAACACCTGGGCCTTCAAAATTATTTTTGAAATGGTAAAACGTGCTGACCCACATTGAGCCATGTTTTATACGATAGTGTGCGTAATAAAATGCGAATGACAAACATAACAGGCCATAGTGAAGAGAGCAGGTTGAAAGTCCTTATAAAAATAGTATATATATATATATATATATAATTTTAGTAAAAATGGAAAGGCCTCGGTTAACAACCGAACTAAAACCAGGGACAGACACCAGGGAGCAGGGACAGACACCAGGTAGTAGGGACAGACACCGTGGAGCAGGGACAGACACCGTGGAGCAGGGACAGACACCGTGGAGCAGGGACAGACACCGTGGAGCAGGGACAAACACCAGGGAGCAGGACAGACACCAGGGAGCAGGGACAGACACCAGGGAGCAGGGACAGACACCAGGGCGGGGACAGAAATCAGGGAGCAGGAACAGACACCGGGGAGCAGGGACAGACACCGGGGAGCAGGGACAGACACCGGGGAGCAGGGACAGACACCGGGGAGCAGGGACAGACACCAGGGATCAGAGACAGACACCAGGGAGTAGGGACAGACACCAGGGAGTAGGGACAGGGGAGTAGGGACAGACACCAGGGCGGGAACAGACATCAGGGAGCAGGAACAGATATCAGGGAGCAGGGACAGACACCGGGGAGCAGGGACAGACACCGGGGAGCAGGGACAGGCACCGGGGACGGACACCAGGGAGCAGGGACGGACACCGAGGAGCAGGGACAGACACCGTGGAGCAGGGACAGACACCAGGGAGCAGGACAGACACCAGGGAGCAGGAACAGACACCAGGGAGCAGGGACAGACACCAGGGAGCAGGGACAGACACCAGGGAGCAGGGACAGACACCAGGGACAGGAACAGACACCGGGGAGCAGGGACAGACACCAGGGATCAGGGACAGACACCAGGGATCAGGGACAGACACCAGGGACAGGAACAGACACCAGGGAGCAGGGACAGACACCAGGGACAGGGACAGACAACAGGGAGCAGGGACAGACACCAGGGAGTAGGGACAGACACCAGGGAGTAGGGACAGACACCAGGGCGGGAACAGACATCAGGGAGCAGGAACAGATATCAGGGAGCAGGGACAGACACCGGGGAGCAGGGACAGACACCGGGGACGGACACCAGGGAGCAGGGACAGACACCGGGGAGCAGGGACAGACACCGGGGAGCAGGGACAGACACCGTGGAGCAGGGACAGACACCAGGGAGCAGGACAGACACCAGGGAGCAGGACAGACACCAGGGAGCAGGGACAGACACCGGGGACGGACACCAGGGAGCAGGGACAGACACCGGGGAGCAGGGACAGACACTGTGGAGCATGGACAGACACTGTGGAGCATGGACAGACACTGTGGAGCATGGACAGACACCAGCGAGCAGGGACAGACACCGGGGAGCAGGGACAGACACCGGGGAGCAGGGACAGACACCGGGGAGCAGGGACAGACACCGGGGAGCAGGGACAGTCACAGTGGAGCAGGGTCAGACATCAGAGAGCAGGGACAGACACCGGGGAGCTGGGACAGACACCGGGGAGTAGGGACAGACACCAGGGAGTAGGGACAGGGGAGTAGGGACAGACACCAGGGCGGGAACAGACATCAGGGAGCAGGAACAGATATCAGGGAGCAGGGACAGACACCGGGGAGCAGGGACAGACACCGGGGAGCAGGGACAGACACCGGGGACGGACACCAGGGAGCAGGGACAGACACCGGGGAGCAGGGACAGACACCGGGGAGCAGGGACAGACACCGGGGAGCAGGGACAGACACCGGGGACGGACACCAGGGAGCAGGGACAGACACCGGGGAGCAGGGACAGACACCGGGGAGCAGGGACAGACACCGGGGAGCAGGGACAGACACCGTGGAGCAGGGACAGACACCGGGGAGCAGGGACAGACACCGGGGAGCAGGGACAGACACCGGGGAGCAGGGACAGACACCAGGGATCAGGGACAGACACCAGGGAGCAGGACAGACACCAGGGAGCAGGACAGACACCAGGGAGCAGGGACAGACACCGGGGAGCAGGAACAGACACCGGGGAGCAGGGACAGACACCGGGGAGCAGGGACAGACACCGGGGAGCAGGGACAGACACCAGGGAGCAGGGACAGACACCAGGGACAGGAACAGACACCAGGGAGCAGGGACAGACACCGGGGAGCAGGGACAGACACCGGGGAGCAGGGACAGACACCGGGGATCAGGGACAGACACCAGGGATCAGGAACAGACACCAGGGAGCAGGGACAGACACCAGGGAGCAGGGAGCAGGGACAGACACCAGGGAGCAGGGACAGACACCAGGGCGGGAACAGACATCAGGGAGCAGGAACAGATATCAGGGAGCAGGGACAGACACCGGGGAGCAGGGACAGACACCGGGGACAGACACCAGGGAGCAGGGACAGACACCGGGGAGCAGGGACAGACACTGTGGAGCATGGACAGACACTGTGGAGCAGGGACAGACACCAGCGAGCAGGGACAGACACCGGGGAGCAGGGACAGACACCGGGGAGCAGGGACAGACACCGGGGAGCAGGGACAGTCACAGTGGAGCAGGGACAGACATCAGAGAGCAGGGACAGACACCGGGGAGCAGGGACAGACACCGGGGAGTAGGGACAGACACCAGGGAGTAGGGACAGGGGAGTAGGGACAGACACCAGGGCGGGAACAGACATCAGGGAGCAGGAACAGATATCAGGGAGCAGGGACAGACACCGGGGAGCAGGGACAGACACCGGGGAGCAGGGACAGACACCGGGGAGCAGGGACAGACACCGTGGAGCAGGGACAGACACCAGGGACAGGAACAGAGACACCAGGGAGCAGGGACAGACACCAGGGACCAGGGACAGACACCAGGGAGTAGGGACAGACACCAGGGAGTAGGGACAGACACCAGGGCGGGAACAGACATCAGGGAGCAGGAACAGATATCAGGGAGCAGGGACAGACACCGGGGAGCAGGGACAGACACCGGGGACAGACACCAGGGAGCAGGGACAGACACCGGGGAGCATGGACAGACACTGTGGAGCATGGACAGACACTGTGGAGCAGGGACAGACACCAGCGAGCAGGGACAGACACCGGGGAGCAGGGACAGACACCAGCGAGCAGGGACAGACACCGGGGAGCAGGGACAGACACCGGGGAGCAGGGACAGACCACGGGGAGCAGGGACAGACACCGGGGAGCAGGGACAGTCACAGTGGAGCAGGGACAGACATCAGAGAGCAGGGACAGACACCGGGGAGCAGGGACAGACACCGGGGAGTAGGGACAGACACCAGGGAGTAGGGACAGGGGAGTAGGGACAGACACCAGGGCGGGAACAGACATCAGGGAGCAGGAACAGATATCAGGGAGCAGGGACAGACACCGGGGAGCAGGGACAGACACCGGGGAGCAGGGACAGACACCGGGGAGCAGGGACAGGCACCGGGGAGCAGGGACAGGCACCGGGGACGGACACCAGGGAGCACGGACGGACACCGAGGAGCAGGGACAGACACCGTGGAGCAGGGACAGACACCGTGGAGCAGGGACAGACACCAGGGATCAGGGACAGACACCAGGGATCAGGGACAGACACCAGGGATCAGGGACAGACACCAGGGACAGGAACAGACACCAGGGAGCAGGGACAGACACCGGGGAGCAGGGACAGACACCAGGGATCAGGGACAGACACCAGGGACAGGAACAGACACCAGGGAGCAGGGACAGACACCAGGGAGCAGGGACAGACACCAGGGAGCAGGGACAGACACCAGGGACAGGGACAGACAACAGGGAGCAGGGACAGACACCAGGGAGTAGGGACAGACACCAGGGAGTAGGGACAGACACCAGGGCGGGAACAGACATCAGGGAGCAGGAACAGATATCAGGGAGCAGGGACAGACACCGGGGAGCAGGGACAGACACCGGGGACGGACACCAGGGAGCAGGGACAGACACCGGGGAGCAGGGACAGACACCGGGGAGCAGGGACAGACACCGTGGAGCAGGGACAGACACCGTGGAGCAGGGACAGACACCGTGGAGCAGGACAGACACCAGGGAGCAGGACAGACACCAGGGAGCAAGGACAGACACCAGGGAGCAGGGACAGACACCGGGGAGCAGGGACAGACACCGGGGAGCAGGGACAGACACCGGGAGCAGGGACAGACACCAGGGAGCAGGGACAGACACCAGGGAGCAGGGACAGACACCGGGGAGCACGGACAGACACCAGGGATCAGGGACAGACACCAGGGATCAGGGACAGACACCAGGGATCAGGGACAGACACCAGGGATCAGGGACAGACACCAGGGAGCAGGGACAGACACCAGGGAGTAGGGACAGACACCAGGGCGGGAACAGTCATCAGGGAGCAGGAACAGATATCAGGGAGCAGGGACAGACACCGGGGAGCAGGGACAGACACCGGGGACGGACACCAGGGAGCAGGGACAGACACCGGGGAGCAGGGACAGACACTGTGGAGCATGGACAGACACTGTGGAGCAGGGACAGACACCAGCGAGCAGGGACAGACACCGGGGAGCAGGGACAGACACCAGCGAGCAGGGACAGACACCGGGGAGCAGGGACAGACACCGGGGAGCAGGGACAGACACCGGGGAGCAGGGACAGACACCGGGGAGCAGGGACAGACATCAGAGAGCAGGGACAGACATCAGAGAGCAGGGACAGACATCAGGGAGCAGGGACAGACACCGTGGAGCAGGGACAGACACCAGGGAGTAGGGACAGACACCAGGGCGGGAACAGACATCAGGGAGCAGGAACAGATATCAGGGAGCAGGGACAGACACCGGGGAGCAGGGACAGACACCGGGGAGCAGGGACAGGCACCGGGGACGGACACCAGGGAGCAGGGACAGACACCGAGGAGCAGGGACAGACACCAGCGAGCAGGGACAGACACCGGGGAGCAGGGACAGACACCAGCGAGCAGCGACAGACACCGGGGAGCAGGGACAGACACAGTGGAGCAGGGGCAGACATCAGAGAGCAGGGACAGACATCAGGGAGCAGGGACAGACATCAGGGAGGAGGGACGGACACCAGGGAGCAGGGACAGACACCGTGGAGCAGGGACAGACATCAGGGAGCAGGGACAGACATCAGGGAGCAGGAACAGACACCGGGGAGCAGGGACAGACACCGGGGAGCAGGGACAGACACCGGGGAGCAGGGACAGACACCAGGGAGCAGGTGTGCACCGCTCTGTAGGGCCAGAGGGTGTGTGCACCACTCTGTAGTGCCAGAGGGTGTTTGCACCGCTCTGTAGGGCCAGAGGGTGTGTGCACCGCTCTGTAGGGCCAGAGGGTGTGTGCACCACTCTGTAGGGCCAGAGGGTGTGTGCACCGCTCTGTAGGGCCAGAGGGTGTGTGCACTGCTCTGTAGGGCCAGAGGGTGTGTGCACCGCTCTGTAGGGCCAGAGGGTGTGTGCACCGCTCTGTAGGGCCAGAGGGTGCGTGCACCTCTCTGTACACACATTCTCACCCCAGAGCCGTCTTGTGTGCAGATGCGTCACAGAAGCGTGGAGCGCGCGCCGCGACGACATTGAATCCCTCTCCACACACAGTTACGGATTCTTGGCGAAGGGTGCTGTGCGGCGAACTGAGCTCTAGGCACGGCCCTTTGGGATGCTGCTGCTGGACGGGGCTGCGAGACCGTGGGTGAATCAACCACCGGAGCCCCTGAACAGTGGGTGCGCCCCGTTCTTTGTGCGTCCTTCAGCCCCCCTGGTGGAGCACCCTGGCCACGACGCCGTGTGTGCCTGGCGCCACTCTAGGTCTCGAGGTTGACGGGATCAGGATCTACCCACAAAAGCCTTTTGCGTGACAAGCCATGTAATTTGGAAAGTGGACAGACACCCAGACTGGCGAAGTAGGTTCGGATGGCCGTACCAACTGGCAGAAGAAGGGGTCGATGGGGGTTACCATTGGCAGGGCAGAGGATTCCACACAGCCTCAAGGCACAGTTGTCGCTAAAGCTGGCCTCATGTAGCCACCAGAAGCCCTGAGGTGATGTTACAATTGCAAACTACGGCAGCTCATTGCTGAGACGCGTCTCCTGTCACTGCATGTTTGGTCGCTGGTACGAGAGTGCTAGCGCCCGTACCTTAGTGAGTGTGCGGTTGTGTGTGGCTAGCGCCTGTGTGTTTTGTCAAGGCGTGTGTGTGTATGTGCGTGCAAGTTCTTGTGTATGTCCCTGTCTTTGCACATCGGTGTGCGCGCGTGCATGTTTGAGGTTGTGTGTGCACGCCTATGTGCCTGCCCTATTTCGTGCCTATGCCTATGCGCGCCTTAGTGTGGTTGTGCGCGCCTATGAGTGTGACGGCAATTCTACGCACCGTCGCACCTACGCCTTTGTATGTACCTGTTTTTCTGTGCACGTTGTGTTTCTGATAGCGCACATGTGTGTCTGTATCTGTAAGATGGACACCAGCATGCTCAACCCAATTCCTGGCAGGTCGAGCTCTGTTTTCATTTTTTTAAGGGGGGCTAGGGGCGCTGAATGTCTGAAGCTGGCAGCTCTAGTCAAGGAGTTGCCGATTGTAATGTGCTCGGAGCACACCTGGAGTGCGTCAGTCAGTGTTAGATGAAAGCCTGGCAACAGCACGACTCCAGCGTAGAGTTCAAGGGTCAACAAGCTACATTTTCTCATCTAACTTCGCATTTCTCCAGAGTCCAGACCCGTTATTTTTGCTAAGTGCATTAGCTGCAACCCAACATTCCCACTTTGCGAGGATGGTGCCGCTTCGGCTGACGTCACTGCAGGAGACATGGCGGGAGCTGTCACTTTTGGACGGGAGGAAGGATGGCTTCTGGTGGTAGTTGGGTGCCTGTGGTGGAGATGCGGACAAGTGATATAATACGTTAATAAGTAGTGAAACTGAAAATGGAATCTGCGTAATGAGATCACTGAGAGGAGCCAGAACATTACACATGCAAGCCAGCAGTAGCAAGCATAAGACACTGACCCCCCAGATTGTCCCCGGCCCACCCCCATCAAAACCCACAAATCAAGACTTGACGACCAGGGCTGTGGGTAAAATAGGCTATGTTTATTAAACACGAACACATATAAACATATCATCAATATTACAATTTTATACAACATATATTTATCAACTTTGATCACTGAATGATATTTTATTGCTGATCATATCTTCATAATCTATCTGCAGACATGACAGCACTTAATTTATCGGCAAAGAATGTTCTCTATCACTCCAGCACTAAGGGGCCTTCTGGCTCGCATCCCTCAACCAACTGAGAACCACGCAAGGCGCAAACCACCAGCATCCTTGAGAGGTTAGCCCCTCCCCATCTGGTCCTTGTCCGCCAACTGAAGGGGCCCACCCCTCCACCACAAGGCTGCCCATCGGGGCTCGTAAGGAATGCCCCATGCCCAAAAAAAGGGTATGGCTCCTGATCAGTAAGGCTGAGCCCTATAAAATAAACAACAAGAAGAAATGCCAATACTGATTCATTAATCAAAACTGTTTCACCATAAATGCATAGACCACAATGCAATGCATCTGAACGCTCATTAGTAGCTTTTTATTTAAATAAAAGCTACTAATGAGCTTTCAGATGCATTGTCTTGTGATCTATGCATTTATGGTGAAACAGTTTTGATTAATGAATCAGTATTGGCATTTCTTCTTGCTGTCTAGTTTGTAAACTGACACCCTTGCCCCGGGCCAGTGTCTCCATTCTCTCTGGGGTGAACTTACTGTATTTCCCCCCTCAGTGCTGGCCTAGGGAGTATGCAGGAGGACTCCCCTTAACAATGTAAGGCAATTTAATAGGCCTCCTTACCACCACTCTTAATTCAACTACCAACACATTCCCAAGCTCTAACTCCAGGGATGGGTGGGTGGGAGATTCACGAAGTCCCCTGCACTCGGGGCCGGCGCTGGAAGGAAGAGAAGACGAGGGCCTGGGCATCATGCCCTCACGCCACAGCTGCCAACGAGCGCTAAGTGGCCCATCGCACGGGCAAGTGACCCAGCACCCACACCACTTTATAAGACATACTACCTTACTCTCATCTGGTGAAATGTCTGGCTTGCTGCACATGTCCCAGTCCCAGTTCTGATTTGACTGAACCTCTCCATCAACCCCCACTTGCGATATGTTTTCCCTTTCCCAGTAGGATCAGGGTATAACCCCCCTATGGAGTGATCCTGACTGCATAGGAACCCAGTGCCCCAGGAACTGCAGACCTCTCCAGTACACCGAGGTGCAATGTTTTGCTCCCTCAGAGGGCCCCCTCAACTGTCCCTGCACCTGCTGCATGAAATAAAAGGAACTTCGTCAAAGTACCGCCCCCTACGTGGGGTCACCCTAGATGCCTCCTGCTACGGTCGTCCTCCTCCAGAAGGAATCAGCCCCATTCGGTCTCCCCTATGCTTTGCAAAGAAAACGAACACCGTTCATTGGGTTCTTGTGTAAGATACCAGCCCGCCTGCTTCAAGGGGATCACTCCTAGAGTTTCCCCTCTTGCCAATGTATATCGTCCCGATCACTTCCCCAACACTACCAATCCTCCTTGTTGGCTGCAGTCAAGGTGGTTGCGTGGCAATAACCTCCCTTAGACCTTCCTGCGGAATTTATACCTAAGCTTGCACAGAGTCTGTTAATGCTACCTAAGAAGCTAGACCTACTTCATTCTACGGGAAATATTTGAGCAGACAAACTTAAGGGTGCGGAGTCTCTAACTGTCAATGCAAATGATGCCACCATTGACCAGTTAAACACGCTGCCTGAACAATTCTGTGTCTTAACAAATTTGTGCATAACTCTTTGCCAAGTAAGGTGGTTAAGCTGCCCACAATGCAGGAAATACCGAAACAGGATGCACCAGAATATGGGGATGGGGGGGGCAGCGTAACATCAGAGTCTGTAGGCACAGCAGGCCCAGTGAACACCCCTACATGCACCAGGACAGGCCCGGATATGGTTCCCCCCACCCAATTTCTGCCGCTGTGGCTGCGAGACCACCAGTTCTCTTTATCCTAAATAAGGCTAAATAAGTACTCTAACAATAATACTAGCTCCGCTATCAACCTAGCAGGGGAGCCACCTAACCAGGAACGGTAGATGAAACAATCTTCGTCAAGTGCGCGGGACGTTTTTCTCTGAAAAAATAAGACTATGGAAAAAATCCTGATAACTGAACCAAGGAAATTAAGCGGATTCATTTTATTCCATAATTGCGAACCCCCGCTGTAGCTCTAAATACCCCTGTCAATAGGAAATCGTTTCTGTACGACGGCAGTCTAACGGGGGGCCTACCCTGACATTTTAACAAACTCATGACTTTCATATTGCAGCAACACCCATTGATTCCCCAACAAGCTACCCACGTAGGGGCCCAATCGCCAGATTGCTGTGGGAGCCGGGGTACCAACCTCCCCTACCGAACCCGGCAGTGCCTAATTCACATGGACAGTCCCGCACCGCGGCACAGGCACCACGCCTTAAGGCCTACGCCAGCGATCCCCATGGGCTCTCAAGCGAGTCAAAGCCCGACCCTACGGGTGAAAAGTGACCACACCACCGGCACTGGATGGACAGCCCCTGCACAGAGTGCGACCGCAAAAGACCCTCCCGTACTAGGCACCGACGACAGAGACCTCCCCTGCTCCCTGCAGCATCCGCCGCGCACTGACCAGTGCATGTGCGGTCCACACATCTACTGGGTGGGTCCAACTGCCCCCTGCCCTCATTCAAAACACGCCTGTTGCAATTTTCCCCAGGAGACCTCTGAACCCTGTGCCCCTGACAACCAGAAGAAAGAAGGGGGGCACTGCTCCCAGCCAGCGTCCCACCCCACTCGCCGCCCCCATGCCCACCCGGAACATGAGGAACGATGGTAGCACCTGTTTCGATAGAGAATAGAAGCAGGCCTGAAACAGCCTGAAACAGCCAGAAGGTAGCAACCCTAGTCAGCAGCATAAAGGGGTCACAATCACCGCACTCAACTCCACCCACACAACAGTCAGACCAACCACGATGATAAACCAGGCCAACCAGCCCTAGCATGGTGCCTTCAGCTGTCCTCAGTCGGCGCAACGCCGCTCTATGAATTCATTGTCTCTTTTCTGCTGCGCAACTCCTCCCATATTCACAGGAGATCTCATTGAATTTCGCGTTCCTAGCTTATTGAGTCTGCTGACAATAGTAGTGTAGTGCCCAGAATACTTGCGGTTTTAACAGTGAGCCCCCGGTGCCACGAGCAGCCAGTGCTTGCAACTGATCGCCAGTCTACCACTCAAACCAACCCCCATGTTTAAAGCCCACAATTCGGCGCCCGCAGCAAGCCTGTTAAAAACTCACAATTCGGTGCCTGTAGCAAGCCCTGGATCAACCCAATATACCCAATATAGTGCACAAGATCAGCAACTAGGTTAACAAGCGTTTACAATGCAATGGTTTCGCCTTTGGAAAAGTTAGAGCTATTGGCATTGCTCATGACATTTCTTTATTTTTTTTTTACTTATAAATAAATGGCATTTTTATTTACATTGCCAACCTCAATGAAGGTCGAAGTCTCACAATGCCCGTCTCACAAGGCACACAGATACAGAGCAGTCACCCACTTCACAAGGCATAACATACACTCAACTTCCGGCAACACAAGATACAAAATGCACTGCAGTACCTTATGCAAAATGCACAAAGTGGGAGGGGGGGGCGGAAAGGCACGGACAGCGGGAGGGGGGGCGGTAAAAGCACGGACAGCGGGAGGGGGGTGCGGGAAAAGCACGGACAGCGGGAGGGGGGTGCTGGAACGAACGGGCACACGGAAAGCACTCACCTGGAACTGGACTTCCTCCGGCGACCCAACTTTTTTTGATTTGGGGGCGCAGCACCCAAAACACCCCCTGAAGCTACGCCCCCGTTTAACCCGCACCCCGATCTGAGTGCCCAGCTGGTCCCTGTGTAATGAATAAATTAGATTTCAGGAGAACCCATACTTCTTTACTTAGAAGTAGAATAATTATAACAGCGGAAGCAGCAAATCGGGGAGGGGGGCACATAGGAAAGGTGTCAGATAGGGTTGACGCTGCGCGGAAGACGAGTGAAAACAAAGCATGGCCATTTCAAGGCAGTTCCGGAATGGACCCCACCCAAAGTTCCTCTTCGGTGGGTGTCATACGGTTACCGACTGTTCCGCCCCACACTTTCCTGGTCTCCGCTTTTGTAAATGGTGCCTAGTGTGCTAGATTAAAACAAACCAATACTAAAGCTCCCAGAACCTGCCATGTCCCGGAGCAAGGGTGGTTGGCGGCACTGAAACACCTGCTAATGGACGACTGCGGAACTGGGTGGCGGAGGGGGTGGTTAGGAACACGTTTTATTGGCTCGCGAAGAAAAATTACAAAATTTCTCGTCCCACGTCCTCAATTTGGAATTGGGACCTTCCGTGCTTCTCACACACACGAGCACCTCATCACACAAAGGAACGTGTTACACGTGGGTGACAATCACTCCCAAGATCAAAAAATTGTACTGCCATTGTATTATAGAGCTTTCGTTAAGCACAACTCGGTTTGAATCAGCCCGTTCCCGCCCGTCGTTTTCCCAGGTTTTGTATTTTATTTTTGGTGGGTGGTTTAGGGATGTACATCATGCTGCTGTAGCCTCTGTACTGGAATGCTAGCCATGACCCAGGATTTCAGCTTCCTTTCTTCTATAATGTTCACCAAAGTATTGGTTTTGGAGATTTAATACCTTCGCTTAACACAAGAGGCTAAAAAATGCACATTTCATTCTGACATGAAGGAGGGGCTGGGCTAAAACTGGACTCCGCCATTGGACCTCCTTCACATTGCATTCTCTGCTGTGGAGCGCCATGTCCCAGCAGCCGACACTGCTACTAGAGCCGCACCCGGCTTCTGTGCCAGCCGCCTCCCCATTTTCACGCAGAAGGGACACAAACACCTGCTACGTCACTGGACACAATGTCTGAACACAGATGGGGAGCGACCGCACCCGGAGAGTACACCCAACAGCTGCGCACAGCAGGTGGCCGCCACAAAGGGCCGCACTCATCACGGACATGAACTTCTCAGCTGTGTTAGTTATTCATACAGCATTTAAAACCAGACCATCTAAATGCCCCATTTCCTAGCTTGCACTTTTGTGAACCTTTCGGATCTGGTGGGTTGGCGAGGGGCGGGCGCTCTTTCCTTAGACGAGAATAACCCCACAGACACTAAGCGATTCATAGAAAAGTTTAATAAAAAATAAAACAAGCACCTACGGGCACACAGACAGCGGGAGGGGGGGCGGGAACGGACAGTGGCAGAGGGGGCGGGAAAGGAACGGACAGCGGGAGGGGGGGCGGGAACGGTACACGGTCAGCGGGAGGGGGGGCTGGAACGGGCACTCACCTGGACTTCTTCCGGCGGCGGTCGGCCTGGAATGAACAAAAGAAACCTAAAAAAATAAAAATAAAACACCCACCGCCGAGATGACGCGCACAGAGGGGCAGAGAGGGAAGAAATCGCGGGAACGCCCACGAATCTGGTCCGGCCATGACGGACAGATCTCTGTTCCAATGGCTAGCCTCCATTTATGGAGCTAGCCAATGGAACAGAGGGGCGGATTCCCAAGCCACACTGTTCTAACATTAGATTTCGCCTGCGCCGAAAGGCTGCGCAGTGCGCAGCTCTCGACGAGGCGAAACCTAAAAATGCACCACATAAGTACATCCATTTTATAGAAAAATTGAGGGACTGTGGCTCAAACCAACCACCATGTTAACAAACACATAATTCGGCACCAGTAGCAGGTCCAGGCTCAACGCGGTACCCCCAATACAGTGCACAATATCAGCAACTAGTTTAAAAAACGCACCACATACGTACATCCATTTTTATAGAAAATTAAGGGACTGTGGCTTCATTAGCAACAAGCATAGGAAATGCAATAGGTCTCGCATTCGAAAAGTTGTAGCTATTGGTTTTGTAAATGAAAAATATTTTATTTATGTGTTGGTTTTTAAAATAGCTAAATTGATAGCTTTGTCATTCACAATGCCAATAGTTATAACTTTCGCGAATGTGACACCTATAGCATTTGTAATGCAACATGTTTTGTATTTACGTGACTCAGATGGCAGCTCTGGTCGTTAGGCCACATCTGCCGTTTACCTGCAGCACAGAGTACTACTACATTAAGTGGTGTGACAAGCAGAAGTAAAAGAACTCCAGTTTCATTCTAGCCATTTCACATGAAGCTAATTAAGGCTGATATACAAACCACATGATTTAGTTAAGCCCAGCAGAAGTTGCCATCAACAACTGACGCAGATGATCGACAGGCTTATTACACAAACATGTCTTCACATTACGGTGTCAATCCCACCGAAAAGCCTTGTACATAGTACCTGGGGGAAGCACACACCATACTATGGCTGGCTTCGGACAAATGTAATTTGCCAGCAATCTGCCAAGGTTATCAATGTGACAGCACTCTTCATAAGAGCAGGCTGGCTACACGTGCCCTGGTTTATTTTACCATTAACATCATGGCCGTTTTCAAAACTATAATTCAACATAAAATCAGAAATGTCACTCGAGACCTCACCACACATTTGGCCAGTCTGCACTTATTTCGCTTGAGCCATAGTGTTAGGCTTGTTTACTAGCCAAGAAAATGCTCTTAGGTATAACTCATAAGTGCTAGCTTTTTGCCTCATTTATGTATTTTCCAAACTTTAGTAAGAAAAAAATACTACCTGTACCTTTCACAAGTACAGTTACTGAAACCTAGAAACAATCCCGACAATAGCAGGAAATGACGAAAAACACCTTGGCCAAGGGTACCTGTTATAGATGCGGAAAACAGGGGCACATGGCTAATGACAAGGAGTGCCCGGCCCTCAAATTCACATGTAACAAGTGCGGCAAGAAAGGTCATTTCAGACAATACTGCAGGAGCGGACAGGGATTTAGCAAACTGAATAAGGACAGGACAAATGCAGTATGTGATGAAATTGTTGTGCAAGTAGGTGAAGGTCAAGTCTGCAGCCCCAAAGACATCATAAAAGTAAAGGGTACCGAAGTAGAGGCATTGTTTGATTCCTGTTCAAGAATAAGAATCATCAGTGCAAAGGAATTTTCACGGGTGTCTAATGGGAAGATTAGTTTGAGAAGGATGGATGTAAGGCCCGGGGGGTATGCTGGTCGCCCCATCTCCATGAAGGGTTATTTCTGGGACACAGTTGAATACAGGGACAGGACAACAGTGTCCAAGGTCTATGTATCTACAGTCGGAGACAACATCCTGGGCTGGCAGGCACAGACAGAGTTGGGGGTCTATCTCAATCCAAATAGCAATCCCCAAATGTTGATACAAGAGGTACAAGAGTCAAAGGAAGATTTGGTGACGGAGTTTAAAGAAGTATTTAGCGAAGAACTTGGGTGCTTGAAGAATTACTGCCACTAGATCAAACTGAATGAAAACGCAAAGCCAGTGGTAGCCACGGTAAGGAAGCTACCCATTTCCATCCAAGAAGCGGTGAAGGCTGAATTGGAGAAACTGTGCAAGGCAGGAGTCATCGAACAGGTAGAAGCGACAGAGTGGCTAGCGCCTATTGTAGCAGCCCAGAAAAAGGATGGGTCGGTTCGGTTGTGCATCGACCTTAGAGCTTTGAACAAGGAGGTTGTGGTCGACTGGTTTCCACTGCCCAACATCACCCAGATGATGAGCATGCTAGAGGGCGCAAGGGTCTTCTCCACACTTGACCTTACCTCTGCGTATTTTCAGATCAAGCTGCACGAGGAGTCGCAAGAACTCACGGTGTTTGTTACGCCCATGGGTGCATTCAAGTTCAGGAGGATGCCTTTCGGTTTGGTATCGGCGGCAGCCGTGTTCCAGAGAATCATGGGGAACATCTTGAGAGAGATCCCTGGAGTCCTATGTTACCAGGATGATGTACTGGTGTTCACCAAAGACCATGAGGAACACAACAAGAGGTTGAGGCAAGTGCTGTCCAGGTTTAGGTCGCAAAGATTTACTGTGAGAAGAGAAAAGGGTGTGTTTGGCTGCAAAGAACTAAACTTTTTGGGACATAAAGTAACAGCAGAGGGAATCCGTCCGAAAACAGAGCTACAGAACACCATTACAAACTTGCTGCCCCCGAAGATTAAGGAAGAAATCAAGTCCTTCATGGGAATGCTGGAATTCTACAGCAAATTCATACGGAACTTTGCAGGAAGGACATTTGCGATGCGACAGCTACTAAAAAAAGACGCAGTGTTCAAATGGTGTGACGAGTGCCAAAGAGAATTTGAGGACGTGACGAACGCACTCGCAGAAGCACCCAGCCTTAAATCTTTCATACCCAGTCATGTGACTGTGGTCGCCACCGACGCAAGTGCCAAGGGGCTACGGGCGGTCCTCACACAAGTAGGAACAGGCGGAGAAGAAACGATAGCTTTCGCCTCAAGATCTCTACAGAAGTCAGAGAGCAATTACTCCGTCATCGAAAGAGAGGCCTTGGCGGTGTTCTGGGCTTTGGGCAAATTCAGAGACTTTCTATGGGGCACAAAGTTCATTCTTCGGAAGGACCACAAGCCATTGGTGGAGGTTTTCGGCAAGAAGGGCCTGGATGCGATCTCCAGCAGGATCAGGCGCTGGGTTATAAGTCTCCAAGAATACACATTCCATGTTGAATATGTCCCTGGAACCAAAAATCTTGCAGCAGATTGTTTGTCACGACTGGTAAGGGATAATGATGAGATCGAAGCGAATGGAAATGTGGAAGAGGAAATTGAAGACTACCAAGAGGAAAATGTGTGTGCCATAATTCAGAGAGCCATCGGAGAAGAAACGTGGAAAGGAGCGCTGAGATCTGACGAGGTCTTGGATGTTGTGTGCAAAAGAGTAAAAAGAAAATGGAAACCTGAAGATAAGCGAGACGACTCTCTACGGCCATTCTGGATTGTCAAAGATGAGCTGTCTGTGGTTGACAATTGCCTGTTCAGGGGGACAAGGTTGGTACCCCCTACGGCCGTGAGGGAAGACCTGGTGGACATGGCTCATGATGGCCACCTAGGCATCACCAAGACAAAACAAAGACTGAGGGAAGACTACTGGTGGTCGCGCATGGACCTCGCCATTGAAAGAAAAGTAAGAGACTGTATCCCGTGCAGCATCAGTGACAAAGTGCTGAAGCAACTCACGCCTCCGATGGTGTGTAGGCTACCCCCCGCTATTTATTGCAGGCACGTGATGCTGGTTTGAAGTAGTGTAAGTTGTTTTTCTGTTTGCTGTTATCTATGGACATCAGTGATTTACAGTGCTATGTGTGTGTGCAGGCTGTGGTCTAACGTAATGAGAGGTGCTCTTTTATGTGAGTGATGTCCATAAGTAATGTGAAATGTTCTTAAGGGTGCAGGTTGGTTTGTTCACACATATTCTTAAGTAGGCAGTTGATTGTAAGCCATAGTGATTTCAGGTGGTTCACATGCCCTGCAAGGAGCTTCTGTGTACAGGTGGTTGTTATCCATAGGTAATGCGAAGGGCTGTTCTCGGTGGCAGATGTGCATTGGTCAACAGAAGATCCTTGAGCGATAAAGGTTCCATTTTGTCAACTGTACATACCTCTGTCGTCCAACAGGCGAAGTAAGGTGCTCTTTTATCTGTGGGTTGTGGTGGTCCAGGGTAACGTTATGGGCCATTGCATGTATAGTTATTTCTGATCCATAGCTGATGTGAGATGCCCAGCCCGCCACTGTTCATGGGGTAGTGGTGTTAGGTGATGTGAGGTGTTTCTGTTTCCTTTCTCTTAAATGTACGTCTGATTGGATATAGATGATGCAAGGTGTTCTTTGCACAGATTTTTGTAGTCCACCTGTGCTTCAAGATGCTTTTATGTGTGTGCAGTGCAGTGGCAGTTTAAGCTAATGCAAAGTGTTTTTGCGCGTGCAAATGTTTGTAAATGTATTGGTTAGGTGGAGTGGTGTTCTTTGAGCAGACTGTTGTGCTAGGTAGCAATTGCTGTTATGTTTGCAGGTAGTGTTGGTGCCAGAAGATATAAACAGATTCTATGTGTGAAGGTGTTTTTCTTCCTTAATTAATACAAGGTGCTTTTCTTTGTGGTGATGTAAGGTAATCTAAGACCAGTGGCGGCTCCTCCGCTAAGGTGGAGGAGCATCGCCCCACTGCACAAAAAGTAAAAGTAAAATGACAATAACGTATCGTTACTGTCATTTTATTTTCCCTATTGTTTGACGTGAACTGCCTGTGAGGAGTGGGTTTACTCCCAAAGTGCACATGAACTGTCTGGCCAGCCCTCCTGGGCCGGCCAAACAGTTCATGCGCACTTTGCATGTTCCTATCAGGCTGCATTACACAGTCTGGTCAGGAACATGCACAGGTTCCCTGTTCCAATCTGAACACCGATCCCCGGCGCTAAGACCCATCACATTGCTGCATTTCAGCGTTGTGATGGGCTCAGGGGGCCTGTGTGCCGGGTGATTCCTTCTGCTGCTAGACCGCAGAAAGGAAGAGGAGGCAGAGGAGGCGGTGATTGGCCAGGAGGCCAGCCATTCTGAGATACGGTTATTTTTTGTTAATTAAACAACCCCCTCTGCACCCACCCCGCTACCCCACGACCCCCATTCCATAGAAGCCACTACTGTGCACGACACCCCTATCCATTGAGGCAGTGGTCGCCAAAGCTACTCTTGTGTGACCGAATCTGATATTTTGTTGTAAGTGTGTGTGACCCATAATATGGGGTACTCTTCTATCTTCAATTGGTTTTAGTACGAAGTGATATGATAAAGGATTTTCTTGTGTGTGCATGTGCTTGTGCATTATAGATGGTGTAAAGTGTTCATCTGTGTGCATGTGGTGGTCATCCTTAGGGAATGCAATGTATGCTCATGTGTGCCTGTGGCTAAGGTGAAAGGTGAGGTATACTCCTGTATTTGTGGTCTATAAGGGATGTGAGGTTTCCAAAATGTGCAGATATTTATGATTTCTAAGTGTTGTGATGTGTTGTGATGCGCCTCGCGTGTGATGGGGCTGGAGGGCGGGTTTCCCCGGGGTTGGCAAATGCAAAATAGGAATAAAAAATACATACTTACAGCCGGGTCCTGCATCTTCACTCCTTCTCTTCTCTGACTGCACGAAGCACAGCCATGCTCCCCTGCCAATCACAATGCTGCAATGTGGTATTGTGATTGCTCTGAGTGCAGTGGTTCGGCCCTCAGCCAGGGATTGGAGGCCTGGGCATGTTTCCCGTGTGGGTTGTTATGCAGCCTGCATGGAGAACAGAAAAAGAGTACAAATCACATAAGATGGGGACGGGTAGCAGAAAAGAGGTCCAGTATCCTAGCTCCCAAGAACAAGTACATAAAAGACAAGGAGGTAGCAGTTCCTAAAGGAATAAAGCCCCTTGGGGGGGGGGGGGGGGGTTCTTTTCAGGAAGGATGTTAGACTGGGGAGTTCCCTTATTTGGAAGTGTTGCCCTCACATACCCGTGAAGGTGGAATGCTTCATCATTGGGCATTTTTGCTCCTCGTGGGGTCGGTGCTGCAACCCCCCATTCCCCCCTGAAGCCCACCTGCCCCGCCCTGTCATGCAAAGATGCTGCAGCAGAAGGAGAAAATAAAATGATAATAACTTTACGTTAATATTGTATTTTTTCCTTTATTTACTGCTTTTTTGGGGGTTTTTTTTCAAATATTTTTTATTAAAAATATAAAGAAGGCAGTGGGGTGACACTCCTCCACCTTAGCGGAGGAGCCGCCACTGTGAGATGTGAAGGCTCTGTGTAGGCTGTTGTGAGAGCAGATGGTGGTGGTCCCTAGGCGATGCTGAGTTATTGAGTGTGTGTGTGTGGACAACTAGGATAATAGAGAGCCATCACTTACAGCAGGAAACCACTCCCTGCAGATACATACGCCACACACAAGGAAGAAACTATTTGCTCTGAGGCGTAGAGGGTGAGGTGTGGGCATGACGGTTGCCATGGGGGCATGGTATTAAGGTTTGTGAGTTGCTTTGTATTGCAAAAATCAATTGTGCCTCAAGCAACTATTGGGCAAAAGCTTCCGATGGAGAAATCAGGATGACGCTGGTGCTGTAATAATTAGCAGCCACCGGTTCATTAAAGTTAATGGTGTGGTCTATTATTTATGCTCTATTTTAATTGTAAGCACAGACTACGAACTGAATCATATCTTGTTAATAAACCGGTAACTTCATTAGTTAACTGCTTCTTTGTAAAATCCATCACTGAAATGTGACGCAGCGGCATAGATCAGCACGCAGCACGCAGCACGTTAGTCTGACGAGGCCCCAGGCAGGAAGAAGCTGCAGTCGAACCAAAACCTCGGAGGGACAGCTGGTTGTAAGTGGGTGTGCGTTTATAGGTGCTTCTGTCCAAACATCTTTCGATGATGTGGCTGGAGATGTGTTGTTTTGAAAGCGAAACTATGTGAAATGACTATGGGCCTGATTTAGAGTTCAGTAGACATGTTACTACGACACAAAAATGACAAACATCCCATCCACAGTGTTACAAATGCCTTACAGCCAATGGAAGTTGTAATATGGCGGACAGGATATCCGTTATGTTTGAGACAGAGTTTAAATCAGGCCCTCATTAACCATTCCTTGATTTATTCATTTATTTTCCTTTTGCTATAATACCTAGAAGGTGTTAGTGTGGTTTACTGGTCACAATAAAAAGCCAAGCATTTACAATGCTATAGGTCTCGCAGCATTAAAGTTTGAGTTACTGGCATTGTAAATGACAATGCTTTGCATTATTTTTTTTTTTTTTAATTTGCAATTGGTATATAAACATTGTGAATGGTTAGCTGTTGCTTATGCTAAGCAAAGTTGGCAGTAATACAGAGTGCTAGTCTTGTGTTATAAGCATGCTGATTAAAAAAATTATTTACCGCAGGAGAACCTTACAGACTATACTAAAGGGTAATAAGCTACATGAAAATAAAAATATTGCTTAATATGCTAATGTGCTCAGAAGCCAAGGCACAGGAAAACCAGTAAAACAAAAGCAAGTCGAAAATTCTTGTAGGACAAATGCTGCTGTACAAAAAAAACAGGACTGGGTAGAGGTGTCAGACTGGACATAGGCACTTGTTCTGCAATTTATGCATGTGTGCACTTATATATGAGCTGTCCGTGTATGCCTGTCCAATGTAAACCGTCTACGGGTACCCACGAAAAAGACAAAACTACATCTACCCACAATATATTGTGACCCGCAAAACAAATCTCTCAGAAGCTTTTGGAAAGAAAGCTGAAAATCCCCTAATTTGTTTTCCAGAACATTAAATATGAAAAGTTGATCTGGCCTTGCTGCTGCTAAAAACACACTTGTACCTCACATCAACCTGTGTTCACCCACTAAACATTCGTGTGCGCGCCTTGTTGTCAATCGCCATGTATACCATGTACCATGACCCTAAGAGCCATGATGCTTCGCATCCTGTTCCCTAATAATGCATAGAATCTTGTTCTCCTGAACTGGACATCGCTCATTTCTCTTCAGATGCACAGTGTAATTCTCACCCAATGTATCCCTAAGTGTAATACACCGTTCTTCTCTGAGGAGCATTACTGGTGCAATCCAACATAATTATCCAGGTCTATGAGGAATGTGCTGTTCCATTCCAGGTTTTTCATTGAATCCTGGGAGTTTTAATCTTATTTATTCCATTATAGAACAGGACTACAAGTCCCAGAATGCAAAGAAAAATCCTGGACTGAATCAGCATATCATGGCAGCTGTGCTAGTACTACTGTGGTGAACATACACAGCTAATGCACCCTTTACCTGCTTCACTGTTTTATACGTGGCCGCTTGTCTGTATGCATTGATGCCTGCATGTTTGTTCATTCCGCGTGCTTGACTGTACGTTTACTGGAGACTGTGAAAATGAGTGCCCCTAGGCGTGTTGCTCTGTGTGCATAATCGGCTCTTTTACTCGTTTACTCTTTGTTTTTCTCTGCTTGCATCTCTTATGTAACTCATGTAATTGAAAGTCGTTATGTAAGGCAACTGGTTCTTTTGTAAAGCGCTCTGACACCTTCGGGTAATGTTTGCGCTATATAAAATCGCATTAAATAAAAAAAAATGTGTGCATACGCATGCACACGCATGCATTACCACGCATTAGAGTGTGATGTGATGCTACTGTTTGCATGTCTGTTTCCGTGTCACTTTATATGCAGCCTTGCATTTTGAGCATGTGTTTTCAGAATTATGTTAGAATCACTGCAGGTGCAGAGTGGGAATTGTGAAAGGGGGGCGAGGTTGTTTTGAATCTGATTTCATGTGGGTGGTTAAACACCGATGTCCCTATAGGAAACCCCCTTTGAAACCCCCCACTGCCTTCACGCCCCCCCCCCCTTATAAGAGACCATGAATACAGACTCAAGTTTTTTTGGGTTAGGGTTTGTAAACCCCCAATCGTATTCATTAAAACATATAACCATGTAAACATTTATTTTCATTTTTATGCACAGTGACCCATAATTTTACATTTCTCTTACACAATTATGCCCTAGCCTTAACAGAGTCGCTAATACATGGGAGTTACCTAACCGTAACTAAGATTGTTCCTGTTTATCCATCTCAAGCATCTTCCGAGTGAGATCATGACTGGTTCTGGGACCCTTTCTCTTAGAAACCCGTGCCCAATACCACATTGGACATAGACAAGTCCCAGATTTTTGAAGGACCCCACCCACTGATCTCCCATACCAGTAGTGCCAGTGCAGGGGGCCCACCTGCCTGCTAGGATGCCTCCCTTGGGAACCTCATACACCCATATTCCTCTCCCACATGTCCTGTGCTACCTTGCGCCCACTGTGCTTGAGCAGTTGGATGTGATGTGCAGGCTGCATGTTAACACCCGCCCGACCCCTCGCCCCACTGCAATCTTCTTTCGACCTCCTGCCAGCACCCCTTGGAAGGTCCTGTGATGCCGCTGTTACTTTGGTCTAAAAGAGGGCCTAACATGGATCCAAACTGTCCCACCAATTGTGACCTCACCTGCTAACCAACATAAATACGACATATGGATCTGAGCTGCAAAAGAAAAGTACAAACATGAATACAACATACTACAATGACCGGCAAGAGAACGGTGTGCTAGAACTGAGATAGGCCGTTACCAAGACTTTCAATAAAGCACAGGTGACTTCACCAAGCAAGGTCGCAAACCTTACATTTGCCCCTGCTTCCAAGGCACAAGAACCTAGCACCACCCCTGCGGTGCCCTTTGCTCTGTGGATGGTGGGCAAAGAAAACAAGGTCTAAAACCAGTGTGGCTCCTGGGGGCACCAGTCATTGAAAATGCAAAGAGGGCTGTGGCTGCAGAGTTGGGGCTTGTGGGTGGGTTAGTCACTAGGTCCTGTTGTGTCTGAGGTGGCGCGTGGAAAGAGACCTGCCCACCATCTTAAGGGAACTTTTTAAAGAGCAGGACTGACCAGACTGCTGTGAAGCCCCCAGAGACATTCTAATGCTTCTGGGGCAGAGCCCCAGCCAACTTATCCAGCGCCTGACCCTGATTCGGGCTCCGGCATGACCGCCACAGGCACAGCTTCACGGGAGAGCCTCACCAAATAGTGCATTGAGGGTAAACCTCGCTCTGGCCTGAACCTTTAGCTTCCAAAACCGCACAGAAGTGAAACCCAGTGCTTTCTATCAGTCATAAATGTCTTCAATACATGCTAGTCTTCATTTACATTGTGAACGCTTGAAATCAGAACATAAATAGTCCCCAGAGTTGTTTTAGGGCAAGAGGGAGGTGTGTAAGAGGGGGCTGCGGACATTGCATTGTGTTGCAACAATTATATAGTGCTTATGGTTTTTAAAAACAGCACATGGAATAGGGCTGTATTCATAGCAGTGTGTTTATTCGCATGTGCATTTTTCTGAGGTAGGGTTTTGGTTATTAGCATAAAACCTGCCAATCTTTGCACAATAGAGCTCAACAACAGAATGCACACCACAATAAATGCCCCCCAAGGGCAGTGCTTATCAGACGTATTGATGCTCGTCCGCAGTGTGCCTTATCCAGCAAAGTTCCCACTCACATTAATGAGGACACAACCCTTGTTAAGTGCACAGACTTCGGGCCCAGCGCCACCCGTGCTGTGTTCAAGTAGTCAGCGAGGCAACGGGAATAACGAGAGTGGAAATGTTTTAGTCAGATCTTGGGAAATGGTACAGGGCTTCATATATTACTGCTTTCCATTCAGAAGGCAGCACTTCTGGTGGAACAACCCCCTGCTTGCTAATCTGGAGACGTGTGTTTTTCTCTTTGCAGCCTATGTGTGTTCGCTTCCTGCTCCAGATCGCCAGCCCTGCAGGGGAAATAATTATTTCTAAAAAAAAATCTTTTTATTAATCAGAAAAACAAACAACAAATGCTTCAGAAACATTACAGTATACATAGAGTGAGTCTGGTAGATAAAGTTACAAAATATTACTACAATTCAACCCTCCCACTAGCCTTCCCACTCTACCCATCTAATATGGTTCACAGTCAATCAACAGTAGTCTTGAACATACAAAACTGAATTATTAAACTCTGTGTTGTGCAATCAGAATTGGCTTGACTGCCTTTCAAACAGTTAATATGAACATTTCATCTACCCAAAAAGAGTGATGTTTTTGTACTGTAGAAAACAACAGAGCAATAATCATTGTGCCTGCCTCAGACATCTAAACTAACTGCTGATCTGCAAATGAGCGTTCAACCAGTTGGCTCGCCAGCATGGCTCGCGGGTGGGGGGGAGTCACGCGGGGGGGGGGGGGGGGGGGGGATACGTGCAGGGGTCTATTTTAAGAAGAAAGAAAAAACTAGACTTACCTTTCCGCAGGCCGGGGCCCGCATCTTCCCGGCTCCTGCTCTCTGGCATCCAGCAGTTACAGGAAGCGGGCAGCCATGCTCCCTCCGGACCCTCCCCTAAGCCAATTACAATGCTGCAAGCATCGTTGTGATTGATGGGGACACTGCTGATCCAGCGGTAATTTCTCAATGCAAAACCTCAGTTACCCTTATTTTACAGCTGAAAAGGTGTTGGACCCTTGACACTATGTATTACCTTCAGGAGACTTTACATAAAAATCAAAATACAATTATTATTTAAGCCAATGAAGACAGTTATTGAGTGTTTTAAATGTGTTTTATTTTCTGAGTTAAAAGTGAAGTTTTTCTGACCCTTTATTCATTAGTCAAACATCAATCAGGTTACAGGATTTGGAAATTAGGATAAATAGCATGAATACAGAACATATTACAGTCTGCATATAAGCATCACATGTAGAAAAGAAAATGTGGCACAAAATGTCAGCACAACTCTTAAAGCATTTCTAAAAAAAGAGTGAGTCTAGTAAGGCCAATCAATAATGGCAAAAATTTCCCATAAAGAGAAATAAATGCATAAGACAAATAAATCCTTTCAAAAACTAGTTAACTAATCAAAGCATAAACTTAGAATTTTAACATCTAAACCTGTTCTAATCAGTGTTCTAATCAGCTGCACTCTCTGCACTCGTCTGATCAATCTGAGAGGCTGCTCCTGAAAAGGCCCCTCCTTCACAGACCACAGAGGAACGTGATATGCCTTGCCAAAAATATGATGTGCAAGGACTTCTTTAAAAAAATATGAGCAAGAACCCCCACCTCTCCTCAGACGCAATCTCCTCCCAGGCTGCACCCGTAACGTTTCTCATACCTAACCAATGTGATGTTTGATTTCATCTACCTCTTCTCCTCCCCTCCCTCTCAGTCTAAGGCTAAAAGAGAAGCCAACACGCACCATAAGAGTTCATTATTTATACTCTAATTCTTGGCTGACTATACTAATAATGTTGTAAGTTTTCATTAAAGCTTGTACCTAATTGCATAGATGGCATGAGGGTCTCACCATTCTGTTCTCATTGGATATTCCAAACCATACCAGTTTTAACAAAGGAAGCGTTAATGATTCATACAATTATATGTTTTAGCAACATTTACTAGGAAAAATGTTTCAGTCTAATTCCTCCTTCCTGTCACATTGCGCGCAGGATGGTCACATTCCAAAAACACTGATACAGTGGCACATTGGAAGGATAACAAGAATGTACAGTTCATGGTAGCCTTGACTCCTTTGTGTCTTTACTTGAGGCACTTGGCAGTTCTGCGCATGCATTTTTTAGCACGATTCTTAGCCATGCTGGATTCTTAGGCAGCCATTTAATGGTGGGCCCATAAACAAAAACAACATAAAAGAGTATTCATTTTTATGTAAATAAACCTATTATGTTTTTCAACCCCATACTAGTACCCTGTATATATGATTACCTAGCAAAAGCTATTAGTTTAAAGTAGTTTTTATTATTGTTTGTGCACAACATGCAAAAATGTGCAATCTACAACATAGCATAAAACATGCACTAGTGCAAATTTTAAAGCACACACAGTTAATACATACTCATAGCAACATGCTATAACCCCTTCGATGCTTGTGACGGAACCATTCCATCATCAGTCACGGTTGGGCTGTGCTGATGACGGAATGGTTCCGTCACAACCACACCCATTTAAATCAGGGCCTGCACAGGAGGAGAATTCCTTTAGCAGCGATGGTGTTAATGTTTAGATAGCTTTTCATGCAAAAAGCGTTTGCCCCGGTGTAGGGATGGTGCATGGTTTATTAACACACATTATAAGGAAATGTGTTATGAACTGAATATACATGTCTAAATATGCAAAAACGCCAAAGTCTCTTAACACATTGGATGCTCATGACAAGCTGAGCTCGTCATGAGCCACGGCGCTCCAGTGCTCATGACGAGCTCAGCTCGTCATGGCCCATGGAACGCTCATGTGCGGGGATTATTCCCCCTCTGTGCTGAGTATTCCACGGGAGGCAATACATCTGTGAGCTCGTCATGGGCACAGGAGCGCCATAGCTCATGACGAGCTCAGCTCGTCATGAGCATGGGGGCGCTGTGTGCGCCCCCCTCCCCCCAGCACAGCGGGGGATTAACCCCCTACTTCGAAGGGGTTAAAACAAGGAACAGGGGTGTATATTACAAGAAAAGAAGCTGGGAAGAGAGAACACGTTCTATGATTATCTTCAAAGCTAAAAAGGCCACTGAAATAATGAGTTTTCTTCTACACTGCAAAAAAAACACGTTAATTCAGCGCAAGCATTTCAGACTGACTAGGCCTCATTTCATGTCTTATGTGCCATGTGTTTTCACTTGCACCAAGATGTGTTTGTCAATTTAAATGCAGTCTGTCTGAAGCACAGAGAGATGAGTTTGACCGGGGCACCATAGGAAGGGCGTGCACAAGTTGTGCATCACTTTCAAATCAGGGTAGTATTCCCACCGGCAACCAGAGGAAGTCCCAAATTTGTGGACTTTTAGGTACTAATTGGCCTTATTATAATTGTTGTAGCAATGTTGTAGCAACCAGAGCTGTAACAATATGCAGTTCCCCCGTTTTTAAAGGTCCCGATGAAGATCCCCGACCCGCAAGGGCTACCACAAGGGGATGAAACATGTTGACTATACACATGGACAACTCAGTGCTTTGAGACTAATAACTTGTCTCTCTATGACCAACACTGTTTTTATTCATCTTCATTCCAAACTGAATAAAAATACAGTTTAGAGAATAGGATGTCCTTACCTTTCTAACCCATCTCACTTGAGCACTTTAACTTTTTTATCACTGATCACTACTGCAATAACCAGTGGTTTTTCCTCCTGGTGGAGGACAGCATGCTGAAAAAAGAAACCCAATGATGATGCTGTCACGTCTTTAATTAAGGCGGAGAACCCAGATATACCGCCTCACTGCCTGTGTACGTGAATGAGTTGTTTTTTTTAGAAAGACGGAAAGCACACTAAACCCTGGTTACTCAGGTACAAGTGATCCTTCTCTCCCCCATTTTGATATTTAATACTACAACAAGGAAGTCGAATGGATCACTGCCTCTTCCTTCTCCCCCCTTCTGATGAAATATAAGATTTATTGTGTCAGCTGCAGGTGAACTTCCTTCTGTACTTTTATAAAATAATTCCTGTGCCCCTCTCTTGCGTTCCCTTTCCACATGCACTTATTAAAAAATGAAACAACAAATGAACGACTCCCTACTGTTCAATTCAAATTAAGGCAGGGCAGTTCCTTCAGTCAAAAATTAAGTGTAAAATCACAAAAGAACCAAAATTTAAATCACTTTTAATATTTCTGCACTACATACCCATATTCAGAGGGAGTTTGTCAACTTGATTGCGTCCTCGGACCTCTTGCAAAGTCTAGCCCCAACCGCTAGGCTTCCGGTTTGGTGGGTATCCGTTGGGGCTTACAGTCTGTCCCGGTTTCTAAGACTGTGTCTGGCGTAATATCTTTAGCAAATCTTTGTATCTCTTTGGCAAATCAATCAATGGCACTGGTCAGTTTACAGTCAAGATCTAGAGGGGGCTGCCTAGTTACAAATTTTAGCAATCCACAATGGGCAACTTTGCAAGGAAGCAGTCACAGCAAATATGGCTACTTGGCAAAAGCATAAGCGAGTTTCCTCAGAGGAGTTTTAGGTTTAAACCACTTTTATTAAGGTGCACATCAGGCAAAACATTATCAGTATCGGTCCTTAATAAATATGAAAATAGAATACCACTAGCCGGTCATTTAAAACATTTGGGTTAACACCATTTTAGGCTTTGTAATAAATTGTGCCTTAAAATAATGAACATTTAATTCCATGGGTAAGCACTAAGCAAGGAATGGAATTCACAGAAAATATAAGGGCAGGAAGGAAAGAACATGCATGTTCGTGGGGGTGAGGAGTTTTGGGAATTAGATGTATGTGTCGGCTAAAACTAGGTCTGGGCAGAATTTCAATTACTCCAGATTAACTTTGGTAATCCCACTTTACTATTTGACATAGCATTACTGATAATTATGCTACACTGAATCACGCAAGTTACTCCCACCCATAGCTAAAATCAGGATAGAGCATTGTTCCACTAGCAAATTCTGTTAAGGAACAACCTTTAAATTCTCTATACCTCTCAAAGGTCCTTTTGCCCTTGAGAGTTCTCAAAACTGGGTTGCATGCATACCACATCAGCTAAATCCTTGAATGTTATTCCTCTATAGATCCATCAAAGTATTTTTTCAAAGAGTACAGGAAAGCATGTGTTGCTTCAGTTGTACAGAAACATATTTCCTCTCTCTCACCACTTTCAAACCAGACAGGAAACGACTAAAAGGATAATACTCACAGGTCCTGGAGAACCGCAGCCTTAAGGCCCGGTGGCGCAGCGTACGCCTAAATCCCCGGGATTCACCTACCTTGTCAAAACAGAGACACAGACTCTTCGTCTGGCGTAGAAGATGGTATTTATTAGCTGCAGCTAGTACAGTGGTCTTAGAAGTCGTCAATACAACGAGGTTCAAAAGAGACTGCCACTTAACTCCGTGGCACACAGGTTTATATATCCTACAACACAATGCAAAAATACAATCGCACATGAACATGAGCTATAGGCAAATGTTGCAAACAATTCTTTAAGTCCAAAACAACTCAAGTTCCCGAGTATGTTTGTCACTCGACCCCTTAAGCAAATCACAAGTGAATCCACACAATTCAATTTACTAGCAGAGAAACACAGTTTGCTAGCAGAGAAAACACAGCTGTGTATCGTAGAAGGACAGTCGAGAAACAGGAGAATGCATGAGACGTGTAGCGAAGGACAGCAGATAAGATAACTTAAAGGAAACAATGGTGTGAAATGACATGTAGTCCGGACGGGGATTAATCAGCTCAGACAGGAATTAGTGTACTCGGCCAGACCCTGACACTCGTTAGTAAACATAGGCGAGGAAGACACCTGACACGTAAAGCAGAAATGAAAAAAAAAATTGAGTTCGCCGAGCTGCCTGAGTGAGGCCAACACAAAATGGCGGCGATCTCAAAATGGAGGCTGAGCACGAACAAATTCGTAATTTTCAGAATCTCAGTCCTCCAAATCCATGCAAATCAATTGCTATGATTTCCACCTAGTTGTCTATGTTGCAAAACTTAGGTCTGGGAAAAGAAAGAGACTCTTTCCATCAACCTACAAGTCCTACTTTATCTTTGCCAGTGATTCAGGATTGGTTCGCAAACTGTGCTTTGCATAAGAAAAATGATTGCCCCTTCGACCAGCACATTCAAGAATTCTACAGATCTGGAGGGAATTCTATATGTTCTTCTGACCAGTGTACCCTAATCAAGACCTGGCGGTGCACCGCATTTTCCAAAAAAGGCACTATTACCGCCGAGGCTGAGGTGTCAACAGCAAACCGCGGGGATCCCATTACCATAAAATAGAATATTCACTGTCAGGTTTTAATTCTGTTGTCCCCTGCCAGTATTAACCTTGTCACTGCATCCCTTAAACTTGCCTAGCCTCCTAAGTGCTCTTCTACATCACAGGCTTGATCTTCTATCTGTGCTATCATAGTTCCCAATTCCATCATGTAAGCTTCTGTACCAGACATCCTAGTCCCCTAATGTCCTAGATGAGACTCCACCTCCACAATCTTCTTTTCTACAGTATCTAGCAAAACATTATCTAATACCCCATCACACATTTTCTGTTTCTCTTCCTTGCCTACATCTCCAGGTGCACCTTTGTTTTCTTCACCTTTCTGTCAGATCTGCCACACGGGCTGAGAAGAAACCCTACGTCTTCCATTCCTGTCTCCTTCTTTTCATGTCTCTAGATTTGAGACACAATCCATGTTCTCCTTTGGCAATATGGTTTCTGCTGCTGATCCTAAATCAACCGTTACATCAGGGCTACTTCCTAGAGTGGTGCATTTTCCAGGGCAAGACCTAGCAGGCCCAATCCTGGCCGCTGGTCCCAGACCAGCCGATGCATTACAGCAAATCCAGGGGCATTGCCCACACCACCTGAAATCAGAGGTGTTGCAGCTTTCCGAGGGGTCACATCCCTCCTCTCTCAGAGAGAAAGTGAGCTTCTTCTGTGGATTTTCATTGGGTCTCCTTGTTTTGCCTGACTTCAGCCAGTGCTCTGAGAATACAACACTCTTCACAGTCTCCCAGGTTATGGAAAGTAGCACTAGCATCTTCCCGGCTACATGAAAGATCAGCCACTGACTTTGTTCAGAAAGGCACAACCCCCTGTTAGGAGTTACAAGCAATAATGCAATAAGTTTGAATTGAGCTATGTGTTTATCTAAGAGACACCTAATTACATGTCTTTGTAGTGTGGTCAGTGGGCATCTAGGCAGGGTGAGCAATGTTCTTGTGTCAGAATGCATCTTCTTGCAGAGGAAGAGAAAGAGTGCAACAGGAGATGTTATGTTATGTTATATTATGTTAATCTTACTTAATAAAGCACAATAATCATCAACCTACTTAGGTATATCATGGTGCATAGCCAGTGCAAGCAAGAAAGCCAATGACTAAAACACCCATGTTTTTAGCATTTTCCTGGATCTAACGAAGTCCACACAACAGCAAAGATGGAGAGACAGTTGATTCCAGGTCATTGGGGACGGAAATGAGAAGGCTCTTCCAACGTATCTCACAGTGCGATCACGGAGGGCAATCAGGAACTCCTTATCGCTAGATATCAAGGTGCAGGAAGACAGATAGCGATGCAGTTTATCCTTTAGGTAGAGATGGGAATTGCCCATCAAGAACTTTTGGGTGAGACAACGGGTCTTAAACAGGATGCACTTACAGACAGAGAGTCAATGGAAATCTCTCAGAATAGGACCTGAGGAGGTGACGGACGGGAGATTACACACCAATCGGACATCCGTATTCTATACAACCTGGAATTTAGATAGTAATGTGTTGTTGACTGACATGAACTACACGTTACTGTAGCCCAGGCGGCTTATTATTTGACTCTAGACCTGTGTTTTCCTGGCAGCGGATGATAGCCAAGGGAAGAACTTCATCAGAAGTCTCATAGCCGCAAAACAGGTGCCGCAAGTTACAACAATATGGTTCCACATGGAAAGGTCCTGGTCTGTTTTGATGCTTTTTTGATATTTTATGCCAATGGTGCAATTATGTCGGCTACCATTCAGGAGTCCAGAAATAACAGGCCTTTTTCTAAACAGTATGCTTTTAGTTTGTTCACTGTTCAACTGGAGACAATGCATCAGTGTTGAAACTGGCACTTTCCTGTTGGCTGAGGCAGTACCCAGCCAAGCAGAACCTACCACTCCTGTCAGGTGATGGCCATTCCACACACTGTATAACCTGCACTTTCCCTTGGGTAGCTTGGAACTGAGCAGTCAGGCTTACCACAGAGGCAATGTGTAAAGCATTGGCACAGCACTCACTCATGATAAATACCTGAAGCGTCACAAAAGAGATTTCACAGGTGATGTATGTAAATAACGTTTGTATTCAATACACTTAATAACCAACACAACATGAGCATCATGCATTTCTTGGTATAAATTACATTCTGCATTATTACCAGCAATGCAACAGATATCAGGCAAATCTGTAAGGAAGAGCATGCATTCAGCACCCTATTGCGGTGCTACTGATACCCAGCATGTCATTGGGGACACCATGCAGACTCCATGGCCACAAGCCTCCTTTCACCATCCAACTCAATGTTGGATGGTGTAGCAAGACCACTCACTCATTCTCAGTGAAATTGTTCTCACCCCCTTACAGCTCCACCATCAAGTAAGGTCTTCCCCTGAGCCCCTGCATTCTCGAGTGCTGGTGTTCGACGCCCTCCTCCACCCGCAAGTTTTACCTGCGCCTTATCCCTGGTGGTCCAGTGGACCTCTGCCTCCTTTCTCTTGCTCCGCTCTCTCTCCGTTCTCACTGATTTCAATCTCCCCCTTTTACTCTCCTTCTGTGCCTTCCTACTTTTTCTCTCGTTTTTACTGATTTCAATCTCCCCCTTTTACTCCCCCTCTGTGTCTCTCCTTCGTTTTCACTCGTTTTCTACTGATTTCAATCTCCCTCTTTCACCCCCCTCTGTGTCTTTCCTCCGTTTTCACTCGTTAATTTACTGATTTCAATATCCCCCTCTGTGTCTTTTCTCCATTTTCACTCATTTTTTACTGATTTTAATCTCCCCCTTTCACTCCCCCTCTGTCTGTCCTCCATTTTCATTCATTTTTCACTGATTTAATCTTCCCCTCTCCTTCTTTGTCTTTTCCCCACTTTTATTGCACCTTTCACTACCTCATTTCCACTCTTTCCTCTCTTTTTGCCTTTTCTGCCCGTTTTTCCCTGCCGCTGCTGCCCCGAGGCCCCTCCCCCAGCATGACCAACGCGACCGGGCCAATCCAGCTCCCCACCACGCTCCTGCCTCCCAGCTGTCCAGCCCTCCCCAGCCCCTACTAAATGGTGGCCACTGCGCGTCCACTCAGTGGACGCGGGCAGCGGGCGCGCCGCTGGCGCACCGCTGGCGTGCCAAAGGCAAGCCCATCTGCGCCCGTCCGTGACCCGACCGCGACCAGTGCCACGAACCCTGGACCTCTTCAACGCCAATCCTACGACCCAGCGGCTCTCCAAGCTCTCAACCAAGGACGCAACAACAACTGCAAGCTAGCATCACCAGCCAACATCCATGGACCCTTCAGCTGTCACCGCTGCCCACACACCTGCAGCACCGCCAAGACCACGGACCCGGAGCAACCCACCAACAAGACCACAAACCAACCGAAGATCCTGCAATGCATCCTCCTCAATGCCTGATCCCTCCACAAACACGCCATCAAAATCTGGGACCTCCTCGACAGCACCACCTTGGACCGAAACGTGGACCAACACCACCTTGGGACCTGACATCGCCATCGCCATTCCCCAAGGATACAAGATCTCGAGGAAGGACTGCCCCACACACGCCCGGGAGGAGGAATTGCCATTGTCCACAAATCCAACCTCCACCTGAGCACACTTCCTGACGAACCCACAGACCTGATGGAACACCTTCACTTCAAGATACTGGCCAGCCTTACCACCACCCTCCGAGGAACCCTGATCTACTGACCTCTGGACCCTGCAGACTTTTTGCCAACTCCATCATGGAAATCATCTCGACAACCAACTGGACCCCAGCACCACATCCCTCCTGGACAACCTCGACAATATTGGCCTCCGCCAGTTCGTGACTGAACTCACGCACTCAGCAGGACACACCCTTGACCCCCTCCTCACAACAGGTAACCCCATCACCTTCAGCCACACAACCAAACTCCCATAGACTGACCATCAATGCATCCACTTCACCCTCAGAACACCCACCATCCACAGACACCTGCACCTGTTCCCATGAAGAAACTGGACCAGAATCACTGACGACCAGCTAACCTCATCACTCAGCAACTCCACCCCAACCATCACGGAAAACGACTACCCCAACATCGCAGCCCGAACCCGGCACAGATGGATCTCCGACAGTGCCAACACCATAGCCCCCCTCAAGAAAAACAACAACACCCACGCCAAGAAAGCCAGATGGTTTACCACCGAACTTCGAGAGTCCAGACGCACTTGCCGCTGCCACGAAAAGACCTGGAGGAACACCAAACCCACAGAAGCCTACAACAACTTCAGAGCTGCCACCAACGCCCACCACCAACTCATCAGAAAAACAAGGAAAAAAGCGATTGAAGACAGAATCTCCACTCACGCACACAACAGCAAAGAACTCTTCAACATTATCAAGGAATTTGCCCACCCACCAGCGAGTCCACCAACATCCCTCCCTCACAAGACCTCTGCGACAAACTCAGCACCTTTTTCCACCACAAAATCAAGAGCCTCTACAACAACTTTGATGAAGACAACCAACACACTGAACATTCACCAACCACCCCCTACGCCCTGAAGCCAGCTATCGACAACTGGAAAGTCCACACTTCGAAGACACATTGAAGACGATGAAGCCAATCCACTCCGGGGCCCCCACGGGCCCTTGACCCCACCACATTTTCAACAGAGCTGCGGACACCATTGCACCCATACTTTGTCACACAATCAACCACTCCCTGGCAACCGCCACATTCCCCGATGACTGGAAACACGCCGAGGTCAACGCCCTCCTGAAGAAAGCCTTAGCGGACCCCACTGACCTCAAAAACTACAGACCCATCTCCCTGCTCCCGTTCCCAGCGAAAGTCATCGAGAAAGCCATCAACAGCCAACTCGCCACATTCATCGAAGAGCACAACATCCTCGACTCCTCCCAATCCGGCTCCAGAAAAAAACACAGTACGGAAACCGCCCTCCTCGCTGCAACGGACAACATCCGCACCCTGCTGGACAAAGGAGAAACCACAGCCCTCATCCTCCTCGACCTCTCAGCGGCGTTCGACACAGTCTCTAACCGCGCCCTAATACGCAGACTCCATGACGCAGGGATCCAAGACTAGGCCCTCAACTGGATCTGCTCCTTCTTCTCCAGCAGAATGCAGCCGGTCTTACTTCCCCATTTCCTCTCCGACCTTACACCTACCACCTGCGGAATCCCCCATAGGTCCTCCCTCAGCCCTACATTCTTCAACGTCTACATGGCTCCGCTCACTCCCATAGTCAGAACCTACGTATTCAACAGTGTATAATACGCAAAAGACACCCAACTCATCCTCTCCCTATCCAAAGATCCCAATACCGCCAGACACAATTTTCGAGAAGTCATGGAAGCCATCACCAAATGGATGAAAAACAGCTGCTCACAACTAAACACCAACAAAACAGAATTACTCATCAAGGGCCCAACAAATGGAACGACACCTGGTGGCCCCCTGCCTTCAGAAGCACACCCCCCACGGACCACGCACGCAACCTGGGAATCATCCAGGACTCCGGGCTCAAAATGGACCACCAGATCAACTCCGTCTCATCCTCCTGCTTCCACACCCTCCGCATCCTACGCAAGACGTTCAAATGGATCCCCCACGAACACAGAAAGACTGTCACTCACGCCGTGGTCACCAGCAGACTCGACTACGGCAACACACTCTATGCCGGAATAAACAAAAACCTCACCCGCAAGCTACAGAACATCCAGAACGCCGCCGTAAGAGTGGTCCTCGACCTGCTAAGACACTGCCACATCTCTCAGTATCTGTGCACACTCCACTGGCTCCCCATCGAAATTAAAGTCACCTTCAAGATGCTCACCCACGCCCACAAGGCCCTCCACGACACCGGACCAGCATACCCGAACAGCCGACTCAAATTCCACGCACCCCATAGGACCCTATCATCTGCCCAGCACTCCTACTCTGTGGTTCACCGAACCAGAAAAAACAAATCGGGAGGCCTCTCCTCCTTTCTCGCGGCTCAAGCCTGGAACGGCTGCCGCTCCACCTCAGACAGACAACATCGCTCCCCATCTTTGCAAGAAAGCTCAAAACCTGGCTCTTCGGTAGACACCCCCCTTGATGGACTGGAGCATGCTTCCCCCAGCGCCTTAAGACCCTTACAGGTGAGTAGTCGCCTAACAAACGCCTGATTGATTGACTATCCTACACACACGTATTGAAGACACCCTGTCCTCCCCCTTGGGCCCTAGGCCACATGTGGCTGTAGTAACTCTTAGGGTCCTAGGAAGTAGGTGCATGCAGGCAGCAATGTCAATTAGAAGGCAGTCTGCAAAAGGGGTTTGGCAGTCACTCAAGAAGTTCCCCCACAGGATACGGAGCAGACAAGGGCAATAGACAGTCACACAAAAGAGGTCCCCAAAGGCTTTCTGGCACCAGCCCAGTTCTGCAAAGCACAGGAGGATGATGCTGTCTCTTGACGTGCTTCCGATCATTCTCGGAAGTGTTCCTCTAGCCCAGTCAGTCACTCTCACCACTGAGGCCCAAGCTGGGCAATACAACCTGGCAACAAGGTGTCATCGGGAAGGCTGGGTGAGGAGAGGGCAAATGGTCCAATGCGCCGAAGGCCAAGTAAGGGAACAGTAGATGAATGGCGATTGAAGCAGGGAGGCTCTCCGAAGGAGGAGACACCCCATCAGGTATACTTTGATAATTGTCGCACTGAGGCAATCCGGGCACAACTTTCTGGTGTACGGTTCACCCAGGACCATTCCGGAAACACACTATGAAGAATTGCAAATTCTGCACCTTCCTAGAAATGAGGCACAATGTCTGATGCACATCAGTATTAGTCGAACTAGACAGCTCTGGTCACACACATACAGGCGCATGTTAGAAATGTCTCACAAGGTAAAATGAGGCGATAATACTACGGTTACACCCCCACCTCTGAGGGTCACACACTGTGAATCAGAGATGACACGCAAATGAGCATGCAGTCGGTATGCGCTTCAGGAGTCACGGGTAGATGGTGTGAGTCCCTCTCATTAGATCTTTGATGTCCCTGAGACCTCCGAAAGAACAGAGGCCAAGAACAACAAGCCTGTGGAGAGCACACTCCATGGTGCCACACAGCAGCAGGTAGTCGCCCAGGCCAGCCTCTATTCAAAAAGGGCACGCAGTTCCTTTCAATTGCAGTAATCCTCCTTGTGCACAACAGAATCATCTGGCAAAGTGTACCAGGTAGTTCCATGTAGCTCCAGGTTCTCTGTTCCCAAGTCCCCACAAGCGTCTCTCAAACCGTGCCGAAGTATTGTACCAGTAGTTATACCGGAGTGAGTCCCAAATGGCAGAGATCTTTCCTTGCAGTTACATGCCCAGTGTTTTATAGATATCTCTGTGGAATGCCCAGATGTGCTTCCCCATCCTTCAGTGTGGACTGGAACCAAGCACCAAGACACACAAAGAGTTTAGAGCACAGAAATGCCCACTTTCTAGTAGTGCATTTATGCACGAATGACAACAAAGCCACCTGTTCCACTGACAAATGGGTTATCGCTGCTCCACTACAATCCACTAGTGCAGCCTGAAGTGATTTCAACCATTTGCCCATGTTAGACTATGGGAAGAGCAAGCCTCATAGACAGTGAAGATATGCATGGGTATTTCTCACGACCTGAGCAGGAGACACACACGTGTACCTGCCCTGCCTTTCACCTACCACTTTCTTCACACCTTAACCCCTTCGCTGCAGTTAATCCCCCACTGTGCTGGGGGGAGGGGGGCGAGCTGAGCTTGTCATGAGCTACGGCGCTCCTGTGCTCATGACGAGCTCAGCTCGTCACAGGTGTATTGCCTCCCGTGGAACGCTCAGCACAGCGGGGGAATTCTCCCCGCACCTGAGCGTTCCACGGGCCATGACGAGCTGAGCTCGTCATGAGCACCGAAGCGCCGTGGCTCATGATGAGCTCAACTTGTCATGAGCATTCAAGGTGTTAAGACATACCCTTGGGATACTCGGGTGGAAGTGAAAGGTCTTCTCAAGATGGCTAGTGACTTTAACAGGCCTGTCTGAGTAAACGCACACTTGCATGCAGCAGCCTACAATGGCAGGCTGGACACATATTTAAGAGCACAATCAGTTAAACACACAACAGCCTGCAATGCCGGCTGGACAGGTATTTAGGAGCACCATCAGTGCAAAGTGCACACCATCCTGCTATGGCAGGCCGGACATGTATTTGAGGGCACAAGCAGTGCAAGTGCACATGTCAGCCTGCATTGGCAGCCTGGACAATTATTCAAGACACCATTGGAGCCAGTGTGCATACCAGCCTGCACTAGCAGGTGGGACCCAGGTCTTAAAACATAATAGGTGCAAGTGCCCATCCATCGGCTGGCCACAGCAGGACTGACGAATGCTTTAGAAACCTCAGGTGAGCTCCACTTCCTAACATGTATAGAAAGGGCACACCCTCTTTCACACTGCACTTACAGTAGGAAAGTGCTCCAAGCCCTAAGGCCTTAACAAGAGAATTGGTCACACCCAGGAAGTGTACCATGGAAATAAACGACCCCTTAGGTAGGGAAAACCCACATGGAGGTTCATCTCTAGCCAGGTAGAGCACCCACAGATGTACCTACCCGGCCACTCACCTACCCCGGTTTGGTGGTAGTAAACAGCCCCCTCAGGGTTGGCAATGGAGTGTATTCGGACCACCTGAGTACGAGACATTTTTGGACAGGCTGTTCAGGTGAGTGGCAAAATCAGTGCAGCATCCCACTATTAGCCTGTGTCGAACCTGCCCTGGGTATTTGATGTCCCTTTTTACAGGGCACTCACATGTATGACACCTAAAGCAATCAAGTAAGCACCCTATCCTGGCCTGTGGAAGAAGGGCATGCACACTTTCTCACTGCAGTACCGTGGCAAAGTGGCCAAGAGCCTAAGGTCAGGAAAAGAGAGTTGGCAAAAACCAGGAGGACAAAAGGCAAATGGTTTTAGGGAAATCCCACTAAGAAGGGCCATCTCCAACATAACCCACTCCCAGCATATTTTTTCATTGAGCCTGGCTCCCTCTACTCTTCGGGCACAATGGCCTTTTCAGGCTTTCCGAAGTACCCATTTGGATTAGTTAGATCCTTTGTTTTACAGGTTGATGCATAGTTTCTTGCTTCAGCGTCCGCGGTTGATTTGTCCTGCCCCAGTCTAGTATCTCCCCTTGGTGTTGCTGGCGCTACAGGCTGCTCTTTTCAAACCTTTGGAGAAGGTTGACATCAAGTTCTTGAGCATGAAGGTTGTTTTTTTGATGGCCATTGTGCCGGCTGGGAGGATTGGAGTGCTGGGGTCCTTTTTTCCAGTCTCCTCCTTTCTTGAGGGTGTTGCCTGACCACATTATCCTGCAGTCTGATCTGAAGTTTTTGCCCAAATTCCCTTCAGTGACTAAGCGTTTCAGGGAGGTTGTTCTACCAACTTTTTCTCTGGAGCCTCGGCTTGGGGTGGACGCAGGTCTTTATCCATTGGATGTATGAAGAGCATTGTTGATGTATCTTGAGAGAATCTCGGATTTTTGCAAATGTGATTGTTTGTCACTTTTAGCACGGTGAGGCCCAGTCCTAAACCATCAACTTCCACTGTGATAAAGTGGATTAAACAGACAATGCTTGTGGCGAATGAGTCTCAGGGGTTGGAAGTATCATCCAGGATACAGGGGAGGTCTACCTGTAGTATTTCTGTCTCAAGGGGATCTCTATAGAAGACATTTGTAAGGCTGCTACATGGGCTTCTCCTCACATGTTCATGGACCGCTATCAGGTGGTGTTGAAACTCCGCTGCTGTTGATTTTGCTGAGGCTGTTCTGCATGCTGGCACTGACTGTTGATTGTTTGTGGCTCACATGTTGTGCAGCTATATTTTCCTCTGGTGACTGATTAGACTAAACTGTGTTTGTGCCTCACATTTTCATTTCTGGTGTTTTTTTCTGGTGAACATGAAGCCGCTTTGGCTTTGGTATCTGCTCACTACATTATTACTGTGATGAGGAAGACTTACGAGAAGGCAATGCGCCGGTTACTTACCAGTAATCTTCATTACCCCAAGTGTAGTCTTCCTCGCCACATTGGTTCCCATCCCTCCCTTCCCTGTTTTGATATCAGCTTCAAGTTTTTGGTTCTGATGCTTGGCAGAGGAACAGGAAGTGAGGTGGGTTGTGCCTCCTTCTATTGTAGGTCAGAGGTGAAGGAGGACGGCCATTTTGGGTAGGGATGAGGGTGGCTACAGCGCTAATTTGCATGGAGGATTCTAGGAGGGAGTTGAAGTTCACTACTTTATTACTGTTGCAAGGAAGACTACACTCGGGGAAATGGAGATTACCGGTAAGTAACCAGGCCATTCTCTGGCACGCACTGCAGGTTGTCTGATCTCCATCATAGACCACTTGAGTGGAAAGCACTGTTATCTGTCTTTTATTTTCACCCTGACTGATGCCGTGGAAATCATAGATGGACAACAGCGCGAGTAATATCTTGTGTGGCAGTGACTAAAAGTCCTCTTCCGGCTAATGGCAACGAGCAGCATGTGGCCCTGAAACTAGATGATGGAAAAACAACTGAAGCGAAGACAGAATTCTATGCTCGCCATGTTGATTGGAAAAGTTTCCCAATTTCTTCCAACTTCGAAGACAAAGTTATTACAGTTTCACACACCTCTCATCCCTTCCCTTTTATCCTATATCCCACGCCTTTCCGTCAACTAATTAGTTTTTTTTATTATTATTTGCTCGCATAACTGTGTGGTTATGTTTTTTTCCAGTCAATTTATCTGTTCTTGGATCCAAATGATTTGTAAAAAAATAATGTTATTAATGTAAATGATCCAAAAAATGACCGAGTTAAACCACTAATTTTGTGACTCGTGCGATACAAACATGTTGTATGCTCTGTGTGCTTCCTGTGTGCTTGGAAGCAAGCCTGACTGCGCTTGTTGCCAGTCCCTGTGGATGTTAAGCTGTTCCTCCATGTACAATAAATCCTTTTCCTGGAACCTACAAACCTTGAGGACCTCTTTACTTCACAACAAAACATCAGAAGTACCTGGAGGTGGTCTGGCCAATGGAGGCAGGAAAAAAGACATGGTATAATCTGAGGCAGGGGGCTGCTGTCACTGATGAATTTGGCTCAAGGATGCTAGGGCCATCCGGCCATGAAGTAGCCCACGGGGAGTTGTACACAATTTATTTATAGCCACATTCATGCAATGCGGCTCTACAGAAACAGTGTTCGGAGTGCTGCGTCGGAGCCTGAGGTAACGGAACATTTGCATGCTGCACGCGCCGGTGCTGTGTTTGGCAGGAATGAAAACATTTTCCTGGGCTCCTCTCAATTCCGCTTTAGCGCTGAAAAAAAATCTCTGAACAAATGAAGCCTTCATGTGGATCTCTAAGATGCAATCAATGCGCGATTCACATTTGTTGATTGGCCTCTTGTGTCTACTGTGAACCTTTCGATAGACCTGCTTTCTGACAAGAGTAAGGGTTGCAGCTTCCATCTGAACATTTGATCAGGTATCCCTTGGAGAACAGTTGTTTTACCACACCCACCCATTCAATCGTGCTGGTTGATGAAGTCAGCCGTGATCAGGCGAGTTAAGGTTTCCCAGCTCACATCATAATGTGTTTTACAGTATTCTTTTTTTTTTTTACAATGCATCAGACACGAAAAATGACCAGGCACGGCTTGTAATGGAGGGACCGGGTTGTGAACAGTTATCTGGAGAGATTAAGGGGCTGGATCTTAAAAGTGCTTGAACAAAAGAAAAAGAAAGATTTCAGATTCGCATTAAAAAAAAATATCGATTAGTTCCTCAAAACCATTAAAATCATCCAATCGCTATATATTTAAAACATGAAAACATGCTTTTTTGAACATGTTAACATTATATACAACAATTAATCTTAACCGAACATAAAATTACAGGATCTTCTGTTGGCCAACAATTAAATAAAAATGTGTTTGCCCAAGTTCCTTTAAAATTTGCAATGACAAAATAAATTCTTGATAAAATGTGATGAGTCCCAGCAGCGTTAAGAACAATGAAATTGTTAATTCACTTCAGGTAGCGTCTGTTCCTTAAAACCAATACACTCTATGTTCAAAATGCTGAACCTTTTACCAATGTATTTGATTGTTTCCAACGCTGCTAAGGGTCATCACATTTTATTGAGAATTAATTTTATCATTGCAAGAAAGATTTCTGAATATTGATGACATAGTGATGTTGATAACTTCCAAACAAGGAGTGGGTAGCACATTCATTAAGGTGCTGTGCAGGGAAGCTAAACAAATTCTTGAGAAGACGGTCCATAACTAAGCACTGTAAGGCTCCCTTGCAAAATCTTTCAGAACAAACAGATGATTCATAGGGCTTAGAGTGGACAGAGCAGGGGCGAGGGAAGGATTTAGAGGGAAAGAGAGAAGAAATGGCCGAGGACGCTGACACATTCATATGCTAACACCATTGTGACGTGTTACCATCATTATGTGCCTCTACCTGGCAAACTTGGCCCATAAATTCATCGAGGGCTAAAAACTAACATTAAGGGCCTGCTATGTAGAAGATAATGGTACAAAAATACTATGAATATAAAGTCTTGCACATACCAGTACCTGATATGTCTTCTACACTTTCATAATAGTGTTGATTTGTATAGTTGAATGTGATGAATGCACAGATTGCAGATTATGTTGCCTGTCGCATTTAGAGAGCAGTTTCATATTAGAGCAGGAATCTTCTTGCCTCAAGCATGTGCCTGCCAATCATCTGGGGTGTTCACTTATTCGTATGGATTATGCTGCCCAGGAAAATTAAGGAAAGCTCTTTGGATGGCACATCACAGGCAAGTTTTTAGACCTTTATTTTCCGTTTTTTCAAAACAATACACGTAACATTCAGTACACACCAACCCGTGCAGTTAGCATGTTCTCCATATAGCTTCCCCGATGCCAGCAATCGATACCTGATAAACAATGTTGCATTCACTCAGCCGGAACATAAAGGAAAAACCATGCTAGGTGCCTCCATCAAATGACAGTAGGCACATTATGAAGAGGGCATATCATCCTGTTCACTCTGGTCAGGGTCAGAGTCTGAAAGCCCATGCATATTAAACTCGTCTAGTAGCTGCCTCCAGGCCTCCACGGCCTCAGGAGCCCACTCATCTGTGTGAGAGATACTTATGCGGTGCTCCTCTGCCCTCCCCCATTCCAGCACGTCGCAAATCGAGAGGTTCACACTTGGCACCCAGGATCCCACCCATCCTATGGCTACTCTATGCCTAGTGGGGAGCAACACCAGCTGTAGACATTTTTAGAACGTTTTGATTCTCTGGGGTCTTTTCACCATTCCCAAGAGACGCACCGCTGCTGTGCATGGGATGTCTATGCTCATGGTGTCCCCTACTCTAGGGACCACCTACCTCCAGTAATTTAGGACCGCAGCACAATGTCATGCTAGATGTAGGAATGTGGCAGCCTCCACCCACAGTGCACACATTTCGTCAACCTAGTGAGGTCTATTCTATGATTTGTGTTCTGTATGTACAATGTAGGAAATCGAAGTGCAACAATTTGAAACTGTGATTGCAGGATACCCCCTTCACCAGACACACATGCAAGATCCCAATCTGAAACCTCGACTGTGGCTCCCAAATCCGCCGCCTTAGCCCGCCTCCCCCGAAAGGGGGCTTTAAGAATGTCCCATGAGAGCTTTTTAGAAAAGTGTAATGAGATGTCTACCCTCTCCCCACTTAATCAAACTGCCCAACGTGAGGGACGGCAGTGGAGTGACAGGATGGGTGTGCCAGATCTCTTTGGCCATGTTCTGCAGCTTGGCATATTGAACGAAGTGACCTGCCCAGCACCAAATGGGTCTTGTGCATCTTAGAAAGTAAGGAAATCCTCCCCCAGGTAAATGTCCCTTGCTAGAAGGCATTTCCACTCCCTCCATAGTCATATCCTGGTCTATTTACCAAAGGGTTCAAGATTTTAGATCTGCAGTTCCCTATCAAAGGGGGCCCTACGCAAAACCTTCTTCACTGCCAGCTCGCACACCTAGGCTGTGTGCTGCACCAGGTAGGGATTTGGCATGTCCGAGCAGCCACCCCTCATCAACAGGTGTGGCAAGGTCCCCTTACTGATCATAACCCTCCAACAGTCGTTTCTCTCAATTGTGTGTGTCTGTTAACCATCAGGCCGCATGCTGAAGATGCGCTGTGAAAGTATAAAGTTGCAAGTCTGGAAGCACCAGACCCCCCTCCTCCATGCCTCTCTTATGAACCAACAAGGTGACCTGGCTACTCCTACCCACTCAAACCAGAAAAATTATTAGGCTGCCGAGGCAGCGTAGAAGTCCATCTTGAGAGGGAACAGCAAGTTCAGGACGAGGTATAAACAGCGAGGGAGGAAGACCATCTTGGCAATGGCTGTCTGTCTGATCACAGACAGAGGCAGCGTCTTCCAGAATTCTAGTAACCCGGAAATGTCTTGTTACACCCAGTGCACATTGAAGCACCTGTATGTGTCCTCCGTATATGAGACCATCAGTCCCAAGTAAAAAAGTTCATCCCCTCTCAGCGGATCCCGAGTTCAGGCAGCTGATCTGGCAGTACTGTGGTCAGCCTCCCCAACGGGAACAGTAAGGTCTTCTGGATATTCACGCATAGACCAGAGAATCGACCAAAAGCCACCATATATCTCATCAGGGATGGCACCGACTCCGCAGGTGAATGAAGATAGACCAATGCATCATCTGCTTATAATGAGACAATGTGATTTTGCTCTACCACTTGTATTACCCAGGGCTGCAACTCTAAATGTAAGAGGATCACCATTGGGTCTACAGCGAAGGGGAATAGGATTGCAAAAGTGGACAATGCTGGTGGGTGCCCCTCCCGATAGCCTATGCCTCCAATACCTCCCCCCCTGCCCGGATCCAAGCCATGGGGTTCAGGTAAAACAATTGGACCCAACTCCGAAACGCTGATTCAAAGCCCAGTTTCCGAAGCACAGCCATGAGATAGTCCTAGTTGACAGTATCAAAAGCCTTCTCCAGGTCGATTGATACCAGCACCACATCCCAGTCTATTCCGGTGGTCTCATGCAGCACATGTGTTAACCGCCAGAGTTTGTGTTCCATACTATGAGCCAGCATGAACCCGCATTGGTCCTCATGAGCCAACCTGCGCACCTCCCCTGCAAGTGCCTTGCCAATAACTTACAGAGAACCTTGAAAATAGAATTGATCATAGTAAGAGGGTGGTAAGAAGACGGATCCTCTGTGATGCCCCCCAGCCTCAGCATAAGACAAATAATGCCCTCAGGCATAATAGGAGTCAGGGCCCCAACCATCTTTGCCCTTAAAAATACCTCCATTAGTTTCTCCACCATTGTCACAGAGTAGTTCTGCAAGAATTCGACAGGGAAGCCATCGCCCCCAGGGGCCTTCACTGTATTTAGCCCCTGTAAGGAAAGTCACAAGCCTAAGCTCCTCCAGTGTAAGGGCCTCTTCCAGGGTAGTGGCCTCATCCTGTGAAAGATGAGGCAGCAGGGTCGGACTGGCCATAGCTGGCACCGGGCAATTCCCCTATATGCCGCACGTGTGCGGGCCGGTTTCGGGCCCCTGGAGGCTGTTTTGTTACAAGGCCGTGCAAAATCAGCCCTGTAACAAAATCGGCCAAAAACCGGCCCTGGCAAAGATCTCGGCCACACCCAGACCCCCGGGGGGGGGGGGGGGGGAATGGGCCGGTCCGAGCACTTTGTCAGAGCCGCTTTTTGTTCCCAGTCCCGCAGTCAGCCCCATGAGGAACTTCTCTGCCAACTCTGGCGATCATTAAAACCGAGCTGGATACACACTCTGAAAGTGGTGTATTAAGATCCGGAGAATATCCAGAGGTTTTCATCACACTCCGCCCATCCAGCAATTGAAAAGACAGAATCTTGCATTTACCCCTCACAATCCAAGCCATAAACAGAACTGACTTGTCACACTCCCTGTGCTGGCGCTGTCTATAGGAAATACGTTTGTGGTGGTTTGGCCTCTACCACATCTTATGCAAAAAGCAATGTGCACAAATGATCTGCCCACACACAACCACTGAGTCCACTTCCCCCGGGAAGGTCTGCCAGCTGACGCTCACAAGCTCCAATGTCTGCCAACAGCTGCCTGTGAATACGACATGTGGTCTTTACGCATACCCTTTGTATCACTGCCTTAAGAGTGTTCCATTCATTAGCACTAGATATGGTAGTGCCCTGGATACACTTCAGATACTCCTGAATTGTTGTTTGACAGCATCTCCCAGCTTGCTGGATCTGGTAGGAGCTCAGAGGGCATGCGCCACCTACGCACAACCCGCTACCCCCTCCCCAACAAAAACAGAGGAGGACCCGTGCAGGGTCCGAGATGACCCTCCACAGATGATCAACCACCTGCTGTGCCCTGAGGTCCGCCCCCACCACCAGCAGTTGGTCAAAGTGGCTATATTTATCATGTGTTAGTGAGTAGCATGTGAATTCCATCAACTGTGAGTGGAGGGCACGCCAGCTGCCTTGCAGCCTCAAGCTATTCATGACCCGAAAGAGGGACTCTGTCATACACTTGTCCCTACACCCATCTAGTATGCAGTTAAAGTCTCCCACCCACGTTATCAGGGACATCACGCTGCTTTCCAATAATACATGTATGGATCCATAAAGTTGGCCATCATCCATGTTCGGGCCATAAGTGTTCAGGATGGTAATATCCTCACCATCAAGCATCCCCTGGAGGAGCACATAACTACCCTCCACATCTGCCTCACTGTGTACATGGCAAAAGGAGATCCCCTGGGCCACCCAGATCGCAAACCCCTAGCATAGGACGAGTACATTGTTGTGAATAACTGACCCCTCCACTTTTTTGCTAACTTATAAACCTATCTTCCATTAGATGTGTCTCCTGTAAACAGGCTATCTGGACCTGGTGGCACCGGAGAGATTAATGAACCCTTTAATGCTTTGTATAATCCCTTACCCTCTGACATTTCAGGAGATGATATTGGTGCAGTCACTCATGAAGTGTGCTGATCTCACCCTCCCAGCCCTACCAATCGATGCTCCAGAGAGGAAACTGGGAATTCAGGACACATGGTTGGGGTGTCCTGAGTGGCAACTGCGCATGCACAAAAATCAACAAACAGAACCCAATATAAACCCAGCGTGGAAGAAAACAATAAGGCAACTGTCGAACCTTCCCCTCCCCAGACAAGCCATGACTTAATTGAACTGTGCGTTCACCCATTTTGTGTCGTGCTGTCAGGACTTTCAGCCTACCCCCTCCTCAACTGGTGAACCCATCACTAAGCTGTGGAGAGGGATCCCCAGTCCCCATCTATAACATGTGCTGTGCACCTTACATCATTGCATAAAATAGCAAATTATATTGCCCCAGTGTTCCCCCACCCCAGACTCCAGTCGTCAGGTTGTCTCATGGCTAGTCACAGCATCAGGGAGCTCAGTGTCCATCTCCGAATTCAATGCAACCACCAGGAAGCACAGACCCATATGGATGGGGCCACCATCATGCTATCCTCCTAAATAACTATCCTGGCCGAATCCCGGCCCCCATTGGGCACATCTACCCCAGGGTCTCCCCTGGCCCTCCTGTTTGAGCACTGTGGCATTTCCTCCCCTCATGTCTCTGTTCTCCATGATCTGCCCCCATCATTTGGGACCCTTTCCCAAATCTCCAGCCACCTTCAGACTCATCAGCCTCAACTAACGTGTGTGATTTACCTCCCCAAAATGGCATCCAGCCTGGTGGGGTACCAGAGCATATAGCGAAGAGCCATGACCCTCAGCTGTCTCTTTGCCTCCAGGAAGGATTTGCACTGGGCTTGCACTTTCTGCATATAATCTGGAAACCGGGAAATTGTATGTTTCTCAAAAAGAACATTTTTGGCCTGGCAAGACGCCCAGAGGAAGAAGTCTCTGTCCCTATAATTTAGGATGTGCACTATAATAGCACATGGCAGGGCTCCCAGCCTTGGAGGGGCAGTCAGAGCACAGTGAGCCCTCTCAATTGCAAAGTGTGAAGACAGACCTGTGGGCTTCAGTGTTTCTTCAATCCATGTCTCTAAAAACCTCTCTGTCTTGCCACACTCAGCATGCTCGAGAAACCCCAAAGGGTGAATGTTGTTTCTTTGGGATCTCCCCTCTGTATCCTCAGTCCGGCTGCCAATGTTCCAGTTTTTGATGTAAGGGAGACTCCTGTGTCTTTAGAGATGCCACCTCGGACTGTAGGTCAACAATGGAGCACTCAGCTGTGTGAACCTCATCAGATACCTTTCACAGATCAGTGCAAAGGAGATTGACCTTGTTAGAAATGGGGGTCTCTAGTTGGCAATTGTTTGCATTCTGTCCAAGGAGTGACCCTTCTTCTAGTCAGGGTAAGGGAGTTACACACTCAAGATAACCCCTGCTCACTCCCTTGGTAGCTTGGCACAAGCAGCCGTCAGGCTTATCTCCGAGGCTGTGTGTAAAGCATTTGTACAACACACCAACAGGAACACAATGAAAACACCACAAATAGACACCACACCAGTTTAGAAAAATAAGCAATCTTTATCTAAAGCAAGCAAGAACAAAACAATTTTACAGTTTACTGAAAAAATATAGTTCTTAGAAGACAATAGCTCCAACCGGGGCTATCTCGAAGTTGTGAGCGGTACGAATCCACAGTACGGACTGACCGTGAGGTGCGCTTGCCAGCCAAGGAGTCAAACTGACCCCCAAGTAACAGTACCTTGGAAAATGATGAAGTTAAAAGATGTTTCATGGTGTCACAGAGGTGAGGTGTCGAAGGGCTGAGGCCGCATCGATTGTCAGTTCTTTACTGCCACAGAGGAAGCAAGGCATTGAGTCCTTGCTGTGCAAGGGAGGTGAGGGGGTGGTGAGGCTGCAGTTCTGTACAACAGTGGGGTGTCGATGAGTTCAGGATGTCCCACCTGTCGGTAATTGACTTCGCAATGATGTGATGAAGACACCGGTGTCAACAGACATTGGTTGCAAGTACTGGCATCAGAGAAGTCTGGACTGCTGTGTGAGTTGTAGCAGTGCATCATGACTCAAGGAGTGGTGCCCTCAGCTCCAATGCAGGCAGCAGCCTCAATGACAACATCAGAGTAAGAAAGTTGAGGGCGATGGCAAAACACAAGGACTGCGGTGTGAGTCAAAGCAATGCATTGTGCACTCCACGAGCGATGCCTCCTGCTCTAGTGCAAACAAAACAGGTGATGGACTGAATGTGGATCAATGTCACACACTCACCCCAGTCCAAAGATCTGGGCCCAAATCCATCATTTTTTTGCACTCCACACCACCCTGGGTTAGACAATGTCGATATGCAAATCAGCTCTGACCCTGTGCCCCATGGGAACAGTCCAGTCCGAACTACAAAAGCCATGTCCTTCCCAGAACGGAATCAAGCATCCGAGGACCGGACCGGTTTCGAGGTAACACCTCTCATCAGCCCGGCTAGCTTGACTCCAGTGGTGTGGAGTGCCTGGGACCCACGTCTGGGCATCCCCAGCGCACTTAGGGCGGAATATGCAAAAAAAACAGGTGATGGACTGAATGTGGATCAATGTCACACACTCACCCCAGTCCAAAGATCTGGGCCCAAATCCATCGTTTTTTTGCACTCCACACCACCCTGGGTTAGACAATGTCGATATGCAAATCAGCTCTGACCCTGTGCCCCATGGGAACAGTCCAGTCCGAACTACAAAAGCCATGTCCTTCCCAGAACGGAATCAAGCATCCGAGGACCGGACCGGTTTCGAGGTAACACCTCTCATCAGCCTGGCTAGCTTGACTCCAGTGGTGTGGAGTGCCTGGGACCCACACCTGGGCATCCCCAGCACACTTTGGGCGGAATATGCAAACAAAACAGGTGATGGACTGAATGTGGATCAATGTCACACACTCACCCCAGTCCAAAGATCTGGGCCCAAATCCATCGTTTTTTTGCACTCCACACCACCCTGGGTTAGACAATGTCGATATGCGAATCAGCTCTGACCCTGTGCCCCATGGGAACAGTCCAGTCCGAACTACAAAAGCCATGTCCTTCCCAGAACGGAATCAAGCATCCGAGGACCGGACCGGTTTCGAGGTTACACCTCTCATCAGCCCGGCTAGCTTGACTCCAGTGGTGTGGAGTGCCTGGGACCCACGTCTGGGCATCCCCAGCGCACTTAGGGCGGAATATGCAAACAAAACAGGTGATGGACTGAATGTGGATCAATGTCACACACTCACCCCAGTCCAAAGATCTGGGCCCAAATCCATCGTTTTTTTGCACTCCACACCACCCTGGGTTAGACAATGTCGATATGCAAATCAGCTCTGACCCTGTGCCCCATGGGAACAGTCCAGTCCGAACTACAAAAGCCATGTCCTTCCCAGAACGGAATCAAGCATCCGAGGACCGGACCGGTTTCGAGGTTACACCTCTCATCAGCCCGGCTAGCTTGACTCCAGTGGTGTGGAGTGCCTGGGACCCACGTCTGGGCATCCCCAGCGCACTTAGGGCGGAATATGCAAACAAAACAGGTGATGGACTGAATGTGGATCAATGTCACACACTCACCCCAGTCCAAAGATCTGGGCCCAAATCCATCGTTTTTTTGCACTCCACACCACCCTGGGTTAGACAATGTCGATATGCAAATCAGCTCTGACCCTGTGCCCCCTGGGAACAGTCCAGTCCGAACTACAAAAGCCATGTCCTTCCCAGAACGGAATTAAGCATCCGAGGACCGGACCGGTTTCGAGGTAACACCTCTCATCAGCCCGGCTAGCTTGACTCCAGTGGTGTGGAGTGCCTGGGACCCACGTCTGGGCATCCCCAGCGCACTTAGGGCGGAATATGCAAACAAAACAGGTGATGGACTGAATGTGGATCAATGTCACACACTCACCCCAGTCCAAAGATCTGGGCCCAAATCCATCGTTTTTTTGCACTCCACACCACCCTGGGTTAGACAATGTCGATATGCAAATCAGCTCTGACCCTGTGCCCCATGGGAACAGTCCAGTCCGAACTACAAAAGCCATGTCCTTCCCAGAACGGAATCAAGCATCCGAGGACCGGACCGGTTTCGAGGTAACACCTCTCATCAGCCCGGCTAGCTTGACTCCAGTGGTGTGGAGTGCCTGGGACCCACGTCTAGGCATCCCCAGCGCACTTAGGGCGGAATATGCAAACAAAACAGGTGATGGACTGAATGTGGATCAATGTCACACACTCACCCCAGTCCAAAGATCTGGGCCCAAATCCATCGTTTTTTTGCACTCCACACCACCCTGGGTTAGACAATATCGATATACAAATCAGCTCTGACCCTGTGCCCCATGGGAACAGTCCAGTCCGAACTACAAAAGCCATTTCCTTCCCAGAACGGAATCAAGCATCCGAGGACCGGACCGGTTTCGAGGTAACACCTCTCATCAGCCCGGCTAGCTTGACTCCAGTGGTGTGGAGTGCCTGGGACCCACGTCTGGGCATCCCCAGCGCACTTAGGGCGGAATATGCAAACAAAACAGGTGATGGACTGAATGTGGATCAATGTCACACACTCACCCCAGTCCAAAGATCTGGGCCCAAATCCATTGTTTTTTTGCACTCCACACCACCCTGGGTTAGACAATGTCGATATGCAAATCAGCTCTGACCCTGTGCCCCATGGGAACAGTCCAGTCCGAACTACAAAAGCCATGTCCTTCCCAGAACAGAATCAAGCATCCGAGGACCGGACCGGTTTCGAGGTAACACCTCTCATCAGCCCGGCTAGCTTGACTCCAGTGGTGTGGAGTGCCTGGGACCCACGTCTGGGCATCCCCAGCGCACTTAGGGCGGAATATGCAAACAAAACAGGTGATGGACTGAATGTGGATCAATGTCACACACTCACCCCAGTCCAAAGATCTGGGCCCAAATCCATCGTTTTTCTGCACTCCTCACCACCCTGTGTTAGACAATGTCGATATGCAAATCAGCTCTGACCCTGTGCCCCATGGGAACAGTCCAGTCCAAACTACAAAAGCCATGTCCTTCCCAGAACGGAATCAAGCATTCGAGGACCGGACCGGTTTCGAGGTAACACCTCTCATCAGCCCGGCTAGCTTGACTCCAGTGGTGTGGAGTGCCTGGGACCCACGTCTGGGCATAAAGCCATTATCTGACCCAGGGTGGTGTGGAGTGCAAAAAAACGATGGATTTGGGCCCAGATCTTTGGACTGGGGTGAGTGTGTGACATTGATCCACATTCGGTCCATCACCTGTTGTTTTTGCATATTCCACCCTAAGTGCGCTGGGGATGCCCAGACGTGGGTCCCAGGCACTCCACACCACTGGAGTCAAGCTAGCCGGGCTGATGAGTGGTGTTACCTCGAAACCGGTCCGGTCCTCGGATGCTTTATTCCGGTCTGGGAAAGATATGGCTGTTGTAGTTCGGACTGGACTGTTCCCATGGGGCACAGGGTCAGAGCTGATTTGCATAAATCCATTATCTGACCCAGGGTGGTGTGGAGTGCAAAAAAACGATGGATTTGGGCCCAGATCTTTGGACTGGGGTGAGTGTGTGACATTGATCCACATTCGGTCCATCACCTGTTGTTTTTGCATATTCCGCCCTAAGTGCGCTGGGGATGCCCAGACGTGGGTCCCAGGCACTCCACACCACTGGAGTCAAGCTAGCCGGGCTGATGAGAGGTGTTACCTCGAAGCCGGTCCGGTCCTCGGATGCTTGATTCCGGTCTGGGAAAGATATGGCTGTTGTAGTTCGGACTGGACTGTTCCCATGGGGCACAGGGTCAGAGCTGATTTGCATAAAGCCATTATCTGACCGACCCAGGGTGGTGTGGAGTGCAAAAAAAGATGGATTTGGGCCCAGATCTTTGGACTGGGGTGAGTGTGTGACATTGATCCACATTCGGTCCATCACCTGTTGTTTTTGCATATTCCTGCTCTAGTGCAGGCAGCAGCATCGCTTACGGTGTCAATGCTGCCTGTCTTTTGTTGCAGCACCAGCTATATGATTCCAAGGGCAGAGGAACTGGAATTAATACACTTTCTCAATCAGAACTCCCAGCAGAGAAGTCCAGGTGCTGCAGGTGAAGTGTTTAATAGCCATGAGACTTCCAACAGGAAGCAAGCACACAAAAGCCCTTGGAGAACTTTGGAAAGCAGGATTTCAGAAAGCACAGCCAAGTTCTTGCACTGCTCACAGACTGAAGCAACAACTGCAGACCAACACAGCAAAGGTGCAATACTCCTCCTGATAGCTCCTCAGATCATTTTCTTGGCAGACTCCTCAGTCCAGAAGTGTTACAGGTCTAATACTTATACCCCTTTCTGCCTTTGAAGTAGGCATACTTCAAAGGATAGTCTTTATAGTGCACAGATCCTGACTTCAGACACACAAAAGGGGGTGGAGACAGCATTGTGAGAGGACAGGCAAAGCCCTAGTCAAGGGTCTCTGACAACTCCTCCCCCCACTCTAGCTTAGGAAGGCTCATCTTCCTGGTGATGGGCAATCAGGATATGTAGGGCACACCTCAGCACCCTTTGTGAGACTGTCTAGAGTGAATGCACAAATGACCCAACTATCAGTCTAAACCAGACTTTGATTCCACAGGTAGGCAGAAGCACAGGGTGGTAAAGCTAGAAAATGTACACTTTCTAAAAGTGGCCTATTCAAACATATAATTTAAAAACCAGCTTCACTCAAAGATGTATTTTTAAATTCTGAATTCAGGAAGCCCAAACTCCAAATCTCCATCTCTTCCCAGTTGAAAATTACATGTGTAAGATGTTACAAGGCAGCTCCAATGGTAACATACAGACGAGAAAATCCTTGCAATAGTTAAAAAAATTGCAGTATTTCACTATCAAGACATGTAAAACACCCCTAATACATGTCCTACCTTTCACATACACTGCACCCAGTGCTTAATTTGTGCTGTTGGTTTCCGGTTCTCAGCACCAGCACTTAAGTCACAGGGCCGGGACTATGCATTTTTTCCCCTCACTTCTGAAAGCTCAGCATCACCCCTGTGCCAGCTGCTGCATGTGTCCCAGTACTGGCTCCCTGTCAACTGACGGTTACCAGGAGCAGGTGGGGGATTCCCGTCAGAGCTGGGCTGTTGCCTGCACCTGGTTGCCTGCTGGCACCAAGAGGCCTAGCTGTATGTAAGCGGCAGAGCCTGGCCTCCTTGTGCAACCAAAATGTGCCCCTTCCTCTTCCAGTCCCTCCAGCCTGGCACTAGACCCCACATTTGCAGGCTGCCCGTCTTGTGCGGGATACAACTTGCTTCCCTGGACAGTCTGCACAGGGCCCAGTTCTACCTATGTGAGGAGATGTGAGGTGCCGCTTATTACCCTCCTGCCTTACACTTTGGGGTGTAAAATCGTGATCCCTCCCACGTGCCTGCTAAGAGAAGATGCCTGATACTCAAACTGTGTCAAACTACATGCTCCTGCTGTCTTGTTGCAGTAGTCAGTGGTCTTGTTTGGCATGACGTCATAGGGAACTTATAGTGCAATAATTATTGACTGGTTTTCCCAAGTGTGCATTCATATCTCACTGGCTTCTCTCGCAGAAGCTAACAAATGTGCATTCCGGTCGCCTGTCTCTGGTGACAGAATACAAATGGGAGCTAAATAGTATTGGTAGTGCTTGTGAACTGGTCGCAAATTGTTTGTGCTTAGATATTGCACCTTTTAGCTTTTAGGTGGTGGTGAAAGCACCCAGAACAATTCAAGGGTGCCACAAATCCCATTTTTTAGCCCTGTGACTTAATCTTTTACCAATTAAGCAGTGACTGCACCCTGCCCACGTGCCTACCTGAGGAGTGTTTTACTCACAGAAAAGGGAAGGTGTGGGCCTGGAGAGTGGGTGTAGTGGCCAGGTCGACGTGGCAGTTTAAACTGCACTTGCAGACACTACAGTGGCAGGCCTGGGATGCGTTTACAGGGCAACTTGTTGGAGTGGCACAATCAGTGTTGCAGGCCCACTAGTAGCATTTGATTTATAGGCCCTGGGGACACACAGTGCATTTTACTAGGAGCTTACCAGTAAATCAAATATGCCAATCATGGATAACCAAACATAATCACAATTTACTCAGGGGGCACTTGCACTTTAGCACTGATCAGCAGTGATAAAGTGCCTAGAGTCCAAACACCAGCAAAACAAAGTCGAGCATACAGTCCAAAATACAGGAATTAGAGGCAAAAAGATTGGGGAGATCACACCAAGGATACCAAGTCTAACAGACCTCAATAGAAGCAGACACTATCTTCCAATCCAAGTCCAGACAAGTTCCCTGGAAGACTGCCAAAATGTCAGCCCAAGAAGGCTCCTCAGGGGACAGGGACACGCATCTCTGTGCGAGCTCCCATGTGATATTCGTCACCTGGCGTCAGGCATGAAGGTGGCATATTATTCTATTTTGTTCCCCTGAGAGGACCCAGCCGGTCATCAATTCCCCATGAGTTAAGCGAATCAGGACCACCCCATCAGAAGCTGCCGCCTTCACTTGCCTCAGGGCCCAGTCCTAAACAAGGGTTGCCAAATGCTCCTTTTTACTACAGGGCCCCTTGATGACACCCCTCACCTCATGCATCCAGAAGGCCCCACTGGAACACCTCCAGCAAAATCTGCCTCTGATGGCATCACAGAGGATGCGAGCTGATTCCATTGAGGCTACGCTGGTTAAATTCCCCAGATGTGTCCCCCTTTAAGGCCTCCTCTCCACCATAGAGAGGACCAGGCCTGTGGAAGGCCCAGATCCACCATGGGGGATGGGGACTGCAGTCATTGACCTTTGCGCACCGCGCCTCTGCAAACAGCAGCTAATGACTATCTGCAAGGGGGAGCACCAGGCAGGTCTCCCCCACAGCACCACAACCACCAGAAGACAGGCGCACAGTAAATTTCCAGGCCTTCTGGCAGCCCACCAGTCCACAGAAACTCATAGGTGTGCCCCTGGATACACATCCCTAAGGGCTCTCTAGAAGGAGGTTCATTGCCCCCGCAGCAGGCCACTCTCACCGCACACCACAGTGACATGGGAGCAGCCGTCCTGTCCACCCGCTCACCTCTATTCTGGCAGGCCACTACCAGAGCAGGACAGACTGCAGCACAGGATCCAGGAAGGCCTCCAGCAAAGTCTTGCAAGCAGCCTCGGTCTCCGGCCTTGCAGGCTCTTCTCCCCGGGCACTCAATCTAGATGGCCTAGCCCTGCAGCAGGCCGATCCACCCATGGATCCAAGCACACCCCACCAGGCTGGTCCGGCCTCGGATCACGACACTTCAGAAGCCCCACACCAGGCACGCTGCCAAGGAGCGGCCAGGTCGACTCCACTCTGGCCCCGCTGCCGCGTCCAGCCTCAGCTTTGTCTGGTCTTTTCCCACACTTCTGCCATGCAACAGGAAAACTCCCTGGGCTCGGCAGCATTGTCCCCACCTGGAGGCAGTGGTTTTCAGAGAGGATTAATGCTGCAAGGCACAGGATTCCACAGGATAACAGCGGGCTGGTGTGGGGCTGCCCAAGAACGCATCCTGTCGGCATTATTGCTTGGCCACACCGAATCACAGGCAAGTTATCATGATTTCCAGTAGAAGTACAGAACGTAAAACACCTTGGCCCTGATTACGAGCTTAGGTGCTATTTATCACACCTGATAAATACGAATACCACAGGGTATATTATTTGTCAGGTGCGATAAATAACACATATTAAGAGTTGGTGGGGAATAACATGCGGATTTTGGTCTTTAATGTACTATAAACCTCATGATACAGTACATACCATATGCTTTTCCCCTATCAAATTTCGGCAGGTTAGACCTGCTGAAATGTAATGAAAGTTGAGGTATTTAATGCATCCGATAATTGTAAGATGCGTCAAGTACCTACCAACGTGTAATTCAGACCTGTGCGTAAACAGGGGTTGCACGAGTCAGATTATACCTATCAACACTTAATCAGAGCCCAAGAAGGTTCTCCATATTTTTCTCTCTAGGCCGAAACTGGGGCTTAAATAGTGGCTGAGGAATGTTACACTAACCATCATGGGAACACCTCATGTGAGTCACAGGGATGTCTGGATCCTTCCAAATTGTGTTATGGTTTAATTGATTCTGTGCTAGGACAGCTCTCCACTTGCTGGCTGAAGGGGCATGCCCTGGACCTACAACTCCCTACTCCAAGGCCAGCATGTGCTCTTGCACTCACCTTTAGAGCAGCTGTAGAGAACCACATATTCTGAGTGCACACTGCATAGATCACGCAGCTGCGTAGAATCACATTGATATAGCATTTACATCATCTGCCGTACGTGCAGGAAAGAGCAGTGGGGCCAGGTGGGGGGGAATTCGACAGACGATGAAGAGGGAAAATTAATTATTTATTTAATTTTCTCTCGTCCATCAAAATCACCTCCCCACCACCACCGGGCCCCACTGCCCTACCCCTCTTACCTGCATGGGCCGCTGCTGGTTTACATAATCTCTTGGAAATGGTCTTGTGATAAAACACCATTGGCTTAAGGGCTGACTGGCCTCGAGGGCAGTCTGGCAGTGCCAGAAGGGCTCGTCTATCAGGTCAGTTTGTGGGCCATATTTCGGTTGTGTATGGACCTGTTCAATGGATGAATTTTATTATTGATACATATGATATTACCACAGAAATTGCCTTCAGCAAGCACAAATACATGCAGTCTTCCATACCTTGGAAAAAAGTGTCTTTGCAGGTAAAATGTTGCCCAGATTTGCAGAAGTGGGCCATTTGTTTTTTACTTATCAAATGTGCTAATGGGCATTCCTTTTATTTTAGTGCCGGTTCTATTTTCTGTCCTACTCCAACCCTGCCTAGGGATTCACCTTCTATGTGCTGCCCATTACTAAACATCATCTGTTCATAATACACCGCCTGATGTTGTTATTATCAACTCTGTAGAAAACACTTTAACATAAGCTTGCAGCCTGCGACAGTGTGAGTTTCATACAGATCCCCACAGTAGATACAGTGCAAGCACATGTGAAAGAGCTTGACACAGAATCTTTACTATTATGCAATTTCACATGAATCACATACCTAACTAATACACATATATTGACTTCATACAATCATACATACCACATCAATCTCTCAATACATATATATATCGCTCTCATACATCACCTATGCAATTAAATTGCAGCCACATATACATAATACTTCTCTGTCAGTGGTACAATATCCACCTGACAACCTGATCCTCATTTTGTCATTCTGGTAAACCTTGTGTGTATTCTTGTGCAACACATGCTTCCTGGCATGAGGTCTGAATTATTTTAGCATGTTGCTCACCAACATAGTCTTAGACACTTTTTGTGATAGGTACTCCTGTTGTCATGAGTTATTATTGATACAACCAGGCCTTGAAACAACTAACCAATTCTAACAGCTTTTTAAAGTTGTGGGGTGCGGGCCTTTTTGCCCAAAGTAGCCAGTGGTGAGACTGCCTGTTGGCTTTTCCTGGTAAATCATGCTCCCTGGTAGTATATTATGAGTGCCCTCTTGATTCTCCATGTTGTTTATGAGTGTTCTAGAGTTCATGTGAGTTGGGATGTCATTTTCCTGGGTCCACCTCAGATATGTTTAGTCCCGAGGGTTGCAGCTTGTTCCGTAGGATGTTGTGGTAGTCAGAGCTATTGATGCCGCGTCTGCGTGTATGTCCCCCTCAACTGATCCTATCATCTCTCGCCTCTTGTACAATTCACTGTGATGCCAAAATCATTTTTCTGAATGTGGGTACACGTGCAGGGGGTGGAGCAGTCAGGAACTTTTATTGCTCACTGAGACTGGATCAGGTCAATTCCAGGATGTTAACCTATGGGCTGAAAAGAGCAACACATGCTCAATGAAGCGATCAACGGTATGGTTAGGTCTGTGACCCTTATACAAAGGAGGTTCGCTACCTGCCTACACTCTACAGTATGTGTTTTGTACCGCTGCAGAGAAAGGTTCCAGGAACAGTGGCCGATTGGCCAATAAGCGGTCTGTAAGTCAGTACACAAACTGACAGTGACAGCTTCCCTGTGGCAGCCCCTGGATCTGCAGCACATGTGGAAATACATTTCTTTGACAGGATAAGTTTCCCACCTAAAGTTCTAGGGTAATTTTAATCTACTGAGGTTACAGTTGGATTCAAGTCAACTGCTCCAAGGAGGGGGGGGGAATAATCCTGCAGCCTGTCCTGGGTCCAGGTGCTCTGCAAATATGTGAAGAGGGAAGGAAGAACCAGAGGCAGAATTGTTGTATAACGAACCATTATAACACAATCTGCATATCGGTGAAGCCGACTGGCCCTTTCAAAAGCTGTTCATTATTTTTACTGGTACAAGCTGTATATGTGTAAACAAGTAACAGTCAAGTGCTCGACCAAGAGCAAGGAATATGTTTCGCTCGGGCCTCTGATCTGACTGACCTAGTATGTGGCATATAGAAACCAATGGTAGCATCACAACGAGAGTGGCCCAGGGAACAGACTCATCAACAAAGAAAACGGACCACTCTTGACGTGATTGACAGATCACTGACTCAAGCAAGATGCCACCAACTGATAGAAGACAGACTACATCACAACAATGGAGAGTAACTGCAAGGGCTCACTACCATAGAAAAAGTACAATTCAAGATATTGAATAATTTATCAATGGTTCAGAAAAACCACTGGTGAAACACGGACATCATCAGAACTAAACGTGGCCAGGGCATGGGCTGATCAGCATAGACAAACGGCCACTGGGGACTCCTTGTGATAAAGCACTGACCGCAACAAAACTACATGGACCGGGGACGGAACTTTTCAACAGAGACAAAGGGCCCCTCAGTGCACTGACTATTGGATCAGTGATTATATCACAATTACAAGGAGGCAGGGCAGGACTCGTCCACGTAGACAACGGATTGTAGAGGATAGCAGTCGTAAGACCACCGTAGTATTATTGTACCACGCTTCAATAAAGTCAGACTATCAGGGAGTGGTTTTGAGTTGAGGGTCCAAAGCCTGACAGCCGAAGCATACTATGAGGTTTAGGGGATGCCTGAAACCCATCCTAGCCAGGAAGGTGTTTACATAGTAAAAGATGTTAATAGCACATTAGGAAGGCTCTGCAAGTCGTATGGCATTTTTTTCTGCATGAGGGTATCACCCTCCACTCATACCAAAGAGATGGCCTATTCATTCAGATTCACTAGGTGTTAACGTTTCATATGTAACCCTTTAGGTTCCCTGCGCTGGCCATATTTCATCTCACACAAAGATTCTGATTCGAAATGTCGGACTGTGTCGGTCTGTCCCTGAGTGGGAATATTCCTGTGTATTTTTCCTTAATAAAAACGTTTTTAGGACTTGTGTATTTGACTAAAAAAATCGACTTGAGTACAGTTTGAAGTGTGCACAGTGTAGCATAAAACATTTGCAAGCAGGCCATTACAATGACGAAAGAGAGCCTTTTGGCAGAGATAAGAGTAACTTCACACAGCACATGTCATGATATGCTTCCGCGACTGGGCCCGGATGACACAAAATCGTTTTTCTCTTTCAAACATTCTATCTTGTCCTGCATGACAGCTGCATACGTTTTTTTTTTTGCACGGTATTTGCCCACATACATTTTCATCAAGAGAGTGCCACCGTACGCTGTGGAGGTATCAGCCACCACACACATATCCAGTGTTGGCCATTGATTTTCCGAAGATCTGAGTGTGATAATGTATAATCCTCTGAAGCGATGTGGTGACGTAATTATCAGGACTGTGCCAGTCATTGCAGTGGTAACATCTCCGGTGGAGATCCAAATAGAGACACTACATCACCCCGCATTGATGAGAAGTGTGTGGTACCACCTTTCTCTACATCACGCTCTAAATCCATTATTACGTATTCTGTTTTCCCTCAAGCGACGCCTCGTGGACCGGTTACTCTTTCACAAACATGACGGATACCCCATCCGCCATATTGCGTTATATACCATGGGCCTTATTTATGAAGGCCTTGCGCCGCCGGTGCGTCACTTTTTCCCATGTTAAAAGTGACGCACCGGCGGCGCAAGTCCTTCATAAATAAGGCCCCATGGTTCTTAAATGGAGGTGGACGTCTTGTCCAGTCACGTTTGTGATCGAGTACCGGCGGCCAAACTCCAAGTCAGCCCTTAATTCAGAAAAATCAGCCACACGCTGTATTTTCTGCACATTTTCCAAGGGGCTCCGTTGCAGCAGTAAATGGACTTTAATTAATAGCCGATAACAGCAGAACGCCTCAGGAAAATCATTTTTCATGGCTCGTATTACCACACGTCTGATCGCAGAGGATGCTGTGCTAATGACATTTATAATAGTGACACATGGGGTTGACATTATCGCATGCCGCGCTCCAACATATCTTTAAAATAATCAGTCGTATATTTTCATTTGATGCATGCCATGTTCCCTCCAGACAGGGGAGTGATGAATGGCTAGACATGCTAGCTTCACATTCATGCGGGATTAAGAACACGTTAATTCTGCGGGAAATCCTTGCAACAATAGTACCACATAAAAAATGCATGCACTAAACTTATGCATAGTTAAAATGAAAAAAAGACTAACACTGTAGTCATGTTCTCAGAAAATAACGCTTGCAGATTTGGAATAATAGGAGCCACAGGGACGCTCAAAACATAATGACAACTGTATTAGATCGTACGACGAAAGAACGTGCAGGGTACACTTTGTACGTAGCTGTTTACACATTTTAGAGCTTTACATATCAAGTATGTCATATAGGAAGGCCAATAGGCGGCAGAGCACTTTACAGAGCAGCAAAATATCAGTAAATATTGGAGAGAAAAAGGCAGGCAGTGGTAGATGTTACATTTAAGGCATGTGTACAGAAATAAGAAAATAAACAATTGAAAAATATAGCATATACCCGCACTAACACACACACACGCATGCACACACACATGCACCCATACATCCCCCGCCCCCCCCCCCCCCCCCCGCCCCCCTGGAAAAAGTACAGAATAAAGAAGTAAATAAATATATTATATATTACATGCAGAAGGGGAATGTGTATTTCTTTATATACACATTTAAATTATGAATGTATGTAAAAATATAGGTATATTCACACATGCACACATATATATTTTTCACACACACATATATTACCATGATTTTCAAAAGACAAAATCACATTAGCATGGATTGCTGTGCCACCTCTCCTTTTGCTTGCAGCATGGCGATGAGTGAAGGAGTACAATTTATATATATATACATACACACACACACACACACACACAGCCTGTCTCAGAGTGCTTCTTCATTGAGGACATCTATATTACCTACTGGCGGTCGGCAGTGGGTAGTTATAGTTAGGACCTAGTTTCAATAAAAAATTCACAACATTCCATTTCCAATAACTTTGGCGCCGGTTCATGAATCTTCGCGAAATTTCCAAAACTCGTGGGGCGCTCCGGTCTGCTCCCATCCTGAAATTTTTGGGGTGTTTCGGGAAGTGGGGGCAGAGAAAAAAGGGGGGCCCCAAAACGTGTTTTCCCCATTCAATTCTTCATAGGAAACTTTAGACACCGCTACAGCCTGAACTGCTGAACTGAATTACACCAAATTTGGCTAATAGGTAGTTATTGGTTCATAAAGAAGCCTTTTTGTTTAATGGTGTAAATCCGTTCAGTAGTTGCTGAGAAAATCAAAAGTAAAAACCTATATATATCTATGGTCGCGGAGGATCCGCGCACCCTCCCAATCACGAGCAGTATGCTAATTAGCTGTCAACACTCCAAACCAGGAAGTGTTGGCAGCTATCTTGTGCCTCGGTAAAACCGAGGCACAAGAAATCAGTCATAAAAGTGCGAAAAACACAAAAAGGGGGCAGGGTAGAAACACCCTGACCCCCTAGGCCTGTTTAGGGGTTATCACAAGGACAACGGGAAAATCTGCGGAGTATCCACGGATCCGGACACAGAAAAAAAAACAAAGCATGGGCTCCCACACTTCGTTAGTATTTAGCCCCTTGGGGGGCCAAGTCCTGGGGGCAATGCTTTTAACTTAATGGTGCCCAGAGGGGCCCCCAGCCCTGGGGACTGCCACCCCCTGAGCCTTTTATCATATATGTGGGAGGGCTATCAGCCCCCCAGCCCCGGGGCCACAACCCCCCAGGGCTTTAAAAAGAAATGGGTGGGGTGGCTCAAAGGCCCCCCCAAGCCACAGGGACTGCCACCCCCGGGGCTTTAAAAAATATGTGGAGGGGCTCATAGCCCCCCCAGCCCTGGGGAGCACCACCCTGGGGCTTTAATTTTAAAATAAATATTCCTGTGTGAGGGGGCTTGAGCCTCCCTCACACGCCCTCAGGGACCGCCACCTCCCCGGGGCACTAAGTATTTAAATTTGAGGGTCCGTTAAGGACCCCTCAAGCCCCTGGGACCACCACCCCCCGGGGCTTTGTAAATGTTGGGAGGGGGGCCGAACGGCACCCCTCCTGGAACCCTTGAAGGCCCTGGGGACCGCTACCCCCTCCCCCCCAGGGCCGGCTCCTGCTGTGCCCCGGAGTGCCCACCCCGGGACACTGTAGTTTGCTATGGCAGAGTGGGAGCTGAATCTGAGCCGATAAGGTTTATTACAAATTTCTCCAAAGAATCAAAAAAGATCAGAGATGTACTAAAAAGGAACTGGAAAATCCTACAGCTAAACAACACAGTTGGAAAACTGATGGGGAATGCTAAAAAAATAACGTATAGACGAGCAAGAAATCTAAAAGATCGTCTAACTCAAAGTCACTTTCAAAAGGAGAAAAACAAACAATGGCTACAGAGTAAAGGCTTAAAAAAATGTCACAACTGTAAAGTCTGTCAAATCGCTAAAAATATCCGGGAAATAAAAATGGCAGATGGAAGAATCTTGAACATTCAGGAGCTGATTACCTGCAAAAGCCAGTATGTTGTATATGTAATGGAATGTCCGTGACTCTTAAGATACATAGTCAGCACAAAGTGTGAACTAAAAAAGCGCATCCTTGAGCATGTCAGAGCAACCATACATAAAGATCTAGGAAATGCGGTTGCAAAGCATATGGAAATTCATCATGATGGAAATTGGAAACTATTAAAGTTTTACGGAATTGACATGGTAAAAAACCAAGTGAGAGGAGGTGATAGAGAAAGAATGTTACGACAAAAAGAATCACGTCATATTTTAAATATGCGCTCTCTGACCCCTCATAGCTTGAACCAAAGTGAGGAACTTTATATTCATTTATAAAGGACACTGTTTGGATGCTTGAATTGTAACAAAGAAAAAAACTGAAGCCTCCTTTAATTAGTTTTAGTGGCTTGAACTAAAATTATAGTTTTTTACTTTCGTATGTAGGATCTTAAAGGAACTATTTTGTTATTCAAACTGTAAGTAGTCACACACAAAAAAAACATAAAGAGAGAAAAAATTAGGGCGTAATAATGTAATGATTATTTGTCGTGGTTTGAAACTCCACTAGAGGAAGACATTTCTTTGACAATTGATGTGGTTCATACTCCACTAGAGGAGGACACTTTTTTGATAATAATCTTGATAGTGTTTTGAATAATCACGTCATGTAAAAATGAAAAGGGTGTTTATTTACTGACATGAAGTATGAGATGTGACTAAATAACATCTATATTATGTGATAAATGGTGATATCTAAGGGAAATATGTACACTACAACTACCATAATGCCCTCGTAGCCAAAAACAGGAAATTATGTTGAATAATGTTTAAAACTGTGTCTGAGCAAGGGGGCGTTACCGTGAGCAAAAAACGTTGGTGGTTTGTTTTTCGTGCTGGAGAAAAGCATGTTTGAAATTGAAAATTACATTCTTGCACGAGCTGAGAATTAATAAAGCCGGAGTGCGCACTTTTCATTCCTTTTGGGGAAGAGTGTGTAAAAAAAAAAAAAAAAAAATATATATATATATATATATATATATTATATATGTTATTTTTTTTACAAAGTCAGTTCGGAAATTTCCAAAAGAAGACAGCGGCACACCAAAGGACAGAACACAAATTTATTGTGCCCACAAGTGACGGGTTTCGGCGAAGCCTTTTTCAAGTAAGTTTCTTGTGCCCAACTGCCCGTAAAAATATGGGTCAGTGTCTATAGACATGAAGACATACTGCAGCCTAAACGTAAAACATCTTGGCTGTAACTGAAAAAACATTTCATAATTCATGGATGATCATGTTAAATGATTGTATAAAAATTAACATATTTCATTATACATCAGAATAATTGTTTTGTGAATTTCATTTCGATGAATTAACCAATTTCTGCAATTCCTTGCATGTTGCACATTGCGGACTCCCACACAATAAGTGCATTTGTATCCCCAATTTTTTCAATTTATAAAAAATCATACCATTGCGGGCAATGTAATTATGGCATTATCATGATTCATGTGAACAAATGCACAAAGCTTCAGTTTCCGGTAATGTACCAGTTATCAATGTGAGCCCTTTTCAATTTTATACACACATCAAAAGATCAAAACAAACCAAAAGGAATGATGTATATATTAAATCATAATACAGTACACCCAAACATCAATATTTCTACTGATAAATCCCTCTATTTATACATATGGGAATAGGGGCAGGTTCACAGTTAATTGTGGGGCAAGAAAAGCCAACTTGATAAGGTGAATAATGAAAAGAAGAGGGAAAAAAGTTGTGTGTGAGAGTAAGGACAGTTTTCAATCTTCCACTGAGCTTGGTGGAAATACCTGGATGGGGTGTACTGGCAAGTGCCCAATTAGACATCTCCTAGGTCTATATATAGGACCTGTAACTCATCTAAGTCCCTCACATTAATTTAAAACAAGTGAAAGTGATTAAAGCAGCACACACTGATTACAGTTGCAGAAGCTGCAAAGGAAATTATTCAACACTACTTATATCCAATGTGGTTTGCAATCTCTTCTCCATAATTGAGCCCATTAAGAATTTTAGTATTGATCTCAATTATGTATTTGGATTCAGTGATTCGTAACAGTTTCTCTCTGTCTCCGCCTCTGGGATGTGGCAAAATTCTATCTATGCCATAAAATATTAGCAGTTTGGAATTGCTTTGATGTTTCGCTTGGAAATGCCTGGTGGGCGGGTAATTAAGATCTATGTTGGTGACAGCCCTCATATGTTGTAGGATACGGGTCTTAAGTTGTAACTTTGTGCTACCAACATATTTCAAGCCGCACGGGCATTCCAAGACATAAATGACGTAATCACTGCTGCAGGCCTTGCTGGCGTTGCATTTCTTGAAGCCCTTTGACCCTACTAACCACATTCTGGTTGTAGGCTTGCTGTGGTAGCTGTGGACAAAATGATCCTTAAGAGACTTTGCTTTTTTATATGTTATTATAGGCGTTTTTCCAATACTGGAGCCGATTATGGGATCAGACTCTAACAGCCCCCAATGGCGTTTCATGGGGCGCCTGATTGTATTGGACCAAGTGTTGTATGTGGTAACATTCATAGGACATTAGAATTATTCTTAGTATTTCTCTTAGATGAAAAACGTTCTTCATTCAAGCAACTTCTTTGGCCTTTTTACTAGCTGCAGCGAAGACTTTGTCTTTATAGCCATGTTGTTTGAACCTGTTAGCCATGACTTGTTGCTCATTGGCAAAACCCTCTTCTGTACTGGAGTTTCTCTGGGCCTGAAGAAACTCACCATATGGGATACTGTTTCGTAAAGGTACAGGATGAAGAAATTGGGAGTGGAGTGTATAAATATATGTGTGACAGACTGATTGTGGAGTTTGCTTAATAAATGAGTTATCTACAATTCCTGAGTGCGGCGCTTGATTTTGCAGAAAAAAGATTACCAGACCTGTGGTTGGTCCCTCGCACGCACCCGCTGTTGAGAGCTCCAGTTCTAACCGCCATTGCTTCATAATATATATCTATATATATATATATATATATCTATATATATATATATATATATATATATATATCTATATATATATATCTATATATATATATATATATATATATATATATATATATATATATATATATATATATATATATTCACTGAAAAAACCATAGGTTAGAGACCATATATAGTTAGCTGGACATTTTATTGACAAAAAACCAATGAAATTCCATATATAGTTAGTTGCACTAACTATATATCGCGCACCCGCAATCCACTGCTGATGATGTCACATATTACATCATTCATGACATGGTCAGTGACATCACTGATGACATCACTGATGACATCTCAAATGACATCACTGATGACATCACTGATGACATCTCAAATGACATCACTGATGACATCATCTAGTGTCTGTGTGTTTTTGTAAAGTTTAAATATGTTTTACATATTGAAGAATGAGTGGATGTATGGAAGACTGAGTGTGTGTGTGGCTGGCTGGGAGGTGTGTGACTCTGTGCATATCAATGTGTACTTGTATCAGTGATTGTATAAGAGAGTAAGTATGTGTTAGTATATGTGTGAAAAGTATGGTGTTCTGTGTTTAACTGTATAGATGAGGAAATCGAAGTGTGATTGATTCTTCACAGGACTGACTAGGTGTATGAGTGCATATGATAGTGTTGTAATAATGAGTGACTGTATGTATGAGTGATTGTATGGGTGAATGAGTGAATGTGTGTGTAGACGTAGGAATCAGTGAGTGCGTATGTAGTAACTGGTATTGGTGTGTCATGATGTCATCAGTGATGTCATTTGAGATGTCATCAGTGATGTCATTTGAGATGTCATCAGTGATGTCATCAGTGATGTCACTGAAGTATGGTGTTCTGTGTTTAACTGTATAGATGAGGAAATGGAAGTGTGATTGATTCTTTACAGGACTGACTAGGTGTGTGAGTAACTCCATGGATGAGTGGCAGTGTGTGAGTGTCTGCATAGGTGTATGAGTGCATATGATAGTGTAATAATGAGTGACTGTATGTATGAGTGATTGTATGGGTGAATGAGTGAATGTGTGTGTAGACGTAGGAATCAGTGAGTGCGTATGTAGTAACTGGTATTGGTGTGTCATGATGTCATCACTGATGTCATTTGAGATGTCATCAGTGATGTCATCAGTGATGTCATTTGAGATGTCATCAGTGATGTCATCAGTGATGTCACTGACCATGTCATGAATGATGTAATATGTGACATCATCAGCAGTGGATTGCGGGTGCGCGATATATAGTTAGTGCAACTAACTATATATGGAATTTCATTGGTTTTTTGTCAATAAAATGTCCAGCTAACTATATATGGTCTCTAACCTATGGTTTTTTCAGTGAATTTTCAAGGTTTTGTAAATGCAAATTCCTAACTATATATGGTCTATAACCTATGGTTTTTTTCAGTGAATTTCATTGGTTTTTTAAAAGCTAATATCTATAGCTGTAAAATATATTCTTTATTACGTGACGTATCACGTAGCCACGTGAGACGCCTCATGACGCGTCGCATAACCGTGACGTATCGGTTCTGCAGCGCAAACAAAACCCGTAACGTAAGCGTGCCGGAGCACGCTTACAGATATATATATTTTTTTTAACCTTAATTAGACAAAATCCACACGTGCACATATCTTGAGGCCTTGCAAAGGCACATCAAACAAACAGTCCCTACAATTTTGCCAAGTTTGCTGGAAATCTATTCCCTTAATTTTTTTTTTACTGTTTCTCTTGGTTTTCCCCTTGTTACGCTTACCGGGACGCTACCCGGTACGCGAACCGGACGCTCCAAAAACACAAGATGGCGGACTCCCGTTACGCTGCCGGTTAGCTGCCCGGTTCGCGTACCGGGAAGCGCCTCTACCGCGAAAAATCGCGGGGGACTTTAATATCCCCCTCATAAATCCTAGGGGGTCAGGAGGGGTTTACCTTGCCCCCTTTCCTTCATTTCCGCCTTCTTTTTTCACCACATCTTGTCTCTCGAACCTACCGAGAGACAAGATGGCGGCCGCTCCGGACTGTTTACAATGTTGACAGCTACGCTGCCGGTGAGCTGCCCGGTTCGCGTACCGGGACGCGCCTCTACGGCGTAAAATCGCAAAATTTTTTGCCCCGCGGGGCACTTTAATATCCCCCTCATCAATCCTAGGGGTCAGGAGTGGTCTACCTTGCCCCCTTTCCTTCATTTCCCCCTTCGTTTTTCACCACATCTTGTCTCTCGATCGTACCGAGAGACAAGATGGCGGCCGCTCCGGTTTGTTTAGAATGTTGACAGACACCGGAGAGCCAATCAGATTCGCTTCGCGAAGTTCCGTTACGCGTCAGGTACGCGAACCGGGGCGCTAACCGGAGCGCTGTCACAGATATATATATTTTTTTAAACGTTAATTTCTCAAAATCCACTGGAGCACATATATTGAGACATAGCAAAGGCACGTCGGGCAAACCATATCTACAATTTTGCAAAGTTTCATGTAAATCTATTCAGCCGTTCGAGCTAAAAGTGAGTCCAACCGCCCTATGGAAAAATGAATGGGAAAAACGCGTTTTGGGACCCCCCTTTGTTCTCGGCCCCCCCTTGACGAAACCCCACCAAATTTTCAGGGGCTGCTCAGAAAAAAAATTGCCATTTTCCTGAAAATTTCAGCCAATTCCGTCCACAAACGCCAAAGTTATTAGACATAGAATTTTCAGAAATCCCATAGAGAAAAAATCCTAACTATATATACCCACTGGCTATCGCCAGTAGGTAATATACATATATAAACATATGTAATCTGCATATCTATATAAATATAAATGCATGCATACATATACATATATGCATACATATGCATGTTATTTACATGAAAGTTTTAAAAACACTAATAAAAGCAAAGCTAAAAAGCCACCTCATTACAAACAGAATGGCTTTAACTTAAACGAGGGCGAGATCTATTGCATTTTCAATGCTTGTTTACTTTGGTTCTATCAAGAAGGCATTCAGATGTGTCACACATTTGCCATAAATTCTGAATGTTAGCACTCTAGTTGCTCATTAGATCACTGTAGTAAAGCTAGTGCTCACCAGGGAAGTCTGCTGCTAATCATGGTTTGCAGCCATTTTCCCGCATTTTTTAGCCCGCAGACTTTCAGTCCGCATACCATTATCCCGCAAGGTCATTGAGCTCGCATACCATTATCCCGCATTTTTTCAAAACGCATGTGCATTTATCGCGCATGCCTTTACAAAGAATTACGTTTTAAAGGCATGTATGGTAAATGCATTTGCGTTGTGAAAACCACGATGACGAGAGAGGTAAGTGGGTTTGTGTTAATTTTTTCGTGGGTTAGTGATTGTGTAGTGTAGTGTTAGTGTAGTGTAGAGTTGTGGTGGTTGTTTAGTGTAGGGTCATGCTGGGGGTAGTGTTTTAGGGTTTAGGGTTGTGGTGTAGTGTTTGCGTAGTGTAGGGTCATGCTGGGGGTAGTGTTTTAGGGTTCAGGGTAGTGTTGTAGTGTTTGCGTAGTGTAGGGTCATGCTGGGGGTAGTGTTTTAGGGTTTAGGGTTGTGTTGTAGTGTTTGCGTAGTGTAGGGTCATGCTGGGGCTAGTGTTTTAGGGTTTAGGGTAGTGTTGTAGTGTTTGCGTAGTGTAGGGTCATGCTGGGCGTAGTGTTTTAGGGTTTAGGATAGTGTTGTAGTGTTTGCGTAGTGTAGGGTCATGCTGGGGGTAGTGTTTTAGGGTTTTGGGTAGTGTTGTAGTGTTTGCGTAGTGTAGGGTCATGCTGGGGTGTAGTATTTTAGGGTTTAGGGTAGTGTTGTAGTGTTTGCGTAGTGTAGGGTCATGCTGGGTGTAGTGTTTTAGGGTTTTGGGTAGTGTTGTAGTGTTTGCGTAGTGTAGGGTTATGCTGGGGGTAGTGTTTTAGGGTTTTGGGTAGTGTTGTAGTGTTTGCGTAGTGTAGGGTCATGCTGGGGTGTAGTGTTTTAGGGTTTTGGGTAGTGTTGTAGTGTTTGCGTAGTGTAGGGTCATGCTGGGGTGTAGTGTTTTAGGGTTTTGGGTAGTGTTGTAGTGTTTGCGTAGTGTAGGGTCATGCTGGGGGTAGTGTTTTAGGGTTTTGGGTAGTGTTGTAGTGTTTGCGTAGTGTAGGGTCATGCTGGGGGTAGTGTTTTAGGGTTTTGGGTAGTGTTGTAGTGTTTGCGAAGTGTATGGTCATGCTGGGGGGTAGTGTTTTAGGGTTTTGGGTAGTGTTGTAGTGTTTGCGTAGTGTAGGGTCATGCTGGGGGTAGTGTTTTAGGGTTTAGGGTAGTGTTGTAGTGTTTGCGTAGTGTAGGGTCATGCTGGGGGTAGTGTTTTAGGGTTTAGGGTAGTGTTGTAGTGTTTGCGTAGTGTAGGGTCATGCTGGGGGTAGTGTTTTAGGGTTTAGGGTAGTGTTGTAGTGTTTGCGTAGTGTAGGGTCATGCTGGGGGTAGTGTTTTAGGGTTTAGGGTAGTGTTGTAGTGTTTGCGTAGTGTAGGGTCATGCTGGGGTGTAGTGTTTTAGGGTTTTGGGTAGTGTTGTAGTGTTTGCGTAGTGTAGGGTCATGCTGGGGGTAGTGTTTTAGGGTTTAGGGTAGTGTTGTAGTGTTTGCGTAGTGTAGGGTCATGCTGGGGGTAGTGTTTTAGGGTTTTGGGTAGTGTTGTAGTGTTTGCGTAGTGTAGGGTCATGCTGGGGGGTAGTGTTTTAGGGTTTTGGGTAGTGTTGTAGTGTTTGCGTAGTGTAGGGTCATGCTGAGGGTAGTGTTTTAGGGTTTAGGGTAGTGTTGTAGTGTTTGCGTAGTGTAGGGTCATGCTGGGGGTAGTGTTTTAGGGTTTAGGGTAGTGTTGTAGTGTTTGCGTAGTGTAGGGTCATGCTGGGGGTAGTGTTTTAGGGTTTAGGGTAGTGTTGTAGTGTTTGCGTAGTGTAGGGTCATGCTGGGGGTAGTGTTTTAGGGTTTTGGGTAGTGTTGTAGTGTTTGCGTAGTGTAGGGTCATGCTGGGGGTAGTGTTTTAGGGTTTAGGGTAGTGTTGTAGTGTTTGCGTAGTGTAGGGTCATGCTGGGGTGTAGTGTTGTAGGGTTTTGGGTAGTGTTGTAGTGTTTGCGTAGTGTAGGGTCATGCTGGGGGTAGTGTTTTAGGATTTAGGTTAGTGTTGTAGTGTTTGCGTAGTGTAGGGTCATGCTGGGGGTAGTGTTTTAGGGTTTAGGGTTGTGTTGTAGTGTTTGCGTAGTGTAGGGTCATGCTGGGGGTAGTGTTTTAGGGTTTAGGGTTGTGTTGTAGTGTTTGCGTAGTGTAGGGTCATGCTGGGGGTAGTGTTTTAGGGTTTAGGGTAGTGTTGTAGTGTTTGCGTAGTGTAGGGTCATGCTGGGGTGTAGTGTTTTAGGGTTTTGGGTAGTGTTGTAGTGTTTGCGTAGTGTAGGGTCATGCTGGGGGTAGTGTTTTAGGGTTTAGGGTAGTGTTGTAGTGTTTGTGTAGTGTAGGGTCATGCTGGGGGTAGTGTTTTAGGGTTTAGGGTAGTGTTGTAGTGTTTGTGTAGTGTAGGGTCATGCTGGGGGTAGTGTTTTAGGGTTTAGGGTAGTGTTGTAGTGTTTGTGTAGTGTAGGGTCATGCTGGGGGTAGTGTTTTAGGGTTTAGGGTAGTGTTGTACTGTTTGTGTAGTGTAGGGTCATGCTGGGGGTAGTGTTTTAGGGTTTAGGGTAGTTTAGTTGTTTAGTGTATGCTAAAGGCATATTCGTTCTAAAAGTTTTCGTTATTTTAATTTGCGGCCTAATAGTACATGCGGGATTTTTTTTGCGGACTGATGGTATGCGGGATTTCGTCATATATTCGCTAATCATACTTTCTATGGCAAAATGAACCCCCTCATTTTGTTCCTTTTTAAATTAAATGTTTTAAGAGTTACCACTTTATTCCAATCAAGATGGCTTCAGGTGTGCCATACCTTTGTAATAAGTAGGACTGTTAGCACTCTAGTTGTTCTTTAGAACACTCTGGGACAATCTGTCATTGGGCTATAGTTGGGCTACATCTGGCTGATATTTGGGCTACATTTGGTTTTTTGTCTCTGGTGGCCATCTTTGGGCTACATTGGGCTACATTGGGCTACATTGGGCTACATTTGGGCTCCAACATATATATAGCCCAATGTAGCCCAATTTATATTTTTCAAAGTTAATTTTCGTAAAAACCACTGGAGCCTATATCTTGAGACATAGCAAAGGCACATCGGGCTACCAGTCCCTACAATTTTGCCAAGTTTGGTGTAAATCCATTCAGCCGTTCAGGCTAAAAGTGAGGCCAACCGCCCTATGGAAAATTGCATGGGAAAAACACGTTTTGGGACCCCCCTTTTTTCTCGGCCCCCCCTTGACGAAAACCCCCCAAATTTTCAGGGGCTGCTCAGAAACAAAATGTTCCATTTTCCTGAAAATTTCAGCCAATTCTGTCCTCATAAGCCAAAGTTATTCGACATAGAATTTTCAAAAATCCCATAGGAAAAAAATCCTAACTATATATACCTACTGGCTATCGCCAGTAGGTAATATATATATATATATATATATATATATATATATATATATTTTACCTACTGGCGGTCGCCAGTAGGTAGTTATAGTTAGGATTTTTTTCAATGCAAAATCTCAAAATTCTATTTGGAATAACTTTGGCGCCGGTTGACGAATCTGCCTGAAAATTTCCTCAAATTTGCCTCGCGGAGCTCCGGTCCTTCCTTGAAAGTTTGGGTGGGATTCGTGAAGTGGGGGCAGAGGTAAAAGGGGGGTCCCAAAACGTGTTTTCCCCATGTTAATTTCCATAGGGCAGTCGAACTCACTTTTAGCCTGAACGGCTGAATGGATTTCCACCAAACTTGGCAAAATTGTAGGGACTGGTAGCCCGATGTGCCTTTGCTATGTCTCAAGATATGTGCTCCAGTGGTTTTTGAGTAATTTAGGTTCAAAAAAATATATATATCTATAGGCGCGCCCCGGTAGTCGCACCGGGGCGCGTACCGGGCGCGCTACGTGACCTGCGTGTGGAAAGCTGATTGGCTCTCGGGTGTCTGTAAACATTCCAAACAGTCCAGAGCGGCCGCCATCTTGTGTCTCGGTAGGATCGAGACACAAGAGGTGGCTAAAACAAAGGGGGAATTGACCATAATGGGGCAGAGTAGACCCCCCCTTGACCTCCTAGGTTTGATGTGGGGGCCATAAAAGGGCCCCGTGGGGCAAAAACCAAATAAAAACATTTTTTAGATTTTCGCGGGGGGAGCGCCCGGTACGCGCACCGGGGAGCGTACCGGTGCGCGTACCATGGGGAAAAAGAATGACAGTTTTTAAAAAAAGTAGCTGTTAAAAAAAAAGTCTTTTTGTTGTTTTTTTTATATATATATATATACATACACATACATATACAAAAATGCATATGCATATATATGCATATATGTGTATATGTGTGCGTGTAGAGAGAGGTAGAGAGGTAGAGGTGTAGAGGTAGAGAGGTAGAGGTAGAGAGGTAGCGGTAGAGAGGTAGAGACTAGTAGAGAGAGAAGTAGAGAGAGGTAGAGAGGTAGAGAGTAGAGAGTGAGTAATAGAGAGTAGCGAGTGAGTAGTAGAGAGTAGTAGAGAGCAGTAGAGAGAGTAGCAGAGAGTGAGTAGTAGAGAGTAGTAGAGTGAATAGTAGAGTGAGTAGTAGAGAGCAGTAGAGATTGAGTAGTAGAGAGTGAGTAGTAGAGAGTAGTAGAGTGAGTAGTAGAGAGCAGTAGAGAGTGAGTAGTAGAGAGTAGTAAAGAGTGAGTAGTAGAGAGTAGTAGAGAGTGAGTAGTAGAGAGTGAGTAGTAGAGAGTAGTAGAGTGAGTAGCAGAGAGAATAGTAGAGAGTAGTAGAGTGAGTAGTAGAGACTAGTAGAGAGAGAGTAGTAGAGAGTGAGTAGTAGAGAGTACTAGAGAGTGAGTAGTAGAGTGAGTAGTAGAGAGTGAGTAGTAGAGACAGAGTAGTAGAGAGTGAGTAGTAGAGAGTAGTAGAGAGTGAGAAGTAGAGAGTGAGTAGTAGAGAGTAGTAGTGAGTAGTAAAGAGTGAGTAGTAGAGAGAGAGTAGTAGAGAGTGAGTAGTAAAGAGTAGTAGATAGTGAGTAGTAGGGAGTAGTGAGTAGTGAGTAGTAGGGAGTGAGTAGTAGAGAGTGAGTATTTGAGAGTAGTGGAGTAGGAGAGAGTAAGTAGTAGAGAGTAGTGGAGAATATTCCAAAGTTTGGCACAGCACCACTTGCACAATGAGTCCAATCCAATCATATCACTTAGAGTCCTTATTGAAGCGCTGAATCTTGGTGAATATTCAAATGCTTTTATTTTCCTTAAGTTTATGTACCACAGCCAGCCGAAACATTTCGTTCTTTATAACAGAACTTCTTCAGGGCGTTCTTATTTCCTTCAAGTTGTGTCGGTATCCTGTTGTCATATAACTAGATATTTCTTCCAAATGTTAGACGAGACGTAAGTACATTCTTATTCAAAGTGACTAGGTATCAATTTTACCCACACAATTCGGGCAGACTTGAGTAATTTATAGCATCCTCAAAGTTATTCTTTAAAAAATTCCAAAGTATAGGACATGATAATCCAAATCCAAATGTTTCTCAAGAAAAGTCATTTTCAATCGTTCGGAATATCGGTGTTTGGGCAGATATGACCCAGGGACCCCCAGTATTCAAGGGGAATTAGTCCCCCCTCTGCAAACGCGCCAGTGGCCTTCATTGCAGAAAGGTGCAAAAAGGTTGTTGCCTCATTACACCTCGCTGCAATGCAGCCCCCTGGCGCATACTGGAGGCTTCTGGTGGGCTAGTTGGCCCCCAGGGACCCCCAGTATGCAAGGGGAATTAGTTCCCCCTCTGCAAATGCGGCAGGGGGCTGCGTTGCAGAGAGGTGTAAAAAGGGGCATAGCCTCATTACACCTCTGCAATGCAGCCCCCTGGCGCATACTGGAGGTTCCAGGTGGGCTAGTTGGCCCCCAGGGGCCCCCAGTATGCAAGGGGAATTAGTTCCCCCTCTTCAAACATGCACGGGGGCTGCGTTGCAGAGAGGTGTAAAAAGGGTCGTGGCTTCATTACACCTCTCTGCAATGCAGTCCTGGTGCATACTGGAGATTCCTGGTGGGCTTTCAGGTCTTATATAGTTAGGAATTAGCATTAAAAAAAACCTTTGAAATTCACTGAAAAAAACATAGGTTTCACACCAGTTATAGTTAGGAATTAGCATTTAAAAAACCTATTAAATTCACTGAAAAAAACATAGGTTTCACACCAGTTATAGTTAGCTGGAAATTTTACTGACATAAAACCATTGAAATTCCCACGTTATAGTTAGTTGGACTCACTATAACTTGCACGCCTGCAATGCTGATGATGTCACATATTACATCACTCATGACATGGTCAGTGACATCACTCATGACATCAATGATGACACCATCCTTTTGACAGAGTGACAGACCTCTTTTCAGTGTAATGTAACCCTTAAAACACATATTCAAAAAAATAAATTAACATTTTCAAAAAAATTGAGATACCCATACCAGTTACAACAAACAATTCAGTAATTCCACCATCTATATACACATCCACTCATTCACCAACAGTTCTATATAGTCACTCATACATATACTCACTCATCATATGTAGTGATACACCTATACATCCTGTTACACACCTACAGTCATCCAAAAGTTACTCACACACACACTCATACATGCAAATAAACTATTGAATATCCATTTATTTGCATACACAACTATACACACACTACCACTTTACTTCTATGGAAATTTACACAGACTTACTCTCTTAAACAATCACTTATAGAAACACATACTTATTTAAACAGAAACTCTTACAATCTCTCGCTCTCACAATAACTCACTTATATACATCAATACTCACATATAATAGATTAAAACATATGTAGTTACTGATAAAGACACCAGTGAGACAGTCATTCACTCACTAACACACACATATACACACTTATCCACCCATACAGTCCTGCACATATGCTGTCTTCAAAACACATACAAACAGTGAGTCAGTCACTAACCCATGCAGCCACTTATACACAAAGTGAAACACTGATACTTATATTTCAATATTTAAAAGTTACTCGCTAATATATGTATTCACTGAGATACACTCAAGAAGGCAGTTAACAAATCATTTTTTTTAAAAACATCCATTTACACACTTATTTAACCATTTATTCTTCCATCGACCTTTACAAGTACATATATAAAACAAATTTATTTTTCAGAAAGACACACATTCACTGGATGGTGTCATCAGTGATGTCATGAGTGATGTCACTGACCATGTCATGAGTGATGTAATATGTGACATCATCCGCAGTGCATTGCAGGCGCGCAAGTTATAGTGAGTCCAACTAACTATAACGTGGGAATTTCAATGGTTTTATGTCAGTAAAATTTCCAGCTAACTATAACTGGTGTGAAACCTATGGTTTTTTCAGTGAATTTAATAGGTTTTTTAAATGCTAATTCCTAACTATAACTGGTGTGAAACCTATGTTTTTTTCAGTGAATTTCATAGGTTTTTTAAATGCTAATTCCTAACTAAAACTGGTGTGAAACCTATGTTTTTTTCAGTGAATATATATATATATATATATATATATTCACTGAAAAAACCATAGGTTATAGACCATTTATAGTTAGGAATTTGCATTTACAAAACCTTGAAAATTCACTGAAAAAACCATAGGTTAGAGACCATATATAGTTAGCTGGACATTTTATTGACATAAAACCAATGAAATTCCATATATAGTTAGTTGCACTAACTATATATCGCGCACCCGCAATCCACTGCTGATGATGTCACATATTACATCATTCATGACATGGTCAGTGACATCACTGATGACATCACTGATGACATCTCAAATGACATCACTGATGACATCACTGATGACATCTCAAATGACATCACTGATGACATCATCTAGTGTCTGTGTGTTTTCTGTAAAGTTTAAATATGTTTTACATATTGAAGAATGAGTGGATGTATGGAAGACTGAGTGTGTGTGTGGCTGGCTGGGAGGTGTGTGACTCTGTGCATATCAATGTGTACTTGTATCAGTGATTGTATAAGAGAGTAAGTATGTGTTAGTATATGTGTGAAAAGTATGGTGTTCTGTGTTTAACTGTATAGATGAGGAAATCGAAGTGTGATTGATTCTTCACAGGACTGACTAGGTGTATGAGTGCATATGATAGTCTTGTAATAATGAGTGACTGTATGTATGAGTGATTGTATGGGTGAATGAGTGAATGTGTGTGTAGACGTAGGAATCAGTGAGTGCGTATGTAGTAACTGGTATTGGTGTGTCATGATGTCATCAGTGATGTCATTTGAGATGTCATCAGTGATGTCATTTGAGATGTCATCAGTGATGTCATCAGTGATGTCACTGAAGTATGGTGTTCTGTGTTTAACTGTATAGATGAGGAAATGGAAGTGTGATTGATTCTTTACAGGACTGACTAGATGTGTGAGTAACTCCATGGATGAGTGGCAGTGTGTGAGTGTCTGCATAGGTGTATGAGTGCATATGATAGTGTTGTAATAATGAGTGACTGTATGTATGAGTGATTGTATGGGTGAATGAGTGAATGTGTGTGTAGACGTAGGAATCAGTGAGTGCGTATGTAGTAACTGGTATTGGTGTGTCATGATGTCATCAGTGATGTCATTTGAGATGTCATCAGTGATGTCATCAGTGATGTCATTTGAGATGTCATCAGTGATGTCATCAGTGATGTCACTGACCATGTCATGAATGATGTAATATGTGACATCATCAGCAGTGGATTGCGGGTGCGCGATATATAGTTAGTGCAACTAACTATATATGGAATTTCATTGGTTTTATGTCAATAAAATGTCCAGCTAACTATATATGGTCTCTAACCTATGGTTTTTTCAGTGAATTTTCAAGGTTTTGTAAATGCAAATTCCTAACTATATATGGTCTATAACCTATGGTTTTTTCAGTGAATTTCATTGGTTTTTTAAAAGCTAATATCTATAGCTGTAAAATATATTCTTTATTACGTGACGTATCACGTAGCCACGTGAGACGCCTCATGACGCGTCGCATAACCGTGACGTATCGGCTCTGCAGCGCAAACAAAACCCGTAACGTAAGCGTGCCGGAGCACGCTTACAGATATATATATTTTTTTTAACCTTAATTAGACAAAATCCACACGTGCACATATCGTGAGGCCTTGCAAAGGCACATCAAACAAACAGTCCCTACAATTTTGTCAAGTTTGCTGGAAATCTATTCCCTTAATTTTTTTTTTACTGTTTCTCTTGGTTTTCCCTTCGTTACGCTTACCGGGACGCTACCCGGTACGCGAACCGGACGCTCCAAAAACACAAGATGGCGGACTCCCGTTACGCTGCCGGTTAGCTGCCCGGTTCGCGTACCGGGAAGCGCCTCTACCGCGAAAAATCGCGGGGGACTTTAATATCCCCCTCATCAATCCTAGGGGGTCAGGAGGGGTTTACCTTGCCCCCTTTCCTTCATTTCCCCCTTCTTTTTTCACCACATCTTGTCTCTCGAACCTACCGAGAGACAAGATGGCGGCCGCTCCGGACTGTTTACAATGTTGACAGCTACGCTGCCGGTTAGCTGCCCGGTTAGCTGCCCGGTGAGCTGCCCGGTTCGCGTACCGGGACGCGCCTCTACGGCGTAAAATAGCAAAAAAATTATTTTATTTTTTTTTGCCCCGCAGGGCACTTTAATATCCCCCTCATCAATCCTAGGGGGTCAGGAGTGGTCTACCTTGCCCCCTTTCCTTCATTTCCCCCTTCGTTTTTCACCACATCTTGTCTCTCAATCGTATCGAGAGACAAGATGGCGGCCGCTCCGGACTGTTTAGAATGTTGACAGACACCGGAGAGCCAATCAGCTTCGCTTCGCGAAGTTCCGTTACGCGTCAGGTACGCAAACCGGGGCGCTAACCGGAGCGCTGTCACAGATATATATATTTTTTTAAACGTTAATTTCTCAAAATCCACTGGAGCACATATATTGAGACATAGCAAAGGCACGTCGGGCAAACCATATCTACAATTTTGCCAAGTTTCATGTAAATCTATTCAGCCGTTCGAGCTAAAAGTGAGTCCAACCGCCCTATGGAAAAATGAATGGGAAAAACGTGTTTTGGGACCCCCCTTGTTTCTCGGCCCCCCCCTTGACGAACCCCCCCCCAAATTTTCAGGGGCTGGTCAGAAACGAAATGTGCCATTTTCCTGAAAATTTCAGCCAATTCCGTCCACAAACGCCAAAGTTACTAGACATAGAATTTTCAGAAATCCCATAGAGAAAAAATCCTAACTATATATACCCACTGGCTATCGCCAGTAGGTAATATACATATATAAACATATATAATCTGCATATCTATATAAATATAAATGCATGCATACATATACATATATGCATACATATGCATGTTATTTACATGAAAGTTTTAAAAACACTAATAAAAGCAAAGCTAAAAAGCCACCTCATTACAAACAGAATGGCTTTAACTTAAACGAGGGCGAGATCTATTGCATTTTCAATGCTTGTTTACTTTGGTTCTATCAAGAAGGCATTCAGATGTTTCACACATTTGCCATAAATTCTGAATGTTAGCACTCTAGTTGCTCATTAGATCACTGTAGTAAAGCTAGTGCTCACCAGGGAAGTCTGCTGCTAATCATGGTTTGCAGCCATTTTCCCGCATTTTTTATCCCGCAGACTTTCAGTCCGCATACCATTATCCCGCAAGGTCATTGACCTCGCATACCATTATCCCGCATTTTTTCAAAACGCATGTGCATTTATCGCGCATGCCTTTACAAAGAATTACGTTTTAAAGGCATGTATAGTAAATGCATTTGCGTTGTGAAAACCACGATGACGAGAGAGGTACGTGGGTTTGTGTTAATTTTTTCGTGGGTTAGTGATTGTGTAGTGTAGTGTAGTGTTGTGTAGTGTAGTGTTGTGTTAGTGAAGTGTAGAGTTGTGGTGGTTGTTTAGTGTAGGGTCATGCTGGGGGTAGTGTTTTAGGGTTTAGGGTTGTGTTGTAGTGTTTGCGTAGTGTAGGGTCATGCTGGGGGTAGTGTTTTAGGGTTTAGGGTAGTGTTGTAGTGTTTGCGTAGTGTAGGGTCATGCTGGGGGTAGTGTTTTAGGGTTTAGGGTTGTGTTGTAGTGTTTGCGTAGTGTAGGGTCATGCTGGGGCTAGTGTTTTAGGGTTTAGGTTAGTGTTGTAGTGTTTGCGTAGTGTAGGGTCATGCTGGGCGTAGTGTTTTAGGGTTTAGGATAGTGTTGTAGTGTTTGCGTAGTGTAGGGTCATGCTGGGGGTAGTGTTTTAGGGTTTTGGGTAGTGTTGTAGTGTTTGCGTAGTGTAGGGTCATGCTGGGGTGTAGTATTTTAGGGTTTAGGGTAGTGTTGTAGTGTTTGCGTAGTGTAGGGTCATGCTGGGGGTAGTGTTTTAGGGTTTTGGGTAGTGTTGTAGTGTTTGCGTAGTGTAGGGTCATGCTGGGGTGTAGTGTTTTAGGGTTTTGGGTAGTGTTGTAGTGTTTGCGTAGTGTAGGGTCATGCTGGGGTGTAGTGTTTTAGGGTTTTGGGTAGTGTTGTAGTGTTTGCGTAGTGAAGGGTCATGCTGGGGGTAGTGTTTTAGGGTTTTGGGTAGTGTTGTAGTGTTTGCGTAGTGTAGGGTCATGCTGGGGGTAGTGTTTTAGGGTTTTGGGTAGTGTTGTAGTGTTTGCGTAGTGTAGGGTCATGCTGGGGGGTAGTGTTTTAGGGTTTTGGGTAGTGTTGTAGTGTTTGCGTAGTGTAGGGTCATGCTGGGGGTAGTGTTTTAGGGTTTAGGGTAGTGTTATAGTGTTTGCGTAGTGTAGGGTCATGCTGGGGGTAGTGTTTTAGGGTTTAGGGTAGTGTTGTAGTGTTTGCGTAGTGTAGGGTCATGCTGGGGGTAGTGTTTTAGGGTTTAGGGTAGTGTTGTAGTGTTTGCGTAGTGTAGGGTCATGCTGGGGGTAGTGTTTTAGGGTTTAGGGTAGTGTTGTAGTGTTTGCGTAGTGTAGGGTCATGCTGGGGTGTAGTGTTTTAGGGTTTTGGGTAGTGTTGTAGTGTTTGCGTAGTGTAGGGTCATGCTGGGGGTAGTGTTTTAGGGTTTAGGGTAGTGTTGTAGTGTTTGCGTAGTGTAGGGTCATGCTGGGGTGTAGTGTTTTAGGGTTTTGGGTAGTGTTTGCGTAGTGTAGAGTCATGCTGGGGGTAGTGTTTTAGGGTTTAGGGTAGTGTTGTAGTGTTTGCGTAGTGTAGGGTCATGCTGGGGGTAGTGTTTTAGGGTTTAGGGTTGTGTTGTAGTGTTTGCGTAGTGTAGGGTCATGCTGGGGGTAGTGTTTTAGGGTTTAGGGTTGTGTTGTAGTGTTTGTGTAGTGTAGGGTCATGCTGGGGGTAGTGTTTTAGGGTTTAGGGTAGTGTTGTAGTGTTTGCGTAGTGTAGGGTCATGCTGGGGTGTAGTGTTTTAGGGTTTTGGGTAGTGTTGTAGTGTTTGCGTAGTGTAGGGTCATGCTGGGGGTAGTGTTTTAGGGTTTAGGGTAGTGTTGTACTGTTTGTGTAGTGTAGGGTCATGCTGGGGGTAGTGTTTTAGGGTTTAGGGTAGTTTAGTTGTTTAGTGTACGCTAAAGGCATATTCGTTCTAAAAGTTTTCGTTATTATAATTTGCGGCCTAATAGTACATGCGGGATTTTTTTTGCGGACTGATGGTATGCGGGATTTCGTCATATATTCGCTAATCATACTTTCTATGGCAAAATGAACCCCCTCATTTTGTTCCTTTTTAAATTAAATGTTTTAAGAGTTACCACTTTATTCCAATCAAGATGGCTTCAGGTGTGCCATACCTTTGTAATAAGTAGGACTGTTAGCACTCTAGTTGTTCTTTAGAACACTCTGGGACATTCTGTCATTGGGCTATAGTTGGGCTACATCTGGCTGATATTTGGGCTACATTTGTTTTTTTTGTCTCTGGTGGCCATCTTTGGGCTACATTGGGCTACATTGGGCTACATTGGGCTACATTGGGCTACATTTGGGCTCCAACATATATATAGCCCAATGTAGCCCAATATATATTTTTCAAAGTTAATTTTCGTAAAAACCACTGGAGCCTATATCTTGAGACATAGCAAAGGCACATCGGGCTACCAGTCCCTACAATTTTGCCAAGTTTGGTGTAAATCCATTCAGCCGTTCAGGCTAAAAGTGAGGCCAACCGCCCTATGGAAAATTGCATGGGAAAAACACGTTTTAGGACCCCCCTTTTTTCTCGGCCCCCCCTTGACGAAACCCCCCCAAATTTCCAGGGGCTGCTCAGAAACAAAATGTTCCATTTTCCTGAAAATTTCAGCCAATTCTGTCCTCAAACGCCAAAGTTATTCGACATAGAATTTTCAAAAATCCCATAGGAAAAAAATCCTAACTATATATATATATATATATATATATTCTCACACGCACAGGTAGCCCACAAGAAGTTGAGACCGCAGACATTTCATGGGCTTGCTGATTTATTGGCGAAATGCAAGCAGGCAGCAAGAAACAAAACAGGCATCAGTTTTCATAGCGCCAGACGCGTTTCGAGAGTCTTCACTCCCTTCTTCAATGGCAAGTAATCCAACTGCGAAAGCAAAGTTCATTCCACACCTGTTGTATTTAAATTACCCGCCCTGATGGGCGTGGCTCTCCCACAGCCTTCTGGTAATTGTGGTCCGAAATGTTCATATCCCCAGTGGGCATGCTTTCATCCAGGGAAAATAAAACAGTTTGTTCCCCTCGTGGGTTGATGAAAGTCTTGTGAGCTGCCTGCCCCGCTTTCCAAACGCCAATAGAAGCTTCAAAGCGGCGCCATCCTGCACACGGCGTCAAACTTTGCATGTCTCCCGGCACAGCCGACCTGATGTCAGCCAGCAGGGACCCGCTGCAGCGGTGGGTCCAACTTCGCGGCTGGGCAACAGCCGCTATTTATTCTCACACGCACAGGTAGCCCACAAGAAGTTGAGACCGCAGACATTTCATGGGCTTGCTGATTTATTGGCGAAATGCAAGCAGGCAGCAAGAAACAAAACAGGCATCAGTTTTCATAGCGCCAGACGCGTTTCGAGAGTCTTCACTCCCTTCTTCAATGGCAAGTAATCCAACTGCGAAAGCAAAGTTCATTCCACACCTGTTGTATTTAAATTACCCGCCCTGATGGGCGTGGCTCTCCCACAGCCTTCTGGTAATTGTGGTCCGAAATGTTCATATCCCCAGTGGGCATGCTTTCATCCAGGGAAAATAAAACAGTTTGTTCCCCTCGTGGGTTGATGAAAGTCTTGTGAGCTGCCTGCCCCGCTTTCCAAACGCCAATAGAAGCTTCAAAGCGGCGCCATCCTGCACACAGCGTCAAACTTTGCATGTCTCCCGGCACAGCCGACCTGATGTCAGCCAGCAGGGACCCGCTGCAGCGGTGGGTCCAACTTCGCGGCTGGGCAACAGCCGCTATTTATTCTCACACGCACAGGTAGCCCACAAGAAGTTGAGACCGCAGACATTTCATGGGCTTGCTGATTTATTGGCGAAATGCAAGCAGGCAGCAAGAAACAAAACAGGCATCAGTTTTCATAGCGCCAGACGCGTTTCGAGAGTCTTCACTCCCTTCTTCAATGGCAAGTAATCCAACTGCGAAAGCAAAGTTCATTCCACACCTGTTGTATTTAAATTACCCGCCCTGATGGGCGTGGCTCTCCCACAGCCTTCTGGTAATTGTGGTCCGAAATGTTCATATCCCCAGTGGGCATGCTTTCATCCAGGGAAAATAAAACAGTTTGTTCCCCTCGTGGGTTGATGAAAGTCTTGTGAGCTGCCTGCCCCGCTTTCCAAACGCCAATAGAAGCTTCAAAGCGGCGCCATCCTGCACACGGCGTCAAACTTTGCATGTCTCCCGGCACAGCCGACCTGATGTCAGCCAGCAGGGACCCGCTGCAGCGGTGGGTCCAACTTCGCGGCTGGGCAACAGCCGCTATTTATTCTCACACGCACAGGTAGCCCACAAGAAGTTGAGACCGCAGACATTTCATGGGCTTGCTGATTTATTGGCGAAATGCAAGCAGGCAGCAAGAAACAAAACAGGCATCAGTTTTCATAGCGCCAGACGCGTTTCGAGAGTCTTCACTCCCTTCTTCAATGGCAAGTAATCCAACTGCGAAAGCAAAGTTCATTCCACACCTGTTGTATTTAAATTACCCGCCCTGATGGGCGTGGCTCTCCCACAGCCTTCTGGTAATTGTGGTCCGAAATGTTCATATCCCCAGTGGGCATGCTTTCATCCAGGGAAAATAAAACAGTTTGTTCCCCTCGTGGGTTGATGAAAGTCTTGTGAGCTGCCTGCCCCGCTTTCCAAACGCCAATAGAAGCTTCAAAGCGGCGCCATCCTGCACACGGCGTCAAACTTTGCATGTCTCCCGGCACAGCCGACCTGATGTCAGCCAGCAGGGACCCGCTGCAGCGGTGGGTCCAACTTCGCGGCTGGGCAACAGCCGCTATTTATTCTCACACGCACAGGTAGCCCACAAGAAGTTGAGACCGCAGACATTTCATGGGCTTGCTGATTTATTGGCGAAATGCAAGCAGGCAGCAAGAAACAAAACAGGCATCAGTTTTCATAGCGCCAGACGCGTTTCGAGAGTCTTCACTCCCTTCTTCAATGGCAAGTAATCCAACTGCGAAAGCAAAGTTCATTCCACACCTGTTGTATTTAAATTACCCGCCCTGATGGGCGTGGCTCTCCCACAGCCTTCTGGTAATTGTGGTCCGAAATGTTCATATCCCCAGTGGGCATGCTTTCATCCAGGGAAAATAAAACAGTTTGTTCCCCTCGTGGGTTGATGAAAGTCTTGTGAGCTGCCTGCCCCGCTTTCCAAACGCCAATAGAAGCTTCAAAGCGGCGCCATCCTGCACACGGCGTCAAACTTTGCATGTCTCCCGGCACAGCCGACCTGATGTCAGCCAGCAGGGACCCGCTGCAGCGGTGGGTCCAACTTCGCGGCTGGGCAACAGCCGCTATTTATTCTCACACGCACAGGTAGCCCACAAGAAGTTGAGACCGCAGACATTTCATGGGCTTGCTGATTTATTGGCGAAATGCAAGCAGGCAGCAAGAAACAAAACAGGCATCAGTTTTCATAGCGCCAGACGCGTTTCGAGAGTCTTCACTCCCTTCTTCAATGGCAAGTAATCCAACTGCGAAAGCAAAGTTCATTCCACACCTGTTGTATTTAAATTACCCGCCCTGATGGGCGTGGCTCTCCCACAGCCTTCTGGTAATTGTGGTCCGAAATGTTCATATCCCCAGTGGGCATGCTTTCATCCAGGGAAAATAAAACAGTTTGTTCCCCTCGTGGGTTGATGAAAGTCTTGTGAGCTGCCTGCCCCGCTTTCCAAACGCCAATAGAAGCTTCAAAGCGGCGCCATCCTGCACACGGCGTCAAACTTTGCATGTCTCCCCTTTCGCAGTTGGATTACTTGCCATTGAAGAAGGGAGTGAAGACTCTCGAAACGCGTCTGGCGCTATGAAAACTGATGCCTGTTTTGTTTCTTGCTGCCTGCTTGCATTTCGCCAATAAATCAGCAAGCCCATGAAATGTCTGCGGTCTCAACTTCTTGTGGGATACCTGTGCGTGTGAGAATAAATAGCGGCTGTTGCCCAGCCGCGAAGTTGGACCCACCGCTGCAGCGGGTCCCTGCTGGCTGACATCAGGTCGGCTGTGCCGGGAGACATGCAAAGTTTGACGCCGTGTGCAGGATGGCGCCGCTTTGAAGCTTCTATTGGCGTTTGGAAAGCGGGACAGGCAGCTCACAAGACTTTCATCAACCCACGAGGGGAACAAACTGTTTTATTTTCCCTGGATGAAAGCATGCCCACTGGGGATATGAACATTTCGGACCACAATTACCAGAAGGCTGTGGGAGAGCCACGCCCATCAGGGCGGGTAATTTAAATACAACAGGTGTGGAATGAACTTTGCTTTCGCAGTTGGATTACTTGCCATTGAAGAAGGGAGTGAAGACTCTCGAAACGCGTCTGGCGCTATGAAAACTGATGCCTGTTTTGTTTCTTGCTGCCTGCTTGCATTTCGCCAATAAATCAGCAAGCCCATGAAATGTCTGCGGTCTCAACTTCTTGTGGGCTACCTGTGCGTGTGAGAATAAATAGCGGCTGTTGCCCAGCCGCGAAGTTGGACCCACCGCTGCAGCGGGTCCCTGCTGGCTGACATCAGGTCGGCTGTGCCGGGAGACATGCAAAGTTTGACGCCGTGTGCAGGATGGCGCCGCTTTGAAGCTTCTATTGGCGTTTGGAAAGCGGGGCAGGCAGCTCACAAGACTTTCATCAACCCACGAGGGGAACAAACTGTTTTATTTTCCCTGGATGAAAGCATGCCCACTGGGGATATGAACATTTCGGACCACAATTACCAGAAGGCTGTGGGAGAGCCACGCCCATCAGGGCGGGTAATTTAAATACAACAGGTGTGGAATGAACTTTGCTTTCGCAGTTGGATTACTTGCCATTGAAGAAGGGAGTGAAGACTCTCGAAACGCGTCTGGCGCTATGAAAACTGATGCCTGTTTTGTTTCTTGCTGCCTGCTTGCATTTCGCCAATAAATCAGCAAGCCCATGAAATGTCTGCGGTCTCAACTTCTTGTGGGCTACCTGTGCGTGTGAGAATATATATATATATATATATATTTGTGTGTGTGTGTTTGTATATATATATATATATGTGTGTGTGTGTTTGTACATATATATATATATATCTAGACATGCTTTCTTTCTTAATGTGCCCCGCGTCTAGACGCATTAGTTGTTCCACAGGCGTTTTATTTTTATTTATATTTAGAAACGCGCCGAGAGCAGTCATTTACTGACTCGCTGGGTATGGGGATTTTACTCCTGTTTAAGATGGTATTAGCACACGGTAATATTGACTCGGCCGTACACAATGTGGCATATTTTCCACTGCTTTGTGTACTCATACGCTCGGATGACTGCATCTGGGGACGCCACAGGCATCGATTTGAGCTTCCAGGATACATATGCGGGAGGACTGGGGCTATCAATGGCTTCAGTAGACAGGCAGCAAATATATAGTCTGCTTACACTTGCGGTACTTACTCGAGTAAAACATAATGTCACACGTGCTTTGCTGCATTTAAGCATGGGCGGAAAATCCGTTACGCTCGCGGATTTTGCGGATTTTCGGTAAATTCGCAATCCGCGAACGCTCGCGAATTTACCGAAAATCCAAAAATTCGCAAGCAGCGGATTTTTTTTTCTTGGTGATACAATTTTGCGGCGTGCGGTCTAAGTTCGCAATTGCGAACATGTAGGTGCGGCGGGCAGCAACAATCTCGCACTCGCGAAATTACCAAAATTGCAATTCTGCACAAGAAATCTACTAGCAAGCAGCATAGACCTTCTGAAAATGATGATTTTTATCAGAATAACTCCTCAGGTTGACATTTGCCTGCACTTTTTTGGATTTGAGGCCTTTTGATTTTCTTTGGATAACTTTTGGATTAGAAATCAACTTTCTCATATAAGCTTGATGGGGCATTACAGTTGCTGTAATGCTGTTCTGCAGAAAAACGAGTTTTGCAAAAGTGAAAGCAGGTTCAAAAGTTCAAACTCATCATTAGTAACCGTTCCCTGTAGTGCTTCCTGACAAGGGCCCCTCCAGAGTTCAGTTGCTAGTTGCAACAATTGTATGACCCTGCTCTGACCCTCACAGCAGGCTCATAGAATAGCTACAAGTAGGCCACAAAGGTCCTGGAAAAAAAACCTGCACTGCAACAGAAAGCAAATTACAGATAAGGAAGCAGGTGCCAGACTGGAATTTTAAAACAGTGACACATTAATAAATCAACCCCAAATTAATTCATGTCAGTTGAAGCAGGCAGGTCTGCTTGCTTTTTCCCCCCATAATCTACAGTGATGATGAACCAGAGGGTGGCATTGATGTACCAGAGGGTGGCATGGGTGAAACAGAGGGTGGCAGGGGTGAAACAGAGGGTGTTGGGAACCTGTGATGATGAACCAGACGTAGAAACAACATAATCGTGACCGTTGCGAGCCGACATGTAAGTTTGCAATTGCGAACTGGTACAAAACCCTCGCGAACTGTCAGAAATCCTTGCGAACTGGCAGAAATCCTTGCGAACACAAAAAAAAATCTGCAAATTCGCGAGAATTCGCGGATTTTGCGGATTGCGAGTTCGCAAATTCGCAAAATTCGCGAACGCCAGATTCGCAAAATTCGCCCATGCTTAACTGCATTTTGCCCACAGTCATATGCTACAAAACTCCTCAGTCGCCACTATGAACATAGTAGAAACACTGCAACTAACACACATGTATAAATATCACCCTTTCACCAGTACAGCGCTATGTGATCAAGGCTGCATGTCTGGCGACTGAAACTCATCATTTGGACACTTGATGCTCAAATAAATCATCATTTAACTTTCTAACTTTGCCTTTGGAGTCTGTTTCCTGGTGTTGCGTCTTTCTTTGGATGGTGGTACCCCTGTGATCCTGCTGTGGAATATATATATCTATATCTATAGCAATCTCCAGAACACTCAGGTTCACTTTTGGGACAGCTTCATTGTGGCTCACAAGAGACCCTGTAAGGCTTTACAAACACAGGCCCCCCTAACCATTTTTTTTTTTAGAAAAGAAAGACAGGATGTGGCCATGTACCGGGGAAGGGGTCCCCGGGCAATATCGGCCTCAGGAGGGGGGCTGTGCGGCCCCTCTCCCCCAAAAAAAGAGGGCAGACCCCAGGGGATGGGGTCCCCGGGGTTGAAAACTGCCTGGGAGAGATGTCGTGCGGCCCCCCTCCTGTAAAAAAAAAGTAGCAAAGGCCCAGCCCCAGGGACTGGGATGCCTGGGGCAGAAATTGGCATAGGGAGGGGTGCCATGTTGGCCCCTCACATTTTAATACAAAAAAAATGGATCAGCCCCACAGATGGTTTCCTCGGGGCCCCAAAATATCAAGATTAGGGGGGCCACACAGCCCCCTTTCCAAGAATAAATAAAAAACGGAAGCCAGGAAGTCACAGAGGCCCGCTCCCTTTCTCCACTACTCAGCAAACGCTCCTCCTGGCATGTTCTTGGTTGGGGGATGAAGTCCCCTTCATTGATGAGGGTCCTTAGGGGCCAACTATCCCACTTGTTACCTCCAGTAAGCCCCACACAGCTGGATTGCTGGGAGGTAGTCAGAGGCCACACTCCTTTTTTCACCAGTATGCAAACACGCCTCTTAGCGTGGTGCTGGTGAAGTGATGGGGTCCCCTTGCCTCTTGAGGGCCTCAGGAGTAAAGTAGACTTCATACCCCAAGCAGCAGTGGATCTGGAGGTGCGTTTGCAAAGTGGTGGAAAAAGGGATGTGGCCTCTGACCACCTCTAAGCAATCAATCTGACAGTCACTGAATTATATTAGTGTACATTAATTCTCGGTGCACACTTTATTTATTCCATTTTGTTTATTTTTTCAAATAGTAATGTGGTGCTGCTACATCCGTTGCATTGTGTCTGACAGTGCCTTCGAATTATGCAAGACGATCAGGTCAGGCGTACCAGTCTCCGGTGGATGTGTGCACTTTTTCTAAGAAACAAAGGACTTCCTATTCCAAATTCAAAGCGAGTTTTTATGCGATAAATGAGACTTATTACCATTTTCATGCTTCATTAAATCATGCTTTTATTTAAAGATGCATTCTCTTCTTTTCTTTAAATGAACAAAAATCCATCAATAATTCATTATGTGTTTCTCAACATCTTTCACAACCCAATACATTTGGGGTCTGCATTGACCCTTCATCTGGGGTCTAAAATACAATGAAATCAAACAATAGACTTGTCAGTCCATTATTCTGGGCGTCTCCCACAAACTAAAGTATAATATGCCATGCAAATTTCAAATCATCATGATTGAACATTATAATATCTGTTAGAATGTACATGAACCCCAGGATTCAAATCATTATGATTAAACATTTAGCATGTGCAAGCTCGTACATTAATAAACAAAGGAAGGTCTGAAAAAATTGAAAATTTACTCGGGAATTGTATCATAATTCTAAACTCAGTGCGTCCTCTAGTGGCCCCCTTACTCTGTTCATTTGTGTATTTACAAAAAATTAATGTGAACTATAACCCTTTGTTAACATGGCAGATTTACGAGCTATCCGCTTTAGATGAAATTGACAAACCGTGAGGCGGCTTCCAAAGCAAAGTTGTATGTAGCGTGAACGCGTGCAAATAAAACTAACAGGATTCTTGGCGGCTCCAAATGAAGGCTGTGGATAGCGAGAGCGCATTTAAGATTTAACAACACTTTCTGCCTCTGCTTGCTGCGTGAAGCAGACTGGGAATTTTCCGTCACGGTCTTTAAAAGAAACTGGAAAAACCCATGCCCTATAAGTGCTTAGGTATTGGCAGAATGATGCAATAAGAACATAGTGCTGGATGGGTGATTGAAGAATTGCATGAGACTGACAGGAGGTATCCTACGCTGCATGGGTACTACTTCAGTATTTAATGGAGTGGACCTGCAGTGGACCTGCAGAGAGTGTGCAGATACTGCACACTCTCTGCAGTACCTTTGTGAATCAGCCCCTCAGTGTCACTATCACTAGTGCTCTCTTTGCCAACGTTTTATATTACCATTATTAAAAGAAAAAGACTTTTTGCGAGTAAGACCTGCATTAATAGTCCTCTGGAATGTTTACTTATTGCACGTTTTTTTTGTTGTGCTGTCAGAAAGAGGGAACAACGGCACTTTTGAACACTTGTACATATGTGCTCTATGCTGCACTATTTAGTGATGTTTTTTTAGATGTTTTGTGATATTTTTATAAATGAGATTTTAGGGGATGACTATTTATATTTATATTCATGATCATTTTCTTGTTTATGGTCGATTTTATTGCCTGTACTTTTATGATTTTACTAACTGAATAAAGCATTTTTACTGACAGACCCTCAGTGTATACTAAATATGACAATGTCACTATTGGAGTAGACTTTAAGCTAAAAACTTGTATATTTTAATAAAATCACACCTATTTCTTAACACTTCAGGAGCCACCATGATCCTGTTACAATATCTCAGCTGAGGATGCTCATGCATTATTATTGGTACACTGCTCATCCTTGTTTTTTTCCTCGAGTTCACTAATTGGTTTAGGCATGCAATCAGTATTTTTATAATTAACCTGGTTAAGTATTGATAAGCACTAATTAAGTATTAATGTTGAGAAGAAGTGATTGCCCACTCATTTGCAACTAACCTAGGGTCGTCTTTCGTAGCCACAGGCTGAAGAGGAGCTCATCTTGTCCCGAATTGAACTTTCTTTGTAGATCACAGTTTTAAGTGACTCTAGGGTGTATGATGAACAGAGCGCTGTGATTGATCCTCTGAGAGGTACAAGATTTTTGTCAATACAGACTCTTTAAAAAAATCAATGGCTGGCTGGTTATTCAATTTGTTTTGGAAGAACTCCTGTTCAACAGAGGTTCAGCTCGCCACAGGCAAAATTACATTGCATTTTAAATGGACGTCCTATTAACGTTGCATTTCGGTTAACGCGTGGGTTTCGGCTATCGAGTTTACATACCATTTGACATTCACAGGGTGGCGTTGGCCGAAATGTGCACATTAAATATGTCATGATTCCATCAACAGACTCTTTACCAAATGAGAAGTAGTGACTTGGAGAACACAGGTGGGGGACCGCAGTGATACCGTTCACACCTCAAACCAGATAGGCATTTACGCACTCATAAACATATATAATTGAGTATGCAAAAAACCCAATGCAAGCCAAAATCCTTGCCCAGAGAACATATCATTCACTGGCTGTATTTATTACACTTCATAAACATGACAATTTTAGTTTTCATATAAAGTTACAATATGTATAGTTAAGCATTGTGATTATGACATGGACATCACTAATACATTACATTTCCTAGAAAATACTCCACAGCTAATACATGAAATTTCCTAGCAAATATTTCAAAGGAGTCATGGGTGTCCACCCCTCAGACCCTTGTGGCATTGACTGTTCCAATTGACTTGGATCCAGGACCAAACCCTGCTGGTCACTCCATAAGTTGTGCTCTACAAGGCGAACTCACCTGCCCCCTCAAGACAGAGGGAGCTTGGGCCAGCATAACAGCTGGTCCCTCAAACAACCATGCCAGAGCCACCCAATACAGGAATTCTCCCTGGCAAGCAATGGGAGATGGGCCTTGGCAACCGGGACACAGCTTGGTTCCCTAGCGCAGCCACCATCCCCCAGTATCCCCAGGGCCGTATTATAGAGTACCCTGCCCGGGTATGGTCAATCACTGTAGCGGGCCTCCTCAGCCTTCTAGAAGTACCCCTGCCCTGGCTTGAGCTAAACACTTGAAAATCCAATTCCATCTTAAATTTGCCTTCACTTATATTTCTGATGCCCAGGTTGTGTACCAGATTTGTGGCCAAACATGACCCCTCCCCACTACCAATAATGATCAAAGGCTCTCACCAAGTGCACTCAATACAGGGATGGGAGGGCGGAAAAAAGAAGAACTCTGGTGCTTGAAAAAAGCGGCAAGGGCAATGTTGGGCTGCCGTTATTTTAACTGTCCTGCCGCCCCTGATGACTGCCCAGGCGACCCTCTGCTCATGTAGCAACAAATGGTTGCTCGCTGGGCAGCCCGTGAAATTAAAAATGTGGCCATTGTTGTCACTGAACCTGACAGGTCTGATCCGGACCACACTAGCGCCTTGGTCCCTTGCCCAGAATTTTCATGATTGTAAGTCAAAAAACAGTGATAAAATGTTCTATACTCTGACTACTACAGGATGAATGAATGGCAGTAAAGGTGAGTTTACCCATGCTTCTTGGAAGAGAAATTAATCAGTTAAATTAATTTTTCTCCGGATACTAGTACCAGAGAAGTATAGCTACAAATGACGCTGTAAGATAAAAAAAGGGATAATGGACGGAGAGGTTTTTCTTTTACTGGAATAGGTGATATTGCATACTGTTTTATTGCAATATTTAACAAAACTCCAAGAAAAGTTTGAGAAATTGCTTTAAGAGCGAATGTGCTTTGGTTTCTCACATCAGTAGTTTTTACTGAAAAAGCTTCACTCATTAAAAAGTTTCGCAAGATACCTGTAGGAGAACGGTTTGAGTAGAAAATATTGAGATATTTTCTACTAGAATCAGCATATTGCAAGACTTTTTCACATGAGAAGTGTGGGTATAAGAAAATATATAAAATCGCGTAATGCACACATTTTGAGCCTTTTTTTAAATTTTCTCCGTGTAATTAACATTTCTCTCAGTCCTAGTTAATTTGTGACTTGTGTGTTGTTAGATGAAAACTACTAGTGGAAAGTACTACATTTCAACCTAACCATTAATGAAGATAGCGTCGATTAGTTTACAATATCTCTTTAGGTGCACACACCGGCTGAATTACCATTATCTGTATGACATTTTTACTAATTAGGTTCATCTTTATTGTCTGGCTTCAAACATAGGAATCAAATATAAATTTCACTCCAAGACGGCGTCTTTTTTGCTTTTCGAGAAGGATAGACAAATATCCCTTTAAGAATTCAAAATTCAGGTTGCATCACAGTAAATATATCATTACGAATCTTTCTTTTGATTGTTTTTTACAGTATATTTTAGTGGCGTCTAACCATTTGCTGTACATTCAATAATGAAATACATAAAATACAGCGATCAGCTCTGGAGAATCAGAATAGGTGAGAGGGATTACAGCGGATATTTTAACAAGGTTTCCCTTTAGAGGTAGGATTTGAAGGGTGCAGTAAAACCTTGGAGGAGGTGTGGCCTTCTGCCTCCACTGATGAGGATCACCATGGCATTGAAAGCGCTGGCATGCATGTTCTTATTCTGCTGAGGGCATGGACGGAAATAAAGTGTGGAGGTGGCAGGTGGAAACTGCACCATCAGTGCCAAGGTTATCTAACACCAACCCACCACTAATGTCCCTCCCTGCCATTGCATGTTAAAGATGGCCAACGCATATTGTCAACCAACTCTGCCATGACGGGCATTTTGCGGGTCAGTTTCACAAGTAAGGATCTTTAAATGAGAATGGTGGCATTTTAGCCACCTCTGCAATCTTATAATCGGTGGTTGGAGGGTGTGGGTGGGTGAAAACCCTGATTGACAGCTACTACTTCCCTTCACACACGTTTATTTCCAGACCTCAGAACCTTGTCATTGGAGCTCAATGATGATGCCAGGCAAATGTCTACATTTATTGCTGTTCGTTCAAAATATATTATTTTAGTGCTAACGTTTATAAAAAAAATATAAAAAACATTAATACTGTAGCTACTTTGTTGTCTCTCAATAGAGTAGTCACATAGGAACTGAGTATAATCTATATCCATATCCATAGAAGGAGCTTCTTAAACCGCCGGATCCCATTCTTGTCCACGACAGACCACAGGAAAAATGTCTGGAATTGGCCACTTACTTCAAGAATAAAATTGACACCATTATTAGTTCTCTCCCCCCGATGATGGGAACTCCGACCCTGTCTGAAGACTTGAGTATGTCGGAAAATTTATTGACATCTTTTGGCCCCGTAACCTCAGGCGAAGTACTGAAGGTCCTCGGGAGCTTGAAGAGTGGTTCGCCTCGAGACCCAGTCCCAATGCGGTACTTAAAGCAGGCTGCCCCATCGCTAGGAGAGCCTCTGACCGATTTGGTCAATCTCTCCTTCGCTCATGGGACTGTACCACCGGACTGGAAGAGCGCAGTTGTTAAAGCGCTTCTGAAGAAGCCTGGCTTAGATCCACAGAACTTAGCCAATTTCAGGCCCATTTCCTTGCTACCAGGGGTTAGTAAGGTTGCCGAGAAACTGGTCAACCGCCAACTATCCAACTTTCTGGAGGAGAATGGGCAGTTGAGGGACTCCCAGACGGGTTTCCGACCGGGTCATGGAACCGAAACGGCTCTGCTAGCAGTGGTAGAGGAGGCCAGAAGCACTTTGGATACAGGGGGGTCAGTGGCAGTGATCCTCCTGGACCTAAGTGCGGCCTTCGATACCGTCAATCATGGAGTGCTGCTACAACGTCTAGCAGAGTCAGGTGTCACAGGAGTGGCCCTGGAATGGTTGGCCTCTTTTCTGGAGGGGCGTACCTTCGAGGTCTGGGAAGGTAACACGAAATCTCCTCCCCTTCCACTTCACTGTGGGGTGCCTCAGGGCTCATCCCTGAGCCCCACGTTATTTAACGTGTATATGGCACCCCTGGAGGGTGTGGTGTCTCCGTTTGGCCTGAAGACCATAAGCTATGCGGATGACACTCAGCTAGTGGTGGGTCTGACACAGCTGGAGAAACAGCCGGAGACGCTCCATTCATGCTTAAGAGAGGTGTTTGACTGGATGTCCAGGTCATCGCTCAAATTGAACGGCTCAAAAACCGAGCTGATGATCTTGGGCCACTCAAGTTTTGCCATCTCGCCGAGCAGCTGGCCCAGCTGTATGGGCACCCCGCCTGACCCAAAGAAGGAGATTAAGAGCCTGGGGGTCTGGCTGGAGCCTGATCTGTCCTTTAGGACACACGCCAAGAAGACCGCTGGCGTGTGTTATGGACTGCTCCGATCGGCCCGTAAGGTTCTCTTACCTGAACTCTCCCGGAAGCTGTTAGTCCAAGGTCTAATCATCTCACGCCTGGACTACAGTAATGCACTCTTCCTCGGAGCACCGGAGTCAACGTTCAAGATTCTGCAACAAGTGCAGAACGCAGCAGCTAGGCTGCTGCGGAACGTTCCGTCCAGGCAGTCAGCCAGGCCTGCTTTAAAGGCACTCCATTGGCTTCCTGTCAAAGAGAGAGTGACATTTAAGGCCCTTTGTATTGCTCACAAGAGCATACAGGGGAAAGGACCAGCTATTCTGAAGGACATGATTCGGCCCTATAAGCCCACTAGAGCTCTACGCTCCGACAATAAACACCTCCTTCAGGTAAAGAGAATTAGGAGAGCCCGATCAGGTGGCAGGAGTTTTTCTATCCATACTGCGCACGCCTGGAACTCCCTCCCACTTTCACTACGCTCTGAACCAAATTTGCTCAGGTTCCGGAAACATCTGAAAACCTACCTATTTCCAGAATAACTTCAGCTCTGTTCTGCTCGTCACAGGTAGCTTGCTCTGATTCTCTATAAGCGCTGGGATGCCCCTGGGTAACCGTGCGCGGTACAAAATTCTTTAATAATAATAATACCCCTATTATAAAGAGAGAGCCCAAACCTTTGAGGCGGGTAAGCTCAAGAAGTACAGCACCAATCACAACACCCAATACAGCATTGGAAAGGACAGTTGCAGCAGATGGACATAGGCTATACAGCTGCCCACCATATACATTACAAAGTAAAATAACCTTAGGGGTAAAGTAGTCCCTTCTGGGCGTGTGCGTTGTGCTGTCAGCGATGGGCGCAGCAATACAGTACTCCCTTGTGTGTGTGGGCGTTGTGAGAGGGGAGTGACCAAACAGCAAACAGCAATGGGCGCAGCATTCATGGTGCGCGGCATTCACGGTGCGCAGCATTCACGCGGCACATGGACATAGGCTATACAGCTGCCCACCATATACATTACAAAGTAAAATAGCCTTAGGGGTGAAATAGTCCCTTCCTCGCGTGTGCGTTGTGCTGTCAGTGATGGGCGCGGCAATACAGTACTCCCTTGTGAGCGTGGGTGTTGTGAGAGGGGCGTGACCAAACAGCAAACAACAATGGGCACGGCATTCACTGTGTGCGGCATTCACGGTGCGCAGCATTCGCGCGGCATTGCTGATAAAAGCCAAAACAATGGGCGTTGAGAGAGAGGCAAGGCAATGGGGGCGGCATTCACGGGGCGTGGCATTCATGCCGCATTACTGCTAAATAAAAGCAAAAACAATGGGCGTTTTGAAAGGGACGTGGCAATGGGTGCGGCATTCACTGGGTGCGGCATTCACGCGGCATTACTGCTAAATGTTGCACGGAAATACTTCCAAGAAAGCAAGGCGGGAGTTAAAGCGAGGCAGCCTCACCACTTACCGATTTAACGGCCCAGAACTACAGCGGAAGCACACGCTCACGGATTAACTTCTTCCTCCGCTGCTCAGGCGGGGGCTCAAGCCACTCAGCCTACCAGCAGACTTCTTCCTCCGCTGCTCAGGCGGGGGCTCAAACCACTCAGCCTACCAGCCGGGATAACACACACCACATTTAACACTGCCCTCAAATACAGCGGACAAAGATGCTCGCAGATAGAGACGCCACAGGCTTTCCCAAATTCCTCCAAGGCTCAGGCGGTGCTTAAGGCGAATCATCGTACCACCGCCCATTACAAAACTTTCACAAACTGATATTTCACACACGCGCACGCCTCGCAAGCACGCTCTCACGCACTGCACTCGCAGCGTACATGGATTTACAACAGCCACACAACGTCAGACACAACGCTGTTCAGGATTCTATAACCAACAGACTCCACACCACCCACAACCTGCAAATGTTAGCGCTGAGGAGGCACATATCACGAGGGCTCTTCCTAACAGTGCATGCACAAGCGGACGACCATATTGCACACAAATTACCAAGTAACATTACCGTGTATGACCAACTTCACAAGACAGGTAAAAGGCGACGTGTAAGCTCAATAATAAACAACGCATCAAATTCATCTTACCCGTGCTGATATACTGAAAGCATGCTTAAAAGCAACACACCTCTGGGACTCTGTCCAACCTCTCACCTTATGCACTAACATGAGGACACATTTGGGAGGTGGAGATACTCAATTTGCAGATCTCTTTTTCTACAAGTAGGTAATGGAGAAGTACCTAACTGTAATGGGAATATTAATATACATAACTTAGGTACGCCTGTCTGTATCTTACATGAACTCATACAGCATGTATACCCAGACATTGAGCATATTCTGACAAAAGACTACCAATGGATTTGCGAAAGAGCTACAGTGGCGCCTAGAAACTCCAGTGTCAATCATATCAATGAACACATACTACTACAAATCCCGGGTCACGCCATAGTCTGTAAATCCATTGATACAGTATTAGATACTCAAGACGCCGTGCATTATCCTCAAGAATTCCTAAACTCACTTAACACTTCCGGACTTCCACCTCATATACTCCAAATTAAAGTTGAGATTCCTATCATGTTATTACGGAACCTACATCCACCTAATCTATGCAATGGTACACGCCTACAAGTTACAAGTCTTTTGCCATATGTCATTAAAGCAACTATTCTCTCTGGCCCAGCTGCAGGACAGTTAGCTCACATTCCCCGCATACCCATGATCCCTACTGATCTACCAATTCAATTTAACCGCTTGCAGTTCCCTATTAACATTGCCTTTGCTTCTACCATTAACAAATCTTAAGGTCCAACATACAAAGTCATAGGCGTAGACTTGCAAGAAGACTGCTTCACTCATGGACAGTTATATGTCGCACTCTCTAGGTCCGGCAATGTCGAAAACCAACTTATTCTCCGTCCAGATTCAAATGAAACTAAAAATGTTGTATATGGTGAAATCTTAAAATAAATTTACCTTGCCTATTACAACCATTGCACACATTCTATTTCATCCCCGGACAACATCGGGACAGGCTGCTAGTGTGAAATAAACAGCGTTAGCCATACATAACGTCATTCATTTGTGCAAGTGTCGGCTGGGATCTAATCCAAAAGGAAGTAATCAAGTCTATTTTAATCTACAAGCATTGAGATGACACGATTAATTTTCCGATATTGGTGGTTATTAAGAGTATGGCTGATGGTCTTCCAGGCCTCCAGCTCAGTGGGAGCACATAGCCTACACCTTCCTAGCAGAAGATCCCCAACCAAAATTAGAGTTCTTCACCAGGCAGGTGGCAGACTCACTGCTTGCACTGGACCTACCACTCTGGCAGCTCCATTGCATCATTGGAAGGAGGCACCATGTTTTTTTCTTGAAGTTTATTCTTGAAAAGCAAAACATCATTGGCCCCCCAGCACACGGGCCTTGCTTGGTTGTCCAGACAAGGGAACCGAATGACGTCTGTTTTTCACTCAATAGGATAAGTATCCTTCACCGATTCCTGATTCCATCATTGCTGACAGACCATTGTGTCACAGATTTCTGATGGTGGAGCCAGTGGAGGCTTTGCCATTGGAAGCATGACTTCCATCAACTCTAAACCGAGAGGGGGAAGTGCAAGTTTGGTGGAGTGTGAGCACTGTTGATTTATGGAGGTGATCCTGCTTTGCCAACCTCTAGATGATTACACTAATTATCTTCATTCAGTGATATACTGTCCCAAAAGTTCAGTTTAAAACAGATCCTGAACAGTAATGTTGATTACTTATTTATTCACACCAACTCTCTTAGAGTTGTAGAGCTCTTCTGCAAACAATCTGCACACAAATCTACAGTGTGTGGTGGGTGCAATAAAGATTTGCACTAACAGCTCCCTAACACATAGGTCCCAGTTTTGCTAATGTCTTGTGCAGCTTGTTGGAAGGTTGGGTGGATGGCAGAAATGCTGTGGTGTCTGGCTGTTGTTACAAAATCATCTCTTAATTCTGCCCATGGTTGTAGGTGGGGGGTATTGACTCTTATTTTTAGGGCAGTGCAACATATGTTCCATCTTCAACCACAGGAAATAATAGAAAAGGGGAAAGACAGACGAAGAGAAAGATAACAATACAGTAAGAAAGGGAGAAGGCAGGAAGGAGAAAGCAATCTTCTCAGGCAGACAATGGTTTTGAGATCAGGAGTCAGAAAGCTGAGGGCGGAAGAAGAGAGAGCCATGAAGAGAAATCAAGATATTGACCCTGATTACGAGTTGGTCTGCGTTTTCTGACTTCTGCACAAACCCCTGTTTGTACAGGGGATGGAATCCCAATTCAAGTGGCCTTCTTAGGTCTCACATTTTTTACAGCTTATAGCTATCTGTAGACAAAAGCCTCATGTAGTCCAAAGCAAAAACTTATAGTGGATTTAGAGCGTGTTTATTGTTTACCATTTGTTGGCCTTATTTACCACTTTCATTTGCTTGATTCTTATTCAATAGCTTCCTTTCCTCTTCATGTATCTGTTCCTCCCTGGAGCATAGACTCTTTACCATCCTTTTAATTGGCTGCCTTGTATCTTGCCACTGCTTACATATTGGGAACTATTTTTAATTTTTCATTTAGAACTCCATAACAGTGCATGTGCATTTTTATCTCCCCCTCGTCCGATGCTCCCTCACCCCTCAAATACCTCCACTCTGTGTTGATCCCACCCATCCGTGCTTGCTGGCAAAAATACAGAAATAGGTGTATTGCTTCCAGGATATGGCCAAATATGTTTTTGCTTAATCCCTGGACTCCACAGTTTGCAAAATAACTCAAGCCTTGGCACACCCACGTTATTATGGCATTTGCGAGGGGCCACCTGCTGCACTCACTCAGCTGGTATTTGAGGCAGAATGTGGTATTAGCACTACTGGAAAATAGATGTATCTTCTCTTGGAGGCACATAAATATATTCCTTGGTCTGCTGAAGAGAACCGGATGGGTGATGCATAGTTCAGTTCTGAATGCTTTAATAAATTGGCCATTGACAAGTGTTTATCTTTACATTTACCTTTTCTTGTTAAGTCTATTCTGTTCATTATTGCATGGGATAAAAGTATTTGTAAACGAAACCATGCCATTTATAAAGATTGAAAATATTGAACAGAGTAAATAGTTTTGAGATACCTTAAGCCCTGTTGTTTATCTGCCAGTTTTTTTCTTTACATTTTCATAACCAAATTCATTGGTCCTGGACATCCACACCCCAACCTCTCATCTCACCCATGGGAGTCCCATCTGTGGCTATTTGACTGTGTATTTGTAGCTGGTATAAAATATGACATGAAACTTTCCATTTTTAGCAACCAGTAAAACTTTGCAGTTATATAATTAGAAAAATACCACTAAGCTTCAAACAATTGTGAAGTATTGTATCCCACTGAAAAGGGTTGATACATCACAGCAATTTAAATGGTAGCTAAATGTAGAGATCATGGTTTTAGCGTGAGGGCCTGTAGATTACTGGCAGTCAAAATGTCACCTAGTGATTCTACTTTTCTTCTCTTTGGAATTTTCCATTTTCGTGCCAGAAACATATACTCTCAGATATCTTTCAGACAATTGAATGATAGGTACCAAACACGCAGTTTTATTCTCTAAAAGTGCCTTCAGTGCCCAAATAACATTAAGATACACAATGTCTGCTGTCATACAGTGCCACAATATATTGAAAAACTCCAAAATAAGTTTCACAAATGTACTCATTATCCCCTCCTATGTGCCATCCTATTTTAAGTGATATAATTTAATCTTAAACCCAGGATCACCAGAATAATGTGAGAATAGAGGATAAACCTGTGCGGCAGGATGGACCACATTATGCTGTAAGAAAAGGTTACTTTTGTTGCATAAAGTGATCTAATTCTTTGCAGTATTATTTTGTTATTTCACTGTTTTGTCCTTTTAGTGCATATTAATACTGTCCGAGTAAACGTTTCAGCGCCTTATTACCAGTTTAACAGCTGAATTAACCAATCACTGCACCATATCCTGAGTGGCACTTATTGTTTTAGTAACGTTTGATCCATCTTCATTAGATCCAATTCTTTGTTGAAATTTGTAAATTACGCAGACTATTGTGGATTAAGTGGCAATTGCAGGAAATCCATAATTATATGGAAAATGCTGTGGCAGCAAAATTGCATAATACCAATGGTTTTGCGCATGTAACTTAGCAGCCCTATTACTGATGATTGTGATTCTAATCATATAGGAAATGTTGTAACAACCCCAACTTTTAATGTACATTTAACAACTGTAGAAACATGAATTAATCATCATATTAGGAGTATATTTTGATATAAATTTGGAGTAAAGTTGTGTGTTTATTATAAATTAATTAATCTTGCATTATGGGCGAGTTAATAAGGTAGATCAACATAACTGGTGCAGTTCTGCTGTTTTTACATTTTGTATCACAAATATTACATTTAATTAACTTAACTTTCTGCTAAATATTGATTAGCTTTGTGTTCTGATATCGAAAATGTAACACACATTATATTTAATAATAATATGCGTGAATGTAATATTTACCAGTAATTTTTAATTTAGTAATGATATACGTTATGAATCCCAGTATCTCACCTCAAAGATGTGTGTGTGCATGACCTATGATTTGAAAGTTTTATGAATGCTACCGATCACGGTAGCAACACTGTGCACTGTGCAATATGGTCGCCAATGGACCCTCGTGATATCTCAACAAAATTAACAAGGTGTATCAAAGATGCAAAACGTAAACAAAGTTGTACTTGTAAATGTATATCTTTACAGGTAATTGTTAGCAAACAGAATGCAAATAATTTAGTACATAGCCAACATATTTACATGTACGTTCAAAAACCACTTATTGTCATTACAGTATGACCTTGCAATAATTCATATGTATAAATACAATCACATATTAGCAAGAATTCTTGTAACGGCCCGATGCATTTCGGGACAGAAGTGTCCCTTCTTCAGGGGCCAATCTGGCTGTACTGAAAACCGGGGTTCTACAAACTGTAACTCGCTACCAGTTAAACTGTCAACCTCCAAAAAAAGGAAAATAGCCTCTTGGGGATGCAGAAGTAATAGCAATGCTTCCCCCAGATGAGGCTAATGGCTGTACTGCAGCAATCCGCACTCCTAGCACTCCGGAATCCCAACTGCCTGTCCCGGGCAGAATGTTCGTGGGGAATCAATCAATAAACACCGGTGATCCTCTAAGCTACTAACTCTCAAGAGCAACACTCGCAAATTGCCTAGTTTGCTGTAATATGATGTTAGTATTCATACGCTTTGACTACACCATTGTCCTGATGATGACAAAGGGAATGAGCGGTGGTATGGTTGAAACTATGACAAATTCAAGTAAAACTATTTGAGAGTTTGGGCCTTGTTAGCTATTCTAAAACAGCAGCAGTTTGTTTTGCATTGTATATATTCAGAGATATCTCACTGCTTGCTAACGTATTTTAAATCATCCATATAGTAATCCAATATCTTAGCACATTGGTTCGCCTTTGACCACTGCACTTAGACTCACTTGTATCTTCTTTCTTTCACCTTACTCAACTTAGTTAAAAAAATACACTACTGACTCTCAAAATGTACTTTTTACTTGAACCTGAGTGTTGATAACAAAGCGATAAAAATTGCTATAGCAAATGTACTAATTTGTCCAAAGTGAAATCAAATGAATCGCTCCTGCTATGCGGGCTTATGGCCATCCCCATCTGGCCACCGGGACTTGGTGTGGCCTTTGGTCAAACCCCTGCTTTTCTCCCTATTCTTAGTACTTACTGTTCACTACTCTTGAATGTACTTAGAGGGATTATCCTTTAAACATGCCCTGCAGCAGCAGCGCAACACTCATTGGGCAGAACAGGCTTCAGCCCTCCCCGTCAGCTGCCCGGGCTGGGTTTGGTGCCTGCCAGCCTGATCTTCAAGTAGGGTGCCAACCGTCCATAAATTTCACTGACCATCCGTGATTTTGATCTCACATCCTTTGTCCGTGATGATCCCTTGAATGTATGCCTTTTGTCTGTAATTTTGGGCATTGAAGAACAGCACAATTCCTTTGCGAGAAACCTCAACTCCCTGATGGGGCCACCTCACACTCCTCTGACCACAAGAGCAGCTGTACCCCGCCCATTGTCTGCCGGATGATTATCACATACAGAAAGACAATGGACCAGTCTGGGCTGTTAAACCATGTGGTGGGCCTCCTCTTGTCTCAGTCTAGGGCAGAGCATTCTGTTTCAACAGTACATAAAGAAAAATGTTGCACCTCACGAGATGAAAGAAATGCACAGAATCCAGTTCATGTAAAGAAGCCAGTGAAAGAAGCTAAAAGGAAGGGGTTTTCGGTCTTTCGCAGTCTCATAATTTAAGAACTGAAACATTTTCAATATTCTATACAAGAAAGCTATGGTTGCTGATTTTTAATTTTATGCAACTAACAACCATTGACAAAGCCAATAGTCTTTGCTTGTTGTAGATGTGATGTATATCTGGATGCATTAACAGAAGTAGCAGAATACCAGTGGGGCAGCACATTATGCTAAACACATGCTCAGACGTGAGTCCCTTGCTCACTTTGCCACTGAATTGAAGCAAGCCCGGCTGAAGACGGCTGGAATGCCAGAAACCGGTCCCGGGAAGCTTGATTCCGGTCCAGGGAAGACATGGCTTGGCAGTTCAGGCTGGACTGTTCCCATGAGGCACAGGGTCAGACTGATTTGCATATGGCCATGTCTGAACTGGGATGGCGGAGTGAGCTAAAGAACAGTGATGGATTAAACCCAGATCAGTTGACTGGGGGTGAGTGTTTGTATTGTCAACTCTCCGTCCATCACCCCCCTTTGGTTTTTCCACCTTCTACATAGGGCCGAAGCAAGAACTCTCATGATCCTCACTATAATAGTTACATTTAGCTAAATAAATAGCAGGAAGGATTGTGGAATGGAGAGATTACTTTTTTGAGGACAGAGGCCAGCATGATTGTCTTTTATTCTGCAATAGTGTATAGGGCAGGAGGCTATGTTAGCAGGAGGCAGTGGCATAGCTAGAGCTTCTAGCGCCAGGGGCTATCCCTCAGATTGCCACCCATAGCAGGTAGAAGGGGGGGTTGCTGGGGGAAAAGTATGTATTTGCTCTTGAGTCCAATGGAGTCAAACGTGTAGCTTTAATCTATTGCGCCAAAAACCTCTAGCTGATTATTGATATATAGAATTTCATTTCACACAAGGCCTAGTGACTTAGAGAAATCCCACACTGCTTTTGCCTTACAGCTCAGGGCACCACTCCTATGGAGAAAAGTGTTTTGAGACAGTCTGGCACCTGGGGAGTACTCTAAAGTGAACCCTCAACCACGTGTGGTTTGAAGTATCCTTCAAAATTTTGCATCTTATGTATTAGTATTTATAACATATCTTCCATTAAATGCATCACAATGTTGGAAACTAATTGGGATAGTTAGATTTCACGGTCTGCTGTGCAGGTCAGTTCAATGGTTAGGGTTCCCTGTATTCAAAAACAAATGCTCAAAGGTCATAGAAGCACTGGGGTAGCATGTTGAATTGGAACTGAATTATTTCATTCAAAGGAAACAGAGCAGGGAAAGGTAAGCAACACGTTGAAGGGGATGTAGCCTTAGGGCTAGGGCAGTCGACCATCTTACCTCAGTCTGTCGTCGTCGTGTGCAGACTAAACATTTGTGGCTGGGCCCCTACCGTAGGGGTTGGTTCTGCTGCAAATCGCCCAGAACTCCCCAGACTCGACTCGACTCCACTCAGGACAGGGGCACGTCCTGGTGACACATGCGCAACTGCTGTATTTTCAGCGTAGTGTAGGAGCTGGACAAATATGCTGCCCAGGGCCGTCATTGGTAGCGCTTACACGCGCTGCAAGATTGACGGTCCAGACTGAGTTGAAAAGGACGTGTTCCCGGCCCAGCCTGCTCCGGGGATAGGTTCGTATAAGAGAATCATTGCCGCCTCTTGAACAGTGGGGAACGGAACGGGCATTGAGTGCTTCATGTCAAGGCACATGTCATGTCTGCCGCCCGGTGACACTGTGCAGTGACTTTCAGTTTCAGTCTCCGGGTATTTTGCTAGGAAAACTCGGTAAAGGTAACTTCAAAATCCTAGGATGGCAGCGAGATCCTACGGCCCCCATCATGTGCTGTGTCACCCCCGTGAAGTGCCAAAGTCCAACGTGTTACACCTGTGCAGTATGAACAGCATGCAGCGTGTGATCCCCTACAATGTCAGGGCCTGTTCCGTTAGCACCATGCGCTGTCGCCGCAGTAGTACAGTACAGGGCCCCACTGTGTCACCGCCGTGCAGTATTCCCCCAGTCCTGTGTCACCATGGAACAGTCACTCTCACCCCAGTACACTGCTAGCGCTGTGGTGTGTTACTTATCCTCAGGCAGTGACAGTGTCGTTCACTATGCAGTCACCACTGTGTAGTGTAACCAGTGTGCAGTCTCACCCCTGCAGTGTCAGGCAGCGGATTAGAGGGAGGGTTGGGGCAGGACAGTGCACCGTGTCACACTCGTGCAGTGTCACCCCCGCGCAATGTCACCCGTCGCACTTGCACTCCACTTGACACTTATGTATTGTAATTGCATTGTATTGTATTGTAACACAATACAATACAAATACTTACGTAATTTACAGAACTGCACGTCACTAGTATCAGGGCAGGGGCCGCACAGCACTGGTGGCCCAAGGCAGCCGCCTTTATAATTTAACTGTCCCCAAATAAATGATAAAGACCTCGCCACCAGTGCCGTGCGGCTGCCGCCCACAAAATAGTGCCGCCTGGGGGGGGGGGGGGGGGGGGGGGGCGCCCCCACCACTCCCCCTAGCTACACCCCTGGCAGGAGGGGCAGTGCTTAAAATGAATAATACTTCGTGAACGTATTGTCTGTCCATGTAGTAATTGCATCCTGCTCAGATGAGCCAATATGTTACCTCAAATGAGGTTGGGATTAGGTTTGCAGGCCCAAATGATTGTGTTAAATTTCCTGCCCTCCACAATGAAGTACATATTAGTTTGTCTGCAGCCCATTCTTTTTCTTACTCGAAAATGTTATGCAATTGTTCTAATTTATCCCCATCATTCTTATTAGGAGACAGTCTCATGCAAATTCTTTCTGGGATTACCTCGTCATAGTACTACTAAGCTTCCACCCGAGAATTCTTATTTCATACGTCATTTGCTTCACCCAAGAATTTAATATAATGTCACCAATGTTATTACTATTTATAATCTGCTCCCATTTGTGTTCAGGGGTACATTGCAGGTTTGAATGTCAGCCCTGAGCTGCCATGGCATTTATTCAGTAAAAAGGCCGCAATAGCTGTAGGGGCATTAAAGGTTGAGCCCTTTACCCATGCTTTACCCATGCTTAGCTCCACAACAGATACTTATTTGCTGCCCAGAGGCTAGGTAGAGGGACTGCAATTTAAAAAATAAATAATACTTTTTATTTTCTGATCCTTTCACTTAAACAAGGGGTATTGAGTGAAGTGAAATGAGTACCAAATAGAAAACTAGGTCAACATCAATTACCCTTGATAATCCCAGATTAACACCCATCTGTATTGTGGGGTATCTTCTGTAAGCACGCTTGTGTGGGCAGTTTCTATCCCTAATGTATGTTATTAGAGCAAATCTTATCAAACATGAGTTGTGTTTCTTGCTAAATGACTACCCAAGCTTATCAAATTCAAAAATATTTTGTGGGAGTTGTCACAAAGTACCAAATAATATATATTCAACATTCTTTGTGCTATAGAGTAGGAAATGTGGCAGCTTCCCGCAAAAAGCTACAAAGCTGTTTACTTTACTAACATCATAATCAGAAAATAAGTATTGTGTGCAGGTAAATGAAGCATGAATAGAATAGTAACTAAATAAATGTGTTTAAACTGCATTATTTGCTTCCAATTTTCAAAACCTTCCTTTGGTGGAAGGATGGTGAAATATCTTGTAAAATATATTTTTAAGACTAGTTAGGTTGACACAACTGGCCAAGATTGTTTGGAGTATACGATTTGCCCAAGATTGTGATTTAAAATAGAATCTGGTGTTTCACATTGCACCAGGTTTACTGGCCTAATGTGTATTAAAATAGAACATTTGTCATTCGCTGTGCTAAAATTCTTAAGACCCACAAAGTCATGTTATGCTGAGAATAATGTTACACATGTAGTCTCAAAGAATGACTGTGTTTTACGCACTACATCGGAAAAGCGAAGGGAGCCCCCACAAGTAATTTTGATTCGGCTCTTATGATGTCTCTGTCTCCACTAATCCATGTGTTAGTACCCCCCGAAGTTTGAGTCTAGTTGCGCTCCTGCCCTCAGGAAGTCTTCACACTTAAAGTACCCATTAGAAACCACGTTTGGATGCACCAAACAGGTACTAGCAGAGAATGTGGCATGTAGCCATTCTCCTTATGCACAGGCTAATTTCCCATGCACTCAACCTGCAGTGGTGTCCAGCCAAACCTTCTGGCCAATGACCTTACACCTAAAAATATTTATTCCTGCAGGTCATCCCAAGCATCCCAATGAAGATTATCATGTAAACATCCTATTTGTACACCTGCACAACATAGTCCTCCTTCGCCAAAATACAGCAAACTTTCAAGGCTTCAACAAAAGTGAAATGCATGTTTTAAGACGTTTGATGCATGTTTATCAAGTGGAACACATGTTAAATGCATGTTTGAAGAAGTTTGATGCATGTTTATCAAGTGGAACACATGTTATCAGCAAAATATTGTTTTCTTTTTCATTTTTTTTTTTTTTTTTTTTTTGATTTAGAAGATTTTATTGAAAAATAAAAGTTGCATATACATAGGCAGTTGTTTCACAGTACATTTGTTGTCTCTTTTCTAACGGCTGATCTCTTTATACCTACCTAAGCTCTGTTGGTGCCTCCGTAATACATATATCTATCATTTAAAGTTTTCAATTTGATTGATATACTATGCAGTGCAGTTCTGTTCTTTGTAGATGTCAAAATGAGCACACAGTAGTACAAATACGAAGTTTCACATTTACTTTTAGAATGGCTTTGATTGTAATTCCCCGGAGGCAAGCAGTAGATTATTGACTTCTCACCTTGTCTCATCGCCCTTTTAAACGGCTGTGAATTCCCTCTTCATGAGATGTGACAGAGACTGGAAGGCAAGGGATAGCAGGCTTCTGCCCTGATTGATTTGTTAGGTGCTTGCCACAGTGCAGAGAATCTTGCAATTACGAGAAGACAACATGTGAAACTACTACATACAGAGATTAAACGAGATTCCACTGCATAGACTAACACTGGACTTAATTCTACAGAACTTCAAGCTGTGTTTTTAGGTTGCAATTGCCACCCAACACAGGAATGAAGTTGTTAAAAATGTGATTGCTCAGAGCAGAGAATCTTTCATTCTTCTAACTAAAGTCACATTAGTGTAGAGATGCCCTTTATTTAACGCGCATTGGCAAGCCCAACAGGTCTGGCCATGGCACACCAGCATCTTATTATACGTAGTATTTAATTTTTTGCAAATAAATCAATAGGCATTTGAAATTTAAAAAGTAAAACAAGTAAAATTCCCACCCTGAATATTTGTTGTGCACATGTTCATAAAAAGTCAAAAAGTAAACATTGAAAAACTACATTTAAACAAGTATCAGCAAAAGCCAATAGGTCTGGGTTAGGCCACCACACTTTTTGGAATTCTTGTTTTGTTTTCTCATGGTCTTTGCAAAACATTATTGTTGTGGAAGCTGCAGATCCTTCATCAATCTAGACAAAAGCATTGGCCAAAGGTAAAAAAAAAATGTTGGGTCTCAAATAAGAACACATTACCATAGTACTCTCTGGCACTGAAGCAAACTAATGTGTGTGTCGATAAGTTATGGTATGCTTCCCTTGTGTCATAGTGAAATCAGCCATAGGCTGTAGTGGGTTGAAGCTTTGCCCCTTTATGCATGCCGTTGTAGGTGCAATTAAAATGTGAATAATACAACCACAGATGTATTAATGAAGTGTGGTTGAAAACTATCCTACACATAATTTTAGCAATATCTAAAAATCTTGGCTAACATAGATAAAATAACAAAAAACAATCAGTTTGCCATTGGCTGCCAACCTCTTGCTTTTGAAAAAGAAAGAAAGAAAGCTAGAAAGAAGAAACAAAAAGAAAAAAAGGCAGAACAGGAAAGAAAGAAGAGAAGAAAAGAAAGAAAGAAAGAAAGAAAGAAAGAAAGAAAGAAAGAAAAGTAAGAAAGAAGAAATAAAGAAGGGAGTTAAAAAGAAAGAAGTCAAAAAAGGCAGAAAAGGACAAGAAAGACAGTAAGAAGGAAAGCAAGAAGACATAAAGAAAGAAAAAGGAAATAAAGAGGCGTGTTTTCTTCCTTGGGAAAGTTTATTAAAGAACCATTGTGTAAAAGTTTGGCCAGAATAATAAACAGGTTCTGCTTTACGTACTGCATGCTTATAAAGTGAGAGTAACCTAATACAGAACAGTTTCAAATGGACACTATCTAGTAGGGTGTGAAAAACAGCAGTCAGATAACCAAAGGATACTCCAGAATGAATTTACAGCAGCATTTGCAGGCGGCAGGAACTGATAAATCAGGAATGTGCACTGTGCTTGAAGAGCTGGTAGAAATCGTCCTGCCGCCACATCAAGCTGTAAACACAAAGGAAACACTAAAATAATAAAGTCAAAGAAAAAACACAGGTACTCAAGAGAACTAAAATGTTTGCCTGCTTACCTTCTCTTTTTGTTGATTCTTTTCGTGGGCTTTAGATCTCTGAGCACTTTACGACTGCTGACCAGTGCTAAAGTGCATGAGCTACTTCCCTAAAAAATGGTTATATTGGTATATACAAAAGTGACATATTTAGTTTACTTGTAAAGTGGAATACCAGATACATAGGAACTATTAATTAAATTTTAGTAAAATCATAAGCTTTTGGCTAACATCAGACCTAAAAAAAGCCAATTGAACCTGTGTTGGCTGCCAGTCTCTTGCCTTTGTTAATGCTTTGTTGTAATGTTTTTGTAAATCTTTATTACAAATAGACTGAGCAGGTTGAAAAGACATAGAGAGGCTTGCAAAGATAGATAGATAGATAGATAGATAGATAGATAGATAGATAGATAGATAGATAGATAGATAGATAGATAGATAGATAGATAGATAGATAGATAGATAGATAGATAGATAGATAGATGCACAGCTTCAATTAGTATTATATTAGATAAATCCTTATATCTGCTCAAAGCACAAATGCGAGTGGCTGTTGTTTGTAGTTTGTTTAAAAGCACCCATACGCCAAAATAGATGTAATGAACGTTTTGCATTTTGTGTAGTTAAACATAATTCCGTGTAATTTTGCCAAAAACAATTACAGAGCAAAGTACAGAAATGTTGCTCACCCCTAAAAGTAATATATGAAGCATATAATTCCAGCAATACAATCCAATATCAGTCTATTAATGTAGGCGACCTCTTCTTTTAGACGTGCTTAAGTCTGGCGATTCAGGTAGACTAACTTAAATTACTAAACCATAGTATTTTGAGTCAGGGCGATGCCTGGACTTATGAGTCCTGAGGTTATATATTTCATCCTCTGTTAAGGCTCTATTTAAAAAGGAATACTTTTTTGACAACTTCTGGAAAGACAAGAGAAAATGATTCTAAGAAAACGTGTCTATGATTTGTTGCCTTTAGGAGATCCTTTTGAGCCATTTCTTCTCTCCTCTGATATTTGGCAAACCACTGCATGTGTATGTAATTAGATTCCTTTATAAATCCACAGCTTAACAGGAGTCAACCTGAAGGTTATAGGAAACTACCCTGTCTTTTGATCTATGCTTACTATATAGTATTTTCTTTGGAAGAGCTGAGGCATTGATTGCTGGGTGTCTTAACATGTCAAGATAACATGAGTGGCCAATGCTGTTCACTCAAAAGTCAGTGGTCTTCGGGGAAGGCATCACAATTCTTTTTAACAGGCGCGACTAAGGTGGTGGTTGCTTTATACACCTTTTACCACCATATTACATAAACAGGATGCTGGAGGTGCAAATGTGTGACAAGGACATTTGTGCATGTTTGCTGTGTCATATTGTATTGTGCTGGGGATGTGTTCTTTTGAGTATTGTGCTGCTGTCTTTGTGTGGCAGCATTTCCTTCAGAAGAGTCTGCTACCTTGAAAATTTGCAAGATACCTACAATATGGTGGGTTCTAAAAGGCCTCCCTAGAAGGTATTTTTAAGGGAAGAAATGTGAGCCACATTTTAATGATCCATGATTTTAAGTAATAGACTGTAACAGAGCATGTTGGTTCACAATCACAAAGCAGTTTGCAGCAGTTGCAGTGCTTAATTTGAGCCAGTGGTTTTCGGTGCTCAGCACTCGCACTTAATCATCAACACTGGTCCTTTTCATGAGCACTAGTTAAGGACACATTCATTTATGGTAGGTAATGGGAGATTAAGTCATTTTACCAGAATCACAGAATGTTGGGCTGATACTGAGACTCAAATCTGGTTCTTCAGCTCCAAAGTCGGCTGCACTGGTCATTACGCCACACCGCTCCCCGCTTTCATGGCTAGTAGTTAGTTCTGTTTTAGGTGGCGCTAACAGGAGACATGGGCTGGTGCAAGGTGCTGCAAGCTGCTGCCAGACGAAAGCCCTGGCACTTATTTCTTTTACAAATTAACCACTGAGCAGCTGGCCAGGAAATTATGAGCTGCTGTAAAGTAGGTTTGCCCCACCTTTTGGGATCTAACCATTGCAGCAGCTGATAATCCATTGAACAGAGAGTCCACCCCAGGCTCCACATTGTGACAATTATTAAAAGGATGGATCAAAAAGGCAGTTTGTCTTTAGCTCCCACTTTCACAGACATCACTATAACAGCGCTGGAAATAAAGACCCTTAACATTTCACAAACGATCTTGGGGCTTAAAAGTCTGTCATTTCCAACTGCTGGAAATGACAGTGATTATTTACACCCTTTGTACGCTGGCACAAGTATTATATTAGTGGGATAGAAAAGAAAATGTCTGTTTTGTTCCCGGCTTCACAAGCAAAGGAATAGAAAGATAACATAAAATAAAGGGATCCTACTTTAAACAATATCCCAATTAGTTAGGAGGCTATCTTCCTTGCTTCTGTTTTTATTATTTTTGTTGTTTAACCATTCTTATTTGCCACCTAATTTCTTTATACTTTCCATCTTTCTTTTTTCAACCTTTAATTCCTTTCTACATTTTATTCTTTCATTGGTTCCTTATTCTTTCAATAGTCTTCATTTCTATTCCAGAAATTGCTATGATATTGCCAGCACTGGCTGCATCATAGAGCTTTTTTGCACTGTCAGTCATGCTACACTCTATAACATGACTAAGGAACATTAACAACGTCAATAGATCTAGCTTAGGCGAGACCTATTGGCTTTGCCAATACTTGAATTGCTCCTTAATTTGTTCCATCTTTCGTTTTTCTTTCTCTCAGAGTCTCTTTAAATACTTATGCCTCTTTGGCTTCTTTTTGTCGTGACACTTTCCATCTTCTATTTCTCCTGAACTCTGTCTCTTGGCCGCTGTGAATGGCTCCTTTACAACTGCTTGTCCCTCACCCCTCTCAGTCCTTTCATGCTAATCTCTTGCAAGTCATTTAGTAGCTTCTCTCAGGAGATCTCCGAGTTTCAGCACAAAGTTGAAAAGGCCATAAAGAGCACCCAGCCCCGGTTGCAGTTGCAAAAGTGAGAGTTTATGCCAACCTTGCTCACAATTCATCTCTAAACCTAGAAAAACATCTTATTCAACAGCCTACATCTGACAGAGAAAAGGCTTTCTTCACCTTTGTCAAAAAAGCTATTTGGTTGTCAAGGAGATAATCTTAAGATTATGAAAATCCGTCTGAACGCCTAAAATTGACGTTTGTACCTCCCGTAGTGAGCAAACTCTGACACTCGGTAGAAGAGTATTACTTTTTCATTTAGATAAAGCACTCTTTGCTGCAGGGCCCTTGGGTTTATCTCAGAGGATCAGAGGAGGATGTCTATGTTTTCAAATAGAAAGCTTATTAAGGGTTTCATGAGACTTAAAGTGTATCCCGAACGTTCACTCAACATGCATACTAAAACAATTTTCTTTGAACAAGTTGACATTTGTGGCCCAAACTTTTAGATTTGCTTCAGAGGAAGGATCCATTAGTTTTCTCACGTTTAGTGTCAATTTCATATTTTTGTACACCCCAAAATGTTCCACAAAATAATTTATTTTTCTAATTTCTCAGTGTTTTAGGTTTTCCTCCAATGATTGATCACACACTAGCAGCGTAATGCTGTCTCCCATTTAATTTTGGACCTCCTTAAAATATGTAATCTTGTTCGTCGTTGCATTCCAGTCAGGAAATTGTTGAGTTAATGCTTCGATCCAAATTGGAACAAAAATGTACCCACTTAGGCCATTTTTGGAAGCATATAATAGAATTGTTTTAGAAAAGATGTGACCTCGTTTCTAGGATGTCTCTATGGACCACTTGTCATGATGTATTCAGGATGCTAGAAAATTACAGAACAGTGTAACAGTGCCTAAGGACCTTGGCTGTGTATGCAGGCATTTAGCGTATAAAAAACATAAAAGATACAACAACGCCTTTGTTTTTGTAAAACTACTGTCGCAAGTTTAACCATTTCATGGAGGTATCCTTTTTTAAAAAAGGAGCTGGTCCTTCCAATCACACACACTCACGCACACACATGCAACATACACACACTTGAAGCATACCCTCAGTGGATATGAGATGGGTGTTGTGTAAACTGAAGCAAATAAGCAGTACTCTCACAATTCTCATTTTTTCCACAAATTCCGAATTAAGGACAGTCAGCCTTACTACATTGTATTGCTACAACTGTTCCCTTCATTGTATAGCTAATTTGTCAGCCGTTCCTTAAAAACACCTGCTTGAAACCAGCCCAGCAAGTGGCACTAATGCATGGATATATTTCTCAAGTTTATAGTGCAATGAACAAAATTTGCCTTAAATGCAGATGACATACTGCTCTACATGCTGGAACCCAAACACTCTGTAGAAAGACTCATGCAACTCATCCACAACTTTGGCAACTATTCCCAATATAGGATCAACTAACTCTGTGACATACCCTCTGGCAGGGACCACATCAAGACTACCTTAGTGCTGTACAATCCTGTCGCTAGCCACGGTTTCAAATATTAGGGACTGTACATTCCGCTGGACCCGAATGATTTCCTAAGATACAAACTACACACACTCCTCGACCATTTTAAGCAAGATGTTCAACCCTGGCGAGTACTGCCACAAATGGGAAGGGCAGCATTTTTAAAATGATGACCCTCACCAGACTCCTCTATACCCTCCAAACCACGCCCTATGAGCTCCCAACTTAATTCTTCAGAGCACTTGAAGGAGAAATGTGGCTGCTGTTGTAGGACAGGGGCCGCCCAGGGTTGCTCTGATGAAATTGATGGGAGGAGTGTACGGGGGGAGCTTAGCCCTACCTGACATTTGCAAGTACTTATGGGCTTCCCAGCCAACAGCCATGACAGACTAGGTACATGTGGCCCACACCGAACCAATGGTTAGAATGGACAGACACATGATGGGCTCCAAAGAATACGCTACAGCACTATACAGAAAGAAGCCCCTCATAAACATCCCTCCACACACTATATCAGTAGTCTTGCTCTGGCATGAGGTCACATCATATCTGGGGTGGAGAGGCAAACACATGGCGGAAACCCCATGAAAGATCAGTAAGGCGCTGATGGCTCTGGGAGATAAACTGGACACAATAGGCATCTTGCAGCTGGGTGACCTGTGGAAGTGAGGTGAAATAGTCTCCCTGAAAAGCTCCAGGAAACTTAACACCTATCAAGGTCAGAAACATACTAATACATACAGGTCAGAAATGCCTTATTCTCACATAACAACACAGGGATTGAGGTCCCAGACTCCTCACTGCTAGAAGAGGGAGTTTTGACAGAATCCCTCACCAAAGGAGCTATCACCTTACTGTACAGGAAAATAGTAACCAATTCACTGGATGCATCCACCAACTCAAGGAGACCTGGGAGACTAAACTGAGGCCATTTGAGGAAGGAGCATGGGAGGAGGCACTACAAAGACCCAATGGAGGTGGTAATATGGCCAGGCTTCCACCTGGTACATCTTCACATGTTGCACATATCATATTATGTGAGAACAATCCTGCTCAAAATTAGGAGAACGGCAAATGTGGAATGCATAAGGGGATGTGGGGTGGAGGGATCGTTATATTATGCTTTATAGGTGGGTCCAGTGATACAAGAATACCAGTACTCAATCCTGGCTACTATAACGGGCACAATCAGAACCCAGATCGATAACATGCCAAAACACATTCTACTTATCATAATAGATGAGGAAACAATGATAATCCATCAAAAGACCTGGATAGCACTAGGCCAGATGGGGCAAAAAAGAATATTGCCCAAAAATGAGGAAGGAAGGAAACTCCAACACTGGAGGAATGGAATAAGGACACAGACTGGTGTATACTGGCCAATAAAACTATTTATGAGAGCATGGGCTGTCCCAGGAAATGGGAGAAAAGTTGGGCATGGGGATCAAAAAGTGGGTCCTGAGGTCGACCATGGGGGGAGGGGGAATTCAATGGTCAGGAAGAATGTCAAAATAAGTTCCACTGCTATCGTTGGTCATCGGTCTACTGTGTAATGTTGTGCTATTTGTATGTTTTTGAAAAAACAATAAAAACAGGTTTAAAGAAAATACATTGCAGATGTGGAGGTAGTCTCAAATTTTGTGACTAAGAACCAACATGTTTTAACCACATGGCTGCTGGGCGTTTTCCCGTGCTGTGCTGGAAAACCACTGATGCCATTTGTTCATGACGAGCTCAGCTCGTCATCAGCACACGACACCTTTGGGTGATGACGAGCTGAGCTCGTCATCAGCATCGAAAGGGTTAATGAACTTTTAATGAACTTGGGGTCTCAAGTCAAGTCAAGTCAGCTTTTTTTCGGATTAATTTTACATCCATAAAACCATTCGACAAATACACTAATCAATTAAAAATAAGAATAAAATAAAATTCCAAATCGTTACAATGTAAAAATATCAATAACTTGGGGTCTATTGTAGTTGAATCTTGCCATGGAAGGGTTGCCTGGCCAGCAAATGACTGAGTGTTAGGAAATGCTTGAGTATGAACTAATGGGAATAATCCAGGGCACATTTTAGAGCTATTTGTTTAGCTTGACTCTGCCATTATTTATCTTCAGACCAATGAAATGCAAACCAATCTTGGCTTTGCCCAAAAGTATGAGCACTCTCAAAACTGTTTGAATTGTGTAGTGATGGCTCCCGAGCAACGTAGAGGACTAAATGAAGATGCGCATTATTTCAGTTTCCTAGGGAGCCAGGGTTTTGGGGTCCTGTAGAGATCTTTATGTAAATTCCAGTTCAGAATGCTCTATCCTTGCAAGTACTTACAAGGATAGAAAGTATGTATTGTGCCAGCATGTACTCATAGAAGCATATTTTTGAATCCCTGCAGGGTTAACTCAAGAGTGTATTATTTTTATGTCAATAAAATTTCAATATTTGAGTTAGATAGCAATTAATGCCTGTTATTGTATACCAAAAGCAACTAAGTTTATAGTATGCACTGTACAAGTATCTATTATTAGTCTATGCTCTGCACATATGGCACATATCATTAAAAACAATGGGAGATCAATACACATCTTATTTTCCTTAGCTGTAATGAAAACAGGATGGAGCATATCTCAAAGCTACTGTCTCCCCTTTACCTGCTGGCGTCATCACACATGTCTTCAGAAATCCATTTGTTATATTGGTTTATCTCTTGGCCAGATTGTGGATACAAAGCAGATTTGTTTTCCTTGATGCCCTGCTGAGTCTGGACAAATGTCAAGTGGGATTCATTTATAAGTACACATATATAGATAGTGCCAAAAATATATTTATATTGTTCTCTGTTTAGTAGTAATCATGAAACACATTCAATGGTATATTTGAAAAAAAATCACAAGATCACTACTTTGCTACATATTTATATTCAACATTAAATCAAACAATAAATGCAGGCAGCGCATTGCTCAGCATGTTGTTAATATATATATATATATTACCATAAAAACATTTGACCAACTGGGGCCTTATTATAGATAGGGCACACTTTTTCTGTTTGCTCTATGGCACACCTTTTTGCAGGTGCGCCGGGTGCAAACAGGAGAAGTGTGCCCTGTCATGTAGAATGCACTACCCTCAGGGCAGCCGTGAACTCACGCTGCCCCAAGGGCAGTGTACTCAACAGAAATATGCTGCAGCTGCTTAAAAGCTGCCCTGTGTTTCTCTGTGCAGGAGAGAACTCACCTGCACTTTAACAAGGAAATTGAGGTCTCCTTGCAAGCGGGTGCCATGAGTGACTGTACCCACCTGCAAGGGGATGCCTGAGTGGTCCATAGGACCCCAGTTTCCCCTCCATAGGGCTGCCTACAGGGGACGCCCTGACAGTGTGCCACCTTTTAGGTGGCACACTGTTAGTTCACCTCCTGACAGCCTCTTTGCATTTGTGCCCTTGTCTATTATACTGTGCGGGCGCAGAGACAAAAGGATTTCCTCATTTGCATGGGGCCACACCCCATACAAAAGAGGGAATGCCCTTTTGAGAAAGGGCTTTATATGTACCAGTACTTTCAGTTTTACAGAAGGGGATGCACAATCGGCTGCAGTCCCATTCTGTAATACCAACTGTAGTGTAGTTCCTAGTTTCCCACTAGGCCCTGCGCATTGGAATAACATAAACAGTAGTATCGACGTGGAACTGCGGATATTCCAGGCCTCCACTGACTATGCTAAACTTAATTGGGTGTGTTACCAACTAGCTCAGAGGTCACTGGAAACTTTCTTCTCTGCATGGGAAGTGATCAGCTTCCCTGGCACAGACAAGAAGGGATTCAGCTTTCCAACAACCGTGCAACATGACAACTTTGCTCCTCAGATCAAGAGTCAATCTCTAGGGTCGTGTGAAACAATAGACAGGTATTTCACTCAGTCAGATTAGTGCAGTTTACTTTCACGATATGTAGAGAATAGAGAGACGGGCGTTTGTCAATAAAGGGTTAACATTTATTGAACAGTCTTTCTTCTCGTACAAGAGAAATGTATTGCCACAATTGCAAGACTTGTTATTATAAAAAGTACGTACAGTAAGATAAGAATTGCGAAATAATACTGTAAAAGCATTGATATGGTTTCTTAGCCATACAATGGTTTAAAAGTAATAAAACATATATACATTCATATATACATTAGGCTAACATACTAAACTGGTGCTTCTAACTAAGCCTACCCCAGTGTGCCTGACCTAAGCCTAACACGTGGAAGGGGAGTAAGTAAGTAGCTTTAAGTTAAGTTGGTTTTGCCAAGGTTTGCTTCAAGAATTCTCCTCTAAGGGTTTAGTCAACACCATACCTCTGAATAGAATGATGGAGGTCTGGTATCTCCTTCAGGGGGCACTCAATATCCCAGTCACCCGCGAGGGCAGACCGGAAACGCTGGAGCTGGATTTCTCTGCAGGAGAAAGGCAGCGGCTCTCTTCTCAGCGCGTCGGGAGGAGGAGGGGGGACAGCGTCCGCGGCAGCTGGAATCTGCTGGGCTCTTCGCAGAGGGACGGCTGCTCAGCTCCTAAGCATACCACACCATCGTTCGCGCTTTAGCAGCGATAATGGTATCAGTAGCTTCACCACCAAGGGACAGCAGCAGCGTACTGCCTGCAGCAGCAATGGGATGCACAACAGGGTGCACGACAGCATACAACAGCACGACAGCTTATTGCTTAAGGCAACGTTGGTAATATTTATACCTGACAGGTGCCGGGTTTGACGCAAGTTTGCTGGACATAAGACGTCAATTAAAGATGTCACTAGGAAGTGATAGCTATCAGTTGCTCATTAGAGTTCCATTACTAATCAAAACACAGCAAGCGGGGATTTCCAGGTTTGCTGAATTTTTATCTTGTTGAAGAACTCGGAGTGTTAATCTAGGAATATCAGATAGTGACTTCAGCTCTGTCATTGCACTAATTGGTTACAAAGGAAGTGGCAGAGAACTATGCTGGAATGTGGCTCTGTTCGTGTGAGGCCAGAGATGACTTTCTGAAAATCGCACTTGAACGGTTATGCCAATATAGGGAATAAATGGATTTATAGCCGAATAGGGGCATAAGGTCACAGTATCGATCAGGAACCTAGATAAACACGCAACACCCACTCCACGTATTCATGTCCATCAAATTACTAAAACTAGAGCAATTAGATGCATGTGTAACATTGCCCACCCCAAAATACATAAATGCATTCGAAATAGGCGTATTTGTAATACATGAAATTTAGGTACTGTACGTTTTTTGAAGCATAGAAATCATTCAAAAATTATTGCATATGAAATCAATGAACGATTAAGCAAAAAGAATTACACATGAAGTATCTCTGACAGAAGAAGAGCGAGATAAATCATCACATATAAATGCATTGCAATAACATGTGCTAGAGGCTGATGTAATGTTGTTATGTCTCTAGATGTGTTTAGAAATAGAAGTGTGAAGCTTCTGTTCTCTAAGAATAGTTTTTACGTTAAGCAAAGAATTGTTCGTGCCAAAAAAAGGGTGAATAATAAAAATGTCCAATTCAAAAGAATTATTGCTTGACGGGGAAATACAGTTCCAAAGCTTTTTGCAGTTTTTGTTGATCAAAACTGAAGGCCGAATTCAGAGTTCATGGGAACGCTGTGTGTCGGAAAGCTTCTCAAAAGTTATTGTTTCTGTACGGGTGAGAACATCGTATCAGACAGGCTCTCAAAGAATTGGTCTACAAAATCAGGTGACAGTTCAACCAAATTCGATAGTGCTGTAACTTGGCAGGTGTGAGAATGATTGCTGTCATCGTAGTCAGGAGCAGCAATGCTCACAGAAGGTCGTACCTGGGTGATGCTGCTTTTGTTGCTTGCTCCACTGTTACCACCTAGTCGTAGTACAGGAGTCTCAACGAATGCCGTCATCAGGATTGGTAGCCGCTGGGGACAACACAATGCGTGAGCCGTTATTGGACTGAGCAAAGTATCGACGTCCATTGGTACTGCTGATGAAAGTGAAAGACAGATGTCCAACACGCACTCATCTCCGCATAGCATACATCAAAGTACCGGTAAGATACAGTTCTGCCATATAGGTCTGAATGAAAGGAACCAGGTCATGTTTAGATCTCTCAGCCTGGCCAATCCAAGGACGTTAGTTATCCAGTCCCGGTAGCGCATTGCTAGGATTGTCTCTTCCATTCCCATGGGAGCTATGTCTGAGTTTCGGCTTGCCATAACGAAGCAGGAGGGTCAAAAATGAAATCCCTGCTACAAGTCCCAAAAGTAATGGTATGCCGCCAAAAACAAAATTAGGAACGATTCCCAAAATTGCTTGGAAAGGTGTTAGCAGTCCCGTAAAGACTGTCTTAAATATGCCTGGGATGCTTGTGGCACTAGACATGTTAAGGAGTTGGCTAAGCATTTGTACGAAATGCACGGGGCAATTTGTTGATAAAAGTTCATGAACTTCAGTAGCTGTCCTTGCAACTAGAAGATCATACGTCTCTTTTGATGACGTTATAGGCACTGTTGTCTGTAAAAGTACAGATTTCATTTTGCTTAATGTATCAATTCGTATAGAATAGAGATTCAGACGAGGCCAGATGGGAGTCACTGTGTCTGCAGGCCCACTCGGAAACAATGCTTGCATACAGCATTTGACCATGGATGTTACGCTTACTAGATAACTTTTCCCTGGCACAAGGCCACAACATCTGTGATCCGTTCTAAGAATGTAACTCCCGTTTGAAAGTTGCATAAAGAAGGGCTCTATCTGAGTTGCAGGTGTGACTAGCTGGTGGCATGAAAGGTTGTTAGAATTTCCATCACATGCTCCGTGTAAATTAATACCCTGACACAAAAGTATACCACTTAGTGAATGTTTACAGTTGTCACCACTAAGAAATACATTTTTGTCGCTGTCACTATAGCAAGAATGTGTGTATGGTAATTTCCATTCAGATTTTACATATCCTTTACCCAATTGTTCATACTGGCCAGTAGGTATGTATTCAAGGCACTTTTTAAATCGGAAAGTTGTTATCGGAATAGTGATAATTCCGTGTATTATCCATTCAATGACAGGACTCTCTGACATTGTCAATGGTAATCTCTCGAGTTTTTCGATGCTCAGGATTGTATAGTCTGCTCCTTTCTGTGCCAAACTGATCTGTTTATCAGTAAGGTTAAAAATGGAAAATAATGACGTTGTGTTGATTAAACGCCAAGGCACATAGCCTGAACGAAGATTTTGCAGCGTCCAGCCTAATTCTATAATAGTACGCAATTGCGACTGGCCATGTTGTAACATTAGCAAGTCTCTGTCTATCACATCAAAGGCAGAGGATACAATATTGTCCAACGAATATATTCTGGAAGACAGAGTCATTAACCCATTGTCTACTACAGAAAGTGATTTTTCCAAATTAATACGATCAATTTCTCGTATTTTTTCAGCTGTTTCAATTTGTTTGACTTTCCAAGCCTCGTTGTACGCAGCATAGATACTGGTCGCTATGAAACGCTTTTGACGCTGTTTGCGTGGTCCAAGAATGAAATCGCGCAAATCAGCACCATCTTTTAGTAAAGACAAGTGTTGCTTAATTTCAGCCAGTGTGGATGTTTTTAGCCATTCAAGGCAGAGTTTCCCTACACTGTATGTTGTTATTATCCCTGGATGTTGTCTCTGGGAGTATCTCGGGTCTAATCTGGTCATTTTTAACCCCTGTGTTTTATTCAGGAATCTATCTTGACAGCTGTTTGTGTCAGTAGGCCAGATTAACCACTTTTTCCAATCAGGATGTGTTCTGTTAAAATGTAAAATTTGTGAAACGTCTAACTCAATATCTGCAGTTGCATTCCCAGGTATTGGCTTTGGTATAGACGGTTTTTTAAGGTCTTTGATCTTAGCTAGGCCAAGACAAGATGTTTGGTGTATTGTGTCATTTAAAAACAACATTTGTTCTGGTATCATGCAGGTTCTAAATAGTGCTTCAATGCCTTGCACCTGCCAATCTTTTGTACCCCAAATTGTTTTCGTTTCAATATTGTTTTTCCAATAATCAAAACCAAATGTCATCATTTTGTCATAAAATGCTTCTGAATATATCAATTTAGAATTTGTCAGCATTGTTTTCATTCCTGTTTTATCTAACAGTTTGTAATAAAACGTTTCTGCATTACTGGTGTTAAACCCTGAGAAGTATTTGAATTTCTCAAAAAATGCTTTAGAACTGCTTTTAGGTGGTGTAGCACAATGTTCCCATTGATTATACATAAAAACATTTCTAGGCTGTGCAGATTTATGCAAGTAATGATCACCATAGTGTGTGTAACAGAATAACTGCTCATAACTAGATGAACCTTGTAAATAATCATGATCTGTGAATCTAGCTGACATTACTAAATCAGACATCATGTCATTAATACTGTTAAAGTCCCAATCATCAGAGAATGTACTAGGTTTTACAAAGTCACTTAAGGAAACCTTCAGTTGATGAGGATACTTCAGGATTTCGACCGGACCATATATCTCATAGTCTGTTTTCTCCCATACTACCCCACCAGGTATTGGAATTGCTGTGACATTTACTGTTGACAGTTCTCTTTTCTTCACATGGGATGATCTGTGTGGTTTCAGGATTAGGTTGATGTTCTGACTTGCTGTGTCCATTCAATTGTAATGAACTTTCCTAAAATTAAAACTAAAATTAGGCATAGTAGGAGTATGAATACCCCTGAGATAATCCAATGCTCAATCAACGGTGAATCCAGATATAATTCTTTGATTTGTTGAAGGAGTCCTGTTGTATTTTCTTTAGAATACTTTTTTGTTTCTGGCATCACTTCGGGATCGTTTTGATCTTCAGAGAAGTTGTCGAAGTTGATGAAATAACCAGAGGCTGTTCTGTCAATTGTTGGGATTGTTCTTTCAATCTGTCTTTCGGTAGCACTTTCTGATGCCACATTAGTGTAGACTGGTGATGTTTCTTGACGAACTGTTTCAATCTGTGTTTCAAGAGGCACGAGTTCCATGGCATTATTGCATAGTCCTTCATTTTGCACTGCAGGCTGATCGAATGTGATGAGTCTTTCAGTTTGAACTTCTTGGATTGTTGCAAGTTTGGGTATTCTGTTGTTTCTTGGGAGTCCACTGGGCCTGCTGTTGATTATAGGCCACATGCTTGTGGTTTTACCAGGTCGATGGACACAACTCTGTTCTCCTTTTTACCAGCAAGGGGCGGTAGTACTACTGATCTTGTTCCGGTGACTGCCAAGACAGGTACTGCTTTTCTGTAAGAAGGCCCAAATTCCTTCTTAACCGCGATCTTTTCTCTGACTAGATCCCCAATCTTTGGAATCCAGACAGGCCTTGCTGGGGCTGTTGCTGGTGGTGCCTCGTCAGTGGTACTTGGCTGTTGCTTTAACTTTATGTTGCTTAAGGATTTTCTTGTTTCATTCAGTTCCTGTAAAACAGCCAAACGATCCTGTACATCAAAGTCTGTTGTTTCTTCTTGTACCACTGACATCTGACTATCGAGGTCCTGAATACGCATTCTAATTCCGAACAATAGTTCGTATGGGCTGAAACCTTTTAGAGAATTTCTTGGCATGTTGTTAAGACTAGTCTGGACACTTATTAAATGTTTGACCCACCCAGCGCCTGAACCTAATACCTTCGCTGTTATAGATTGCTTTATGTCCCGGTTTTTTCTTTCTACCACACTATTCCCTTCGGGGTGCGACGGACAAGAATACCGCAACCCAATTCCCATGCTAGCCATGGCCTCCTTATAAGCTCGAGAGCTGAAAGCAGGACCCTGGTCAGAATGGAACGTGGTAATTGCGTATGTGCCGATAAAGACTCGCAAATCTTTTATAACCGTTCTAGCGTCAGCCGAGCGCTGGGGCCTACATTATTTAAGTGCTTTTTGTCTTAACTGTGTACAATGGGACGCGCTTCTCTTCTTTGATTGCGCAGATAGACCGCCTTATGCTGTCTAGAAGGGATCCTGAAACTACACTGGCCTGTTCATTACTGCGATCTCTGTTGCAGTCTTCACAATTTTGAGCAAAACATTGGATATCTACGCTCATTCCTGGCCACCAGTACTCTGATTGTAATTCTTTCAGAGAAACCTTAATTGTTTGGTGTCTCAGACCCAACCCCATGTGTGCTTCCAGAAAGAGGAAGCCCCTCCTGCTCCTGTTTGGAATTACTCTGTCCCCCACTCCAGGGATTCGAGCAAAAGGAACGGAGTTTGCATCGATTACGTATGCATAATTGAGTGGATAGTTCACGGGTAGTGCTGCACAGTCGCCTTTTACGGTCGTTTTTACTGCCAGCATGGTTTCCCCGTCTATGTATTTTTCTGTACGCTTTTTTGTGGCTACGGAAGCCGGTTTAGTTGCTTCCGCTGTGGCTGTATTAGCCAATGAATTCCCTGAAACGTGAACGCCATCACGTTGAAGACTCTGTGCGTGAATCACGTGAGTCTTTTGTAGTTCTTTGTGTAAAAGAGCTACCTGTTTCCAGAGCAATTTATGCTTTATTGTGGCACCTGTGTCATCTTTGCAGTCGTTTTCGATCCAACTCTACAGTTTATTGTTGTAAGAGTTGACGCAAAAATGAGAATCGCACACAATAAGTGTCGGGAATTCACGTTCTGCATTTTCGAGCGCCATCTTTAAACATCTGATTTCAGTTCTCTGAACCGAACAGTTTCTTACAGATTCAGTTTTTGTTACTTTCGGTCTGAATTTACCGCACAGCCAACGACCTTTAATAATCGCACATGCTGCATCGTAGGATTTTCTCTCTACGTTGAAATGCTGTACAAATCCATCTGTATAGATTATACAGGCGTATTGTGGGAGAGGTAGAATTTCGATTGGCAGAGGATATTCTTCTTCATATTCTAAATCATTCAGTTCTTCGTATTGCGGGGCGAAATAGTATTTCACATCTTCCGCTCCTAGAGAATCTATGCACTGTATCCATCTCGGATCCAGTGACACTGTAGGCAGGTTTACTGGGCTGAATAGCGCTTCGAAGGCGGATTCCGCTGTAAGGATATTAATCCGTTTGCCGTGTGCTAGTTCTCGTTCATTTGCTAATGCGATTTGCACTGCTTTCACAGTTCTTTCTGTGTGACTGAATGTTTTTTCTGCTTGTGTGTACAAGTGAGATTTAATTGAAATTTCTCCCTCATTAGAGGTTAGGTCCGTGAATCCGCATCTTCCTGGGATGACTGTTTTTGAGTCCAATTGATTTGTTTAAAATCAGGTTTAATTAGTTTGTAGAGAGGTTTAACCCTCCCTGCGTAATTTAGGATGTATGTTCTTCCGAAATTCAGAAAACCTAGAATGGATTGTAAATTCTTCAGCGTTTTTGGAGCTTGGAGTACAGCGCACTTCTCTAAGAAGTTGTCCGCTAGGCTTTTCCCTTCACTTGATAATTCGTACCCTAAGAACAGTACTGTCAGATGGGCAATTCGGGACTTTTTAAAGTTGAATTTGTAACCCTCTGCTGCGAACCCAAGTATAATGGTGTTCACTCTTTTCAAGTGAGTATCCAAGTCGTCGTCTGTGAGATAGATATCATCTACGTAAGATAATGCCTCATCATCATAGATTTGTAGTAACTCTGTTACCCTAGCTGAGAATAGTCCTGGGCTGTTCTTGAACCCCTGTGGGAGTCGACAGAATTTTTTCTGCGACCCAAATGCAGAGAAAGCGGTCAAATATCTGCTTTCTGGTGCAATGTCTAGACAAAAAAAACCATTAGATATGTCTAATGTCGTTTTATATTTTTTACTAACTATGTTATTCATTAGGGCTGCACTATGCGAGTTTTGTACTGCAAAAGTTTTGCAACATGTATTAAGATGTCTGTAGTCCAAAACTAGACGATATGAATTGTCTGGCTTGGAGACAGGAAACAAAGGATTGTTCATTTGAGAGGTGCATGTTTCAATCACCCCCTGGTATTCAAGTTGATCTAAGATTTCCCTGACTTGTTTTTTAGCTTCTTGCTTAATTGGATACTGCCGTTGGGCAGTTGGTTCACTTTTTAATTGGATTTTGTGAGGAGGTGAATCCTCATCCCATCCTACATGATTTTTATATAATGCAGGTGCCTGGGCTACTGCCCATTTCCTTGCAAATGTATATTTTTTGTGAATCGGAATGTGATTCGAGAAGGCAGGCATAATCACTTCTTCGCCACGAGGGCACTCCCTGACAAACTCTGGGGGCCAATCTTTTTCAGCTAACAGAATATCATAGCCTTTTGAGAGCTTATCCCAAAATAGACCCTTTATTTTCCTAGTCTTATCACCCTCTATACGCAATGTTATTTCGTATATTTTATGGGGCTCGCTAAGTCTGGTGTCGGCAGTTTCAACCTGAATGTATTCATTCGTGTCCACTGTCTCCAGATGACTCATCAAGATCTTGCGCGCTATACTGATTTCTGCTGCACTGTCCAACATTGTCAATGCCCACTCCCCGTTTTTCAACTGTGTCCTCAGTATTCTCGGCATGGTTGATTACTCTAATACTGGCTACCTTCTTTTTCTGAAATTGAGATTTTTTATTTTGAGCAGGTTCCTTGTCTTTGGACTTGGTGTGCTCTCCTGGGTCTGACCGTCCTCTTCTTTCCGAATTCTGTGGAAAAGATCGAGAGGGACGTGTATCAATACTTTGATATCTATCAGGTTTTTTCAGATTATCCCTATTTCTAAGGTTATATCTTTTCTCAGAGGGCTCCCGCTGGGGAGTCTGGCGTTCTCGAGTCGGAGTTCTTTCCCTCCGTCGAGGAGACCTTCCTCTGGACTGGAAAACTTTTTCCTTGGGAGTGGATTGTTTATTTCCATCCCAGCTCTTTTTAGGAGTGTTTAAATTATTTTTAATAAATAATGTTTCAGGATTTTCGAGTAGTTGGGGCTTTACTGGTTTCCCACCCAAGATGTCTCTACCTAATTCTTCATAGCATTTTTCTATGATTTTTGCAAACTCAACAGGATCTTTTATATCTGTTTCCTTCAACTTCTGGCGGATCGCCACAGATGCTGCTTCTCCTTTTATGTTGGCTAATAATATAGCCGAGACCTGCTTGAAGTCTTTCAGTAATTTCATACCTAGAGTTAAAGCGGGCTCTGGACCGTATTCATTTTGAATCTGTTTTAGCACTTCTGGTATTACCGCCATAAACGGAACACCGTGTGTTTTTGTGTAGATGGAAGCAAAGACTGTACCCCAAGTGTCGCAGTCCTCCACGTGTGGTGCGATTCCCATTGGAAGGCAGATGGTCAAGATTCTGTGTTTCTCTATAGGGGTAGTATCAGGAAATACTGCCTCTATTTGAGTGATTTTCTGTGCTAACCAGAAAGGAATTTGTTCCCTTTTTACGGGTGTTTTACCAAGACATGACTGTATGTTCTGTGGTGTAATTTTATTTGTGTTCCCCTGATGAGGGGTCAGCTGTGGTACATTAACAGCTGGTTGGACTGTTTGCAGTCCGCATTACATATTGGACTAATTGCCTATGTATTTTTATTAATGTTTTTAGCTGTACTAACAGCTCTTCCTTTGACATTTTTACAATGTCCGGATGTGGTGTGTAGCTGGCTAGAACCGGCCACGTTGCTCCTGGTCTACCTAGTGGACCGAGCCTGGTAATGTGATCATTGTGTTTTAGGGCGCCATTAAACCAGAGCAGGTGCTCTTGAAATTTAAGTGGAATTTCAATCTCCTCGAAAGGAGCGTACTCTTCCGGAGGTTCCTCTGTTTTGTAATAGTGAAACTCTTTTGTTGTAGCGTTTGCCGCTGGAAAGTTTATCCATGAATAGAATACCTCTGTCTGCCGATATTCGTGAGCCTCTATCACGAAAATTACTGTACCACCTTGAGGTGCCAGTCCGTTCTCTATAAGTTTTAAAGTTATAGATTTTCTTAAGTGGACCGGGATGATAATAGCATCCGGGTCTGTCTGTAGGAGACTCGAGTCCTCCTCAATTAGTAGGGATGCCAGTCTAACTGTTTCCCTTTCTTCTTCACTGTCTGTCATTTTTATAAATGCAGGCTTTGCAGAGTAGGTCTCCAAGGAGACAAAGATTAGGTGCACAATATTTTGGAACACTGTATCCTTCAACGTTGAATAAACCAGAGCTTTACATAGGAATCTCTTCCTACTAAGGTCGGGCGGATTTTAACCTTTCACCCACTCCAGACGTCTATTGGAGTATTTACGGGAGAAAGGGGTCTGTGTGAAATATGCACGACTGAGTTACTCTAACGTCTTGCGTTAGTTTATCGCCTTACCAAACGTTTGGGCGCCATGTAGTGTAGTTCCTAGTTTCCCACTAGGCCCTGCGCATTGGAATAACATAAACAGTAGTATCGACGTGGAACTGCGGATATTCCAGGCCTCCACTGACTATGCTAAACTTAATTGGGTGTGTTACCAACTAGCTCAGAGGTCACTGGAAACTTTCTTCTCTGCATGGGAAGTGATCAGCTTCCCTGGCACAGACAAGAAGGGATTCAGCTTTCCAACAACCGTGCAACATGACAACTTTGCTCCTCAGATCAAGAGTCAATCTCTAGGGTCGTGTGAAACAATAGACAGGTATTTCACTCAGTCAGATTAGTGCAGTTTACTTTCACGATATATAGAGAGTAGAGAGACGGGCGTTTGTCAATAAAGGGTTAACATTTATTGAACAGTCTTTCTTCTCGTACAAGAGAAATGTATTGCCACAATTGCAAGACTTGTTATTATAAAAAGTACGTACAGTAAGATAAGAATTGCAAAATAATACTGTAAAAGCATTGATATGGTTTCTTAGCCATACAATGGTTTAAAAGTAATAAAACATATATACATTCATATATACCTTAGGCTAACATACTCAACTGGTGCTTCTAACTAAGCCTACCCCAGTGTGCCTGACCTAATCCTAACACGTGGAAGGGGAGTAAGTAAGTAGCTTTAAGTTAAGTTGGTTTTGCCAAGGTTTGCTTCAAGAATTCTCATCTAAGGGTTTAGTCAACACCATACCTCTGAATAGAATGATGGAGGTCTGGTATCTCCTTCAGGGGGCACTCAATATCCCAGTCACCCGCGAGGGCAGACCGGAAACGCTGGAGCTGGATTTCTCTGCAGGAGAAAGGCAGCGGCTCTCTTCTCAGCGCGTCGGGAGGAGGAGGGGGGACAGCGTCCGCGGCAGCTGGAATCTGCTGGGCTCTTCGCAGAGGGACGGCTGTTCAGCTCCTAAGCATACCACACCATCGTTCGTGCTTTAGCAGCGATAATGGTATCAGTAGCTTCACCACCAAGGGACAGCAGCAGCGTACTGCCTGCAGCAGCAATGGGATGCACAACAGGGTGCACAACAGCATACAACAGCACGACAGCTTATTGCTTAAGGCAACGTTGGTAATATTTATACCTGACAGGTGCCGGGTTTGACGCAAGTTTGCTGGACATAAGACGTCAATTAAAGATGTCACTAGGAAGTGATAGCTATCAGTTGCTCATTAGAGTTCCATTACTAATCAAAACACAGCAAGCGGGGATTTCCAGGTTTGCTGAGTTTCTATCTTGTTGAATAACTCGGAGTGTTAATCTAGGAATATCAGATAGTGACTTCTGCTCTGTCATTGCACTAATTGGTTGCAAAGGAAGTGGCAGAGAACTATGCTGGAATGTGGCTCTGTTCTTGTGAGGCCAGAGATGACTTTCTGAAAATCGCACTTGAACGGTTATGCCAATATAGGGAATAAATGGATTTATAGCCGAATAGGGGCAAAAGGTCACAGTATCGATCAGGAACCTAGATAAACACGCAACACAACATGCCCCGGCGGCACCCAAAGTGGGCTCCCATGCCCATTGCACCCCTGGAGCACATTCAGGAACATGGCCTCTGGTGTAGATTCAATAGAGAGATAGGAAAACTACACATTCCTAACAGTAATCCAGTATTGACGCAAGCCCCTAACAACCAGAGATGTGTGTGATGTCCTCCTACGTCATAACAATAAACAACAAGGAAGAAATACCCTATAGTCACTTTTCAAGTCTGCATAACTGTGCTCTCTAAATCATACAACAGTGTGAATTAAAATTAATATTGTATTTTTAACGTCTTGTTAAAACTCAAATCTGTTTGTTCCACTGACAAAAATCTCTATGATTCTCAATGAAGATTTCACAATAGTGTATAGTATTAAAATAAAATAACAGTTACAAGAATTAAATCATTTCCAAGCTTTCTAAATAAAAAAGGTATGACTATCTAATGTATGATACTCAGTTTTCTAATGTCAGATAGATGAAAGGCTGACTTGTTTATTTATAGGTTTTATATAGCGCTGGCTTGACCCTGAGGTATCAGAGTGCTTTACATGAGTAAGGAGATAGTTAGGATAAAAAACATTATTTCAACAGCATGGAATACCCACAGCTGAACAAAAGAGAAGCAGCTTGAGCTTACATAGATCAAATAAATGGTTTTATAGAAGAAGAGCTACATACATATAAAACATGTAGGAGAGTAGGGGGGACCAAAATGTGGATGGGGAGGAGGTATTCAGGGCGCAGGTTAAGACCCCCAATATTTATTGAGGAGATGCATTTTGAGGTCTTTTTTTGAAGCTAATGTAGGAAGGGTTACATCGCAGGTCTTTGGGGAGGGCATTCCAGATGTTTAAGGCATTTCTGGAGAAGGTTCGGGATTGTGTGGATATCTTTTTTTAGCAGGGGTGGGACGAGGAAGAGAGCATTGGTGCTTCTCATTGGTCGTGAGCTGCCCACTTTGCTGAGTTTATTGACGAAGTACAGCTGTGTATTTTGATGAGGGCTATGTGTGTAATGCAAATAGTTTTGTAGGAGGATCTACCGTTGAAGGGAAGCCATTTAAGAGTTTTGACAACTGGCGAGATGTGGTTGAAACGTTTGCTGTCGGTGATGAGCCTGGCTGCAATGTTTAGCACAGATTTGAGTGGCGCAAGGTGAACCTTCCGGATTCCAGTGAAGATGGTGTTGCTGTAATCAATTTGCGAAAGGACCATTGATTGGACTACTAATTTGAAGTCATCAGTTGGTATAAAGGGTTTAATTTTCTTGAGATGACGGATAGTGAAGAGGGCTCCTATAGCCAAATTTTTGATGTGGACTCTTGAGAGTAAGGCTATTATCAATGGAGATACCAAGAGATTTTACTGAGTTGGACAAGGAGAGTGAACAGTTGAGGGCATTAAGGTATGAGATGCACGTTTGGATGGGGAGAAGTTTATTTTTAGGGGAGAAGAGAATTATTTCAGTTTTTTTAGGGTTGAGTTTGAGATGATTTGCTAGGAACCAGGATTGGATCTTAGTGAGGGTGTTGTTAAGGTGTAGGATGTCCGAGTAGGATTTGATCTTATATTAGAGTTGGGTATCATCAGCATAGAGGTGGTAGTTGATTCCAGTTTGTTTTAGAATGAGGGTGAGGGGTTCCATAAAGAGGTTAAAGAGAGAGGGAGAGGAAATAGATCCCTGGGGGACTCCTAGGGAGACCGGAATGGGGTTTGATAGGCAGTTGTGAATTTTGATTACTTGTACTCTGTGTTGGAGATAGAAGACAAACCATTTAAGGGCAGTACCATTGTTGCCAAAGCGATCTCTGAGCACATTAAGTAGGGCAGAGTGGCTAACTGTATCAAATGCTGCAGAGAGATCTAGGAGGATGAGAAGGCAGGTGGATGTCATCAACAATTTTTAGCATGGCAGTTTTGGTACTGCAGCCTTTCCTGAAGCCTGATTTTAGGGGGTCCAGTAAGTTGAAATGTTCAATGTGTTTGTCTAATTGGAGCAAGACACATTTTTCAAGGGCTTTGGAAAGAGGGCGGAGGTTAGAGATGGGGCAGAGATTGTTTAGCTCATTAGGTTCGTCATTAGGGTTTTTAATAATGGGAGTGATTTGTCAAAGTTGGAGGGAGATAGGGACACACCCCGTGGCAAGGGAGGTGTTGATGATTGTAGTCTAAGATTGGGAAATGATGTGCTGTAGGTTTTGGACAAGCTTAGGAGGTAGGGGGTCTTTGGTATGAGAAGAAAGTTTTAGTTTAGCAAGGATGTTGAAAACTTCGAGTTCAGTTACTGGGTGGAAATTATACCAGGAGGCAGTTTTTTAGTTGTGGGTTATAGGGTGGTTGGTTTCAAGGGTTGTAGCTGTGGGTAAGTGTGGGAGCTTTTTAGGGGAGGTGTAGTAGTAGGTAAGTGTGAGGAGTAGTTAGTGGGTGGTGTTGTAGTGGGCAAGTGTCATGTAGAATCAGGGGATGAGGGGAATGTGGTATGGGTTTGGAGGTGATGACAGGAGAATGTTGGGAGTTGGTTAGGATCTGAGTTAAAAGGAATGATTGATCAATTTGGCGATTGTTTTCAGAGAAGTAGTCAGTTTCTTCACATCTAGCAGTCGAGGCAATAAGCTTTAGAGGTGGGAGGATGTTTGGTTACAAACAATGTTTAACAGTTCCCTGGGTCTATTTTTGGCCGATCAATTTGTGTAAGAAACAAGGATGCCTTTTTCGTTAAAAATATGTTTCTATTATGTAGATCTAGCTAATCTGGGGAGAGCCAGATGAGTAGGGGGAATGACAATTTCTCCATGTTCTTTCTGTCAGTCTTAGTGAGCGTCTCTCATTTTTGAGCTCCTAGTTAAACCAGCATTTTAATGGAAAATTTCCTAGATTTTTTAGTTTAGGCGGGACCATTTGGTCTAAGACATCAGTGACAGTTTTATTAAAGTATTCAGTTAGCTCATTTGCGTTTTGGGAGAGAGGAGTGAGAATAAGTTGAGCTTGGTGTTTAGACTACAGTTCTTCAGGGGGATAAGATTGAGATTTCTGGTTCATTTCCTAGTTTTAATGATTTTAGTGGGGTAGGGGGGTCGAATGGTATACAGTATGAGGTGATGGTCGGACCAGTCGATGATATTGGACAGGAAGGCCAAATCCTTATTGGTAATAATGGCATCCAGAATGGTTCCTTTGTTGTGTTTTGGGGACTGGCATAGTTGTTTGAGGTCATTAATCTCAAGAAGATTGGTGAGGAGGTTGATTGTGGGATCATCAATGTCGTTCCAGTGGGTTTAAGATCTCCAAGGAAGATATTTTTTGAGTTAGAAATTGAGGATTGTGTCAGAAGGTCAGATAGTTCAGCAAAGAAGGGAAAGGAAATCTCCAGGAGGGTGGTAGATATTATGTAGATTAATTGGGTGGGAACCTTGTACTTTTAGTTCAGCTTCAAGGTATTCGAAGGTGAAGTGATCAGAGTTTTTTACAAGTGAGAGCTGAAGTTCATTTTTGAAGATTATGGCTAAACCGCCCCCTATTCGATCGGGTCTGTGTTTTCTAAGGCTAGAGTATCCCGGAGGGGGGGGAGTAGGTCCAATATGCTCGTTGAGGGGTCATTGAGCCAGGTTTCCATGAGGAAAGCGATATCAATGGTTTCACTTAGGATAGTTTCAGAAATTTCAGTCGAATATCGGACAGCAAATCAACAGTTTACAAGCATGCAGGCGAGGGATTTGGGGTTGTTTTTGGTGGGTGGGCAGGAGTGGATAGTGGCGAGTTGAGGAGGGGTCTGGATGAGACTGGAGAGTAGAGAATTCTGTTAGTCTCCATGATAACAGGAATGTTAGAGTAGGAGAGGTAAGAATTGTTAATTGAAGAACTAGAATGAGTTGCATAGGTCAAAAAGGTCGGACGGGGAGAGATGTCTCGAGGTGCGGCGAGGCCTATGAATATGGCAGCAAAGAGGAGTAGTTCTCCAATGTTTGTAGTTAGTGGTGTTTTTTCGGCCAGAGAAGGGGGGATTTGCACGATTGCGGAGGGTTCTGGAGCTGAGGGAGTTAATATCTTCTCTATGTTGATAGAGTTCTATTGTTAATGTAGAGAGGGTGTGTTCTATGTTGAGTAGAGTCTGGGTTGTTAAAGTGAGGGGGAACACAGGGCGGAGGAGGGGGATAGGGAACGTTCTGTGTTTGCCGCGGAGGGAGGTCTGTTGTGTGAGGCCAGTAGGGAGGTATGAGGAGAACTAAGGCTGCTGGGTGCGAGAAGTGGCATGATGGGGACAGGAGATTAATGACCTCAGAGGATGTTGCTTGAGATGTAAAAAAGGGTGTGAAGAATGTGGGGAAAGACCGCATCAAGGTTTAAGGGTGGTGTGTAATTCAGAGAGGGAGATAATGGTTTTGGTGACGGAGAAGATGGGCCGGAGGGGAAACAGAAGGAGATTCTGGGGGAAGGGGAGGGATTCAGGGGGGGGGGGCAGGGAGGAAGGAGAGGGGTAAGGAATAGTATTAGGGGTTTGAGGGGACCGGTCGTTAGAGTACGTGTAGTTTTGGGAGGGGTTTCTGCAGTAGGGATGTCATGAAGAGGGAGGGTCATTGGGGAGAGAATAATTGGATGTCGGTCATTGGAAGATGGCATTAGCTATAGAGATGTCAGGGGAGGGGGAGAATGGGGTCAGAGGTAAGGGAGAGAACGAGAGGGCATTGTGTGGTTGGTTAGATGGATGGTTGAGAATAGTTTTGAATAGTTGGAGAGACAAGGTGTTGAAATGGTGCTCAAAGATGGTGTGGTGGGATTCAGCTGCTTGTATGAGGATGTTAGCCGTTTTGAAAATGGAGATGTCAATTTCACCTAGGAAAGGTGGGGAGTCAGGAATTTTATTTGAGTTAGTGACTTCCTTATATGTTCTTTGGTAAAATCAAGTATTATGGCATAGCACCACCATTGGAAGACCATCATATGGCTCTTGTCACATCATGTCACCTAAAATGATTGTAATAGCAAGTTGGTTTCACATGCTAGTTATCAGAAATGAAACTTTGCAAGTCCACATGGTTTAACATTGGTAGGAAAAAAATACAAAGTTGCAACGAATGGCCATTCCGACAGGAATATTTCACTTTGAACAGAGAAAAAGTATTGAAAAAATGTCAAGGAGTAGAAGTGTACAGGACAAGCAAGCTACATTTCACCACCAAAGAACATGTATTAAATCGGGGAAAAGGTTAACACCGGGAAAAAAGCATCCATTAGCATTACACATTTAATTGAAATTAGCTTCGACTTTACTTCAAATATAAAGAAATTAAATCAATTCAAACAAAAAATTTGCACAAGCTTTTACAGAATATTATTACATGAAAATAATTAATTGTTAGAAATACATACTACCACAACCAATTTTCCCGTTATTCATATAAATACATGGTTTTTAGAAAACATATTTCTATTATCGTTTGAAGGTTTTCATGTGTCTAGTATAATTCTGTGAAATATGAAGCTTGTACTCCAGTGCTTACATATTTTTGCACCGACTTTTGTAACTGATGCTCATTAACAAAGAGCATTAAAGCACTAGGCCACTTCACTTAAAATAAAACTTTGTCAATATAAGTTCATAAACAATATGTGCATAAGTAAATCATTAGGGCAACTTCATTTATGTGTATTAATATTAGCTTAAGTGTTTGTTTTCTTCATCTCACATTTTAAAGTACACTTTTACGGTGATCCCACTACACTTGTCTCTGTTTCATATATCACTGTGTCTATTGTGTTCAATGTGTACTTTCAACCTTTCATGTTCTCCATGTATAAATGTTTTGTGTATTATGATTTTTAAAATTTCACTGGATCATCCCTTTGGGGTATCTTGGCACCACATCACAGCTTTTTGTTGTTATCCATCTCAACGGTTATCATTTTATTGACCTTGGAAGGATAAAAGACTATGCAAAGCCACCAGGACTTTAACCTCTACACAGACCCCTTGAAGTTCATGCATTAGTCTGCCGAGCCACCAGAGCTGGCTAGAGGGCTGCCATCATATTCCAAAAAGTCTCATTATTATTCCGCCAAAGTGGCGTTATATACTCAAAAGGTAACATACATAATTAACCATTATCAGATTATGTGAAAGCGCAAATTCATACCACATCAGTGATATCATGTGTTGGATCTAGCCCTTTTTGCTGGTTTTCCCCTGACTTTTTGCCTTTTGCCCCATGTTTTTTCTGAACTGTTTTGGTTGGATTTGAAACTATGGTCACCTTAACACTGCAATTCAGTGCTAAAGTGCATTTTCTCCCTGTGCAAATTGTGATTCTGATAGGGTCTCTATGATTGGCAAATTTAATTTACTGGTAAGTCCCAAGTAATGTGCACTGTGTGTGCCCAGTGCCTGTAAATCAAATGTTACTAGTGGGCGTGCAGCACTGAGTGTGCCACCCACATGAGCAGTCCTGTAAACATATCTTGGGCCTGTCATTGCAGTGTCTGTTCTGTGAGTGCAGTTTTAACCTGCAATGTCGACCTGGCTATTGCACCCTTTAGCCAAACCCAAACCTTCCCTTTTACCACAGCCAAGTTGTGAAGAAACAAACTCCTCTAATCATGGAGTGAATGTGGGTGTCTTGTCAGGGCATCATCAAAAAGTAAGAATCTGAAAGAGCCGTAGGTTCTCTTCCCAATGGGTAATAATCTGCATCAGGTGCTGGTTAATCAGTGAGAATACCACTGGGCAAAGTTAGAGAAGTCTTCACGACTTGGCTGTCACACCCCCTTTTCATCCTGAAGAAGACCCACTGTGATGTCCTCATAAAACAGACATTTTGGGTCAAAGCGTCGAAGTACCAATCTTTCATTTCCGGTAACAGTGTAACCATAAATAATTGAAGGCTCAGGTTACTACTGTATTTACTGTGTCACAAAAAGTACTCCCTGTATGACCTAGTTTACCACAGAGGAATTAATTGGCTAACTAGAACAGTCTATGTATTTTTGGATAGGTGATATGCCCTATGTGAAGTATTAACACCACTGCTGCGTGGGGAAGGAAGCAATTCCTCTTGTTATTTTATTCCCTCACACACCCTAGTGGTGTCATGCTTCATCATCGGGACACCCTGACGCCTAGAAGTCAGGGTGGGCTCGACCATATTTCAGGGAGCGCTTAGTGAGATAGTTTTTGGCCAGGGGGATAAAGATTAAAACTCAAAGTCAGACCCCAGAATCCCTTTTTTCTTGGGTCTGGCAATGATATTAAAAACGAATTTTAGGGTCTCTCAGGAGATTATGGTCCTTGGACCCTATTGCCAAGGTGTGACCTGTATATCCTGATGGGTTTTCCTGAACTAGAGTGGTGGGCAGAGTTGTCACTTACACCTGAATAGAGCTGTGTTTGCCTTTCATAATGCTGTCTCCACCCCTGTAGTGTGGCTGAACTTGGTAGGACCAAACAGGTTCTAGTAAGCAAGAGAGACTTGCTTTGAAACCTGCACACTTCAAAGGCTGAAAGTAGTATGAGTAGCAGGGCCCTGGCCCCAAAACTTTAGAACACGTCTGTATCAAGAGGACCCTCTATCAAGGAGAAGAGCTGAAGAGCTGTGAGGAGGAGTATTGCCCCTTTGCTGTGTGTTGCTCTGCTGGGTCAATGAAGCCCCTCAGTAAGGAACCAAGGCTGAGCTGCTGGATTATGAGGCATAATCTCCTCTTGCAGTAAGAAATCGAGCGCATCACCCACCTCCTCTCACAGTAAGGAACTGACGCTTTATCTCCTCTGCCTAGCAATAAGGAACCAATGCATCGACTCCCCTGCTATCAAGGAACCAACACATCACCTTCCCTGACAGTAAGGAACTGACGCTTCGCTGTGTTTCCGGCACCTCCTCTCCCCTGTGACTGTTTTCCATCAGTAATTTTGACGTGTATCAGGTACTTTGCACCAAAAGTGATGCATCATAAGTTGGTATGAATTGAACTGATTTAACCCCTCCCCTGCTGATTACGGAACCGCTCCATCATCAGCCGCGGTGGCGCTGTGCTGATGACGGAGCGGTTCCGTCATGGCCCGCCCGATGCTCCTGCGCGGCGGGAATTCCGCGCCTGCGCTGAGCATTCTATTGAGCGGGCGGGGCCATGACGGAACCGCTCCGTCATAAGCACAGCGCCACCGCGGCTGATGACGGAGCGGTTCCGTCACCAGCATGCGCCCGCCGCATTTCCGTTCCGCCCCCTTAGCACTGCGGCGAATAGGGGTTAAACCTATTTTTTATGATATCTTGATGTCTGTATGTTGGCTTTTTGTTGTCTTAGTCTTGTTTTGGTTAGATAAATATGTGCTATTTTTTTAAACTGGCGTGGAATCTTTTTGTTTCGGTTTCACTGTAAATATGTGTGTGCACAAATGCTTCACACTTTGCCTCTGTAGTTTGGCCTGACTGCTCTGTGCCAACCTACCAGAGGGTGTGTACTTTACTCATCCTGACTAGATAGAAGAACCCCTAGTTGGATAGGGTGCAAACCAATGCCAACTAGAGACCCTCCTTTCTAACATCATGTAAGATGGCAATGACAATATAGTAGATTATGTCGCCAGCACTGTTCAAATTTCTTCCGCCATTAGTGTTACTAGTAATATCATATATACCATCAGAGACATTGCATTAGGTGCAAGTGTTGGTTGCATTTCATAACCATTTATGGTCATTTTCAGTGTATGTTGGGTTTGGTTCAAAACCACAATCTTTTTTTAAGTTAATTTTTTAAGTGAATATTCCTGTGTTATCATGACATGCTTCTTCATCACAGAGTATCATCCCATCTTTTTAAGAAAGATTTTTCCAATTTTTTTTATTGAAATTTGCTGATAAACATTGCCGCTGGCAGGGAAGCATGCAAGGAGTGACCAGTTGCCTCTGGCAATTGCTTCCAACCAGTATCCCTGCTCCTTTACCCATATGGCACAGCTGATTGCTGTGACCAGTGGTATACAGTACTGGGTAATTCTTCATACTACTTCCCAGGTGCTGTCGGTTAAAGAAAATGGTCTTTAGAATAGTCTCATGCCCAGTGTTGACACCAAATGTGCCTGATGCGCATCTGGGAGGCATGGCCTATGGATAAGAATCCAGGCACATCTTTCGAAAATGAAATGAACAGTAGGTAGACACGTTTTATGATGAAACACGTCATGCATAGTCCTCATGCAATACAATATTTACATAAAACACAAAGAAATTATTGCCTTATGTAGAACTATCAGCAGCCAGTGCACACTAGAGCATGATTGTACTGGTACTGGTGTCTTTGTATGGATTTTAATCATGGCACCCACACACATTTGTACTGCAGGCTGACTAGCACTGACATATTGGTATAGTGTAATTCCTTTAATATGGCACTAAATAAAATGATAAGCACGTTTGTTGAGTGACAAGCAGGGCCTAAAAAACAATCAGAGCAATAATACCTGCAAGGGCCTGGACTCTAAGAGAAGGGAGGGACTCTGTACCACAGTTAGGGTCTAATTATGAGGGGCATGTTAAATTCTTTCCCATGCGTAAACCCCTGCTAATGCACAGGACAGAATTCTGAGTTTGGTTTTATTTAACACATCTGATAATTATTGGCTGCCTTAAATAACCCAGCATTCGTTACATTTCGGCACATCAAACCTGCCGAAATTTAACGGGAGAAACGTACGATAATTACCGTATCATGAGCATTTTGGTGAGTCAAACACAAAAATCTGCATGTTATCCCCCATAAACTCATAATAGGTGTTAATTATTGCACACAATAAATAATGTTGTCCGTAGTATCATTATTTATCAGGGGAGATGAATAGTACCTTATCTCGTAATCAGGCCCTTTGTCTCTGATTTCAGACAGGTGCTGAGGGTCTAGAGTAGGGACAGAAGCCTATTAATACTCCGATAATCCGAGGAATCTTGTTTTATCAACAATGTTACATTTACAAAAAAAATCTCTTGTGACATTTTATAGCAGAGTAAAGGAAAGCAAGAGAAGATATCAGGTTATGTAGCCTCTAGGAAGTTATCATGTGCCTTTGGGTATGGTACTCTATGAATAATATATAATGTCAATTGTGTTTCTTTCATATAGCAATGCACACTTTCAATAATTCAGTTGTAGGTTACAGTGCTCAGCTTTTCCTTTTCCTTCTGAGACCTGCATTTGATAATTCATGATCAGAAATGGTAGAGCACTATGTGTGTCAAAACGGATTCTGCTACAGATAGGTTACTGGAAAAAGAAAATACACGTGCAGCGTCTTGTGTGGTGGGTTCGTGAAGAGTTTAGTCTGTGTGTGGACTGATGTTGATTTGATTCAAAGCCCATTTCACCCTGCCTGGATCTGGTAAGCCACTGGTGGTTTGTTAGTGAAATGGCTGATAGACCAAATTCTATTTCACAATATATATTTTCCAGTGGGATGTAATAAATATGCATACGGATAGGGTCTAGTTCCCAAAGACATTCTCATCTGTAAATGTATGTTCACAAACAAAAGGTCTTTATTTACCCCTAACAGAAATTCACAGAAGAATTCATGACAGTCATAAATGGTTTTAATATTTCGTAATCCTCCACCGTGAGTGTGTAGTACTACACAGTGGTGTAATGCAAAAAGACAGTGACCACTCTAAAATGTAATGAGGGACCCCTGAGTTGCCCATATCGCACAGATATTCATTGATCGTCAAATGAGATCGCATTAAAGTGTTGGGAGCCTTCTGGGGGTTGGACGCCCCCCACACTGCAGAAGCTGCAGGGGCCTCTGTTACGCCACAGGCACTACACAGTAGTAAAGCTCACACAAGAGGACGGATTTGGGCAGCCAAAGAGTGGTTTGCCTTCTAACTTTGTAAAAGCTCACAAACTTGTGAGATTGTAGTATTCACAACCTCTCGTCCCACATTTTCCCATTCAGTATATGGTTGGAGTTTTTCACAGACAAAGTGTTGGAGTTACTCCTTCCAAGGTAGGGAAATGAATTGGATTCCCCCAAACTTGTAGGAAATGTATGAGGAAAGGTTACTGCATTCAGAAAAACCTTTTCTCTGTGGAGGACTTTTTTTTTAAGGTGCATGTCCACATCCGGTTCCATTTCGTGTCTCCATCATTGAAGGCTATGTAGAATTAGGTATAGTAGAAAATGGAGTGATGGGAACATTTCACACAGCGGCGGCTAGCACAGGTAAACATCATGGGGCGGGGTTGGGCGTGTTTGGGAGGGGGGAAGCCGACAACGACGGAATAGGTATAATTGACAAAATAAATAGTACCTAGTCTGTCGTCTGTTGGCCCCCCCCCCTGCTGCACCCTGCCCCACCCCACTGCCCTTACATGTGCTGGCTGCCACTGGTTTCACATGACGTTGATAGGAGTATGCCTGGAAACTTGCGTTTGAGCAGTTTTCCAGCCATTCTACTGCAATTCTGGAAATGTTTGCAAATTCCCAAAAGTTTTAAATCCGCAATAATTTGTATGAGTACTACTGCAGGTGCAGATTATATACTTTTCATTTTGAGTTCGGCTCACAGTTTTTTGTGCCAGTATTTCATGATATAGACATTTATTTTTGTCAATTTTGTTTTTTAAGATTGGTTAATTTGTAAAAGTGCCAGGGTTCTCATCAGGAGGTAGCCTACCCCAGCCCATTTCTCCTGTTAGTTAAACAGAACCAACTACTAACCATGAAAGAGGGTAAAGGATCTGGTGTAATAGCCAGAGATGCAGACTTCAGAGCTGAGGAACCTGGTTCAAGTCTTAGTGGTGGCTCAATATCCTGTGATTCTTTGCAATTTACTTAATCTCCCTGTGCCTACCATAAATGACAGTGTCCTTAACTGGTTCTCATGAAAAGCACTGGTGTTGATGATTAAGTGATGGTGTTGAAGCTCAAATTAAGCACTATAAACACATAGTAAAGCCAATGAAAACCTTTCTTTATTGTTTTTTTTTACATTTGCTTATGCTTTGTTTGAGCCAATCACTCTTCGCCTCCACCCCAGCGGCTTGGAGAAATGAGGTCTCATCACTGAAATGGGGTTTCCTCACTGCTATCCTGAAATTAAATTAATTCTTTTTCAACCCCAACCGGAAGTACTTAATACCAGCCAAAATTTACACTCCAGGTGTTATAAATTTGAACTACACAAAAAACTGCATAAAATATATGGAATCTGTATTGCACAAGTAAAAAATTGTTGAAGCGTTATTAAAGAAAAACAGATCCAACTTGGGGGGCCGATTACAATGTCAGCCGGAACGGTTTCGGAATGGTTTCCGACCGAATCGAGTTCTGCCAGGCGACCGACCGATTGAGATGCTTCCGAACATCGTTCAGTCAGACTCACATTGACTCCAATGGGAGCCTGTGTTCCGAATGAGAACACAGGCTTCTATTGAAAAAACGGGTGGTTGGGGAAAACCTTGAGGCCTATGGGTGAAGAGGGGCCTGCTGCAGGTCCCCAAAGTCAGATTCCGACAGCTGTTTCGTGTCAGGCAAACTGATTCAGAACGGCTGTCAGAATCGGCCATCATAATTGCTCGATTGGAAACCATGTCATAGAGCTGTACAATTCGTCTCCAAAGGACTAGGGCTGTCCGAATTCTGATCCGAACCGAATTTGACAGCCCAAACGGTTTCCTTGCATCATAATCGGTCAGTCGGAAATGTATCAGACTCGGTCGGAAACACAGGTTCCGAATCAGATTCGGATAATCATAATCCAGTTCAGAGCCTTTCCAACCGACATCGTTAGCGGCCCCTACATTTTTACAGTTTCTATAGGAGAAAATGGGAATACTTCAGAACCACAAGAACATTGCCAAAACAATTAGATGTATTAGCAAAGGGGAGTGACTAAAATGACAAATTTATTTGCAAATAAAAGCGCTTGTCACTGTATCACAACCAGAGAGTCCAAGAAACTTTATGGTAGAGGAGAAGAGGAAGGATGGGTAGTGACTTTAACTCTTTTACAGAAGATTTAAAAGAAGTAACTAATACTAAAATGTGATTCACTAATTACAATTGAAAATTCACTTCAAAATGCTAAACAGAATTTTGAGAACAATAGTAATTGGAGGAACAGGAGGTATTATAATCATTAAAATATTTGGCTTCAAATTGACAAATTATACCAAAATAAAAGCCTCAAAACAACTGTTGAAGTTTCTTTTTTACATAAATAAAATACAGTTATTAACTTTACATTTAAAGAAGAAGAAACAGCAGTACCAATGTTAATCCTGAGCAAAGTCATCTATTTTAGAGCTTCATTTGAACAAAATTGTTCACACCCTCCAGTGGGCTGGATAGAAGACAATTAGCTTATTTGATGTTCATTGTTTGCTGATGGTGATCATTTCTTCCTCTTTGATTTGCAGTTTTTGATGGGCACATTTTTTTCTGTGGAGTGTAGTATATAATTGTTTGCACACCATCACTCATTGTGTCACAGATTTTTCTAGAGTTTGAAATTTGAACCCTGGCACTGGTGCTCAGAATCCATGGATTCCTGGCTGTTGGCCATCTGGTAGATTTAGAAATCAGAAGGGAAGGATTGACAGGCTAGGACAATCTACCTCTTAGCAGGACGGGCGGGCCCCCATTAACAAGATCTTTTCAGGCTGGGTATCAAATAACCAAATACACAAATGCACACAATAATTCTAGTGGATGCAAGTGTTTCGCACTCTTTCGGTTCACAACCAGTCACAGGGCATCATGCAGACAAATGTGTAATCTTGTGCTGTGTTTTGACGTAGTGGGCTAGTGCACTGATTATTCTGTAATTCCTCCACTTATTTCTCAAGCACTTGGATGAAATATATTCTGTGTTTTCTTATTCTCATGTGAGAAGTTGAAATCACACTCCCACCTCATGTAGAGAAATGGGGCATACTGTTGAATGAAGCTTTCTACTAATTGTAAACGTATCATATTCTGCAGTGGACCATACCTATTTTATAACAGACCTTCACCCGGAAAGTCAAATGCAGTATCTTTGTTCACCTGAACTCCTGCTTCATTAAATCACATGGGTTTGTTGGCTCTTATGGTTGCAACACAAGGGAGACTGGGCACCAACACACTTGCCCCGGAGAAGCATGGAGTACAAGGCCTGATCAAGCCTGATAGGAGCAAAACACCCAACTGTAGATACCCTTAACATTAGGTAGTCTGTAGGAAACGGTGTACTTTTTGCGGTACCCCCCACGCCCCCTACAGATTCCCAGTACATGTGTTCCTTCCCTAAAAACTGTACCACAATTGGCACAACTTCATTAACCCTGTAAGTCCCTACTAAATGGTACCCCTGGTACCTAGGACATTGGTACTGAAGAGGGTTCACTAGGGCTGCAACACAAATTGTGCCACCCTAGGGACCCCTGACCAAGATCATGCACACTGCCATTGCAGGCTTCTTGTCTTGGTGCAGACAAAACTGAAGATTCGACATGGCACACATCCCTGTATACAATGCCCACAGACTCTGCACGAGATATAGGTAAGTCGCCCCTACTGCAGGCCTGACACGCTATGGCAGGGTGTACTATACCCCATGGGTAAACATATCTGCATGAACAGGTATGACCCAGCAATATCTGAGCCTATTCTTGGGTATTGTAAGTGTGCAGGGAAGCCATAGAGAGTACATGGGCTGGATACTCGTCATTATGAGTTCCCAAGCTCCATGATGGCTTACTGTTTAGTACCAAATATCTCATCTTCATAAATCCTCACTGATGGCAGTGTTGGATTCATTTATAAATGCACACAGAGGACTCCTTAGTTGTTTCCCCTGAAACCTACCAAACAGTGGTGTGGTCTCTGACTAGTCTTAGCCAGCCTCCTACCTCCAGACCTGTTTCTGCCCTCATGGGGTGAGAGCCTTCACTCTCAGAGACTAGGAACAATGCCGACTCTGGGCAGAAGTGCTTTACACCTCCTCCAGGCCAGAATGGCATACCAAAGCATGCAACCCAGGCGTCTCTAGCTAGTGGAGGCTGCCTACCCCTTGCTCCCCTTTTGGTGGTAGAACAGGTGAGACATTAGTTAGATGAGGAGGTGGGTCCACATTCAGCCAGCACCATCCCTAAGGTGGGGCAGGTGATGTGGACCCCAATTTTCAGATTCCTCCCTTTTGTGTTGGAAGGAATTAGCCAATTAGGATCATTGCTGCGCCTACTCCCCAAAGAAAGTGGTCACATCGAAGGTGTAGACACCCAAAAGGTAAAAAAGTAGCCCATTGGCTACTATCTGTCACTCCCTGTAATGCCCCTATATTTAGTATTTAGGTGGCATCCCAGGACCCTGAACTTTAGATTTGATGGACCTAACAAGAAAATGGACAAAGACAAGCTACTGACCTGAGAACAGAGTACCTGCTGCAGAATTTTGCAGTGAAACTCGTTCTGCTGCTTCATAGGACTCAACCATCATGTTTTGCTGACTTGCCCTGCAAGGCCTCCAAGAATCCCAGAGCACCCCCAGCCCTTTGACAATCACCAGAGAACTCCCTTGAAGTACAGGGACTACTCCCCTCCAGCCACAGGCAACAAACCCTTAGAGTCCGACTTATCATCTTGCTGCTCCCCAGCGACGCAACAACAAAACCATAAGTGGTACATCAGCTCCGGAGTATCAGATCTGTACCCTCACCAAGTGAGAGGACACCAGGACCTTCCGGAGCCAGACCTTAGCAATAGCCGAGGTACCAGACCACCTGTAATCGACATTGAGATCAAGAGTCCAACCCGGATTCCAGCTGACCAGGAAGCCAGCACCTGTCGAGGGGCATCAAGACCCCTGAGTCCTACTCCATGAGTAGCCTTGCTGTACTGGAATCATCCCTGTCACCTGCCTGCCTCTGACTGCGAAGACCATCATGACGTACAGAGCCTGGCTGACCTATCTGCTCTGAACCCCGTACACCGGGCCTGGGTATGGATGAATCAGCCATGCTCCCATGGTCCTCAGATCCTTGCGACCCGATCCCTCATTTGGGGTCCCCCAGACTTATCTGTAAGTCCCCGGTTTTAAGGTGGCACCCTTTCTCCATAGCACTCTAGCTACCAATGACACCACAGCACCCTCTTCCCGACCAAATCGGGGATGCTCCCTACGATACGCTGGTGGAACACTGGACCCTGGCCTGTTGCTAAGCTAATCCTCAAAGAGCAACCCCTAGAACTGACTGTACGATTTTATATGCCTTTTTGTATTTTTCTTCATAGACTTTCATTATGAGTAATTGTGCACAAGTGAGTTATTTTCTAAACTTTGAAAATTCATACCTAAAAAAGTATTTGACTGTGAATGAAGTTCTTGGTCCTAAAAATTATATAAACATCAGTGTTATTTTTTGCAAATTGGTCTTGGATTTGTTCGAGTGTGTATCTCATTTGCAGTTGTGTGAGCTGAACAAATGCTTAGCACTTTCTGATAAGAATCACTGGTTGCCCACACTAACACAAATGAGATGTTAGTATTATCTAATTTTGCCTCTGTATCCCAATAGGGAGTTTATCAACATCTTGTCCCAGTATAAGCAGGCCATCTTGGGGGCAAAAACAGCTTATTTCTCCTCCTAAATCCTCGCCGCAGAGAACCAATCGAAAGTAATCTTTTCGATTGTGCACAACCTGGCATTCTCTGATAGAACCACATTGAAACCCACTCCCTCACCAGAACTCTGTCACTCCCTCAACAATTTCTTTATCCAAAAAATCTCCACCATCAAGGCTAACATCCCTCCCCCTTCTCCTACGTTTGTGGACCCTCAGTGTCCCCCCCCCTAGGGGACAACTTGATGTTCTTCCTCCCCTGACTAAGGAAAGCCTTACCTCGATAATTCCCTTAGTCAAATCTGGTTCCCCTCTTGACCCCTGTCCCTCCCACATTCTCCGTCACATTTTTTCTTCATGTTACGATCCCCCTCTTCACCTCCTTAACACCTCACTCTCTCAGGGTGTGGTACCCACCCCACTGAAAACAGCAATCATTGTCCCCATCCTTAAGAAACCTGGCGCGGACCCCTCGGTCCCGGCCAATTACCGTCCCATCTCCCTCTTGCCATTCTTAGCAAAGGTGCTCGAGCGCCATGTCACCCGCACCTTGAGCACTTTTGTGGAGATGCATGGGGTCTTAGCCCCCCGCCAGGCCGGTTTCCGCCCCGCACACTCTACGGAGTCCGTGGTACTCTCGGTCCTTGATAGCCTCAGGGAGGGAATGGATACCAACAAGACCCAGGCCCTGGTCCTTCTTGATCTCTCAGCCGCCTTTGACACGGTTGATCATACCGTCTTACTCTCCCGTGTTAGGGCGGCGGGGATCGGAGGTACTGCATTGGTCTGGTTATCCTCCTTCCTGAGGGACGGCACCCAGGCTGTTCGCCTGGGTGACTTTACTGCGGATTTCCGGAAAGTTCAGTGCGGGGTCCCCCAGGGTTCTTCTCTTTCTCCTCTTCTGTTCAATCTTTACATTGCCCCACTTATTTTTTCTTTACAGCAGATGGAGGTCGCTGTATATAACTATGCTGACGACCTCCAACTTGTTTTTTATCTGTCCTCTTCCCCGTCTTCTATCTCTAATTTCCAATCCACCATGACCCACATCCGAGACTGGATGAACCACAACCATTTAAAACTCAACCCAGATAAGACCGAGCTGGTGTTGACGGGTGGTTCATCCAGCCCCTGGTCTTCTCTGTTCTGGCCCCCTTCCCTTGGTTCCCCACCTGTCCCCTCTTCCTCAGTAAAAACTTTAGGTATCAAGCTCAATTCCCAACTCACTCTTCACTCCCAGGTTAGCTCTGTGGTGTCCTCTTCCTTTCTCTCACTGCGTACTATACGCAAGGTGTCCCGCTTTTTTTCTTTTCACGCCTTGAAACTGATCACCTAGGCGATGGTCATCTCCCGCCTGGATTACGGCAACGCCCTATATGCCAGTATACCTGCATATAGCCTTAGGCGGTTGCAACAGATTCAGAACCAGGCGGCGCGCCTGGTGTTCAAATTACCAAAATCCCACCATGTCACCCCCCTTCTTAAATCTTTACATTGGCTCCCCGTTCGTGAACGTGTCCAGTTCAAGCTGGCCTCTATCACCTTCCAAGCGAGACTGGGCACGGCACCGGCCTTTATTTCTTCCGAGATCACTCCCTACGTCCCCACCAGAGACCTCCGCTCATCCACCCAGGCCCTTCTCACTGTCCCGCGATTTCGGAGGAAGAAATGGGGCGGTTCGAAATTTGCGACCCTTGCTCCACTCCTCTGGAATTCCCTGCCTCCTGAGCTCAGAACCTTGATTCTTTATCCCCAGTTCAGAAAACAACTCAAGACTCATTTGTTTTCCAAGGCCTTTAATTAACTGTCCTCCCATAGCCTGAACTGCTCTATTTTATATTTGCCATTCTACCTTGTTTTTCTGTAAGTTGTAGCGCCATGAAGCCGCTGGCGAACGTGCGCTTTATAAATAATTTTAAATAGAAATAGGGGACTTACTGGAATCTCTGCACAGAGTACTTCATTGTAGTACACTATACAGAGAGCCAGCTTCCTACACAGTCCATCAAGGCAGTGTAAGCAGGTATTTAGGTTTTGAGAAAAAACTGTCCTAGGCATGAACACTAGACTGAAACATGTTACTTAAAATTGAATGGAGGCCCCTGTTCCTAAAAGTCTATCTACATTTGAGCAGGATAAAACTTTGGGGAGGTAATTGTATTTGGCTTTTTCAATCTTTTGTCTGTGCTACATTCTTATGAGTTTCTAAGATAGTGGCTACATTTTCATCACATAAGTAATTTCACTTATCATAAATTTAAGCCTGCCTGTGTCACAATTTGACAACACAAGTGAGGGGCAGGCCTTATGATGTAGCATGTGTTCACAGTTTACGCAGGAATCACACAGCTTTCTGTTTTACAGTTGTGTAGAACTTCTGGATAACCTATGCATTTGCTAATATTGCTATACATATACTCCAGGAGTATCTAGTGATATAATTGGTAGAGATGTCTAAGATGATTGATATACAGAATGAAATACAAATGTGGTATTCTTCAACTGCAGATCACCTTTGAAGGCAAATGAACATTAGACATTTCTAAAAATGTAGATGGGTTTCAGTGGTAGGGTTTTCATAATAGAAGTTCAAATCTAATCATCCCTTATTTAATTAAACTTCAAACAGCCCGTGTTGGATTTTAATGGGGAAACGTTTTTCTGTAATAATTTAATGATTTTTCGATTCGTATTTCTTTAGTTTTCAGTTTAGCAGTTTTTGTTTTTTCATTTCTGTACCTTGATCGGAGCAAATGTTTCCGCAGCTGCTTCTCTGCATCCTTAAGGGCATGACGTCATTGGCCCTCTGCTAAGGCAGTGCATATGAGGAGATTTACAGGGAGCTCTAGAAGGCATACAGTGAAGAGGATACAAAATGGCTTCCCAGTGATATCAGTATTGTTGCAGTCTATAAACAATACTCGCATGCAATGCTCCCGTAGAAAATACAGGCTTTTAACTACCATTAAGCAAAACGCTGACTGGGGCAACCGCATTTACAAGCCATGGGAATTGTTTTGCTTTCACTTCAGAGCTAATAAGAACTAATCACGCCATTGGAAAAGATCAATAATGTTGTCCCGAATTTGATTTAGTTTTTTAAGCTGCCGTCCCACTCAAACACACCAATTAATTTATCCAGCCTAACACATTTAATAAAAGAACGGTGTAAATTCCACGCAACTAGAAAGCTTAATTGCCTGGAAAGTGGAATGATGTAGAGCCTAAATGCACTGCTTTACAGTACTAAAATGAGCAGAATGAACAATACACGTTCCTCCCAATTTTTCCCAGCACTGCACACTAGAAAGAAAACCTTATTTCAGATTCCCGGCAACACCTTTGATGGAGCAAGAATAGTTGTAGTTCACACCATCTTGCATAAATACGATTTAATCACAAATTGCTCAAAGTAAGCCATTATTACATAGAATAATAAAATGTGTAGTCTGGGGAGTATGCAGATGACATTTGATACTGAAAACCTGGGTTCCGATCATGGTTTCACAAAAAAACAAAAATCATGTCATTATTGACAAATCATTTCATCTGCCTCTGCCTGAAATTGTAAACATGTAATGTAATACAACTGCTTACCCTAAATCACAGCAGAGCTGAATGCTCTGTTTTTTACCATCAACTTAAAAAAATGTTTATGTCCACTAAACTGTTACGACTCATCATGAATAAATCTACAATTTCTGATACATTAATACAATAAAAAAACACATTTTCAGGAAATTCAAAATTGGTGGAGACATCTGTCACACCCAGAAACATTCATCCGATTAAAACTTTGTTGCAGATTGAAGTAAACAATATATTTAAATACATATAAAATATGCATACATGTGCCCAAACAGTTAGGGGCCGATTAGGATGGCGGGCGGACACCCTATCGGAAACGGCACAGACGATCCCGTCCATGTATTCTTTGCATTTTGGCGGGTGCTGCCAGCAGCAGCACCTGCGGCAACCCAAAATATGCACCCTGTAAAATATCCCTGCACCACGTGGCATATACTGCCACTTGGTGAAGGGATATGTAGGGGGCACCATAGGTGCCCCACAACACCCAAAATTAAGGGCCAGGGGGTAAGAGTGGCCACTATGGGCCCCCATTGTCCCTTTCTGACAGGCTTTTCATGGCAGGTAAAACACCGCAAAACACGGGCGGGGGGACATCATAATCCCTACGGTAGTGCCTGGCAGGCACCGCCACTATTGTAGGGATTATGGTGCCTACGACGCACCGGCAGGCTCAAAGAGCCCGTCAGATGCATGTCGGTTGGTCTTTCCAAATGCCAACAATCTGCCCGCCATTGTGAGATCACCACCGATGGGCTGTCAGTGGCGGCATTACTGCCATCATAATCGGCCTCTTTGTTCCAATTCATTGGCCATAGTCAAAGTGGTAAAACCTCGAACCAAAAGCAAAAGGGTTAAACTAATCGGGGTTTTAAATACTTGTAGCCTGAACCATTGTTAGGAGGCTAATCTACATATGAAAAACCTTGTCATTAGAGAAGGTGTTTAAAGATAGAGCAGATGGAAGAAATCTTGGCTAGATGCGCCCAATCTCTTCTTTATGAGAGCTGAAACTGTACATCTCAATGTCCATTTGGGAGGGCAAAATTCTGTTTTTACCTATGTATGCATGTAGCTCTTTATTTAAAAAACATATATATATCTGTCTTAAAAATCTTTTGCACCGTGTTTTTCTGACTTTGGGATCTCATCCAACATATGAAATGCATTTTCACTTGAACTGCTATTATCAAGAACTTTACAAACCTCATCAGTATCATGCCACAATAATGACCCTGCTCTTTTCTATCCACTTGGATCATATTGTTGCGCTGAAGATTTCATATACATTTCAAGCTGTGGTTCTAAATCATTTCTAAGGAAACGCTGGTTGCAGGCCACAGAAGTGGGCTGTTTCACTTCTCAGATCTCACATTCTCTCATCACGTCCTAGCTTCCGGCCCAACCGCCCCTACTATGTGACAGTAGTCCTCTGACTTCAAACCGGATTGTAGGGAGACTCAGTCTAACCCAGCTTAATGCAGGCAAAGTCTAAATAAATGTTGTCTTCCACTTTCCCATCCCAACACTGCATTGGCCCCGAGGCATTTTGCAATTTCCATCCTTTGTGAATGTACATTCCACGTGCTGTTTTACACACCGGAGCAAATAGTAACAAATATGATTATATTAGGTGATATCTAATTAGTTACAACGCAATCACACATTTCATAAAATGTCTTAAAACTAGTGAGGTTTACAGATTGCTTTATGTCATCAGAACTCCATGTTTCCATTCCTGGATTTAATCTTCAAATAAATGTTGTCTGACTGTTCATTTCAAATGAAACAAAAGATGACTACAACTTCCAGAATGCACATATATTTGCTTGACAAAAAGCTCAAGAAAGGACACGAATCCTTCTGTCAACCTGACTGAAGCCTAATGAATAAACATGCAACCTCTTAAAATAGATACCAGCTTAAAGAAATTAGATCTGGCTTTTTTTTTTACAGATGTTTACAACCATTGCATCTTGAATAACATTTAAAAATGATCTAATAAAGTCTCAATAATTCAATTGCTTATCGAAATTTAAATAATGTGTTATGGATCTATTGGTGCGAATTAACAATAATTTCCCCAATTGCTATACCCTTAAAAACTGTTAAATGTACAGACTAAACAAAACAGTTTAAAAATCAACATTCATTGATAACCAAAGGGGGAGTGGCCTAGTGTCGGACCAGGATGGGCACCTAGTGCCTCGGCTCCGCCATAAAGTTCCCCCGAAGCAGATATCCGGAACTTCATCCTGAGCCAGTGACATCTCAAAAGAAAGAGGTGACCAAGAGATGCTGCATGACGCAACCCTGACCTTCTTGCAACACCTGGAGCCGGAGCTACAGGTCCCGTGATCTGGGGCCTGTGTTCACTACTGGAGCCGGGACCCACAGTGGAATGGCTGCCCGCCCGGAAGTGCTGTATCGTGGGGTGGACGGGCCGGAGGTTACCGGCCGGAGGGGGCCCGGGAGGTTGGAGGCAACGGGGGCGCCTCGGTGAGGTGCGGCAACAGTCATACCATCCCTGCGTCGGGCCCCCCGCCCCCATTGAGACGAGAGGCGCTTGGACTCCCGCTGTGGTACATCGACCGGGGGTGTGCTCGGTAAATTGAAGGCATGCCCTGCGCAGCAGCCTTCATTGCCCTCCCAGCTGCCTGCCTCTGTATCCTGCTGGTGTGCCCACTGTGGGGGAGAGACGCACTTGGCGACTGCCCCCCCTGGGGGCCTGTGCTGGTTGGGACCCCCGGGGGGCCTGCATGGCGACTGGCGTGAGCTGCTGGAAGTGGGGCTGATTACCTGGGGGAACCCCCCCTTGCTCCATCGCCCTCACTGTGTGCTGCTGCTGCTCGCGGGCGGGCTCGAAAGGAAAGTGTAGACGTGCTCCCCCTGATCTGACCCATCTTGGGGCCTGTGTGTGCTGGCTGGGACCTTGGACGCTGGTGCCTTGATTGACTCCTACCCGGCCATTATCTTGTCTGCACGTGCGGGCCTGGCGGGACTCCTGGAGGCCTACTGGATTGCCTTGTGGGCCTGAACTACCCTTTGGAAACTGCGTTGCTGCCCCGGCATCCTTGTCGCTGCTTGCCACATACTTGCTTGTATTGCCTGCTTCCACCCGAGGGCGATATGCTCAGGGTCGTGGCATGGTTGCTGGGATTTGAAGACAGCACCGGGGGTGAGGGACTAGGCTTCGTTCACAGGACCGTCGGTGCCGTTTGAACGCCGCTCTTCTCTGGCGCCCCACTCATCCGCCCCTGTGGCCTAGACAGAACACCAGACGGACCTCTGCTGCCCCTTCGTTCTCCCCTTGTCTCCCCCTCATTTCAGTTGGAGTGGGATTGGCGGCGAAATGGCTGGCGGCCTCTCGAAGGTGAAGGCACAATTGCCGGAAGACAGGATGCAGATAGGGGTCCGGCCCGGAGTCCCAGAGCCTCTAAGCAAGTCCAGGCCAACAAGCTGGACTGCTACACCCTTCCCAAGTGTTCTTCCTCTGACCCGTGCCCCATTTCCAAAGCTGTGGAGGAATCAGAGAACGCCACTCCGGAACTTACGCTGACGGACGTTATGGCAGCTATCAGCAGGATCAAGTCTTCTGTAGACACGATTATTCGAGCGGATCTCATGAAAATAATTGAGAAAGCCAAAACCATGGACATCAAGACAGCAAGTCTCATGGAGGACGTGTCCCTGCTCCAGCGAGAGGTGCAGGATCTCAGATCCTCCTGTGAGGCGGCAACACGCAAACTGGACGAATACGAAGGCCGCTCCTGACGCAACAACGTCCGCATTCTCGGAGTGCCTGAAAAATCAGAAGGGCCGTTACGGACCTGTTTTTAGAAGAATTTACTTTGAACGACGTCAAACCCATGGGATTGGGAAAGTTCTTCACTATTGAACGTGCACATCGGGTCCTGGGAGGCCGATTAAAGCTGGGTGCGCCCCTGCGCCCATTGATCGCCCAAGTTCTGAACTTCAGGGATAGAGACGCAATCCTGAAATATGCGAGAACTGCACCCCCACTTCACTGCGAGAATGCCACCATAACCTAAAACCTTAAACCTGGACTTTACGCAGGTAGTGTAGAGACAGCGCTGAACGTTTATGGCAGTCAAGAAGAAACTTCAGGAGAAGGGGCTCAAGTATGCCATGATGTTCCCGGCTCTCCTCCGGGTGGAATCTGGGGGACAAGCATGGTTCTTTGACATCCAGGAGGTGTGGCGGACTGGCTGGACAGTCAAATTGGTAAGGACTTCGAGAGCGGCGACAGGGATGGCGGCTTAGAATAGCAGGACAGGGGTTGAGAGACGTTGGATATTCTGGTTCTCTTTGTACACCTTGGGTTATCTAATGAGACCTTAGGGTTAATCATTAGACAGGATCCTGTTGGGTTCCACCCATAGCTGGGGGATAACTTAAAGGTGATCTCACTGGAAAATAAAGATATCTAAATGTGTTGGGGGTATGAGGGAGGGAGTACTGGCTTATCTCCTCTTTTCTACTTTTAGTTGCTTTTTGTAGTTATTGGAATTGGGCGACAGGCACTCTGCTATGTGGCATGGGCAACTTCGAGTCCAGGGGGCAGGGTAGCAGGGAGTTGGGTTGTTGGTGGGGAGGATTGTGGGGCAGGGATTTTGTTATGGTTTTTTGTTTGCATCGACGTATGACTACAGGCACAACAAAGGCGAAACAGATTGATCACGATTCTTATGCACACACACTGGGGGAAGAGAATTAGAATATTGAGCTGGAATGTCAACGGGCTGGGGGACAAAATTAAACGTAGTGTACTTCTTCAGTACATCAGGAAACAGGGCCCAGATGTCGTGCTCCTCCAGGAAAACTCACCTTATGGGCCACACCTGTAGAGCACTGGACCAATACGGTTACAAGCTAGTGGCACATTCAGGTTTTATGACCGGCTCAAGAAGGGTGGGCATTGTGGTCCGGAAACCATTTGCACTTAGTGTGGATTCTCCCTGGACAGACAATAGAGGTCGTTACGTGGGTGTATCTGGCTCCTGGGAGGGCCGAATCTTTACACTTCTCTCTATTTATGTCACACCTGGTCTCCAATTAACAACTTTCCAGGACATCTGCAGTACTCTACTATTGCTGCCAGAGGTCCTGTTGGTACTGGGGGGGCAACTTTACCTCCTTGTGCTCGGGGGACCTGGATCGATACCCCCCACACGAGCTTGGACCCTCCTTCTGTGGCTTGCCAGACTTGCTTGAAGCCATGGGTTTGACAGATACCTGGAGCGATTTCAAGCCTGACACAAAGCAATAAACATTCTACTTAGGGGCCCACCATAGCTCCTCTCGTCTGGATTACATCCTGGTCCTCAGTTCCCAAACGTTGCACATTAGGGAGGTCCGTCACCTAGCTAGGGGCATTTCCGACCACTCACTCCTCTGGGTCCACTTCCTCATAGATATCTCGTGGGTAGGCCATATCGCCCCTATCAATCCTTGGCACCTTCGTAACCCTAATATACGTAAAGAGCTCCTAGTTGACCTAGATAGATATTTTACAGAAAACGTGGGTATGGTGACTTCAAGCCTGACACTCTGGGAGGCCTTTAAAACAGTAATTAGGGGTGAGGCCCTGTCCTTGAATTCCGGGACACAAACGGACGCAGCAGAAATGGGTCTAAGACATGGAAGCAGAGAACTTGCGACTCAAGGGGGAGTTGGTGGACAGCGACTCCCCGGAGGTGCGCCACTTGCTCCAGCTTAAGCAATGTATGTAAATGTAAATGTATAGGCATTTATATAGCGCACTACTTACCCGGAGGGTCCCAAGGCGCTTCGACCGCTGCGAAACCCTTCCTGGCTTCCCTGAGAGATGGTCCCTTAATGGGTATCTCCAGGGTGAGACCAGGCATCCCCGGCGGTCTGGTGGGGCCGTTAGTGAAGATGAGGCAAGCTAATGCCCAGAGTTGCCGAGTGTGATCGCTGATCAGAGTGGGCACCGAGGTGAGAGAATTATCGAGTCCGCTGACCCTGGTCCAGAAACCTGCCGCACCGGGAATCGAACCCTGGTCCCGGGCCGTCCTCTGCTCTCGGGTCTGCCGCCTCTAATACAAAGCTCTTGCCACGGAGTCGGCTCGCATTTTGGCTCAGGAAAAGCTCAGGAGATTCTACAATCTGGGCGACAAGGTGGGGAAGCTGATAGCTTGGTTGGACAGGCGAGAATGGGTAAACAGATTGGTCCAGACTCTTCGAGACACCCTCTGAGTTGACACCTCGGACCCCCAGGCCATAGCCTCTCAAGTCGCCACCCATTTTAAGGCGGTTTACAGGGCGGAGATTCCTCATACTGAGGAGGACTCAGCGGAGCTCTTAAGGGACATTAAAATGCCCACCCTCGCCTCAGCAGATAAGCAGCTGCTAGACAGTACGCTGACCGCGGATGAAATAGCTTTGGCCATCAGGTCGATTCAATATGGTAAGGCCTCTGGTCCAAATGGAATACCTATAGAAATGTATAAACTCTGCTAGAACAAGTTATCGGCTTACCTCGAAGTTATGTTTGAGGAGAGCAGAGAGTCGGGAGCGCTCCCACTTGACCAACGTATTGCTAATATAGTGGTATTTCCCAAAGACGGGAAAACAAAAACAGACTTTTCCTCATATCGGCCTATTTCCTTACTTAATGCCGAGCCAAAAATCCTTGCGAAAATCCTCGCTGATAGTCTGGTAAAGGTCATATCGTCCTTTGTCCACCCAGATCAGTCTGGATTTATCCCGTGTCAAAACACGTTAAATCTTACCTGAGAACACGGTGTGCTGGGTAGGGCAAACACGATCCGCGAACCGGCAGTTTTGGTCTCCCCAGATGCCACCTTGGCATACGATTTCCTTGAATGGCCCTACCTCTTTGCCGCGCTCTGTAAGATGGTGTTCGGGGAAGAATTCATGGGTGGGTTCTCCTTCTTTACATGGCTCCTTTGGCCAAGTTCATAGTTAACAATAAACAGTTGGATACTTTCTTGCTTGGCCGGGGTACCCCCCAGGGTTGTCCGCTCTCCCCCCTCTTGTTCGCCCTTGCATTAGAACCTCTCGCAACCTGGATCTGTCAATCCGTGGATTCTGCTGGTCGGCTGATTGGGAGGATCGGATCTCTTTATATGCCGACGACATCCTGATGTACCTCACCAACCCCCGGAAATCCCTAATTGTATTGTTAGATATACTGGCAGTATTCGGTAAATTCTCCGGATTTACAATTAATTGGACCAAATCACACCTGTCCCCACTTTACGGGGATTCCAAACTTGCCCCACAACTTCCCAAATCCAAATCATTACGTCAGGGTTTAAGGACCTCGGATCTTTGTTTCTCTGAACTCCACACTCCGATATGACAATATTCTTCTCCCCCCCTCCAACGACTGCAGCGGGATATAGCTAGTTGGAAGACTCTCCCGCTATCCCTTTTGGGGAGGGCCGCACTTTTTAAAATGATGTCCCTCCCCCGCTTCCTTTATGCTCTTCAAAGCTCACTGGACGTAGTCCTCCCTGCTTTTTTTAGAGCAATTGAGCGACTGCAGTGGGAGCTTCTGTGAAATGGGTATCCACGCCTTGCCCTCAACAAGCTGACGCTGAAATGGTATGATGGAGGTATCCCCCTCCCCGATATCAAGAAATATTACTGGGCTGCCCACCTGGCCACTATCAATCACGGTACCTATTGGTCCCCTGACGATCCGGGCTGTCGAATGGACAGGTGGCTGCTCCTGGGCGTGAATTACAACAGACCACTATACTCTAAACCGACTCGACCCTCACTATCCAGCCCCACTGGACACTCAATAACAGTCTGGCACACAACCACTAGATCGCTTGGATGGGAGGGTAGGTTGACATTGGTAGCCCCCCGGTGGGACTCCGCTAAGCTGGGCCACCTATGGCAGACAAAGGGCTTCGACAAATAGGAAATGATAGGTATCTCTCGCGTTCACGGCCTGTGTGAAAAAGGGGACATAAAAACATTTGCCTCCCTGCAGGAGCAACACGACGTAGCCGGCTCAGAACACTTTTGTTACAGACAAATATGGCACGCCCTGCGCTTGGTCTTTCCCAGGGGTTCAACCCCCCTGAGGCATCTCCACTGGAAGATAGGATATTAGACGGGTATCTCCCTGAGAAATCCATCTCCCCCATCTATCGTAAGCTTATAAATAATATGGAGAACCCACTTATACAGCTTCGACAGAAGTGGATGGAGAGCGGTAATGAGCTAAATGGCGAGGACTGGCAGGAGGCTGTGTCCTCCCCCAGGGTGGTAGCTATCCCCGCCAGACTACAACTGGTGCAGCTAAAAGTATTACACAGAATTTACATTTACATGACAGGACCGAGATTGGTGTTGATGGGGATGGCACCCACCGGGAACTGACATAGGGGGTGTGGTCATTTGGTACCTTTCTACACATCATTTGGGAATGTTCACTTGTCCTGACCTACTGGAGTGCAGTTCATCGGGTGGTGGGAGACGTTCTGGGGAGCCCCCTGCTCCCAGAGGTGTGCAGATGTTTGCTTAATATATGGGAGAATACCGACTTGAGTGGATACCAAACTCAAGGGGCCACTCTTGGCTTTATGATCGCAAAAAGGAACATAGCACAGGCTTGGGGGGCGGCCACTCCTCCAGTGCTTAAAGATTGGAAGGCTGACATGGACTGCTGCATGTTCCGTGAGAAGATAGTCTATGTGGCCAGGGGATGTCCCCAAAAATGGTCTCGGATATGGGGGCCATGGAACCGCTACAGAGGAAATATATGTACCCCACTACTACACACAGACCAGGTAGACATACCATCACCCTGAATTATCCCACAGTGTACAAAATGTTATGATGCTGTTAACTTTATGTGTGCCTGAATAAGAAAAGTAATTACTTCACTGTAATGTGTTAAATATCGACCACGTTGATGATTGTTTAATAAAAAGATTTATTAAAAAAAACATTAATTGATAACCTTACTGCAGGACATTTAGTTATTTGTTGGGAAGAAAACAGAAATTGGAAAAAAATACCTAAATAAATACACTTAAAAAATAACACAATAAATGATCTCATTTATGTCAATAAATGGATGTAATCTTGATTTAACCAACTAGAAAGCTCTCAGTTATGTTAATGTGCCACATTCAACCTTGGCTTTTAGTCAAGACATCGAATAAATACATGCTCAACAAGTACCAGAATGCACTGTGCTTAAAAATAAAAGCCTAGGACAGAACACATAGATGATGCACAAGCTAAGTCTGCTGCTTTTAATTCACACAAATAAATGTTTCTAATAAAATCTGCTTTTGCTTTTGTTATTGTTTGTATGAGTTGTACTCCGCCATGGGCAAGCTGATGCTCAATTAGTTAAGCATTATATGGTGAATGCACTGGGGTCAATGCAGCGTTGGCGAAAGAGGCACTGTGTCAATTCTTCTAGCCGTGAACCTGAGATGCGTTGATTTTTTGTGCTGCATAGCAGCGACTTCGTTGGAGTTGGAAGGGGAGTCTCGGACATCATAGACACAGTGCCTTGGTCTCGGGCTACGTAGGTTATTTTCTGCTGCATAATGGCGATGCGTTGCTTTTTTTACTAGACGGCTAGTTTGTGGTGGGAAAGATTGTGGTGGAAGGGGGGTGTGTGGATTTGGAGTCTATAAAGCCGCCAAACCAACTCTAAGGAATGGAATTGGCACCACTTTACAGGTCATAACTCCCACCAGAGGAGTTCGGTGGGTCTGCAGATGAAATCTTTGAAGGCCCTGAGACTTCTGAACTGGGGAGACAAGCACACAAAATCCCTTTGAGAATCTTTTCAAACAGGATACCAAACCAAAGTCCAGTCCTTGTCCTCTCCATGACAGAAGCAGCAACTGGAGGCCAATCCAGCAAAGCAACACAGCAAAGGGGAACTATGCCTCGAGACAGCTCTCCAGCTCTTCCTCTTGGCAGAATCTACTCTTGCTCCAGAAGTGTTCTTAAGGTCCAGTGTTACAGGTCCAATACATTATACCCCTTTTGCCTTTGAAGTAAGCATACTTCTAAGGATAGTATTTGTAATCCACAGATCCTGCCTTGCCCTGTCCTGGCTCCAGACATACTACAGTGGGGTGTAGACAGCATTGTGAGAGGCCAGGCATGGCTCAATTCAGATGTCAGTGACAACTCGTCCCCCCACTCTAGCTCAGGAGGGCCAATCAGCCTGGGAATGGGCAATCAGGATATGCAAGGCACACCTTAGATCCCTTTGTGTGGCTGTCTATAGAGAATGCAGAAAAAGCTCAACTGTCAGTCTAAATCAGACGTTGATTCCACAGGCAGAGGTACAAGATGGGAAAGCAAAAAAATCCCACTTTCTAAAAGTGGTCTTTTCAAACAAACAAATTAAAAAATGTCTTTATTAAACTATGTATTAAAATATGTATTTTGAAATCCTCAGCTCAGGGAGCCCAAACTCTAAATCTCAATCTTCTCCAAATGAAAATTCACACTTGTAAGATGTTTCAAGGCAGCTCCAATGATAACCTGTGGGAGAGCTGGTTGTTGCAATAGTGAAAAACGAAATTGGCAGAATTCCACTAACGGACAGGTAAAACACACCAGTACGTGTCCTACCTTTCACATTGACTGCACCCTGCCATTGGGGCTACCCAGGGCCTACCTTAGGGTTGTTTTGCATGTAGTAAAAGGGAAGGTTTGGGCCTGTCTCGTGGGTGCACTTGTCAGGTCAACATGGCAGTTTACAACTGCAATGGCAGGTCAGAGACAAGTTTACAGGGCTACTCATGTGGGTGGCACAACCAGTGCTGCAGGTCCCCTAGAAGAATTTGATCTACAGGCTCTGGCACACACAGTGCACATTACTAGGTTCTTACCACTAAATCGAATATGCCAATCATGGATAATCAATCATAATCACACTTTACCAAGGGAGCATTTGCACCTTAGCATTGATCAGCAGTGGTACACAAACCAGCAAAAAACAAAGTCCACCATACAGTCAAAAATACAGGAGGTAGGGGCAAAAACATAGAGGAAATCATGCCAAGGATGCCAGGTCGAACAGTGGCACTGAGAGATCAGCAGACACATGGAACTGTGACATCAGCAACAAATACGTTATATAGTTATAAACAAGCATTCAGGAACCCTTTTTAAATGTTATAGATCATACTCTCAAATATTTAGTCATCAGGAATTGCAATGGCCATGGGTGTGAGCGGCAACCCTTGGTGTGAGTCACAGTGCAGAGTGAGATACAAAGCAAAGTGACTTGCAGGTAAAGAGGCATGACCCAGGCACAATCCTGTGGGTGCAATAGTACACAAGTAACATAAAAGGGGTGAATGCCTGACAAAATATCGAAAACAAAAATATCGATATACAAAAATATCGGAACAAAAATATCGAAGTCAAAAATATAGGAATCCTATCCCTAACAAGGTAAGTACAAAAATATCGAAAATAAAATATAGAATGACAAAAATATCGTTTTTTGTAAAATATCGTTTTTTTTAAATATAATAAAAATTTAATATTAACAAAATAATACTTATAAATGTAATAAACATATTTAAAAATGCACTATAATATTTAAAATTAATACATAATGTAATAAAAATTAATGTTAATAAATATATAATACATAATATATTTTTCATTAATAATAACTCTAAATTAATTATTGTCATAACTTAAAAACAAATAAAAATGTAATAAATTACTAATACACTTATTTACATAAAATATTCACATAAATAACAATTAATAACAACATAATACTAATAAAAAATCTAACTACATTTTAGATAGCGTATGAGTAAAACTTACTATTCCCACTCCAGAGAGTGCGACAGTAGGGAAAGTGTTGGATAGCGTAGCAGTAACAATTACTATTCCCACTCCAGAGAGTGCAACAGTAGGGAAAGTGTTGGATAGCGTAGGGGTAACGATTACTATTCCTACTCCAGAGAGTGCAACAGTAGGGAAAGATTTGGATAGCGTAGGGGTAAAAATTACTATTCCCACTCCAGAGAGTGCAACAGTAGGGAAAGTGTTGGATAGCGTCAGGGTAACAATTACTATTCCAACTCCAGAGAGTGCAACAGTAGGGAAAGTGTTGGATAGCATAGGATTAAAAATTACTATTCCAAATCCAGAGAGTGCAACAGTAGGGAAAGTGTTGGATAGCGTCAGGGTAACAATTACTATTCCAACTCCAGAGAGTGCAACAGTAGGGAAAGTGTTGGATAGCGTAGGGTTAAAAATTACTATTCCAACTCCAGAGAGTGCAACAGTAGGGAAAGTGTTGGATAGCGTCAGGGTAACAATTACTATTCCAACTCCAGAGAGTGCAACAATAGGGAAAGTGTTGGATAGCGTAGGATTAAAAATTACTATTCCAACTCCAGAGAGTGCAACAGTAGGGAAAGTGTTGGATTGCATAGGTTTAAAAATTACTATTCCAACTCCAGAGAGTGCAACAGTAGGGAAAGTGTTGGATAGCGTAGGGGTAACAATTACTATTCCAACTCCAGAGAGTGCAACAGTAGGGAAAGTGTTGGATAGCGTAGGGGTAAAAATTACTATTTCCACTCCAGAGAATGCAACAGTAGGGAAAGTGTTGGATAGCGTAGGGGTAACAATTACTATTCCAACTCCAGAGAGTGCAACAGTAGGGAAAGTGTTGGATAGCGTAGGATTAAAAATTACTATTCTAACTCCAGAGAGTGCAACAGTAGGGAAAGTGTTGGATAGGGTAGGTTTAAAAATTACTATTCCAACTCCAGAGAGTGCAACAGTAGGGAAAGTGTTGGATAGCGTAGGGGTAACAATTACTATTCCAACTCCAGAGAGTGCAACAGTAGGGAAAGTGTTGGATAGCGTAGGGGTAACAATTACTATTCCAACTCCTGAGAGTGCAACAGTAGGGAAAGTGTTGGATAGCGTAGGGGTAACAATTACTATTCCAACTCCAGAGAGTGCAACAGTAGGGAAAGTGTTGGATAGCTTAGGGGTTTAAACTACATACTTATAAATTACATCTATCAATTAATTAATTATTTAAAATTAATAACCAATTAATTAAATTTATTTACCAATTAATAAAAATAAATGTATGCTTCCTACTAATTAATAATTAATTCTACATAATGAAATTACTTCCCACCCTATTCCCATATAAACCCATAACCCGCTACAGAACATATTTATCAATTAATTAAAATTAATTACCAAAATAATTAAATATAATTACCAATTATTTTTAATTAATGTATGATTCCTACTAATTAATAATTATTTAAACATTATTACATTACTTCCAACCCTATTCCCCTATAAACCCATAACCCGCTACAGAACATAATTATCAATTAATCAATTAATTAAAATTATTTACAAATAATTCTCAATTCATTAATTAATAATTCCTACTAATTATTAATTAATTTAACATAATTAAATTACTTCCCACCCTATTCCCCTATAAACCCATAACCCGCTACAGAACATATTTATCAATTAATCAATTAATTAAAATTAATTAAAAATTAATTCTCAATTAATTAATTAATAATTCCTACTAATAATAATTAATTTAACATCATTAAATTACTACCCACCCTATTCCCCTATAAACCCATAACCCGCTACAGAACATATTTATCAATTAATCAATTCATTAAAATTAATTAAAAATTAATTCTCAATTAATTAATTAATAATTCCTACTAATTAATAATTAATTCAACATAATTAAATTACTTCCCACCCTATTCCCCTATAAACCCAAAACCCGCTACAGTACTAAAAGACAATATTTAATTAAATTATATTAAAAATAAATAATAAAACATAATAAATACAATATAATATACACAAAATTTATTTAAAAATCGATATTAGTAACATCGAAATTATTTATTTCGATATTATTGACATCGATATTTAAAACTTTGAAATTACTAATATCATACTAATATCGATATTAAGACTGTCGATATTACTTACCTTCTATATTATGTCCCATCGATATTTAAACTTCGATATAATTGTATATCGAAATTTAAAACTCGATATTTTGTCTGTGTACCAAAAGGGGTAGTTGTCGCTCGAAAAATGTGATCTTTAGAAGAGATAAAAAAAAATCTGTTGCAGTCCAGTGGCTATGGGACACACAACCACACACAGGGACGCACAAAAACACCAACAGATTCAGGAGTTGCACTCAGTGTAGGCAATCAAAAGCTTCGGGAACCCCTTTGGCCCTTGGCACCAATGCCTACTTTTTTGGGCAATTTGTTTCCAGTTCCAGGTCTTCTAGGAGCCAGCCGCTAGTTAGAATTTGGGAGCTTCAGGAGAAACAGGGTTCAGTAAAGTTAGAAGGGGATTCAGCCTCTATTTTGATACCACTATCTAGTCTGGGGCAATTATATTACATATCACTGTAAACTGGTTCTATAACTGGACCAATCTCAATACTAGTGGGATCAACTTTTGGGAACCAATAGCACACCTCATAGAATGCATCAGCCATTCAAATGAAACAGCAATATTGCAGTTTAGCCCATGTGGCCAGGAGTTAACTGTTAAACTTATGGCCAATGGAGATGGAGTTGTGTCTTCGATAGGTCCTACTCAGGGATTATTTGTGACAGCTCTGAAAAATTCAATATTAAGAGTTGAGAGCATCTGGAGGAGGCACTGTGACTGAAAAGAAGCAAGGGCTGATCCATTGTGCATTGAATCTCAATAAAGGAGCATAGGGGAAAACTGATTTGGCATAGTTTCATATACTGAACTTAATGGACTGATTTTTAAGAAAGTAATGACTCAATTTTCACAGAGCAAGGACACAAATTGGATATTGATTTGCTTTGTGTTTTTATTCAGAACCATCTGATAATAAATATATAACCTTTGCGTTACTTTGCCCTTAGGATAATAAAAAATTGCCTGATTGTAGTACAGGAGAAATAACCAGGGATGCATTTAATATTTTCTTTACATGCCACCATCATGTCATCTTCCAGCCACTTCAACGTGCCTGAATATCTAAACTTACACAGTACATGGTCGGCTCCAATGAATCAGTAGCAGCTAGAATCAGCATCTAAGAAATGTGTCACTCACAGCTATTTCCGTAGCCACTGATAGCATTTTTGTCTAGTTTTTTATCAAATGGCTTTCTACACATACATTCTCTCTCTGGTGTGTGCATGGCAAGGAGATGATAACCAGTCCCTAAGCATTAGACAAGTATGTCAGTTCACCAGGAAGATCAAAATTGAATTGACATCACAATTTGTTATTGTGTTAATTTTTTTGTCTTCTGCTATATATTTGCCTTTAGCAACCAAAGGCTTTTCCTGCAATGAGGGTTTCTAATCATTAGAAAGGTTCAGTAAGTGTGGCGGGGTATCAGGTATAGAGAGGAGACTAGATCGTTTTAGAGATGGTTTTATTTTTCAAAACACTCTTCTTTGTCTACTTGTTATTCTCTCTTTAGCAAAAGTAGCGAGATCGGTCCTGGTTCTGTGAGAAGGGTCCACCATGAATGTTTATCGGTTTCTGGGGAGCTTTCTCAGGTGGCTTGTGCCTCGGAACAGCCGCAACCCAAAATTAAACAAAATAACAAAGAAACTATTAGGACAGCCGTCCAGGCTCTGGGCATTGCATCAGGGACTGGGTGTGAGGAAACCAAGTGCTCAAAGTGTAACCACACAGGAACGGCAATGGTCGGTGCTCTAGTGCACGTGAAGGGGGGGGGGAATTCATCTGTACACGGAGTATTTACAACGCAATTAGACAACTCCGGAAGGTATTGGGACTTTCAAACATCAGGGCAGTCTCGTCTCCCAACCCAGCCCGCTATCTTGTTCATGTTAATGTTAATGTTATGGGTGTCTTATATAGCGCTCGGCTACTCCAAGGAGTGTCTGGGCGCTTTCAAACCCACAACAGACTACAAAAGGCAGGCAATAAGGGAAAAGAGATCAAGCAAATTACTGTGCATAGAGCCATGTCTACAGACCCTTTCTAAAGGTCAACAGGTTCGAAGTACAGCGGAGTGACAAAGGGAGAGTATTCCATAGCTGGGGCTCCAGACGTTTGAAGGAATGCCCCCCCCACCCTTGCTTTCTTGACAGCATGAACAACGGCAAGGCAGAGTGATTCCGATCCTAAGGATCTGGTTCGCTTAAAGAAAACAAGACGTTTTTGAAGATATTCAGCTCCCACAGCATGGAGTGCCTTATGCGCCAGCGTAAGTGCTTTAAAAACAATCCGCTTCCGAATAGGCAGCCAGTGTAGGGAGTGTAAAAGATCCGAGGCTCTCGCTCGGTGAGGTAGGCCATAAATCGCCCGTGCCGCCGAGTTTTGGACCACCTGGAGTCTTTGGAGTAGATATTCAGGGAGCCCCAGATATAGGACATTCGAATAGTCCAGTCTTGAACACACCAAGGCCTGGACCGTAGTCTTCCTATGCTCAAGCGGGAGCACGGGAAGAAATTTACGCAGCATTTTAAGGAGGCCATAACAAGCGCCAGTCAATCCAAGGATCTGGGACTTAAGCGACAAGTTGTTATCAATTTTGACCTCTAAGTTTTTAGCACAAGGAGAGGAAGATGAGGGAGGGAACATGTTCACCGGCCACCAATCCTGCCAGCTCGGGTCAGCCTGACACCCGAAAAAAAGCACCTCAGATTTATCTGGGTTGCACTTGAGGCTGTTTCGCTGAAACCATTCGAAAACAGCCCCAAGACACCCACGGATGCTCTCTCCGTCAAACTCAGCCCCCTTCCCACAAGTGAAAAGGAGCTGGGTGTCATCGGCATATGACACGATCTGGGCCCCAAAAGACTCCACCAGCACCGCCAAAGGGGTCAGAAAGATATTAAATAGTCGGGCTCAGCACCGAGCCCTGTGGAACTCCGACCTCCAGAGGCGGTACTTCGGCTGAGTAAGGGGGGGCCCAGACCACCTGTCGACGACCGGCTAGATAAGATCGAAACCAACTCAACATCGTCCCCCTCAGGCCGATCTCATGGAGCCTGCTGAGGAGACCCTCATGGGGACGGTGTCGAAAGCTGCCGACAGGTCTAACATTACCAACATGGCCCTTCCTCCTGCATCCAGCACTTCTTTAATGGCCTCATTGACCTCCAAAAGTGCCGTCTCGGTGCTTAGGTTAGATCGAAAGCCAGACTGGGTGGAATGCAGCAGGCTATGGGTTTCAAGGAAAGTAGAAAGCACAGCGTGCACATGCTTTTCCACTATCTTTGCGAGAGCAGGCAGGAGGGAAATCGGCCTATAATTTGCGTGGAGCTCGGGGTTGAGACCCGATTGGAACAACCATCGCCTGTTTCCAAACCGCGGGAACCACACCACTAGTCAGTGATAGGTTGAGGATGGGATTAATCAGCAGGTTTAAGACCTCTGCAACCCTAGCCAGAAATTTAGCAGGGCAAGGGTCAGAGGGTGAGCCTGACTTAAGCTTAATTAGGAGATCCTGTGAGGCAGAGTCAGAGAGAGATGGAAACTCAGAGAGAGAGGGTCCAGTTCCAGCTGTCAGAGTCAACTGGTCCCCTGGAGTGGTGACAATACTCGGGCCCAAGGAGGAAAAAGAGTCCTGAATCCGCTTGATTTTAGTGGTGAAAAAGCTGGCTAGCGAGATCACCCACGGCTCAGAAAACTCATGATGCAACGCATTTGCCTTAGGAGTTATAAACTCCTTTACAATAGTGAAAATTTCCCTGCAGCTATTAGAAGCAGTCTCAATTCTCGCCGAGAAATAGTTCTTCTTTTCGGCCAGAATGTCTGCTTGATAAACTTTAATGGTGGCCATATAAATAGCCTTGGCCCCAGGATCATACTGCTGTCGCCAGAGCCTCTCTGCTACCTTGCAATTGCGTTGGGACAGCGCCAAAGCCTCAGTGAACCAAGGAGCAGAGGCCCGCCTAGAAGTTGTCCGGGGAGCAATGGCCGGTGCTAGTTCGTCTAATCGCTCCATTAGCCATTTCTGCAGCAAGTCGAGATCTCTCTCTAGGTCTCCTGATAGGGGGCAGGGATGATCCAAGCAGGCCTGGGCAAAACTATCAGGGGTCACCCGATGGTATGCCCGACCAGTCTGCCTAGGATGACTCGACATTGCGCAGGATGATTTGCTGATGCCCAGGATCTGAAAACTGATCAGAAAATGGTCCGACCAGAGGACAGGTACAGGGCTGGTCATAGCAAGTGGAATGGTGGAGAACACTTGATCAAAGGTGTGGCCCTTGTTATGAGTCGGGACAGCCAGGTGGGGGATGAGTCCCAAAGGGGCAGTGATATTGTGTATTTTAATCGTATCACCATCCATCTCCACATCCATATGTATGTTAAAATCCCCAAGCACAATACAGTGTTCTGTCTTCATACAAAGCGCCGAGGCCAGCACCTGCAGCTCCTCCTAAAAGGACCCCAGCAGACCCGGTGGTCTGTAGACCAGGAGCCCAGAGAAGGCTTGTTGGGGAGATAGGGATATAGAAAGAGCCAGGGACTCATGACCGGAAACGGTTTCCATAGGGATAACCACACATGAGACAGATCTCTGGACCACAATCGCCACCCCTCCACTCCTCCCGTTTAATCTGTCATGTCTAAGAATCACATAATTAGGAGGGATAGCAGTCGCAATGTCCGGATTGGAAGACTCCCCTAGCCAAGTTTCAATAAGCATTAAGCAAACAGGTTTTTCGACAGTTAAAAGCTCGTGAATATCAAGAGCATGTCTGCTCAAAGAGTGAATGTTAAGTAAGAGACACTTATAGTTCACATTGGCCTCAGGGCAAAAGGCCCCCAGCACCGGGAAATTCCCCGGTATCCATCCGCATCCCTGGCATCGCCTTTTGCCTCTACATCGCCCAGGAAAAATCACACGACACACACCCCTACCTTTCCTGAATGAAAGGAGATCAGCAGCCGAATAAATGAGCCTAGAGCCAGCCCCTCCCGCCGCACCGGCCGCCTCTGAGACGCGGACGAGCGCAGACGGGCTAGACTCTGGCTCGACAGTGGCGCGTTCGCTGTACGCGTTCGCTGCGCGAAGTGGTAGCCATCTTCCTTTGTAGTCCCTATGATCACGCAAGGGTGCTGGGACTTGTAGTTTTTGGACCTGGAAAGCGAGCGGGGGCTAATGATGCGTCTCCTGCCACAGAGCCTAATCGTCTGTGAGCACGGAGAGCACACGCTGACAATGCGGTAAGAGTTTTAACAGAAACAAGTTTAAAACGCTAGTTACGCCGCAAATTATAAACAATTTTACAGTGAGGTATTTAAAAACACAAGTAGGCTGTCACCCGGCTTCCGCCTCAGGTGCTAAAGAGAAATGAAGCGCAGTAGTCAGAGGCAACGTGTAGAAGGTATTGCCAGACTTCTGTCGCCGATGGGGAAAGGTAACTCGCTACCAGAGCGCGACTCCTCCCTTTGTAGTCCCTACGATCGCGCAAGGGCGCTGGGACTTGTAGTTTTTGGACCTGGAAAGCGAGCGGGGGCTAATGATGCGTCTCCTGCCACAGAGCCTAATCGTCTGTGAGCACGGAGAGCACGCGCTGACAATGCGGTAAGAGTTTTACCAGAAACAAGTTTAAAACGCTAGTTACGCCGCAAATTATAAACAATGTTACAGTGAGATATTTAAAAACACAAGTAGGCTGTCACCCGGCTTCCGCCTCAGGTGCTAAAGAGAAATGAAACACAGTAGTCAGAGGCAACGTGTAGAAGGTATTGTCAGGCCTCTGTCGCCGAGGGAGAAGCAGTAACTGTTCCAGCCACGCTCCTTCCTTGGGAACGTGGCGGTGTGGCTCGTGGATCCGTTGGCCTCCTGGCTTCACTGCTACGCTCTTGTGACCCGCCCTCCGATCCTCCTCGTCGGTTTCGTCCTCGGCAACCTGGTTACTCATTCTGGTTCTCCACTCCCAGCCTTCCTCCTCGTGGGCAACGCTGTCCGTGTTTTTCCGGGAATCTCCTTCCTTTGACGGCCTAGGCGTGGTGACGTCATCCGTGGGAGGAGCCTCGTCTTGAAGGAAACCCCAATTAAAGAGACCCTGTCCTTGTTCTTCCTCGGGATTCAATAAAGGTTGATTGTGCGGAATCCATTTGTCCTGCTGGAAGGGGACAGAAGGAGGTGAGAAAGGTATTGCCAACCACCACTCCTGTTTGTTCTCCGTTTCTTCAGTGTACCGACCCGCCCCGTCACATTAAGGAAGCTGAAACTGACTCTGCCATATGGAGAATATTTTGTTAGTACTGCATCTAGGAAGTTTTGATTTTTTGCACTGTGGACAGTGTTAAGGAGACATAAAATGTTTCCAGTGTGGACAATTTTCAGGTGTCAAGTTTCAAGAACATTTATGGCCACAAGATTTTGTCCATGTTGCTGACAGATTAAAATTGGATTAGCTGGAGTCCAACTGGATTGTCGAACATTTTTTGAGATTTGGTGTGTTGGCATTTAGCACTATTAAGCAAAGTAGTTTGAATGTATCTTTCATAAAATGGACCTTTTGGCAGGAGAGAAAGTGGATTCATCACAAGTACTTTCCATCCTAGATTCTTGCAATGGCATTGCCGCAGTTTTTTTTTGCAACGCATGGATGGTGAAGTGTCCATTCAATGCAGCATGCATTGACCCTCATTATTCAAATGACTCCAGCTGAACCATTGCACTATGATGTAAAGGCAAAACTTGCTGGGGGCAGATGTGATGATCTCTGAGCTTCCCAGCTGTCATTAAAATACACTGGCAGTTCAGGTAAGTACCACCCTTTCTGGCACCATCCCCTACTGCTTCCCCAATAAAAACCACACTAGTTCACCTTTGCGTTCAATTCCAATTCAAACTGGCCAATCACTCCCTCATCGGCATTTTTCTCAATACTGCACAACCTCTTCTTATTTTTGCACTAGGGTTGGGAAAACGCTGTGTGGCCCTCAGAGACTTATCCTCCTGCAAGCTTCCTCCACATGTGCATATCTCTCCCTGCACCCTGCTGCAACTCTATCATGGAATAAAGCTATCTGTATTCTCTCTTCATTTAGTTTCTTTGAGACATATTCACCTCCCTTTCCTAGGGACTAGACCTTCGCACATCCCGAAGCGATGACCATATTTTCCTCTGATAGCCCAAAGAAAGGTCATGTGAACCAATGAGGGTGCTGGTTCTGTGTTTGGTGCTGTATCCTCATTCTGTAAATTTTCAGTGAGGGCGGGTTACATCAGCTGCTTAGATCAAGCTGCTTTTCTTCAGGAGAGGTACCTGCAGAGCTGATGTTGTGCTGCACCTGTTCTGTAAAGCTGGGCAATTGCACTACTAATGGCCATGTTGTACCTGTTCTGTGAGCGGTGTTAACCTATAGAACGTCCTGCACTTTTTTCATTGGAAAGTGAATCTTCAACCTCTGATGTCAATAGAAGCCTCTTTGGTACCTTTCTGTGCATGCAAGGGAAGTCTGCACTTCTCAGGCACATGTGTGTCTGGTTTCTGTGTCCTTTTGAAACTTGGGGTGATTTCTAGAACCGGGGTCCAACCCATATACGAATAGAGCTATGCCTAATTGTTCTCTATCCTAGAGTACAACTAACAGGTGGTATGTTTCAATTTAGTGTTCACTCTGCAAGACACCAAAAGAAGCTGGTACTAACCAGTGGTCTATAATGAGGGTGTCGGACTTGGCCCTTTTTTGCAGGGTCATCCCTGAACTTTTTGTCTTCCTCCTGGTATTTTTTCTGACCTGGTGTTAGTGGTTTTAGGACTCTGGGCACTTTATCACTGCTGTCCAGTGTAAAGTGCACGTGCTCTCTATGGTAAACGTGGTACGGTAGGTCTACACCTGTTAGGCTTATTTAATTGACCTTTCAGTCCCTTGTAAAGTGGCATCTCAGATACCAATGGCCAGTAAATTAAGTGCACTGGTGGGCTTGCAGCGCTGCTTACACCACCCACCAAAGTAGCCTTTCAAACCTGTCTAAGGCCTCTGCTTTGCAGGGCCTGTGCGAGCAGTTTACTGCTGGAGCTTGATGAGAGGCATTTATAATAATGATAATAATAGTGCCACCTTGTTTTATATGACAGAACATATCACACTTAGCGTTTCTGAATAATATTGTATCAGTTGAAAGTTTTCCCAAACGTAATGGTACTCAATTTGCTGACCTCAAAAAGATAGTTGAGTTAGCCTTCTTGGATTCAAGTGTGTCAACTTCAGATCACAGCACATGTCAGCTATGAGTGCTTAACTCACTGGCCCATCCTGTTGTTCATGAGTAAGGGCAACTGCAGGAACAGAAAACATATGCAAGTCACAGCTGTTACTTAGAGGTGCACCACATTGTAATTTCAGATATCTGAGTAATGTCGTATCACTATCTCATCCACAAAAATATCTCTGACTTGGATTATAAACATGAAATCCTGCAAATATCATAATACAAATTCTCCCAAACTCACATGACACACCTCTGTGGTTAATCATAAACCTACTAAAAAAACAGGACTGCATGATTTACATAGTGGATCATTTGATCTGCTCATATAAAAAGGGGTCTTTATTGTACCTTTATTTAATTTATTAAACTATTGCATATTAATATGTGAGCTGCTGCCTAAGCTAATTGAGGTCAACTCGTGGCCACAAGGGACTTCTATAGGAAAAGGGGTTGGAAGTAGTGCTGGTTCCTATTCACCCACTTCGACATATGTTTAGATATAATAGACAACCTCCTGTCTTAGGTACATATTAACATATCTGTGGATGAGGGAGGCTGCACATTTCCATGTTCGTATATGCTCCTATAGAGCCTATGTTGGTTCAGATAGGGAACTGATAAACAATCGTTTGTGGCATGATTATATAAATCTTTACAGGCGTTAAGGTTTCATGTAGAATTTTCACACACAAAAATGATGACTGTTCCTCCTGTCTCTCAGAAACAACATGCTATGAAAAAGAGACCATGACAAATTTCCGCTGCCATCACAAGTGTGGCATCTTAACCTGTTAGATGGAAATGTAGGGCAGATTTACCAAGACGTTGTGCACTGCAAAGTCAACAAAGTCTTCCAAAGGGAAGCAAAACCTTGGTGAAGTATTTTCTTTCATGTGCAAAACGTTTTCGCTCCGGAAAGTTGCCCTTGAAGTGGCGTAAACAGAGCTCTGAGCTGGTTTCTCCTCTTTCCTCTCCTTTGTGCTACTTTGCTTCAGGGGGGCTTTCCATTGGGTCCAACACTGCCACCAATGGATTTTGACACAAAGCTAGATCTACAGATGTTGTCATATCCGGTTTCGCTTAAAAAGATCCCACCTCTTTGAGGCAGGCATTAAGAAGAATGTTTTTGTTTATTTCTCCAATATTTCACACGTTACCTATGTGTTGTACTATACAGCATACATCGAATGTGTGAAATGTGTTAAAGTTTGATTAAGTTTAGGATTTTTCCTGGAAGCTTATTCTCCCAGTACAAAACATGTGTCAGGCAGCACTCACACACCTTTGACTATGGAGAAAAGGTGAGTGTGTGGTGCTTGCCAGCCTTAAAGAGCCTAAGTGCAGGGAAAAGAACAGAACCAGGACCTATTTAGTAAATATGTGTCTGCTTTGCTCGCTTCCCCGAGGCCAACGCAATGCAACAACTGTGGTTACTCCTCTGTGTGGTGCTATTTTTGTTATAAATGTGGTTCCGAATGTCTTGGAATGTTATGATGGCACCAAATGGCACCAAGAATCCTTAGTAAGTCTTCAAGAATGTTGAGAGTGCACCTTTCAAGGAGTATGGTGAAAGTTGCCAAGACTGATGAAGGAGCCCTTTGCAAAGGAATACACATCTCTATCATCCAACTCAAATCTGGAGCTTGTGTTAATCATGTTACCAATAATCTTCCTTTGTGTTATTACTACCCAAACCTAGGCTGGCAGCTGAAGGAGCAAGCATGCTGTCAATACTCATTCTTTTACAGTATTTATTGGTTTGAATGTTTTTTAATTGCTCTAGATAACCATTTCTCTAGAGAACTATAAAATGACATAGCTTCAAATGACTGTCATATTAGTTATTGTCTTTTATTTTAATTTCCGCTGCTGGCACCAGATTTGATGACGTGAAGGGTGGACTGGGGCCGCTGTGGGTTGGCAATGAGCTTGCAATACCAGAGTAGATATCTTTTTGGAGTCTGATGGTCCCTTATTGTCACTTCAATTCCCTGAGGTTGACGTGGACCTGTTTTATCCAACCATATAGTTCAGGTACTATGGCACACAGGTGGTTCAGATAATGTCCAATGGGTCACTTAACCCTGACACTGCCTTTTACCAAATGCTTTGCTTCTACTATCGCCCCACTAACCTCAGTTATACTCCTTATGATGTGATTCACTGCTTGCCTTATCTTATGACATTTGACTTAGGGTGTTTGAAACGTGCATAATTTGCCCTCACGTAATGACTCAAAATTTGGAGAAAATTATGCGAACTTCGATGAACTTCATATCTATTATTTAGCACTATATCTCTCAAAATGCATCATCGCAACAATTTTTGTGAGGATGTATTTCCTGCTCCAAAAATAACAACAACAAAAATCCTGCCGTGATCATCAGCTGCTTATGTTTTGGCTGTTCACATTCTTTCTGCACTTGATACTATCATTTTTCAATGAACAGCAAAGTAATTATACTCATGGGTTAATGGCGTGTTTTGGGGGAATTTCACACGCTAAGCGTGCCATAAAACTCACAAAATTGTGTGAATTGCGCTTGAGTAATTTACATGTCAACCCGCTCTACCTGTGGCTTCTTTTGAGCAAAGATTGGGCCCATACATTGTGCTTGAGACTCTTGTTGCTCCTAAGGAACAACAACCACCCACATTGTTCTGGAAGAGAGGAGCCCCTGACAAATATTTTACAAGACTCCCTCAGGCAGAAGAAAGACGGACGAAAACAGGTAACCCATTTCCGAGCTGGGTGGAAGCACTGAGAAAAAGAATGCAAATTTGGGAATGGGATGAATTCAAGATCAATTTTCTATTTAAGAAAACAAAAGAAGAAAGCTGATAAGAGTCAGAGATCCTGGCAACAAACGTTAGACAAGAAGAGCAAAAATGTATTTTAAAATACTTAATCGAGTAGAGATGGAAAAATGTGAAAACTTGCAAATCATTTACTATCTATCCTATCTATCCATGTTTCTGCTTCCTGTATGCGCCAAAAATCTGACTTTATTTGCATGGTTAAATTTGGAACATCTCCCTGGATAATTCAGACATGGCACCCATCTTTGTTCAACAAGCGCTATATAAACGCAAACCTTTTTCCTCATCTATCCTTCTGCTATCATTCCAAATCCAAATAACTGACTAACCTATCCACCACTTAAAATGTACTTGCATGTTTCACTATACTAATTCAACAATAATCCTCTTTGGGCCCCGGAGTAGTGTGCTACTCGCCAAAAAAATGCTTTGACGCCTCGTCAGGGGTAGTAAGTGCCAAATAAATGCAATTACAAAACAATACAATACAATAAATTGAAGGGGGCGCTTGGAATCATTGATGCACCCATATCGTTCCATTAATAACATGAGTCAGTAGTGGAATTTCAATCTATAGAAATGGATGTGTAAGCAACCATGCCCTCTGGATTACCTACCAAGATTGTATTGGATGAAAGATGAACCAGCCCCACAAACAATGGGTTAGAATAGGGGTTTGAAGAAGCTAGGGAAGCCGGACACTTGATTCTCCTACCTTGCCTCCAAGGCATGGAACTCCCTGCCAATCCACCTCAGGAAATCACCCTTGCTGATACAATTCAGGAAGGACCACAAGACCTGCATCATCTGATGAACTCTGCACTTAGTAGAGTCTGCTGCAAACTCCTCCCCCATGTGCTTTGAGACCCTCACAGGTGAGTAGCCGTGCTTTACAATCCCTGATTGATTGATTGATTGACCATCGCTGTGAAATGTATGGAGCTGGTGGGGGGGACCCACCTGAATTTCATGACTAGTGCTGCTGAACTCACATCTCAAAGGCAGTTAGCAATGAGTAAGAAAGAAAGTTATGCCTCTAGAGGAAAGACAAAAACTGCTTTTTACTCAGGAAACTGTATGTATGTTTTCCACGGGTCAACCATGATAATCCATCTTTCATGTCCATAGTCTTCGTTACAAACTGGTAAATCAAATACCGTACAAATTTAGTTAAACTGGTTACACACTATTTTACAATAAAATAAATCAGGGACTATCAATCTCAAATAACGTTCTTTAAAGGCTAGGAGCACAGCAGGTGTGTGAATGCTTCTCACAGCAGAATCTGCCACACAGCAGTCAATCTCACTTTTGAACTGCGGTGGACCTGAATTTGAAGATACCTCTTCAGTTAAAAAAGTTAATTTTTAGCAAAAAACAAAACAAAAAAAACAGCAGCCAGAACAGGCATTGTTGCCTTTTTGGAGGTGATGTTTTATCCATCAATTATCTCGTGTAAGAACATTAAACAGATGTATATGCGTAGTACATTCTCTAGTATTTAAATATTCACTCATAAATCTGTGTCTTCTCTGTGCCATTTTGAAGGCTGCAAGTGCCAGCCTTCAAAAGCAGCTTTTGTGAACCCCCTGCCCTTCCTCTGATCACTGCCATCATCTTGTCAAGCTGGGATATCAATTGTCGCTTGTTTACAGCACGTGAACATTACATTGTGTTATTCTTGTTTTTGTCTCCGTTCCTCGTGTGAATGCTTGGATATTAAGAGCCTAGGGTCGAGTGGATTTCTTTGAGGTATCAAAATCTCAGTGAAACACAAAGCGATATCAAGAAAGGGTAAATTCACTTCTGATTAGGAAAACTATTACAAAATTATAGTAGCAAATTACCCATTTTTTCAGTCTTAAGGTTTCCATTTTTCTTTCCTTAAAACTGCCATACAGGAGACAGCTAAAATTATTTTTCTTATTAGAGTTGCTTCCCTTTACTCTATAATAAGGCATAAATGACAATACGCAGCAGGTGAAACCTCTGGATCGCCTTGCAGTTTATCACCCGCCGCACAGCGCTGTGGTGAGTCTCCATGCGTTACACACCTGAAATGGAACCATGGTGGAAGATTCCCACTGGTTGGAATGACTAAAGTTTTAATTTAGTAGCTAAGGATTAATGACATGCGCTGTGGTGTGTGACCCTCTGGGCAAGAGAAAGTTAACAGCTGCATTCTTCAATTTGTAGAAAGGCCAGGGATAAGCCCATCCAGATCCATGCGGAACAGGATAATGTCGAAATCCTCCGGGGATCGCGGGCAAACGGCATGAGGCCTATTGGCCGAATCCATTAGTACTCCGAGGCGCAACTAATCACTGTCATTCCCACAATGCTGTTGGGGGCACCCGCACTGCCCTGAATAAGGCACTGGAGCATATTATTTATTCAATTAACTACGTTATAATGAACTCTGAGAAGCCTGTTCATTTTGAGGGTGCAGGTTATAGAGAGGAATAGACTTCAGGCCATAGTGTAGAGTTCGATGAGGTGCCAGCCTCCTAACGAGTTTGACCACAATGAGTGTTGAGATTTCATACTTGGAAAATGCTTAATACCAACAGCATGGCAACACATTGCTAAGAAAAGAGCACATTTACAGTAGCTTATGACAAGTTTACTGATTTTACCACTGCATTTCGATTGTTTCTCCCTGTTTTATGCATTTTTGTCTCTGAAGAACTTACGGCACTTTTTTTTGCTGGTTTTGATGATGACATCACAATTGTAGACTTCCTTCACCTTCATTCAATGTCACCCTGTTAGCCTGTCACGTTTATGTCACTGATCCACATCAGAAAGAGTAGTTGTGCATAGTTGGTATGCCATCAGCAAACAAGGTGGGAGAGGATGTGGTCTCACGGCTAGACTGCCAACTTTGAAGCTGGGAAACCAAGGTTCGAGCTTCAGGGTCAACTCCACATCCTGTGATTCTGGTCAAATCACTTAATCTCCCTGTGCCTACCCAAAAAATGAATGTGTCCTTTTGTAACATAACTGGTGCTCGTGTAAAGCTCTCTAATACCTTCGGGTCGAGTTTGCGCAATATAAATTTGCAAAAAAATATTAAAATTTACTCTTCTTGTGAATAATGAATTTCCATATTTGTATAGATTTCATACCTCACGGGAGATGGTGAAGTAGTGGTTTGCATCGTTTCTGCATTTAAAGGCTTGTGATGTATCCCTCAGGCCAAGTCTTTCCATTAAAACTACTCAGGCATCATCAAAAGATCAAATTGAATGAAACAGACTTTTTTGGCAGATTTTGGACTCCTCTACTTCTACTTGTCTGAGGCATATGTGAAGACTGTCTTTCCTGGTCTTGTGGAAAAGAGACGGAAACTGGGATCTTTCTTTAGATCCCTTAACCACACGATGACTAGAAGAAAAATGGAAAGAAGCCTATGAGAAAACTATCCGAATTGCAAGCTTTTTCCTAAAACCAGATTCGCTTCTTAGCTTGAACAATCTTAAAAAATCTCTGGCATAGGTTGATATGGCCATAAGTGCTTGTTTTAAGATGTTCTGTTGACAGATACTATTCAAATTTTGTAGAAGTGGAAATTGAGCCTAATTCCTAGGCTTGCTGTTTGTTTACATGTTTTAAACAGACAAGATTTAGGGAAACACTTTGCACAAGTCTCTGTTCCTCGCTGGTCTTTTATCCAGGTCTGTCTAACTGTCCCCGCATCTACGCTACCTACCCCCTGACTATCCGCTCGCTCCCATTTCCATGGTCATCACATGCTATCCCTCTTACTCACTCTGCTTAGCTTATCCCTCACTTCCTTCCTTGTTTTAAGTCACTTAATTAAAAGTGCAGCTATATGATAGTCTAGTTTCATATGTAAAGGGATGTATGAGATGTTGACCAATACAAGGCAGTGTAGCTGAACATGCGATTCCAATCTCTTTTAATGAATGGGTTGGATTGCCGTCATCACTGAGAACGTTTGTAGTGAAATCCAGAATTACTTTTAATATTAGCAAATGAAAAACATAAATCTTCACAGGACAGTCCGTGCTTAGATAGCAGGCGGGCGTCTGTTGTACTTCTTGAGAAATTCCTCTCATTCTCTGTCCAGACCAGCCATAACTTTCTAGCCTACTCTCTGCCCAGCCACCGCTGATTTGTTGAGTGGCACAGGCAGTCAGACTCACCTCAGTATACATATGTGGCCTGTCCCGGGAGTGGAGCCTCAGTGCATTGCCTCCTACTTAATGGTAAGCTCGGGAGAATTTGAAGCTAAGTTACAGTGGCAGACTAGCTTAAAGCACTACAGGGAAATTGCTCTTTCTTTGGAGATAGGGGCAGAGGTGAACGCAGCAAATCATTAGACTTAATACCCATGCCTTGAACAATTCTGAAGAACTCATAGGAGGGACAAGTTGAGAGACTTTTTTGAGGCTGTCAAACACTGAGCATCCAAGCAGATGGCTACTTTGGGTGTGTTATGCCATGAGAAGCTTCCTGATAATGTGGCTGTGCCTTGTCACTTAAGGATGTGGTACTTGCTCCTCGGCCTGTGGATTATCTGCCACATATGGGATAAAGTACCCCACTGACGTATCTTATAGGATATTACAAATCAGTAAGGAGTTCAATAACCATATAGAGGAACAAAGCTGAAGACCAAGTTCCTTTATAAGGTTATAGAACACCAAGGTGACTTGCAGTATCCTTATCATGTACGGTAGGGGCTACTTTATTCCTTATATTACATGGCCACACAATCACCATTCCCACAAATCACCTAAATCCTTGGTGCATAGCTCTCTCATATGAAAGAGAGAGCATTTTGCAAATCTGCAAAATAAAAATGTAAACTCTAGTGCAAAATTAAACACATCAAAAAAGCGGTTCTGTTTTTTATTACAAAAAGGTTTTACAGTCAGTGTTTTTTTAAAAAAAGGCGCAGTAGCTCGGAATGTGTGGAAACATGCAGACAGATTGTAACTTTTATATATTACCTTACTGCTTCTCACTGTACAGCTAGAAAAACAGAGCAGAAAAAGGAAAGGCAGTGTTTTGCTTTCAATCTTTAAACAGATGCTTTAATTATGCACTGTGACCTGGCCTGCCTTTCCCCACAGTTTCTGGCTCTGGCACCTGGCATTGTGACGTCAAACACAATTGTAACATGTTATTACAGGTGAGTGGCTACATAATTTCTTTAAAATAGGGGACTGAATACCTCACAGATAGCCAATGAAAAATAAATTAGAGATGGGTTTTTAATACATGGAGTGCAGAATCCCATGTATTATACTGCCCTCTTACATGCATGACTCTACAAGCACCTGCCTGCAGGAGAACACCTATTTTTAGGGCTGCCCTTTGAGAAAGCTTTAGCTTTCTCACAAGACAATTGTTTTTTGTTTAAACATGCATAATATGCAACGCACAGGGGCTTTTGGTCAGATGCTTTCATCTGTTGGTCTAGTAAATTTTCATTCAAGTTTTGCTTCCATCCACCACACAGAACTGTATGAGGCAATGGGGTCGCCTACTTTACTCATTTGCGCTATTCATTTTGAGGGTTTGCACAAAGCCTGTGCCCATTGTTTCCGTAGACCTAAAATAAACTTTCCTTTTTCTTTATTGAAATGGGTGGTACTTTTATTTTTTTGTATGTTTTATCTTTAAATAGCCACTATTTTTTTTGTACAGTTTTGGTGCCCCGTTATATGAGGACTCATTTCCTGTTTCATTTTGAAAGGTGATGTTAGAAAGCATGTAACACTGTATCATTATAGCTGCCTGTGATGTCACAAATAATAAAGAAAAACATAACTAAAAATGCTTGATATTAAAAAATAAATCACTAGTAAATGGTCTCTTCAGTGATAGTTTTTTTTACATTTTATATATTATGCCAGTATATGGCAGTCACATTTGTGGCACATGCTTGCAATAAAAAATCAAGCAGTGTCAAGCCAATAGCTCTTGCCTATGTGAAAGCTAGTGGCTTTTCCAATATCTTCTTACCATATTGTACAACAGCATGGATGCTGTTCTTCATGGCGAAAAGTTAGTGGTCTGGCCAGCCGCGGCCCGTGGAGGGAGTTCGGTGGGGCTGGGAGGCGGTGCAGGGGAGGGGCAGAGTGGGGGGTGGTAAACAGCGGAATATGGATAATTGGAGGTAAGTAAACAATTTAATAAATAAAACGAATTTCGTAGCGCATCCTGCATCGCATTTTGCAATGCAGGGCGAGCTAAAAAATGTGTTTTATTTACTAAATTGTTTACTTACCTCAATTATCCATATTCCGTTGTTTACCACCCCCCACCCTGTCCCTCCCCTGCACCGCCTCCCTGCCCCACCGAACTCCCTCCACGGGCCGAGCTGGGTATGGCATAGAGTAGAGTGGTGCAGAAGAGGGGGAAGTAAAGTGGCATGGAGTGGAGTTGCGTAGCGTGGCGTAGAGTAGCATAAAGTAGAGTGGAGTGGCAAAAGGTAGGGTGGCATAGAGTAGAGTGGAGTAGCGTGGCATACATTGTCACAGAGTGGAGTGGTGTAGACTACAGTGGAGTAGACTGGAGAGGCACAGAGTAGAGTGAGTAAAATAGAGTGGTATAGAGGAGAGTGGTGTAGCCTGGAGTGATGTAAAGTAGAGTGGCTTAGACTGGCGTGATGTAGAGTAGACTGGAGTGGCATAGAGTGGTGTGGCATACAGTGTAGTGGCTTAGAGGAGAGTGGCATAGAGTAGAGTGCGTAGAGTAGAGTGGCATGGAGTAGAGTAGAGTGGTGTAGAGTAGAGTAGAGTGGACTAGTGTGGCGTAGAGTTGAGTGATTCAGAAAACGATGAATGGTATGCTGTGGGTGGGTTGTAATCCCACTGAAATCTAAATAATATGTCTCTCAGCACATCGGCCAGACTGGGAACAGCAACCAGCCCTGGCAATCTGCTTGACCGGCCCCGGTAGCACGGGGCTGTTAGTGAGAAGCACTCCCACTTTTGTTATAGGGGACCGATATTTCAGCAGTGCTGCAAAACCAGCACCCAGGGGTCCAAAACCGGTCGCCACCGTTCCGACCTACTGGGAATACGCCTGGTGCCCACTACGACCAGTACGGCCTTGCTCAGCACAACCCATGTGCGGTGTAGGTGAGAAATAATAACCATTGTAATAGCTAGCCAAGGTCAGATGTTTTGGCTTTGCCAAATCTTGTTAGATGTATGTCTTTCCCTAACGCAGAGTTGTGAACGTAAGAAGCTCCTGCACCCAACAATTTCTCACTATGATCAATAGGTGTTTTAGATATAAAGCCTTGCAAACCTTTGACATTGAAATGTTGGCCCTCCTGTGGAAATTTTGACTTGCGATCTGAACATCATCTGCGCCAGCTTGTCACCTATGTACTACATGCACGGCAGCTATTCTAGGTCACCTATGTATTACGTGCATGGCAGCCATTTTAGATATCATGGTCTCCCTGTCCACGATCGATCGCCAGCACGTCCCTCTGACCCAGCAAACATCCTCCGCGCACCCTGGCTCCCCCTCCCTCCTCCTTCTTACGAGCAGGACCCTTCTGCTTGACCCTGTCCTTGGGAGTCACGCTAGCGCCTGACCAACACCTCCTCTCCTCCCATGAATGCCCCTCTGTTGACAAAACCTCCCTCCTGCGCTGGATTGTCCTCGCGGCATGAATACCACTCCATTGATAGCCCCTCACCCCGTGTCCGACTGTCCACACAGGTCCGAGGCCATTGCCTAAGCCGGGAGATATCATTTACTGCCCTTTATTGTATGAGGTCGCTCTCCTTCAAAGGGCCCTCTATTGATCCAGGCCTCCCCACCCCCTGTGATATGATCAGGCGCACACATCCTAAGACTCGACGAACACTCAGCTGCGTGATGGTCCCCTCCTCTTATCAGCAGGTTGAGAAACTCTATTGTGAAGGTATATGGGGGTGGGATTGGCACGAGGATTACGGGGATGTCTTTTTCTTGCCTCACAAGGATCTGATTGTATCAAAAGAAGGTCACATGCCATAAACCAGTGTATAAGAGGCCAGGCCTCCGAGAGGCTGTTAGAGCACCTCGACATGATACCTTGTTGTCTGATCTGATGTGTTCTGCTCCGTCGGAATAAACTTCTGTTTCCTGCCTTCTGGTCTCCGGCGCCTGCCTCATTGCTTGGTAAACTTGAATGGTACAAGGGCGGTTAGCGCCGGGCAAATCTTGAGAAAGGTCCTAGCCCTACCTTTTTCTACAAATTGGCGTCCCAAAGCGTGGGGCCCATCAGTGACACGTGGATCCAGTGGGAGAGGTCCCGATGACAGAGTGAACGACTGCAACGATCGGGAAGAGCTCGTGTCCGATAGACCCTCGTCTGACAGCCGATCATCCGACCTTCACTAGTTCTGAACAGACCTCTCTCGAGTGATCTACGGTCCTGACTGGGAACCATCAGGAGTGCCGCGAACAACACGAAGGAGAGAGGACGATCGGGCGCTGGATCCAGAGGACAGGAAACCGTCCATGCGGTCCGGGTAAGGTCGTGTAAACACGACGAATTGAGGAAATTGTTTTTGGATAATACTAGTATTACGCTTTGTTGAAACCCTCTGGAGATTCACTGTCTGCAAACGGGGAAAAACAAACAGGCTCTCTCTTTGCAAGCAGTGAAGGATAGGTAACGCAGACTTTTGTCCCCATTGTAATCCGTCGTACCTATCTTCCTCCCCCACTGTTTCCCGAACTGTCGTTCGTGGATTATTGTCTGGAGATTCTTTGTCTGCAAACAGGGAAGAACAAGGCCTCTCTTTGCAGGTAGAGAAAGAGTGGGTAGCGATAATTTTTCGTGCCCACTTATTCTCCCCACTGGATTGTTTGATTGGCCGATTATTCGGTATTGGTTCTTTTGAGGTATTCACGGCCTCCAAACAACGTAGAATAGAAATATTCTGTCTAGTCTTTGTCCGCCGTGATAAGATAGGTAGTGCAGACTTTTGTCCCCGTTGTAATCCGTCATGCCTGTCTTCTCCCCACTGGTTGGTAGCCTGTTTAGCCCGGACCGCTTATTAGAGATGAACCATCCAGCTCCACTGGAGGGCACCCCTAATAAGGACATGTTCACTAAGTATGGACTAGTCGCTATAGCTTACACTAAACTATGGCATAAATATACGAAAAAGAACCTTGAAAGTCAGTGGCCACTGATAGGTTCCTTTGACGAAAATAAAATAAAAACATTAGAAATAGCGCTCCAGAAGAATAAGACCACGCCCACTATGCTCGACAGTATCGGCATGTGGCGCAAAGAAACGGAACAACGAAAGAAAAGAGAAGAAGCAAAAATAGGGAAAGAATTACGAAAGGCAGCCCACCTAGCCGCAAAGCAACTAGAAGAAGAAATAAAAGAAAGAAAGGAAACTATGCAAAACCAAGAATCAGGGTCGACAGGCCAATGTCCTGTTAGGACCCCCTCTGCGCTCTACCCTGAATTGCCCTCCAAACAACGGGCGAACGATGAGTTACTACTAGGTCCCCCAACCATCTACATGCCCCCTCCATATGCCCCCTGCCGACAAAGCTTCCACGCTCCGAGTGTGAGCGAAAGCGATCCCAGCGCTAGTGCACCAGCCCTCACAGCCTTTGCACCAGCCACATTAACAACCTCATCAGACGACCCCGAGTCTAGCAAACAATCATCGGCCAGATTAAATAGATTAAGCAAAGATGAGCGGGACGGGATCGACAAAATAGCAAAGACCTTGGTAGAACGAAGGGAGAGCGAAGAGTACACAATGAACATATATAATTCACATGCCGAAAGCCACAGACGGCATTTTATTTTGCGATTCAGCTACCACGCCCTGAACGCGTATGAAGATAGGTATCAGAGCAAGGGTCCCGCTAAATCAACAACGCTGTATAGGAAAATTGATGTTGGAGATGGGACCGAACGTGAGGCGACGGAGCTCTTCATGCAAATGCTTGAGGTCCTCCGCCACCTCACGGAACAGAAACCAGAAGCCAAGGTTACGGTCCCTGAAGCAAGGTTGGCAGAAGTAGCCAATACTATGATGCCTATCAGAGAAGCGGCTCCTTACTGGATCCCGCCACGGGGCCAGGGAACGAGCGATGATATTAATAATGAAAATGCAAAGGGAAGGGTTGTGTACAATTGGGTTTACCAACCATGGGACCGACAAGATATCCTAACCTTTAAGCAAACCCTGCCCGACTTAAGAAAGAACCCGACAGCATTTTATACCGAATTGGGTACAGCCTTGGGTTCAACAATAATGACTATAGCAGATATTGACTTGTTCTTTGGGCTATGTCTGCCAGCTGACGTGTGGAAGCAAATCCGGAAGGCTGACCACACGGAGCTGTTTGGACATACCTGGGACCAACTCGGTAAACTAGACAGACAGCGAGAGCCAGGGAGTAAACCAGTGAAGGACATACTGGAACTCCCAGATAAAATAGTTCAGAAATTAAAAACACTGGTCCCGGAAAGAAAAGTAGACTGGTCGATAGTCACGGCCTGTCGACAGAAACCCCAGGAAGATGTGTCAGAATACTTCTCCCGATTTGAGACAGTGTTCTCCGACTACAGTGGCCAGGACATGACCACCGCAACCGGACAGCACCTGTTTGTGCAAAATTATGTAAAAGGACTAACTCAAGAAGTCTCCCAAAAACTACAGACAAGTGAGAGTAGTTGGGGGGCCTCCAAACCCGCAGCTATCCTTCAGATGGCTCAGTATTACGAGCACCAAAAGAATGAGAATGATAGGGCGTCCGAGAAAAAGAAGAAAGATTTGAAGGAAAGGGTAATGATAGCCCAGATACAGGGTATAGCTCTAGGACGGGAGCATCAAAGGGGGAACTACCAATCAAACGCCCCCAGAGATCTACCTCCTAAGGATCACACCCCGACATCTCACACTGGACGGAGAGACGTTAGCAATGACCAATGCGCTTTCTGCAAAGGGCTCGGCCATTGGAAATTCCAGTGTCCGGTTTTGCTAGAGATGAATAGAAATAGGGATTCCAGGGATGTGGCAGGTGGTCCGAGGAATAGAGTACAGGGACGAGGGAACTCCAACGACACTAACAATGACAGATCAGGAAGACTGAATACATTTGACCGTCCCCGACAGAATCAATATCAGCTATCCGAAGGTGAAAATGCCCCCGATTTTGCATAGGACTGCCAGGGGCAAGGGAGGGATCCAGTCGAGCTCTGTGTTGACCAGCAAGGTCCTTATGTCACCGCTAAGGTCTTGGGTACAGAGTCTCCATTCTTGGTAGACACTGGGGCGACACGTAGTGTGTTATCAAAACGACTGATTCCAAGGGCACCCTTGTCTGGCTCACACATAACGTCGATAGGTTTCGATGGGACGCCCTCCACTAACCCCCTGTCCGTACCTATTACCTTTGACCTAGAAAGCAACACTGCTGACGCGACATTTCTACTCTCCTCCAACTCCCCTGACGCCATTATGGGCATTGACTTACTGAAGCATTTTCGAGCTACCATTAGGTGTTCCCCAGATGGAATACGAGTCATCCTGTACGACAACCCAGACATGGCCAGATCCCGTCCCCCACGACACATGTGCTGCATAACTAACGCTGACCTGTCCCTGCTTGACACCCTGCCTCCGTACCTGTGGGCCAAAAATGACTCTGATGTGGGGCGAATGATGATTGACCCTATCCACATAACTGTACGACAGGACGCTATGCTCCCGAAACTCCCGCAATATCGGATATCCCCAGAGGGTGAGAAGGCACTGGTAGCGATCATTCAGTCTCTGGTAGATGCAGGAGTGGTTGAAGAAGTGGTTAGCAACGTCTGCAACAGCCCAATCCTACCTATTGTTAAGAAACAAGGTGAAGGAGATGAGAAAGCGTACCGCTTCATCATCGACTTACGAGAGATTAACAAAGTGGTTGTACCCCAATATCCTGTGGTCTCTGATATCACCACCATTCTGACCCTCATCCCGTCCACTGCCACCACCTTCTCTGTTATCGACCTTAAAAACGCATTTTTCTCTATCCCCATCCACCCAGACAGCCGTTATCTTTTCGGCTTCACTTTAAAATCTCGCTCGTACCGATTCTGTAGAGCTCCCCAGGGGTACACTGAAAGTCCCAGCATTTACAGCCAGGCCCTCAAAAGACAGCTGGATGCCTTCCAGCTACCAGAGGGAGTGGTGTTGATCCAATATGTCGATGATATCCTTTTGGCGGCCGACACCACCCCGCTTGCAACGACAGCCACCGTCCAACTCCTACACTTCCTTGCAGAAAATGGCCATAAAGTCTCCAAAAAGAAACTACAGTTCTGCCAGCCACAAGTAACTTACCTAGGCCATCTTCTGTCCAAGGAAGGGAGGAAACTTACCCCTGACCGAATCCAAACTATCCTAGACACCCCCATCCCAAAAACGCAAAAGCAGGTCCGCTCTTTGGTTGGCCTAACCTCTTTTTGCAGACAGTGGTTGCCTAATTACAGCCTCATTGTGAAACCATTACTTGCCCTGCTGACCAAAGATGTCCCCTCCCCGCTTCCTTGGACCACTGAGTGTCAAGCCTCCTTTAAGGAATTACGGGATGCACTCTGCTCAGCACCCGTCCTCGGAACGCCGGATTACTCCAAACCCTTCTCCCTCTTCACCCACGAAAGGGAGGGATGCGCATTGTCTGTCCTGACTCAATCGATTGGCCCTAAGCAGCGCCCTTGTGCCTACTTCTCCGCCACTCTTGATCCTGTAGCCAGAGCCTTACCTGCCTGCCTTCGAGCAGTAGCTGCCGCTGCTGTCTCCATCCGTCAGAGCGAGGGAATCGTACTTTCCAACTCCCTCACTGTATTAGTGCCCCATGCAGTTGACACCCTTTTGAACCAGACAAAGACCCAACACCTGACTAGCGCACGACTGACAGGGTACGAGTTGACTCTGCTTGCACCCCACATCACACTTAAGAGATGCACGACTTTGAATCCTGCCACATTGTTACCCTTGCCTGAAAACGACCCCGACGTTCCTCCCATACACGACTGTGTGACCCTCACAGACGAACAGACTAGGAGTAGGGTTGACCTCCGAGACACTGCTTTTCCTGACCCCGATGGAGAGCTATGGGTAGACGGCTCATGCATCAAACTCCCAGATGGCACCACTTCAGCTGCCTATGCAGTGACGACAGCCCAAACAGTAGTTGAGACAGCCTGCATCACACAACGATCTGCCCAGGCAGCGGAGCTGATAGCCCTCACCCGAGCATGCATCATAGCCGCAGGGACCACCGCGAACGTATATACGGACAGCCAGTATGCCTTCGGAGTGGTCCACCATTTTGGGCTCCTGTGGAGGGAGAGGGGATTCCTGACGTCCCACGGCACCCCAATCCTCCACGGAGATTTAGTGTCCGCTCTGATTGAGGCAGTTCTCCTCCCCAAACGATTAGCGGTGATCAAATGTCAGGCACACAAAAGAGTGACAGACTTAGTCGGACAAGGGAATGCATTAGCCGACATCACTGCACGAACCACAGCTGAGAATAGGACAGTGACACGCATATATGTGACTAGGTCACAAGCAGAAAAATGGAGTGACACAAGGGAAATGATCAGAGACATACAGTCGGCCAGCACCCCTCACGAATTGACTAAATGGGCAAGGGTGGGTTTGAAGGACGAAGAGGGTTGCTGGCGAACAAAAGATACAAACAAATGGTTGCTGCCTGACTCATATCTGATTCCCATACTGACAATGGCTCACTCCCCCGCACACATAGGATCTGCACCCATGATCGAACTCATTTCCAAAGTCTGGCATAACGACAAAATCCCCGACTCAGCCAGACGCCTAGTTCAGCAGTGCCTCATCTGTCTGCAACACAACCCCGGGAAAGGGACTGTAGTACCCCGGGGAGGGTTCGGGACCCCCAATCACCCCTTTGAGGTCCTTCAGATGGATTACATCCAACTAGAGAGATGCCAAAACCTGAAGTATGTACTAGTCATTGTGTGTGCCTTCAGCAAATGGGTGGAAGCCTATCCAACCCGTGACAACACTGCCATGACTACTGCCAAAGTACTACTGAAGGAATTCTTCCCTCGCTACGGCCTTTGTCGAATTTTGTGGAGCGACAACGGCCCCCACTTCATAGCTGAGGTTATCCAATTAATCCTAAAAGGGTTGGGGGTGAAGCAACGATTTCATGCGGTCTTCCACCCCCAATCCGCTGGTCTAGTGGAACGCCATAATGCCACCCTGAAGCTAAAACTGGCAAAAATAGTGGCCACCACTGGACTTAACTGGCCGGATGCCCTCCCACTGGCCTTGTTATCAATGCGCTCCACTCCCACCAAGCACCATTTAACCCCCTACGAGGTCGTGTTTGGGCGTCCGATGAATCTCTGGACTGCTCCCAAACCGACCTCCATACATGACGTCCCGGACGTCCTACTATCTGATTATTTGTGCAAGTTAACTAAAACATTGTCTGTCATCCATCAACAGGTGCAGCAGGCTATCCCCGATGCTTCCAGGGGCCCCGGCCATGACATCCAACCGGGAGATTTCATGCTGATACGAAATTTCCAGCGAACCAAGAGTCTGGAACCTCGGTGGACGGGCCCCTGGCAAGTGCTGATCACCACCCGAACGGCACTCCGAGTGGAGGGGAAGAGGCATTGGCTGCATGCGCATCATTGCCGAAAAGTCTCTGCAAACCTGGCCACGACAGAAAACGTCAGCACCCAAGAAGAGCTCCTGAGCAAAGACCGACCGATATTGGACTGTTATCCCGATACTGGGGCACTCGAACTTGCAAAATTCTCCGATCCCACTGTGCCGTCCAGAGAAGGGTATTTCCTGCGTCGAAAGGGGGGAGTTTCGGCTAAGTAGGCCACGGACTAAGTTAAATCTCAGAACGGTGACCTAAACACAATCAAAGGTTGCCGGGAGAGAAGCTAAACGAAGTCTGTGGTTCTGCCCGCTACCGAGCTCCCTTGAAGGTGATGGAAGCGCCAGATAAGAAGATGATGGAAGCGCCAGATAAGAAGATGATGGAAGCAACAGGAAATACCCAGTATAGAAATCCAAAGACTGACAACTTGCACAAATCAAAAACAATCGCACTCCTCATTGTCTTCCTCTTCTGCCTCCTCCTCATGACCTCCTTCTGGATTCTGGAAGAAAGCACACCGGCTCATGAAGCATTGCTACCTACTGTGCAGCCGACCCCCCTGAAAGAGCATCACCTAATCTCTCTGTCACCTCAGCTCCGAGAAAGGCGCAGGGAATTCTGGAACAATTCCTTTGTGCAACTGTTGCACCAACACAACATTGCTGCCAATGCTACGAACTGTTGGATCTGCGGGTTGCTCCCGCATGCCACCGGACACTCTATTCCCTTCATCCCTTCACCCTTCTCAGTTCACGGCTCTTGCCTCGCCTGGCTGATCCTCATGCAAGAGAGCCACAAGGATAACGCCACCTCTGGCCGGACAGTGTCACACTTCTACTCTGGGTTCTGGCTGAACAGAACCGGAAAGACTCCTGCTGCCCTGTGTCCTGCGCTCACAGGTGCCACCTTCATCAAAAACATTCCAGCCAAAGAACGAGTCGAAGTACAGGTGCTCCACAATCCAGCCAGGACCACCTTTTCTCATCTACAAAAACAAACTACCGCAACACTGACTGTGGCTCTGTCTGTCATCAATGTCACAGGTCTTGTGTGTCTCGAAGGCCATGGAACGCAGCTGGTGGGTCACAGCGCCTGCCAGACCACCAGAACATTGGACTCAGCTGACCCTCCTTCCTTTGTTGCTTCTCCAAACATGTACTTTGTGTGTGGCACCAAGGCTTACACCTGGCTCCCGAAGGGTTGGAAGGGTACCTGTTACATTGCCTTCGTTCTCCCACCCACATATGTAGCCCCTGCCAACCACCACAGGCAGAGGCGTGCAGACGACCTTGGACAAGCCGACTCCACCGGAGCACAGTTCCTAGATGCAGCAAAGGGACTTGTTCCTCTGTGGGGCCCAATGGCAAACAGCCGTGCTATCCGGCACCTGACCCAGGCAGTAGAAACAACGATCAACGTCACTGCCGGTATCCTCGCCAACAACACTGCAGAACTCCAGGCGGTCCGCCTCGTGACCCTCCAAAATAGACTTGTCCTAGACGTGGTCCTAGCCGACCGAGGAGGAGCATGCCGCATCATCGGATCCAGCTGCTGCACATACGTGCCTGACAACTCGCCTTCAGTCTACAAAGCCATTGAACACCTCCACAGACTTTCCTCAGAGGTTCACCAAGAACAAGAAGGATGGTCGCTTGGGAACTGGTTTTGGGACACTTTGAAGAATTGGGGTTGGAAGTTGTTTTCCTTTGTGTTGATACCTGTTGTGATCTTATGTGGGTGTTGTTTAGGTATCCAATGTCTGCCACCTTTGTGCGGCCTTGTTTCTAACTGTATGTGCCCAAAGACTTTGGACTTCCGAAACGAGCACATGAGTCCCCTCTATGAAGTAGAAATACGTGGCCTTATGGGGATAAATTCAAACTGACAAGTTGGCGAGATATGTTAAAAGGGAGGACTGTGGAAATTTTGACTTGCGATCTGAACATCATCTGCGCCAGCTTGTCACCTATGTACTACATGCACGGCAGCTATTCTAGGTCACCTATGTATTACGTGCATGGCAGCCATTTTAGATATCATGGTCTCCCTGTCCACGATCGATCGCCAGCACGTCCCTCTGACCCAGCAAACATCCTCCGCGCACCCTGGCTCCCCCTCCCTCCTCCTTCTTACGAGCAGGACCCTTCTGCTTGACCCTGTCCTTGGGAGTCACGCTAGCGCCTGACCAACACCTCCTCTCCTCCCATGAATGCCCCTCTGTTGACAAAACCTCCCTCCTGCGCTGGATTGTCCTCGCGGCATGAATACCACTCCATTGATAGCCCCTCACCCCGTGTCCGACTGTCCACACAGGTCCGAGGCCATTGCCTAAGCCGGGAGATATCATTTACTGCCCTTTATTGTATGAGGTCGCTCTCCTTCAAAGGGCCCTCTATTGATCCAGGCCTCCCCACCCCCTGTGATATGATCAGGCGCACACATCCTAAGACTCGACGAACACTCAGCTGCGTGATGGTCCCCTCCTCTTATCAGCAGGTTGAGAAACTCTATTGTGAAGGTATATGGGGGTGGGATTGGCACAAGGATTACGGGGATGTCTTTTTCTTGCCTCACAAGGATCTGATTGTATCAAAAGAAGGTCACATGCCATAAACCAGTGTATAAGAGGCCAGGCCTCCGAGAGGCTGTTAGAGCACCTCGACATGATACCTTGTTGTCTGATCTGATGTGTTCTGCTCCGTCGGAATAAACTTCTGTTTCCTGCCTTCTGGTCTCCGGCGCCTGCCTCATTGCTTGGTAAACTTGAATGGTACAAGGGCGGTTAGCGCCGGGCAAATCTTGAGAAAGGTCCTAGCCCTACCTTTTTCTACACTCCTTGCATATTTTTGTGAATTTCACATTACTCTTTTTAGACAAAATGTTTTGAATTACACCATTGAGCCTTGCCAAGCTGTTAGTGATGGGAACACAGGAAGAATGTGAACGACTCGATTGCAAGAGGCTGTTGCTTGCAGTACTAATCATGTCTTGTTTATTTGTCCCGCACTACGCCCATTACGTTATAAATGGTTAAAACCTATTTGTCTACAATTAGGAATCTTAAATGTAAAAACTTTTTTCCATGCACTTTATTGTCCACCAAATGAAATGTTCTGCTTCAGAATTTTTAACTTTTTTAAAGGGTTTTTAGATATTTATTAATGATTACCTAGAGAAATGTTAGACGACTGTTCGACCAGTGGATATGAAGTGTTTCCTTTTTGTTTTGTTCCTTGTGATTTTATTGTAATTAATGATGTATAATTATGTGTATTTTATGTGGCCCTCTTTTGAGAGCCAAAAACATAATAAACTTAAACTTGAACTTGCAGTACTGTCACTTGGGCTATTATTTTCATGAGAAGAGGAGTATAACAGACAGTTGCATTGGGCAGTCCTTTTTAACTCCTGCCTTCTTTGAGTCTAGATCAGATTCTATTGATTCTACTGTTTTGAAATTAGCACCCACAAAGAATCTTCCCAGCCATTTTAGAAGAGCTAGAAGTGGCTCTCCTACCTAACTGAAGTCTGGTACTTCCACTTCCGCCTATACTGGCACCTCTTATGTTTCACGTTCCCAATATCCAGCCTGATGCTGATGGCTTTGTTTCTGATTTGGTACAGTTATTCCACCCTCTCCCACAGACTGCTACAGCTTACTCAGAGCCATAAGTCTTTTATTCTGCACCTGTTTACGCTATATTAAATGAAGGCAGCCATTGTCTTCCAGTTTTTTTCTTTAGCAGAATGGGCAACGCTTTCAGTTAGCACAATACTGAGGGGCACTTTTTGAAATTCAAACAGTGATGATAGAATTATATCTGTAGGTTTAACTGGCCCCATTACTTTATATCAGTTTCCACTTTCCAACGTTGTGGTCGGTTGGTAAAAGTCGGTATTAGGGGCTCAGTTGAACCTCCTTGGAAAAAATTCAGAAACACAAACCGTCGGCTCCCATTAAGAAGGCCTTTTTATTAATTGTTTACAGATGCATTCCGTAGAGTGGGTCTTGCTTTTCGGTTTAGGGTGCATTTACATAGGCCCTTTTTTCAGACAAGTTTATGGAAAACTTTGGAGCTTTGTTTGGAAATTGTGACTTTGCTCCACAAACCGTAAGTTTACGGGAAAACACGTGCTTGCATTTGCCATTGTGCATTAACTATTTCTGCCACAGATAACCAGAGAGAGTAAAATTCCTCATAGCGGCACTGAGGTCGGTTAATGTGAGATTTATTTGTCTGTGTGCTGATATTTTTCTTGCTGTACCCAGAAAATGTTTTCATGGTGTTACGGTCAATAAGGAAACTTTGCAGTTTTCACAAATGAAGAAAAATTTAAATTTTGCCAAACTTGACCTGCTCAGAAACACGTTTTACACTGCTAGGTTCAACCTTCAGGTATTTTTAACGAGATCTGAATGGCCCAGTGATGCTGTAATCATTGCACGAATCGCGGTGAAGGTGGCTCCAAGATAATGCAGCCAGGAGATGTTCTCCATCAATCTGCTTGAATTGAGGTTTTTAGATCTAAAATGCAGCCACACGGCTCGAACGTCTGGAAACTCTTCACTGGTTCCTGTGATTGTACACATTTCTTTCTAATAAAATCTTTTGGAGAAAAAAAAAGAAAATGTCTCACAAAAAACGGCCCTAGGACATTATCTGCTGAACCAATCTCCCTTCAAGTAGGTACCTCGTGTGATTGTGGTATGCGTGCTATTCCCTTGCATAAACTTTCATTCAGATAACTAATGAATGTTTTTGCTTTTTATTTTGTGAATGCGCACAATTTTTGTGACAATTCCGTTTAGTAAATGAGAAATATATTTCGTAAATCCTCCCCACCCTGCCCATTGGATTAGCATTTGTTCCATTATAGGACATGATTCGAAGTCTGGTTGTCAGGGACTTGTGTGTCCCTTTGATGCACAGCACCGTAAATCATACACACTTCCGTTACCTTTACAGAACAGATTGTTTCCGCGTTAGCTCAGATCATCCCCCAGTGTGCAATATATCGTCTTCCCCTTTCCTGCACCGCCCGCCCCCGCGGCTTCATGAAATCTAATCCACTCCAGGCGATAATAAACGCCTTGGGAATCGATTGCCAAAATGTGTCTGCTTTCCGATCGATATATCCATAGGCCGGTAAACACAACATTGATCAACCAATGAACATGTCCAAATATCACTAGTTCGGGTTCAAATCTGAAATATAATGGGATCTGACACGGCCAACACAGCCGCAAGGAATGCAGGGTGCTTGGATTGCTCTTGCGAGCTCCTGACACAAACTATACCTTTGGGTTACTAGGTTCGCCTCCAACCCACTGACAACATCGACGTCAAATTCTTCGTACATTTTTCTGAAGATGAGTCGAATAGAACCCTTAACGCCATAGTATTAAAACTTCTAGGCACCGAGTTTTAGGTCCCCCATGCTGACTGTCTACAGTGGCAGAAATGTGGTATGCCTCAAGTTAGCCAATTAAATTAATATTAGTTGTTTACTTTTGCCACTTTCACCCACGGATTCAAAAAATGATGCATTCCAAAAGACCATTCTGTATTTCTGAAACTGAAGGACCGTATAGAGTGTCTCACAGAGATGACATTTCTGATTTACTATTGCTCTAATGGATCAGTGATATCCCCAGATGTGAGTAGGATTGTCTTCTTTGTGACTGACAAGGACTTCTAAGTTGGTCCTGTATTATGAAAGTTTCGAGACAGGAAAATGTTGGCATTTACAAACTTACATTCTACGTGATGACAAAAACAAATGTATGATGTTGTTTGCCTTTACAAAAATATAAAAAAAAAAGTGTAAAAGATAAAGGCTTCATCAACCTACACAATATTACTTTCTGTGATGGGCGGTAGCCTTTTTATCCTCTTACCACTTTGTGTTAATGTATTTCTTTAAAGGCAGTAGACAGAGCTTCATGGCACTGTATGTGATACAGACGGATACACAACAATATAAAACGAAGCCTGGGTGAAAGAAGGAACAAAGAACAGCAAATACTTGGGTGAAAAGTCACCTTTTTAGGATCTCAGCACGCGGGTTAAGTGAGTTCCAAAGCTTTGCGGCAGTTGTTGAAACTGAGCGATTGCCAAAAGTCACAATTCATGCTTTGGACACCATAATCAAAAGATGGTTGGTGCACTTGGGCGCTAAGGAATGCATTGAGGATGGGATACCCAGCCCTGGTTCATGACCGCTTCATATACAATATATAGCTGCTAAGGGAGTGTTCGTAACATCTCCGCCAAATTTTGCACAGAGCATTTGCACTTTTCCATGTCAATGGATTGTTTTTCCCCTTTCGCTAAATTCGGATTACATCTGGTATTGTTTTGTGTGTGTATTTTTAAATTCAGGTACTCCTGACGGCCCATAGTGCGTTTTAATGGGAAGTTGTTCATTTAAGTGACTCGAGTACTTATAATATCTCTATGTTAAATCAAATATAATGTTGCTAGGGGAGGGAGGGAGGCATTTGCCCAATAGGTTTGCACAGTGCGCTTGCCCATTTCGTAGGGGAGCTTTTTGGCAGGCAACCCTCCGGAAATTGCTTAGAGCACTTGCACTTTTGTATGAGGGGGTAGTGCTTTTCCCTTTCCCTATGGCCCTATTAGGATTGTGATTAACTCTTCTGTGTACTTCTTTTTTAGGTTCTCCGTACAGCCCATATTGTGTTTTTAATTGAAAAAAGCTCTTTTGTATTGATATGACGTAGCCCAGTGTATAGTTTAGTCTACTGTAAGAAAGGGTACTCTCTTTTAATTGTTGGGAGTTTAGTATAAAATTGTATTTATATTCTTAATTTGCACTTCTGTATGTAATGAATGATGTTTTATTTATGTACTTTATGTGGAATTCTTCGGAATTCTAAATCATAATAAATACTAATTGAATTGAATATACAATAGTCAAGGCTTTAAAGGGAATTCCGGCACACATGGACAGTCAGCGAAGGGATCTATGCATGAGTAATGTGATCCTGCATGTTAGTAGGTGATAAGTTGGACCACAGCCTTCTGGGTCTGTTGAAGACGATGGTGTTTTCCAAACAACGCAGGATAAATGGAATTTTGTATCCATGTTTAGATTGAATAAAGGCATTTATTACAGTGATGTGAAGGTGGACCTCAGTGAGATGCAGACCATTCTGAGGACACTCTGTTGAGAGAAACAAATATTTGCTATTCTACCCAGCAGGGTTTTCACGGACAGGTTTGAGTCAACATAGATGCCTAGATACGCATATTCGAAGAGGAAGCCAGTGGCAAATCCATTATTTCATTCTAGGCAAAGTTTTCCTACCATGATGAAGCAGTGACAGTCGATTAGCTCAAAAACTGGCGCTTTCTTGGGGTAACAGATCCTCCAGGAGCTCCAGTCATCTTCTACTGAAACCACAATGATTTGCCAAGGAGAAAAGATAGAACCAAACATTCTGAGGGATGGTTTCCAGGATTTAGAATGCCTTGCTCCCAGAAACTAGACAGAATCCTTCCACTGCATCCTTAAAAAATAGAAGTGAAATCTATTCTCACGGCTAAATTTCTTGAACTATTTATATATCATTGTATTATATCTGCTAGTTTGTATTAGTTTTAGTAGTTACTATAAATAAAATAATTTATCTGTTTTAGCTGGGTTTAATTTAAGAACTTGTTGGACATCCACCACCAGATGTTTGAAAGGCAGTCTTCCATGGTTGTGGTCTATGTTTGTGCCACTCGTAGCCAACGTTAAGCTGAGTATCATCCACCCAATGGAGAAGAGAGACATGGGGTCGTTCCTAGGGATGACATAAGAATGGGGAAATGATAGATTGTTCCGGGAAACAGTGAAATGCAAAGTTGGGAGACTTTTCTGAGACGAACAATCAAATCCTATAATCAGCCATTCCTGAGACGCCCTGGCCCACAATTGTTTAAGCAGTATTCTATGGTTAATAATGTCAAACTGCTGAGTCGTTAAATAGGACCTTCACACTGACATCATCAACATTGACAAGTCTCCTAAGATCATGAAAATATGAAAGCACAACCGTCATGTACAAAAGAAAGGCTGAATGCTTGCTTGAAATACATCAAGGTAGAAGCTATCTTCATTGACGCAGTGCAAAAAAAATCATTCCCATTTAATGTTCCATATTATGTGTGGCAAAAACACTACATGCCCCTTTCCGCCCAGCCCTGCATTGACCGAGACAATGGCGACTCTACAAATACGTTTTTTTGTTTGTTAGGTGGTTGTGCCCAGGCACCATGCAGCCAGATAGCTGATTTCAAGCAAGTAGGGAAAGGTAGTCCAGAGGCTCCTTTAAACGCTCATTAAGAACATCCTCCTATTGTCATTTTAGTGGAAGTAGGTGTTTCCACCCAGATTGGTTTTTCAAGGCATAGGGTGCCTCAGCATTCAATATTACCACATTGGCTCAAGTCAAACCTGGAAGAATATGCACTGGGAAGAAAGGCCAGAATTATGGAATCAGTTGTGGAAATCGGTGCGATAACACAGATTTCTGCATGTTATTCCCCATTCCATGAGAACCTATTGAATTAGTTGTAATCCTGAAATAATACTGGAGCCTGGATTTACCGATACCTCTGGTATCAGTAACACCAGGAACCATATTTCTGTGCCACTAATACAGAGTGCCTCTCGATAGTGGCATGATTGGGTTCGAGGCAGAGGAGAAGGATAGGGGCGGTCCATAGAGATTATTTTTGTTAGCATAGGGCACACCAAGATATTTTTCCACCAGCTAGGATGTTTTGAACGACAAGACTCAATCTTCAACCAACATTTTTAAAGGAAGGGTTTCTAATGTATGCCCAGGAGAGCCAGCTCTTTGTCACATTTTCAAGATAACCACTGACTACATAAACAAGCTGCGTTTAGATGTATTGAAAGTATATTTAATGTATGTGAGTAACCTGCACATCCATCAAGGATTTGAATTTACTGGCACTAAAATGGACATCCCAGTTTAAGAGAAAGGCATCTCAAACGATGTCATAATTGTGGTACTTGGATATCATGCAATTACTCAATGGTATGAAAATTGCAAAAAAAAACACAGTTGATGGACAGAATGTAGAACCATGTCATAAATTCACCCCAGTACAAGGTCCTGGGCCTAAATCCATCGTTTTTGTGCACTTCACACCACCCTGGGTTAGACACTGGCTATATGCAAATCAGCTCTGGCCCTGTGCCTCATGGGAACAGTCCAGTCCGAACTACCAAGCCATGTCTTTCCCAGACCGGAATCAAGCATCCAAGGACCGGTTTCTGGCTATCAGCCTTCATCAGCCTGGATAGCTTGACTCCAGTGGTGTGGAGAGCCTGGGACTCACGTCTGAGTATACCCAGCACACTCGGGGTTAAAATTGCAAAAAACACAGTTGATAGACAGAATGTAGAACAATGTCATACATTCACCCCAGTACAAGGATCTGGGCCTAAATCCATCGTTTTTTTGCACTCCACACCACCCTGGGTTAGACACTGGCTATATCCAAATCAGCTCTGACCCTGTGCCTCATGGGAACAGTCCAGTCCGAACTACCAAGCCATGTCTTTCCCAGACCGGAATCAAGCATCCAAGGACCGGTTTCTGGCTATCAGCCTTCATCAGCCTGGATAGCTTGACTCCAGTGGTGTGGAGAGCCTGGGACTCACGTCTGAGCATACCCAGCACACTCGGGGTGAAAATTGCAAAAAACACAGTTGATGGACAGAATGAAGAACAATGTCATACATTCACCCCAGTACAAGGATATAGGGCCTCACCTGTGGCTTCGGTCTTTACCAACTGGCATAGCCCTCACCAGCAGGTGATAAGGCTATATTAGAACACTGGAATGTTGGAACTTGCAGTAAGATATTGTATTGGCAGAGAACCAATAATGACTGGTAAGGAGTTTTTGATCACACATTCCAATTTTTGTCGTTCTGTTTTTCATGTGCAATTTAGGGGGAGCGAAACTTGCAGAATTCTGTGTAGGGTATCCATGTAAAATCACAGCAAAATTATGCAGAATTATGCATATTTACGCAAAATGTATCTCATAAAATAATCTGAATGGTCCATTCAGGTAAAAATTAAACTCGAAAATAGTATTTAAAGTTGATTTCTAGTTGCTTGAGTTGAAAATACTACGGCCCACATTCGGATCTGTAGTTTCATGCTCAAAGATTGCACTTGTGTTAAAAAAGTAGCAGAACAGTACATCTCCCCAAAATTACGCGACATGGCATAATGACATAACCACAGAAGTTTTACATACATTTTGTTATGTGAAATAACAAAATTATACCAATTACTCTGGGGTACATAACATTTCGCCCAGGCCTTGTTTCATATAAAGCATTCTATTTTCAGCTGGTGGAATCATGCAATAGACGTTATGCCGTTGTCTACATTATATACAGAGAATTATGTCTTTGGTCTATCACCCTAAAGTAGGTGATTAACAACAGTTATAGCACTTCAGAGAAGCCTATGATATCTTCTGAGTGCATGATAATAGTGTTGAGATTCATATTGGAAGGCCTGTCTTCAAATATGTGCATTGTCTCCTTTCACAGGTAGAGCTACTTGATCACATTCGCTTCATAACAATAGGTTGTGATACTTTTTCCAAACAGTTGCTTATCTCTAATGCCAGTTGTTTTGCAATATTATGAACACCCCCCACAATGTAGAAAACAATATAATAGACCATTTCCCTATGTCCTTTTAGGTGTTTACTTTGCCACTGCAAAGTTTTCCGTTGAGGTGCAGAGAGTGTCATATATTGGTGAGTGATATTAGATGTTACACTTCTTCAAGGAGACAATGACAGTATGAGGGAAAAATGGAGACCCCATTAGAAATAATGGCTCTTCAGTGTATGAGCCATCATTAGAAATAATGGCCCTTCTGTGGGATCCACCATTAGAAATAAAGGCCCTTCTGCTGGAGATGAGCAGTAAATGTAACAGAAGTTTAGATGCTAGAGAGGAAGCTACTCCCTGTATGCTGGACAGCAAAGTAAACGGAACCAGTACTAGCACCACAACCCACATACACAACTCACAAGATGGCACACAGTACGAAGACATCCACTTCAAAGTATCCGCTGGATTAACCCATTACCTGCTAGATACTGCCACTGGACAGTAAAAATAAAGTGACAGTAAAGCAAAAACAAATACCCTTTGTAAAATCTATACCGTTCAGGATTTATCCGGATGACTCTACAGAAATCAAGCTTTGCAAGAATAATAAATAGAGCAGCAGCAAAGAGGTCAGTCACATGTACACACAGGTTTGGTGAAAGCACAAGATACCAAAATACTCCCACAGCAGCATCTCAAAAGGGACAAATCGTCATGACACCATTGACAAATGGTAAATGGCATACATTACACAAATGCTAATTTTAAACTGTGTTCTGCACCTTATATGACAATAGAAGTACATACAGACCAAAAACACCTCTTGGACTTAAGCCTTTCTTCAGGGATATCCCCAAACGTTTTTGCCTTCAACCTCCTGTAGTCTGAACCCCTTTTGTTGGTTTTTAGGACTCCATGCACTTTACCACTGCTAACCAGTGCTAAAGTGCTTGTGCTCTCACCTCCAAAACATGGTAAAATTGGCTGATACCCCATTGGCACATTTAATTTCTTGTAAGTCCACAATAATATGGCACTTCATTTACCCAGGAATGTAATTCAAATGCTACTAGTGGGTTTGCAGCACTGATTGGGCCACTCACTTGAGTAGCCGTTTAAACATGTATCATGCCTGCCATTGCAACCTGTGTGTTCAGTTTTAAACAGTTATTTTGACTGGGCAAAAAAACCTTTTGCCAGGTCCAAACCTTCCTTTTTAATACATATAAGTCACCCCTAGGGTTCTCCTTAAGTAGCCCACAGAGCAGGGTGATATATTTTTAAAATATTGAACATGTATTTTACGTTTTAATTGTCCTGATAGTGAAAAACTCTTACATTAGTTTGTCACTACTGCAAGGCCTTCTTCTCTCATAGGATAACCTTGGAGTTACATTATTACATTTATTAAGGTGTAACCTCCAAATGGGAGCAGGTAAACAGCTCATGTTTGGTGTCTTTGGAATTGTAATGAATAATCCTCTTTCCTGGTAAAGTCGAAATTTGAATTACAATTTTGAAAATGCCACTTTCAGACAGTTGGCATTTTACTGCCCTAGCCATTTAGTGCTTGCAGCCTGTCCTTGGGTGACATGACTGGTTGTAGTTGGCAGCTGGTCTTTGTGTATCCCTCCTAGACAGCCACTCTCAATAGAGATCTTAGGTATGGCTGTATGGGCCATTAGTGGCAGAACAGTAGGCAGATTTAGGGACAGCCCCACTTACATCTGTATAGGTTGGATCCTGCCTTCACACAAAGGATTACATACCCTCCCGTAGTAGTGTAGATCCAGGGCAGGGGAGGCAGGTACCCTGAGCACTTCAAATGGAATCCTCTAGAAGTTCCACTGACATCAAAGAAGGTGCCAGTATAAATATTTGACCTTAGACACCAACACCTCAGTACAATCCTGGGCTGGTGGATAATACAAAAGGACTGCTGTGCTACTTTGTTGTCAGAAGGACTGCTACTCTGCAGCCTTGCTACTCTGCTGCTCTGCTGCCTACTGCCTTGCTTTCTGAGAAGGAAGACTTGACCTGCACACTTCATCCCAGGCAGAAGTGACTCCAAGGGGCCAGCCAGCTGACCTCCCTCCTGTTCTGAGCTACAGGGACATAACAAGCTCTAGAGGCTCCAAACTGTTCTTGTGCTGTGTGTAGATTACATGTTGCTTTAAATATGATAGGAGTTGACATTGCCATGGGCATGGTGAAAGGGAAAAGGATGGATCCAAATGGACCGAGTAAAATTATATGATGTCCTTTCTTTGCTACAATAATAAAGAATTATTGCCTGCTGCTGCTCTCTATATCCAGCGCATCCGCCGTGTCACGGCACTGTCTCCAGTCAAGCACAGAGGATGCTCTGGATATAGACAGGCATATCACAGCCCTCGGTTGTTCCATTTTCCTGGCAAATAGAGAGTACGCACCTATGGTTGAAGGATAAAAGATGAATACATCCTTCCTTAATTGAACTTTCCTTATCGGGAGATTTTCAGAGAGCACACATCGACTATGGGAGGATAAATACTGGATACATCCTTCCCCAGCACATCTCTCCTTTCAGGGACACCTTCCATGACTGGCCTGAAACAGACATCTCTCAAATGGTATCCCAGTCCAGTTTCATAAATAGTAAGATATTCACAAATGGGACAATCCAAATCTTCTGGATCAACATTTTTTGTGCATAAGCCTTGAAGAAGTTACAATCATAACGAAAAACGTGTCTATCTGATTGGATTATTTTCCTGTGAGCAGTCACACTTCTTTCTTTTGAATTATACATTTTCTACACTATTAATAATAGTGATCTAAATATTGGAGAGTGCAGAGGTACAGTGGTTCTCCCTGGGTTATAGGTAGGCGCAAGCTAAATGTTGTTTTTGCTGTCATAATCTCACATAAATTCCAGCATTTTGCTTTACACATGGCATGCCAAATACCTGGCTTTACGCCATTAATGCCACGTCAGGTAATTGGCATGCAGTTTGTGGAAAGATCCTATTGTGGGAGCACTGGACAACGTGAATTAACAGAATGTGAGCTGCTTTTGTTCACATCACACATGATTTTGCAATACTGTTTTAGCATGATAGGCATCCTCACACACAGTAAATGTCAGATCAGCATACTGATCAGATTTTAGGGCATTCTGTGTAATTTCCACAAAGGAAATCACATGAATTTAGCCCCGGTGTAGTTATATTCCCGAACCACAGACAAGGGTTTATAAAGAGAGAGGTAGGGCTTCTAACAGCTGGTACAGAGTAAGGCAAGACCAATTTGCTACCATTAGAAATTACAACACACACAATGTGGAATGTTCTAAGCTTAGCAAGCAGAAAAAGAAATACAAGCATTGGAATGTTAAAGCAGAAGCCATATTGCAGCCAGCATTAGCCCCTTGCAGATAATGTTTTCAATGGAGTGGCGGACATTTGAATGATAATAAAAAACTTGTTTATGGGCAGCGCTTTATACAACACTAATACAATTTATAAGAATTATTAATTATTTAATGGTACTCAATATACACCTGTATGGAAATAAAAGCTACGTTGGCCTTTTTGAGATTCTAAATGTTGACCTGTAGATCACAGAAGGTGTCAGCAGTGAGCACTAACTCATGGAGTCTTCTCACCTGCCTCAGTGTTACGGAATATTAGCTTTTGTTAGTGAACCAACTGTGTTCATTACATAGTGAGTTATATGGCACAGCCAGTTGCTTGGCTTGTACCAAAAATATGTCATGAAACAAGTGGAGATGACTTTACCAGCCTCAGAACATGTTTGAAGGTTAGGCCTAGAGTTGAGAATTCTGGCAGGTACTGTAATGTCCAAACCCCAGTAACAACCCGTTATTCTTTGAATACTGCTACTTTAATGTTTATTATAAACCATTAACCTCTTAAGTGCTTCGAACGTTCGGTGGCCGACGGCATCACTACCTCAGGAGTGCTGCCCTCGGCCATTGAACGTTCGAACCTCATAGCTGCAATGGAACGTCCAGCACCTGAGCTGGACGTTCCATAGCCGTTATGAGGCTAACTGGCCAGATTTATGGAGCAAATCTTAGGAAAACAGGAACACACCATGATCCATTCTGAAGCCTAGAAATAATATATTGATCAAATGCAAACAGTTCATATCTACTTTAGGAATCTATCTTTTACACACTTTGATGATCAGATTGCATCAGGTCCATTCCCATTGTACGACTCAGTCGTGATTCTGATGTTGCTTCGATTTGTACTGCAGGTGATCTTTGTGGCTTTGAGATGGGGCAGAGTCTACAGAGCTTGTTCTGCTTCCGGGATTGTTTGAGTTTGCATAGGTAGATGCAAGGGAAGGAAAACATGTTGGGATGGATGTCGGGCTTGTTTTGCCAAAAATGTGAATGCGTCTGGTCCTTAAAATCTCCCAAGTCTCCCCTTAATTTAATGTGCACCTTGATCTCACAGCGAGGCGCACTGGGGGTCTCAGGTCAACTGTTGAAGGACCAGGCAGCCTGGCGATCTGATAGTAGTCAGTGACATGATATATAGATTCTTTCAGTGAAGCAGGTTAGGGATTGAAAGAAGAGTCATTAACAACATTACCCGGGCACTGAAATGGAATGAGTTAGAATCTCTGGCCAGAGTCACTGGTTCCAACTCCCAGGACAGCTGCCCATCAATGATATAGCATTGACATATACATGGAAGGGAATGATGGAATGCTTGAATTAATCTCAGCTTCTGCTAATAATTCTAAACCGCATCCCAGCCCATCTTTATTTTGCAGACCATGCCACCACAGTTTGGACCCAGTCGTATACAAATCAATCTTGACTCCACTCCAATAAGAACAGTTGAGCCCGAACTGCCAGCTAAGGTTGTTCTGGAGCTGGAACACACACAAACCAAGACTGGTTTTGACCTTAATAGGTCTCCTCCGTTGTGTATAGCTTCGTTCCAGTGGCATAGTGTGCATGGTCCCACGTCTGGGCATATCCATCCCATGCTGACCTTGAATTGCCTCAGACTAAAAGGGAAGGAGAGGGTCTCCAATACTTTAAAGGGAAAGGAGGGGTTCACTCAAAAGTAAAGGCAATCTTTCTGTCCAGGATACCTGCTACCTAAAAAATGTAAATGTGAGTAACTGGTTAACCAGCAAATCTAAAAGCTGCTTGGGAGCCAGTATAGTCTCTTAATACATTAAATCATTTGAAGCTTCTCTGTGACAAGGTTTTATTCTTTTTAAAAAAGCACTGAAAGTGGTGTTAACTGCAGAGTGCTGGGGTCATCCTTTTAATGGAAACATATTAAAAAAGTTTTGCATTAGATACAGGTCGATTGTGTTACTGAAATATTTATTTTGAAAACTGTTGTTTTATGTTCAACACATTTTCTATCAACCTATTCTATACTGGGTGCAATAACAACGACACGCATAATTACGAAAACATGTCACCATTCCCAGTGCACCAATCAGGATTCAAATCTGTGTCCCTCGGTTACATACACACAGACATCTACACTATTTGTAATAATCAACTGAGTTTTCCTACCAAAGCAGAGTTAATTCTCCAGGGATTCGTTTAACTTGCAGTTATTTTTCATTTAAGATATTTGTATCATATTTTACTTCCAGTCACTTATTAGTAAATGAACAACATAGTTATAAAATATTTTAAAAATGTTATCCACATTTCTGCCCCACCTCACAGACACTGTCCCCGTCCTATTGCACCCTGGATCAGTGCACTCTGCCCTTGGCAGCAGCCTCGACCTTCACGCAACATGATTGAACGAGTGTGGTGGGAGAAGTCTGTAGAGCAGTTGAAGGGCTGACAGTTTCAAAGCAGTGAGTCACCATAAGTAACATTTGATCTAAAGCATTGGCATTTAATTTTTTTCCAGCCATTTCCAATTCCCCCCGTCTCCTACTTAGAGGCAAATGGATCAGTGGTAGGATAGTTCAGGGAGTTCACTGGTAAACGTGTTGTGTGACAAGCACGTTAGAAGTTTGATTCTTGTCAGAGCCGAGCGATACTCTCGTTTTTCATAGGTATACCACAAGGTGAATCCTGAACTCTCCATAGCATAGGGACTTAGACTGCACTTTACTCCTGGGGCTTTGTGATGCCAAAACATATTTGAGGTCGCTTTTGTTTCAGCTCAGAGAGGCTGTAGCCTAGCGGTTAATGCATACTCCCTGTTTTAGGCAAGGCATACATAGCTCGGAAAATGGCTGGTCGCTATATGTAACATCAGTGTGGAGCTATAAAACTGTGGAATCGAGTGCACCCAGCGTAATAAAATAGATTTCACTACATCCATCCACCAGTTGTACTGTCTCATTGAGAGTTTTGACTCAATCAGTGATTTTTATAGCAAACAACATAGGGTAACTGTCACATGCTTCAGGAAAAAACTATCTTGATTGGCTTTCCTTCCATCACACTTTTTGATGTTGAGTTTCAGCCATTTGCTCTTGATCGACATTCTGATGGCTCACAAACACTGCCTAAACATGGCAGGCTCAGTTGTGCGTCAACCATTGGTTAATATCATTTGGGTGCCCTCAATTTAGCTTTAAAATGGTAAATAAGACAAGACATTGGACATAAGAGGCTGAATATTGAAGAAAAGAACTAAGGTGAGGTTGCGAAGCTAAAGGGAATCTCACAGCGAATATTTTAAGTAGATGAAGTGAAAGGGCCAAGCAGCAACCTTTGTATGCAGCTGGAAAGTAAAGAAAAAAAACAAGCAAGCACTTGACCACAGAGAACCATCTCACACATCCCATTGAGCAGGATAGAGCATTTCACGTTGTGTCAAATGTTGCTGAAAGATTGAATAGGATTAGGGCATTGATACTGCAGGAGGCTGTGCCCGGATAGAGATCGCCACTGACCACTTCTAGTACCAGTAACTCATTGGAATGACCTAGATGGAACCTTGCTTGGATATTGTTAAGTGCATTGTTGGATTTTAGGAAGAGGCAAATTGTCTCCGGTAATAGGGGCTTATTAGGATAGCGGATTTTCCGCATCCTCTGGGCCGGCGGAAGCCACCGCCGGCCCGGAGGATGGGGAAAATCCGCTGCGGACCCACCAAAGACCCACCGCCACATTAGGATGGCTGGTGGGTCCTGGTTTCAGTCCGCTGCTTTTCCACCGCGGTTGGCTTACAACCGCGGCGGAAAAGCTCTAATATGGTGGCGGTGTCTCTCAGACACCGCCAGCCAATTTAGGTCGGGTTCCAAAACATGCTTTTCCACGGCGGGTTTTTCGCCGTGGTAAAGAATGTGGAACTTCACTGCAGGGGCCGTTGTGGGGCCCCTGGGTGAAGGGGGGGTAGGGGGTGCACATGGGGGGTACCTATGGTACCCCCCTGCATTTGTATGCAGTAATCGGCAGGCACCGCACGGTGCCTGCCGCTTTCTGCAAACAAATGCAATGTATGCATTTTTAACATTGCGGCGGGTGCAGCTTGAAGCCGCACCCGCCGCAATGTTAAATATAGACGATGTGACCGCCATGGTGGCGGTCACATCCTAATTGCACAGGAGGGAACTCCGCAGGCCATGCGGAGGTTCCCTCCTACTCTGGGGTCGCGGACGGACGCAAGTCCGTCCGCGATCCTAATGGGCCCCTTAGTGTCAGAGGGTAGAGTTGATTTCTGGGAACCTTCTTTCAAGCCATCTGAGCTAGACCTTTGATCTCATGCCCTCCACTGTCAAAAGTTTTGGCATCAAAGTCACCCACTCTAGAACCCCTGCTGTCGGGTCTCCCATGGTGGCAGGCCCGGGGCCTCTGTGTGGACTCATTGCCGCTGCATAGTTTGACCTAGTAAGGGATTAAACTATCCTAGAAAATCAGCCCAGTTTGATTCGTAAACAATGTTTTTCCCATGGTGAAAGAATATAACGAGAGTGAGAGCAGGCCACCATCAAAATTTGAATCTCACTTCAGATCCATGTTTGCAAAAAGTATTATACTTTAAGACTTCCTACTAGACCTTTGCAATGTCACATTTCAGGATACCTATGGATTGATGCACTTTAATTACATTTGCTTAGCCTTTCTGACAGATATCTGCACGCAGGCCAATGTCCTTTGTATTTCCAGAAAGGTATCTCATCCCCAATTTGCAGATCTGTAGGGGTTAATTACTGTCAAAGGAGGAAGGGAAGGTTGTTATAGCTGGTATAATTGCTGTGCGGGTTTCAGCCAGAAATAGACAGCTTGTATTAAAATGATCATTGGGTCATACTTATAAAACGGCAGGGTCAGCAATAAATTAGATTTCTGAAACGTATTACATTGGTTTGCATATTATTTTCTTAGTCCTTTTTCATCCACACCTATAGAAAATGTTAAGTAGCTTGTTTCCAATGGGCAAAAGATATTGCAGCATGTTTAATGAAATAGTGCTAAAGTATCCTTTCAATGAAGAGATAGGCTAACTGCATATTTAGAATGCCTCTCTTTTACACATTATCAGCCTGATTCATCAAAGACCCGTTTTGCGAGTCTATAATAGCGATTCATAAGGAATCGCTATTACAGACTCGCAAAACGGGATTCATGTAGGAATCGCAAAATAAAATGCGATTCCTACATATTCCTTATTTGCGATTAGCAAATTGCTAATCGCAAATAAGGAATAACTCCCCATTCATTCCTATGGGCCAAAAGGCCCATAGGAATGAATGGGGAGTATTCCTTATTTGCAATTTGCTAATCGCAAATAAGATAGCGATTTAAAGGGTGCCAGGGGTGTCCAAAGGACACCCTGTAGCACCCCTTAAATGCAAATTTAAACAGGTGTTGCGCACACACATGTCCAAAGGACATGTGTGTGTGCAACATGCAACTTAGAAAAATGCTTTTAAAAGCATTTTTCTACGTTTTCGCTATTTACCACGAGGTTTGACCTCGCGGTAAATAGCGGGCCAAAATTGCGAATTCGCAATTTAAAAATGGATGATGAATTGCATTTAAGGAATCTCAAATAGAGATTCTTTAAATGTAATTCCTCGCAAAATAGCGAAATCGCTATTACCGATTTTTTCATTTGGGATGATGAATCCCAAATGCAAAAATCGCACTCGCAAAGGGCCAGATTCTCAGAATCTGGCCCTTTGCGAGCGCAATTCAGCTTGATGAATTAGGCTGTATGCTCCCAGACATTGTCTGCTGCAAGGCAGTACTCCTGGGACTTGTTTTATATAAATGATAGGCTTTTCAACTCATAAAAAATATTTTACTTTTTGACACGTGCTGTAGGCAGCCATTGGCTGCCGCTGTCCAGGCCTTCAGTGTCAGTCCTAAAACACATGACTTGATTCACAAAGGGCCTCCACACTAGTGGGGGAGGCCCAGCAGTCATGGGGAAGCCCCTCACTCAGGGCGGAATCTCTGCAATGAGAATTCTCATTTCAAGATCCCCCCAGAGTCCAATGTTTTTATGGTCACACATATGGGTGGGGTGAGGCCGTTCTAGAGCCCGCGTGTTCTATTTGTCCTTAAGACCACTGCTCCACTTTGGACCATATTACTGTGGCCTTACTAAAAGTCGGATATGCAAATTTGAAATAATCACTATTACCATGATTTAAGGAACAGAGCATGCAATGCAAAGTGTTTTTCATAGTCAAGTATTCCAGTTCATCTGTGCAGAATAAACAGGGTGAACAGAAAAACATTCAATTTCTTACACCATGCACTAGTAAAAAATGCCTCTCTGTAATAACAATTGAGTAATGCCACAATGCCTTTATGTGAGCTGGCCAGAGTGTTGAATGCTGCTCCCTGAACCCCAAGTAAATTTTATCTAAAAAATCTGGTGATTTTTTTTTTTACAATTACTTAAATTGACTTTTTCTTTTCCGGCAGTTTTCAATCATCATCCAATAAGGAGTCACTATAATAAATAATAAGCCAGTATTTGTAAAGCGCAAACTAATCACGCCTAGGGGTTTCAAGGTACTGGGGGCCATCGGGAAGATTAAGAGAGATATTGCCCAGAATCACATGGTTCTGAGCTGACCTGCTGCCAGCACCAGGGATTTAACCATTGAGCCCACTGTTCTGGAGTCAGCCATCCTGGCCACTGCACCACACCTCTTCCTCACCCATGATTCTCTTTTTATTTGCTGCTCTACTGAGGGTCATCAGAGGAGAGTGGATCATAGCTGCTCGCACCACACATTTTACCACTTTTCAGGAGGCTGGCTATGACAGTGACCTATACTAAAGTGCTAAAAATGATTTTATTGTAAAAAACAAACTAGATTTTGTTTTTTTCTGATTACCACATAATTGATTTCAAATATTTTCAAAATATCTGCTATTTTAGGATCTCTTACCACAGAAGGTTTCTGCCACCAGTTTTTGAAGTGCAGGGTTTACAGTCACTATGTATGATAATCTATAAAATGGCAAAGTAACGGAAGGAAAATTAATACAATGGATATTTTTATTATTATCTACAAAATTATACATCTTAGAAAACGCATTTAGCATGGCTTCAATCCTCTTAAGCTCATAGAAATTGTCTGTATAGTGCAATGTTCCAAGAGTAAATAGTGACAGGCACTTTATTTGGCATGTAACTAAAAATTATTACTGTTTTTTTCATAAAAAGAATTTGTAATTTGCATGGGAAGTGGAAAACATGCTCATCTTTTGGCCCTTCTCTTTAATGCAGGTGATGAGGAGAAGCTAAGAGAATGAAGGCGCTCAACCCCCAGCGGAAGCATGATATGGCGGTGCAGTGCGGTTGCTGAATTGCTCTCTCTGATGGCTCTATGGGAGTGGATAGCTCTGAGTCTTCATTGCTGGGTTTTAGCGATTGCGGCTGTCTCAGACCAGCATGCCACCAACCCTTTCGACTGGCTACTGTCTGATAAGGGACCCTTCCACCGCTCGCAGGAGTACACAGATTTTGTGGACAGAAGCCGGCAGGGATTCAGTACGCGGTACAAGATTTACAGGTAGGAGAATAGACAAAAAGACAAATGCCTGCTGTGACCTCCACTGCAAAGTGTGTGTTCCTTCTGTTCTTGTTTCAGATGGTCACTCCTCCTGTTGGAGCTGCACTTCATGGTATTGGAGTCAACAGAAATAGAAGGACTTATCTCCCTACCTCACTTACTGTTCTTGCTGATCATACTCCTTAAACAGGCACATATAGTGGTGTTTCTTCTAATAGGACATTCTTATGCCATGTCATTACAAAGGGTTAACATCAAATGCTCGTTATTGTTCAGTCGAGTGAAATGTGCTAATTTTTTTATTCATCGCTAGAAAATGAAGACTGTATCCTAAAAATAAAGAGTTACTTCTTTCTGCCCCAGGAATCTGTCTATCCCATAATTATCCAACATTTGTCCAGTAATGGATACATTTATCTACTGTGATTCCAAAAGAAAATGGTTTACATAACAAACTGTTATCCTGAAAATCTGGCATGGGCCGTAACTTCATGCATGGAACAATGTTGGACAACACTATCATGTGCTCAAATGCCCCAGCACCTCCAAAGCTGCTCCAATTTAGGAATGAGTTATAGGCACAAGTTTATTTATGAACACTACATCACAATGCATTAACAGTCCAAAAACCAGGTGCCTACGAAATACCACATACATTGATACATACCATATACTTTCCTACCGGGCCTCAACCCAGACGACGTAGTTCATTGTCGATGGATTGTGTTTGACATAAGTTGTTCAAAGCATTTCTTTTTTTTGTACTTCACAAATTATTCTATAAATAATATTGATCTAAGCAGACCTGGTAGTGGAAATCTGGTTGATTTCCCCCCTCACCCATTGCCATGTTTCCCTGTGTTCTCTGCTGACAGCAGAGGACTAGTAGTTTCAGAATTATTTGAAAACCCGAGGAATGCGCCAGCTTGCAACCCCTGCTGTCAGAGATTGATTTTTGGCAACACAAGGAATCTTTATGCAGCCTTGACATGCCATATGTAAGCCTATTTCACCCTGTTTGGCCTAAGTGGCTTGGCTGATTTGTGTTGGGCCAAATGAGTCCTGTAAGCCAACCAGGCATTCCCCTGTGGCTACTTGATGCATTGCATGTACACACACAGTGAATGTATGCTGTTACATTAAGCATGAAAACCAGTTACATATTGATTGGTAGTCTCTGGTCAAGGATATCCCAAAGAGGCGAAGCTGACGAGCTATCTTAGAGTCATGCAAACATAAATGTGTTTGTCCACCAAATACGCTAGTTAAAATAGAAGTTTGCAGTAACGGGTGATAGACTAGGTTGTAAATGGAATAATGTCCTACAGACTGTGGTAAAATGAGAGAGTTAATGTATATAGCACCCAGGAAAGTGACTGGAAATAGTGTATTTAAACTAGTTTTGCTGACAGAGAAGAAGGCACTGTCGAAGGATTAAAGTAGGAGGAGAACAGAGAAAAGGATAATAATTTAGATTAATAACCACATCTTTGAGATCATTGAGATTCATTATGTAATGACTTATCATCTCATGTTGTTTATGTAGTGATAGGAACGTTTGCACCGGGGACTAATGATGCCCACACAATAATTTATATTAGATGAGAGACAACCAAAAGTGTTACTGAACATAGGAACCTTGTCTCTTGAACGTTATGAGTATCTGCTAATACGAGTAGCTATTTCTGTACGATTAAGTTCGGAGGTGCCTGGGATTATTCCACTGTACTATAAAGATTTCAGTTGAAATTGCGTTGCCACAATCAACCAGTCACAACACACAATGTAGAAATGTGTGCTAAGCAGGGAATCAAAATATTGATAGGTTGTTAGTAAGTAGATTGTTTTGGTGAATTGAAAAGCTTCTGTAAGATAGACCCACTGTCCTAGTGACTGTCAAATTAGAATTGCATTGTAGGGAGAGAATACGCCAGAGATTGAAAATTACGCATCAGGCATAGAGTACCACGAGTACCTCGAAAAAGATATGTTATAAAAAGCTATCGCTAGCATCACGTCTGACATTGTCATAACACTGATAATGGGCATGGTAAGATCTCCAAAATACAAATTAGGTCTTGGATTATGTCGTTATGTGTGATACAGGCAGAGATACTACAGAAAATATCTGTTTCAGAGTAGAGCCTTAAATTCCCAGACACTGGATTGGCTAGATTCAAAGTTTTAGGAATATCGATCATTGTAGAAGGAATTCCTGGTTTGAAAGACACAAGTTGGGACAGATAAAGGGGAAACATTACGAAGATCGTGTAATAATGACTTTACAATTCTGGAGACACATCTTCTAGGGTTTTTCAACTATCAAATTTACACAACTGCTATTGTTATAGCATTTGGATCCTTCTAATTGGGTATTTCTATTTCATCCCCAAAATGTTGTATATAAAGCTAGATTCTGTGCAAGGAAAATTGCGAGTCATTAGTAAAGATAGACAGGAAACATTTGGGGGAGGGAGATATAGTGCATTAAAGAAAAGTTCAGTATAATCTGTGATATATCACACTGCCAAAGACAGCAACTCAGAAGACAAGTAAGGGAGATACTGCAGATCTACAAGCGAGGAGAGAAAGATGATTTGAACTCAAATAAGATCAGGGGAGTAAGGGGAGTGTTGTAAGGCTAGTGTTAGGGGCTTGCAGTACGCTAGGGACACTCAGCTGACTATCTACTAGAGTGGTCTTGTCAGGAAAGTCTCAGAAAAAAATTCTTACTTTTATAGATTTGGTGACAAACTAAAAAACCACAGAGGATGAAGAGGGTGATTAACGCTTTTTTTTGTAATCTAGTGAATAGTGTGCAGGTTTGTACGCATACCGTAGAACAAAATTGATTTTTTTTAGAATGAAGTTCAGGACTACATACGTGAGGTACTAAGTTCAATGTCTACATTTTTCAAGTAATATGTTCCGTGATGAAAACATCCCTCAAGGTTATGGTTTCTGAGTATCTCAGGCAGAAAAATGTCGCCAAGGACTTTATATTGCTTTAAAAAAAAAACTAGATTAGATCATCATCCTATCTACTTTGTGTAAAGCAAATTGGAGAGGCAAGACACCTCTTTTATCACAAATTGTTATAGCCCACCTTATAAGAAACGAATAGATGAACTGTAAGGTAGGATATCACTACCTGTAAACGGCAAATTGCCTAAACAAAGACATATAGTGTAGGCATAATAATATTTAGGGCAGTGTTAAAGAATGTTGTGGCATGTCTTTGATGGTCACGTGGCAGTAGTCAAAGCCTTTGACTCCTGGCAAGAAGGATACAGACACGTCTGGCATATTTTAATCCTACTGGTACCACCCCACAAAGAAATGTACATGCCTTTCAATCCCTCACACCTGACACCCACCTTAGCACTGGCCTGTAATTAACCTTGCTTGTGACTACTCCTTGCTCTCTTCAGTAATCTTTTCTGTGACCTAGAGGTCAGTGCCCTGTATTCTTTCAGCAGCAGGTGTAATAAAATGGGAGTTTAAGGCTTGGCAAAAAGTGTTATATGTGAAGTGGCAGTAAACTGCACACACAGATCCCTCAGTGGCAGGCCTGAGACAGGTTTGAAAGTCTACTAGCTTGGGTGGCACAATCAGTGCTGGAGGCACACTAGTAGCAATTCATTTACAGGCCCGAGTATATGGTATACGACTTTACAAGGGACTTACAAGTAAATTAAATATGCCAATTGTGTATACACCAATGTTGCCATGTTTAGAGGAGAGAGCACATGCACTTTAGCAATGGTCAGCAGTAATAAAGTGCTCAGAGCCGTAAAGCCAGCAAAAAGAAGGTCAGAAAAATAGAAGGAGGAAGGCAAAAGGTTTGGGATGATCCTCCAGAGAGGGCTTTTTCCAACAGCATGATTCTCAGTTGTCAAATAAGTGATGAATATTATTTATGACTTGGAGAGTGGCGTTTCCATGTTGCAGCCTTTGCAGCAGCTGGATTGATGGTTTCAGAGGAGGCGTTCCTGCTGTGTGAATGTGTTGAGTTGATTTGCCTCTCATTTTTCATTAGCTTTGTATTGGAATGGAAGAGTCTTCATGGGTCTAAAACTAAATAAAATATTTGGATCAGATAGATTATTTGTTTTAAGAATGGAGAGATATGCCCCAGTTTCGGAAAGTCAGTAAAGTTTTCTTCAAGAATGAAATGCTGACAGTAGGACATATTTTAGAAAAGAAATTGTAATTCAGTTTAATCAAGAAAGTTGATGTTCTTCAATTAGTTTCAGTTCCTCAACTGGCCTCTGGAGTGCTAAGCAGGTCCTACTCTTGACACGTTGTCAGCAACACTTGATTTAAATTTTTGTATATACCGGCGTTAGCTTTCCAGCAAGTTATAGAAAGACAGCCTGACCCATTTAAGACCATGCAACTTCTCAGGTGCAGTATCTTGGTCTGCGGTGCCACTCACCTTCATTGTTTGAATGCCCAGAGGACATGGGGACAGTGTGCCAGATTATGGGAAAATGTGCTTTCTGGAGTGCAATCATGAAATTATCAGCAGTGGGGTTAGTGCTGTGGTAAAATGTGGAGTAGTAGTGTCAACCTGCTGCCCCGCCACTGCAGTTAGATGATTGGCTGGTTTTGAGAATGGAGCAGAGATCCACCCACAAGCAGGTGCTGTGTGTGACTGTACCCACCTGTGGTGTAATATCTGAGATTACACATCCCAAATGTGTAGCTACTGTGATGCAGTTTGCCCCTGTACCCATGCTAGTAATACTAAAGTATGCAAACGTTACCACAGCACAGTGATGGAACAGTCTTTCCATTTGAGACAGAGCAGGTAACAAAATATCTGTCGTGTCTCTACTGAGTCACCTTCTTGGTGCTAAATAATCCTGAGTTAAATGAAATGTCTATACATTGACTTTAATTTCTAAGCCCCCATCATATTTATCCAAGCATCCCCTAAGGGACATACGAGCACCGGTTTATTTTGGTTTTCTGTGCAGAGATCTAAACCCTGACATTGTGGCTCTGGTGTTTCCCGTTATCAGAGCATTGCTGTGATTTGCACGTTAGACATTAGGGAAACGTTTCGTCACATTCCAATGAGCTAAGGCATGTGTGATATATTTTAAAGAAGAGGGCTCTTGAAGGAGACGTCATGAATTTTAAATCTTTTAGAAAAGGTTGTTTGCTTCTAGTTCCTAGAATGTCCACCAGAGGGCTCTGAGCTTCAGAACATGCACCTGCGCGATGCAGAGAAGAGATATGTAAATTGTACATTAGTGCAATGTCAAGCAGGCGCGACTGATGAAAGGAAATGAGAATGAGACCAGGAAGAGGTGGCGTTGTTGTGGCTGGCCTGGTACGTAGAATATAAGGATGGCAGTGACCAATACATCGGCCTTTGAGTGAAAAAAGTGCGCTGTAGTGAAAATGGACGAGTTCGCCTTTCCACGGAGAAATGTTTTGGTTAACGATGTACGCATTGCGGATGGTGATGATGATACACGAGATAATAATGTGCAGCTGCACAAAGGCCCCACAACCCCCTCCTCAAGGACAGTCGTCTTATGATTGCAGTTATTTAATCAGTTAAAAAATACAGAGGCGAAAATGAAATATGAAATATAGAATTTTATAAGAGCGGCTGCGGGCTACCTCATGAACAGTAATGATGTGGTCAAGTGACAAGGATGACGTGCTCTGTCCGTCCTGACATTTTGGGCACTGGCACTTTACAAACTACGATTTTTGAGCCAATCACCTCAATGTCAAAAGAAAAAAATACAAGTCGACGAATGCAACATGAAGTTGGCCAAGATATAAGGTCTGGCTAATAGTGTCGTGATGCAGTTGGTTGTTGATTATTTGGACCCTTGCCATTTTCAGTCAGGCATTTTGAAGGATATTCGACACTCCAGGTAAAATATCTTTTGTCACTCGAGCACGCCGCCGCCGCCCCCAAAAATAAGGCAGCCTAGGGCGGACCGCCCCCCCTTGCTACACCACTGCTTTGCCTTTTGGATATACCATACCTGTGTGCAGCCCATATTGAGATCATAGGGCTGTATTCATGTATGAAGACCACAGACACCCGAATGGCATGTTGTGACTTGAGTCGATGCTATGCACCCTTTCCTAAATCGCGCCTTCCCGGCTGCTCAGCCAGGATGAGTGCTGGAGAGCTTGGTGAGGTACTGGAATGCTCCAGTGTCTGCTGAGGTGGGGCGTGTCAGTTGAAGTGCGTGGGCTGAGCAGCAAGGAGGCTGCTCCTGGTGGGGCCATCTCCTATGTAATGTTCAGCCATCTACCTGAAACTTACTATCTTAATAACCTGTAACTACGTTTTAATAAACCTTCTTCATATGACCTACTCTATGGCTACCTGGACTTCCTTGCCTTTCAACATTTAACAAAGCGGTTAGGGTAGAGGTATCGCATGTTGGTTCCCAAGCACTTGGTTTATGCCAGACATTCGGTCTGACCACCATCTACGTAGATCTTTCGCATTCACGGTCTCAGCGTGTAAATCTATGCCTGGTGGATGTTATGTTAAGTTATGTTAGCAAGCACTTATAAAGCGCACGTACTGCCTTAGGTTTCATGGCGCTGAATACTGAAGGCCATTGCGACCGAGTTACTAGGCATAGGCTTGCTCAAATAGCCATGTCTTCGGGGACTTTATGAAGCTGAGGAGGTTGTTATAGCTTCTGAGTGCCGGAGGGAGGGAGTTTTCAGAATCTGGGGGCCAGGTGGGAGAAGCAGAAGCAACCCTGACGTTTCCGTCTAAAAGACGAGGTGGTGAGCAGGAAGTGGTGAGCTGAACGTAGACTGTGCCGCAGGGTATATTTGGTGATCATGCAGCTGATGAATCTGGGGCTTTTGCCGTGCAGAGCCTTGAAGGCTAAGCAGCCAGTCTTAAAGGATACGCGATGAGCTATCGGGAGCCAATGAAGTTGTGCTAAGCAAGGCCCAGCTGACAACCACTTAGGTTGTTTATGAATCAGTCTAGCTGCCTGATTCTGGACCATTTGGAGCCTTTTTTGCAGACCGACAGGTAGGCCGAGATAGATAGAATTTGAGAAATGGAGCCCTGAGAGTATTAATGCTATGGATATCCTGAAACGCTGATTTCAAGGCTGATGCCCAGACTCGTGTAGAGGGAGGTTCTCCAGTCTTTCAAAGGTCCTTCAGTCTCCTCCAAGGGAGGGAGCAGTCAGACACTGAACCGTATGGTGCAGACCCTAGGTGAGAGCAAAGTCTGTAATTCAGGTCATGCCCACTGCTTTACGAGGGCAGTGTGGCACCCCAGAACCTACCTCAGATAGTAAGCTCATTCTTTGGTGGAGTGAAGGGCATCCTGAATGGACCCTCTTCCACCCATGAAAGTCCAGCATCCCAAAGGCACATAGTAGAATGCTATGAGATGGTTTAGAAAGGCCCCCTGCTGTGTTAAAATCTGTTCCTTTGGTCCATGCTCTGCAGCTGCTGAACAGACACTGGCACCAGCAGGGTATGATGCCTGTTAAATCAGAAAATCTCGTGAACCTAGTAGCATTTTGAAACTCTAACCAAAAGGGAATTAATAGTCGCAATACCTGAAAAATATCATAATTAATATACATCCGATATTGCTTCCATTACTCAAATAAATTGCATTGGCGGTGGGGAGCTTGTTTGTCCTAAATTCCACTTGCTGTGCATGTCGGATAAGTGAAGAGTCTGTAAGGCACTTTTTAATATGAGAACAGTATTTTTAAAATTCATATTTAATGGGCATTCCAGTGGTGCGACAGAGTAAGCTCGTTTGTTGCCTGTCCTTGGCCTTTCTAACCGAGATTGCTCCTTTGCCATAAAACTTTTAGATTCCCTATACCGAATTGTTTTACATTACAGTGGTGGGGGTGATTAATGGTGCTGTCTTAGATTCTCTGAACAAGGGCCCTCTATCCTTTTATGCTGCACTTATGTGATTAACGTTTTAATATTATGTGTGTTTTAGTTTTATTTTGTAAATAGCTTTATGATGATGTTTTATCGAACGTGCTAAATAAAATGTACTTGCCTCATAAAGCCAATAGCATTCTGAGAACGCCAATGGAAGCATAATCACAGATCCATTTCTCTGATACCAGCCTGTGCCTGGCATACAAATATTTGAATGGACAAAGCATAATGTGCCGGTTACAGGATATGCAGTGTAGCCAATATGCTTGGATGAGTCCAGGTCATTTCACATGAACAGCCATCTTGTGAAAAACGCTCCACCCTGAAGGCCTATACATGCATTAATTGACGATGTACGACCTGTCACTCAAGAACCTAAGGGGCTCCTTTCAGCCAATAGATGCATTTTTAAGTGGATTAGTGACTAGCTTCACAGTCTAGGTGCTCATTGGAGAAGAACCACATTCACTCCGCGTGTACAAGTGAGCTGGACTCCCATGTGATACATATGTTCTCTGGTGAAGAGTCGCCTGCCTGTCAAACTAACTGAGCCCGTTCACTCCTAACATTTAGTGGGAAGCATTTGATGCAATTCATGATCTTCAACTGAGAATAATGCTAACTTGCTGTGTGTTGCACTTCATTATAATTGCATTTATGTATCCCCACATTCCAGAAAAGGGGTCCAAGCACATGTATGGAATGTTGGCACGCAACACCTTGGGAGCGCTGTGGATGGAAAGGTGGGTGTTATCGTGTGGCCTATATGGGTAGTGTTTCGATGTTTGCAAAAATCAGAGCTGTGCTCTTATAACGGTTTTTACTGCGCCAATGTGTGAAATGTATGCAAAATGAATAGAGGGATTCTGGTAAATGTGTGGATAGAGAGTGTGTGACATATAGTGTCATAGGGTAGAGTGGACTAAAGTGGTACGGAGCGGTGTTCAGGGAGCTCTGTACAGTGGAGGTCAGTGCTATGGCTTCGAGTGGAGTATGTTGTTGTACAGGTGAGTGACATAGAGTGGAGTGGAGTGGAGTGGCATACAGTATCATGACTGTCATTGAGGGAGTAGAATGTTATAAGGTGGAGTGGCATTGAGTGGAGTAGGTTGTTATAGAAAGATCTGGAGTGGAGTGAAGTGTAGTAGCGTAGAGTGAAGTGAAGTGTCATGGAGTGGCATAGAGAGAGTTGAGTGGAGTCTTGTAGAATAGATTCACATAGAGTGGAGTAGATTGTCATAGACTTGAGTAGCATAAAGTGGAGTAGAGTGCTGTGGAGTGTCATAAACTTGAGTGAAGTGTCATAGAGTGGAGTATCATAGAGAGGATTGGCATTGAGTATTGTGCAGTAGAGTGTCATAGAGTGAAGTGTCATAGAGTGGAGTATCATAGAGAGGATTGGCATTGAGTATTGTGCAGTAGAGTGTCATAGAGTGAAGTGTCATAGAGTGGAGTATCATAGAGTGGAGAAAAGTGGAGTGGAGTAGATTCAAATAGACTGGAGTGTCATAGAGTGGAGTGGCTAGAGTGGCATAGTGGAGTAGTGTGCAGTAGAGTGGAGTAGAGTAAAGTGGCACAAAGAGAGTTGCATAGAGTGTTATACAGTGTCATAGAGTGTAGTAGTATCTTGTAGAGTGGAGCTGAGTGTTGGAGAGAGGAGTGGCATAGAGCTGAGTGCCATAGATTGGAGGGGCATAGTGTGTCATAGACTGGTCTAAAGTGTTTTGGAGTGGAGTACAGTGGAGTGGCATAGAGTGGAGTGTTATAGAGTGGAGTGGAGTAGAGTGGAGTGGGTAGAGTGGAGCAAGGTGGCATGGGGTGGCATAGAGTGAGTTGAATAGAGTGTCATAAATTAGATTAGCGTAGTGTGGAGTAATATTGTTGTAGAGTAGAGTAGCATAGAGTGGAGTAGACTGCTGTAGAGTAGAGTGGCATAGGATGGAGTGAAATGTTGTAGAATGGAGTGTCATATAGTGAAGTGTTGTAGAGTGGAGTGGCATAGAGTAGAGAATAGGTTGTATAGTGGATTGGTGTAGAGTGGATTACAGTGTTGTAGAGTGGAGTGGCATGGCCTAGCATAGAGTGGAGTGGTGTAGAGTGGCATAGTGGCATATAGTGGACTAGTGTCTTAGAGTAGAGTGGAGTAAAATGGCATAGAAGGAGTTGAGTGTAGTAGAGTGTTGTAAAGTGGAGTAGAGTGTTGTTGAGTGGAGTGGAGTAAAGTGGCATAGAGGAAGTTGCATAGAGTGGTACAGAGCTGAGTAGAGTGTTGTAGAGCGGAGGGGTGGAATGTGCATTAGAGTGGAGTAGAGTGTTGTACAGTTGAGTACAGTGAAGTGGCATCGAGTTGATTGGAATAGAGTGAAGTGGTGTAAAGTGGAGTGGAGTTGTGTAGAGTGGAGTAAAGTTTGCCTGGAGGGACATGGAAAGAGTTGAGTGGAGTGTTGTAGAGTAGATTTACACAGAGTGGAGTAGGATAGAGTGAAGTAGAGTGGAGTGGCATAGAGTGGAGTGAAGTGTCGTAGAATGGAGTGTTGTCGAGAAGAGTGATACAGAGTACGGTGCAGTAGAGTGTAATTGAGCTAAGTGTTGCAAAGTGAAGTGTCATAGAGTGGAGTAGCGTTGTGTCGAATGTCATGGAGTTGCATGAACTGAGATAGAGTGGAGTAGAGTGGAGTAATGTAGAGTTGAATGGTGTAGTGAGGGGTATGCATGGTGTGGTTGTGCACTGCCATTACAGACTACACCTTTTAAATCGAAATGACCATTACATTTGCACACACATACAGTTTTGTTGATGAAGGTATACAGGTTACAAATGATAATGTGCGGAAATTTCATCACCCAATGTATTGATTTGTCTTGATCATATTAAGGTTTTAGTTTCCACCACACTTAAGACGTACACAAATTGTGCTTCATTTAAGCATTCCTAATTCTGATATATTCTGAAATATCTGCACAGTTCATTTACAGGCATTTAAATTAATTTGTGTGCTAGAAAAATCCTTCCTTCTCACAGCAAAATTGTAACATAAATCCTCACACTTTGAAGTCAGAGAACGAATAGTAAACACCGAGGTCTGACATTTTATCTCTGCATTTGAATGCACAGTAAATATGACAAGATAAGAACAAGATTTCAAGGAATATTTACAGAAATCGAGTACTCGTGGAAAAATACAGTAAATAAGCTTGGCTACAGGGTAAGGACAAACACAAGCTAGACAGCCCAGAACAAATAAAGCCACCAAATAGCAAGCAAATGTGAGTTACAAAATACAAAGTCAAAGTTAAGCAATGGGTGGAATGCATTTCAATGGAAGCTTTCTGACTGTCCCCAAGAAGTAGTTAGCAAACCAGATGGCTTTGACCTAAAAAGTACTAAATTGTTGCCTTCCAGCCTCTTCACTGCAATATTGAGTAGACATCAATTTCAGGGTTTGGACCTCCAAGGAGCATTGTGTATTAAGGGGCGTGTCTCAAGTGTCTGACGTGGCTGATCCTGCTTATGTTAGAGACTGAGCATGAGGGTTCCAATGCAGAATTGAAGCTAGGTCTGGTGCTCAGGTACTCCTGGTAGTTATTGTTTTATTTCCAAACGACATCTTGAGGAGATTTATCTCCAATGACTTTTCACAGGATTTCATTATGGGGAGAAAACTCACGTTTCGATCACAAGCATACCAAAAACCTGAGCCCCACTCATCGCTGGCCCTTCCTTAGTTTTCCTTTGATTGAATTTGAAATGGATCACGGACAGGGAGGCGCCTGCAGTGGGTTGTGGCTGAGAAGCAAAACCACTAACTATTGGTAGTTGCCTCCTGTTATGTAGAACACTCACCATCCAGAAAATCATTCAGCAAATGTAGGCAGTAAGATATAAGCCATGCCTCTGCAGAGTACACAAGCAAGGCAGAAGAAATGTATCTCCCCTACGGTCCTGGAATGCATATAAGAACACAGAAGACGCAGTATTGAAGGGTCAGGACGCGTGACTAGGGAACATAAAAGTACCGCTGTTTTAATTCCCATAACAGTCAAACCTGAGAAACTGATTTACATAGAGCAAGTAGCCTCAATACCCATGAGCGAGGCAAAGCTCATAAGCAGAATTCCTGCAAAATGTGTATCCGCAGATGATTACATAGACTTCTGGAAATCATATGATGTGAGGATCCTCATCATTATTCTCTAAGTAAATTCATAACAACCCCAACAGTCTTTCAAATCATAATCAGATAACTCAGAATTGTGGCAAAATTTGAGAGAGGTAGGATTTACATATTTTATCCAAAGCCACAGGCTCCACTATGATAAATATTTTTACAGTTATAGGCAATTGAAATACAAAATATTTGAGACTGAATATTTCGGTAAATAGTAATTGGAGGGATTCTCACATCAAACGAGTAATACTCATATATGCTGTTTTGTCAAGGCTTGGATTATATTATCATTTAATAGAAATGCATCGTGAAAAAGGCTCATGAATTAGTGCTTCTCCCTGCTATATTGAGTTGCATTGACTTAGAGTTGTGTAAACTCTCTAGTGGGTTTGATTTCCATGAAGTTCATACAATTATATACATTTCAAGTTATAACATTTTAGGTTTGACAAATAATGCATTATTAGCCAACGCTGCTGCTGAGTTGAGAAGTACCTAAAATGTGTGTTTGTAAGGAGGGTAAAATAGTTGGTGTTTTTTGTTTTGAGAAGAACCCAATTGAAGGCAAAAACATGCGGTCCTTGCAACTCCTCCATCAGACATAAATATGTGAGGGAGGCAGCATCTCCAGAGGTACCATCTCTACTGTTAATCATCAGAATCAGAAGAGATACCAGGCAATTTGTATTTACTCACGTTTTTTTAACCCTGCCAATGTGGGATCATCAAATGTACTTCCAACTGGCAATAAAGTATCTTAGCAGCATTGTGGTATTTTCATGCCAAGATTTCCACAATGCCAGGGGGTTTGATCAGTTTGGATTAGAAGGAGCAGCCTTTACCTATGTCAGTTACTGCTTAAGGGCTGACACCACTGATCCAAGTCTTCATTAACTACTGACCACCGACAAAACCCCGTCAGTTGACCAGAAGGAGGCGAGTGCCATGCGCACCCTCCTTCCTGAAGAATGTTCTCTGATACTAAAACACACAAGTGGGGAAGGATAACATACACAAAGCATTGCTATATCTGCATATCCCTGATTTAGTTGAGGCATAATAGGAACCTTACATGACAAATCTACTAGGCAACGCCTTGAAACTGTCTTGTACTAGCTGATTCCTATGTTCATATATTCTTGAGCTTTCACTATGCACATGATGTTTTGGCTCTGGCCCGGAGCTGCATTTAATTGTGCAAGTAAAGTACTGCTCCATGAGGTCACTGTTTGTTGATCTTCCTTGGAGATTATTTGCAAGACACAATACCGTGGACAGCACAACAGTCTTCCAGTACTCTGGCATTAGTTAAAGGAACTATACTGCTTCAGGGGAATCCAGTCACTGCAGACATGCGTGAACAATCATGGCCGCTCACTGGTCAAGACCCCATGCGCAGCCGTGGAAATATGGCCTTCAATAATGCATTTACGGTGCCCTGGGGGGACTGCGCAGACCACCTCTGCAGCTGCGTCCCGCTATAAGGTAATTGAAGAACAGGAATAAAAACAGTGACCCGCTAGCTTTGAAGGCAGTAGAAATGCCATGGTATATTAAAATTCTACGGATAGGTCTTTTTCAAAAGCAATTATATTCAAATGACAGAAAGGCAGTCGGAACAGAATAAGGTTCAGCAGTTAACATTTTTTTCTCCAATGGAGGTATTTCATTATTTCTGCCAAGAAGCGTGAGAATAGGCCCCTAATAAACAATGCATACGCGAAAATATTATATTGCAATGTGAATGAAAATGCTGTCGTTTTCAGCTTCCACTTTCCAGACTATTCACACCAATGTACACCAAAGTAAATTGTTAATGTAACACTTTTAATAATTAGGCCAAGAAGGGCTTTAGGGGCTGAAATAAGGTAAATACTTCCTAGATCAATGGGATAGTACCAGAACACTGAGTTCTCACTATCATACTTCAAAACCACTGTAACCCGAAGATCGACTGAAAAAATAACAAAAAATACAGAGGTAACTTTGCTACTGGTAACCAATGGTGGAAGGGGGGGGGTTATGGGGTTTGAGGTGCGCAACGTTCCCATACTTTTTTTTCATTTTAGAAAAACTGTTCCCATTCTTTGTGTGAAAAAGGGTCAATTCTGAGGGTTGAAATGATACAGCTGAAATGGGACGGAGGGGGTCTCCTGTGCTGTGAAACCGAGTTATGAGCAGACAGCTAAACAAACCTTCTGCCCCGGGTGCCTGTTTGCCTGAAAGAAATGCAAATGAGCACAGCTAGTCAATCAGCAAAAGTAAAGGGTGCTTGGAAGCCGGTTTTGGCTTTATTCTATGGAATCACTTGAAGCTTCCTGATGCGTTTGCTTTTAAAAGACCGTAAAAAAAAACTGCACTACTTAAAGTCTGGGTATTACTGAAATCTGTATTTTGGAAGCACATTTTTATCTTAATCTTTTTTGCACATTTTGCAGTATAGTATCTTACACTGTGTGCAATGCAAGTTTAAAATAATGACTTACATGTTCACAGTGATTTCTGTCAGAGAACAGACTGGAGCGTTGTAGCACTAAACATACACAAATCACTATTCTCCACTGCATCAACCAGGATTCAATTCTGTGGCTCTCTGATGCAGTGTATTAACTAATAGAGGTTTCTTTATGTACTATTGTGCAATTCCTACTGATTAACATCACTTATATATATAAGCATCTTAATTTGATTCACAGAATCATCAAAGAAGTTAAAATAAAAAACATTTCCATTAAGAAGATATAAACATCACTTGCATTTAATTTTATTTCGGCTGTAAGCTATTTTATGCCTAGTTACCTCAAGGTGAAAGCAGTAGCGGGTCCTGGAAGGAGTGCTGCTGGGGCAGGGGAGGGGCAGGATGGTGGGTAGTAAACTCCGGCATACGGCCGATCTGAGTTGGGTATAGAAATAAATAAATAAAAGGAATTAAATTGCGCGCGCTGTAATGCCAAATACGTTGCAGCGCGCACAATTTAATTTGTTTTATTTCTTTATTTCTTTACCTAACTCTGATCTCTCCCCGCCCCGTAGCACTCCCTCCAGGAGCCGCTACTGGGTGAAAGTCCAAAAGAATTACGGAATATTTTGCTTTGTTAGCCATGCACACTCATTCCGCCCCCGTTGGCCACAGCATCACAGTTTCCATACTTTTTTAATGCACTTCTACCACTGCTGGTAACTCCACATATATTCTATTGATGGTATTTATATCGTCAAGGAACGTGTAAGTGCAGATAAGCGGTACTCTCCTCCCATTGTCATTATCCCCTTCCTTCTCCTTGTCCTATGAATTTTTCCTTCTGTTTGGATGCAGAAATAGAGAATATACTAAGTACAGCCATATTCCCATCTACTATCCGCTGTAAATGAGTATTTTGCTCATGATCTGCAGAGTATGGTTGAAGATATACAGAACATGCTAAATTTGTGCTGGTCGTTATAAGAGGAAGATATTGATACTTTTATTGGGGGCACCGGAACTTATTTTTCATGTATAGCCATGTAATCAGTACTTTATAAATAAGACAGAAAAAAGGAGAGAGGAATAGAAAGTGCACATTGTTTGCACTTTGTATATTTACGCGTAATTTCGCGTGATTGTAACTTGTCTGAAATTCTACAGGTTTATGCAAGTACGAATAACGCGAATTTGCACATCGTTTTTTGTGTGTTTTTTTTAGTACATGCCGCTGGCTGTTTGAACGACAGTGACCTCTTTAAGACCCGCACTCTTTTGCATCTCACTAAGATCTGAAGTGACAGCTTCCTTTCCAATGACTGCTCGCCTTCTCCACATCTCTCCCTGAGCAGGCTGCCCCCCGTGTAATCAGTGCAGCAAATAGTGAAACGCCTCCGGCGCAGTAAAATGTTCTGTAATTGCAATGATCGCGTGTCAAGGAATTCTGTAACCTGCTGCTCTTAAATTAGAAATATACGGGCAGCTTGGCCAAGCGATGAGATCTGAATAGTGTAATAGAATGTTAAAACGGATTTTTTTTGATGCATCGAGGTCGTTATAAAAATCAGTTCAGTCAGGCAGCCTGCATAGATTAACCAAGACAACCAGATAAAAATGCAGGTAAAAAAGCCGAAGGCAGTCAAAAATAAAGACGCAGACAGAGATAGATGAAAATATTCAGATAGGAAGATAAAAAGATATTTGTCACGAGGATAGAAAAAAAGGGAAAAAAATATAAAGACGGACAAAAAGATGGCTAAAAGAGAACTACTGTAAACAAATATATAGATAGGTAAATGTGTAGATGTATAATTTGATATAACATATGTTTGTTGCATTCTGCCAGTCTCTTGCTTGGATCTACGTCTCTGTCAAGAACAAGGTTATGAGTCTTCATTCCTTGCTTGGCCATGACTTTGCTTTATCACCCTGATTGGCTGTGTTTAAACATTTTTGCTCCATTCCTAGAGTGTCATTCGTGCTTCCCTCTGTGGATGGTAGTCAGGTGAGATCCATGCTGTACAGACTACAACCCAGCATTCTTCAGAGGAAGATGAAAATCTCAGTAGCGGGCCATAATGTGCAGAGAGGGCAGGGGTGGGCACACATGCACACACGCCCACACACACGCACACACACACACACACACACCCACACACACACAGTCTCTCTCTCTCTTTCAAACACATATTCACACCCAGCACATGCACAAGAACACACCCTTTCAAAGCATGCATACACAAACATACAAACATTCGTACATATACACATGCATGCACGTACCCAACATTACAACATTTTTTTTTTACTGGGCTGCATCTCAGTTACCAGGAGGGACGCCTCGGTGGGTCAATTTGTCAATCAGGATCCTTGTAAAGCGCGACTACTCACCTGTTAGGGTCTCAATGCGTTGAGTGTGGGGGGGGGGGGTTGAATCTGTAGTTCAATCGAAGAGACAAATCTTGCGGTCCTTTCTGAATTGCGGCTGCGATGGTGATTGCCTGAGATGAAGAGTCAGGGAGCTCCAGTCCTTCGCAGCGAGGTATGAGCAGGATCTTTCACAAGCCATGGTCTTGCAGATCTGTGGGATGGTAGCCAGGAACTGGTAGGTTGAGCGGAGTTGTCTGGTGGGAGTGTAGAAGGAGAGGCGGTGGTTGAGGTATGTATGTCCGTCATTGTGGAGGGCTTAGTAGGCATGTGTGAGGAGCTGTGAGGAGCTTGAATGTGATTCTTTTGTTGATAGGTAGCCAGTGAAGGTCTCTCAGGTGACAGGTGATGTGACTGTGGGGGGGGGGGGTTCAGGATGAGTCAGGCGGAGGCGTTATGGATGTTCTGCAGAGTCTTAAGGAGGTTTTGGGTGGTACCGGTGTAGAGTGCGTAGCTATAGTCGAGTAAGCTGTTGACTCAGTGGGAATCATTTTGAAGATTTTCCAAAGCAGGTGGAGCATGCGGAGGCAGTAGGACAAGACGGCATTGATGATGCTGAGGTTTTTTGCGTGGTCCATCGGTGTGGGGGGGTCCAGAAAAATTGGAACTGGTGTCTCCTCTTATTGACTGACCATCAGTCTATGAAAAGAGGAGGAGGAAGTCCCTTCCTCCTCACAGAGTGAGATGGGGTCAGTGAGACTTGCCGACCCCAGCGCACTCTGTGATGAGCGTCACTGATGGACACTACAGTGCCCAGGTCCAAGTCTATTAGTGACACTCCCTCTCATCATGAAAGAGGGGCTCATAATGATTTTGCCAGGTTGTGAAATCTGCGACCCGGCATATTTTGACTCTGGGAGCCAGGATCTTCCTCATTTAGCACATGCACAGCCCCTGGATGCCTGATCCAGACATAAAGAGTGTCTTTTAGGCTGACCTTTGCTCAACCAGACAAACAGTCTTTATATATTGGAAAAAGTCAGAAAGGGGGGCCACTTCACCCTTAATGATGGACTGTTGCTGGAAAATTCTCTTATATGAAAACCTGCCTTTTTATGCAGTGTCATGTTTCAAGGGTGATCAAGGAAGGTAATGAGTAGTGCATCGATACAAATATCAAAAAGTAAAAGTTGAAAGATCACAAACAGAAACGTCCATGCCTCCCCCCACCCTGACAGCAGTTCCAATTGTGAGCTAAGAGGCATGTCAATTGTCGTGTGGACCCCTCTGGGTGACTTGGGTTATTACACATGGACAACATTATAGTTTATTAAGTAAAACACAAGGAAAGGTTTTGTACAGCATCCATCCAGAACTCATATATCTCAAGGTACTCTTATATGTGATGATAAAGAAAAAGGAGGCAAAGAGAAATAATATATTTTACTTAGGATCACAAAATTTGGTCAAGTGGGGACGCCTGGATTGAGCACAAGTTCTCTGGTTTCCCATTGTGCAATTCCATTTCATTCCAATTAAATAATCAAGTTTCTTCCTTTTTACACTTGACTCTCTCAAGGTTGCATTAACAGGCAGGGAAAGCTTACTCCAAGAGGGATAGCCTCTCAGATACAGCATAACACAATATATTCAAATCTAGAGACTAGGGGCTTAATGTAGAGGACAGTATGGAATGAAACCTTCCAAATCACTCTGTAACCACACCATATACATGCGTTGCTTCCAATATGCTCAGCATAGCCCCTGCCTCACAAAGACACCCACACACCCTGCTGGCATCAATGTGGTGCTCGGGCACACCACAGACCTCACTTTGTGGCTCCTGGGAAGATGATTGTGAGTAACCATGACATAAAGTGTTCATCGGGTAAGTGAGATGCTTTTAGCTTCTCAAAATTTTTCCTGTAGGAATTTCCCCTTGTTATGGCAAAAATCACCCAAAATGCAATTGTCAAAATGGGAGACGATGTAGAGGGAGTCATCTCACTTTCCTGATGAACACTTTCTGTTCCATGCTGCTGGAGCAAAGTCACCAAAGACCAGCAACCCCCACCCTCGCCCAGAGCCCAACCGCCGACTCCACTGACCCCGACACCGACACCCACAACTTTAGACAATGGCTCAACAATTGCGCCAACACCCTCGCCGTACTCAAGACTACGAGGTATCTCTTGGGTGCGGTGGTGCGTGGTGGGCTTCCTGAAGGTGAAGTGGATGCAGTGGTGGCCGTTTCAGTGGGGTTCGGTGGTGTGGTTGAAGGAGATGTGGGGGCTTACGGTGAAGATGGGGTCGAGCGTGTGGCCGGCAGCATGGGTGGGTGTTGTCACGAGCTGTCTGAGGCCGAGGCTGGCGAGGTTGTCTATCAGGGTGGTGGAGTTTTTGTTGTTGTTGTTCTTGAGGTGGAAGTTGAGGTCCCAAGGAGGATGTAGTCTGTGGAGGCGAGGGCGTGTGTGCTAATGAAGTCGGCGATGGAGTCGCTGAACTGTGGTCGGGGTCCGGGGGGGTCTGTAAATGAGTGTTTCTCTGACGGTGGTGCTAGGATCAGTGTGGATCTGGAAGTGCAGGTGTTCGGCAGTGCTAAGAGTGTCGTCGGTGTTGGTCAAGAACCTGAGGGTGTTACTGTGGACAATGGCAATTCCTCCTTCTACGCCGTTGGTCCAGTCCCTGCAGGTGATTTTGTAGCTGTCCTGGATGGCTATGGCGATATCAGGGGCTGAGGTGGGGTTCAGCCAGGTCTCCGTCAGGAAGGCGATGTCTTGGGAGGTAGAGTCTAGAAGGTCCCAGAGTTCGATGGCATGGTTGCGGGTTGAGTGGGTGTTGAGGAGGATGTATCTGAGGTAGTTGGGTTCTTTGGATGGCGGTTTGGCGGGCCGGGTGCTGGTGAAGGTGCAGTTCCGACAGGTAAAGGGTCCTTGGGTGCGCTTCGGGGTGGCTTGGTAGCAGGTGTGTTCTCGTCCGGAATTGAGTGCGTGGAGGGTGCTGGCGCTATAGCGGAGTCGGGTGTTGTGGTGTTTGCGGGGGCCAGGTGTTCTGGCGCTGGGCGCAGTCCAGGTGCGGACGGACGCAGACGGGCTTGCCTTAGGCACACCTTCAGCACGCTAGCGGGTGCCCTATATGGGGAGGTGGGAGGGAGGTGCAGCTGGGAGGCTGGAGCGAGGAGGCCAATGGGAGACGAGGGGGGCGGGCCGCAGGGGACGCAGCGACGGGAACCGGGAATGGGCAGGAGCGGCGAGGTGAAAACTAGAAGGCAAGCAAGCATTTGTAATGCAATAGGTCTTGCATTAGTTAAGTTTAAGCTATTGGCATTGCTAAATATTTCAACACCAATTGCAACAAAAGTCTAAAAATTGTTGGCCAAAAAATGTATATTTATTTTTGTAGCAATGGTGGCATGCAGCACTTTAGATAATTATGTTTAAAAGTAAAGTGTGCCATACTGCGATTGCTACAATAGTTAATTGTGGATGCGTTAACAATTGATGTGTGAACATTTAAAACGTCACCATTTAAACTGTATTTGAAATAGAAGTGCGCAGGCCTCCAAGCTCGAAGCCCATCTGAGGTGTCTCACCTAAAGCTGTGGTAGATTATTGTAAACTGGTCGGTGCTTACTTCTGAATGCCGATAAATGCTCCGAATGCGTTCTTACAATGTACAGCTCACCTCTGCTTTTGGGCGTATTTAACTAATTATAAATAAGTGAACTAAAAGGATCTAATAAAGTACTGGAAGAATATGTTTGTGAGAGTGTCAGCGTTACTCTGATTAAGTTAGTATTTCACCCTAAAAAGGAACATAACGCTTCCGGCGGGACTCGCAGGCCGGTGAGGGAATTCCACGTGGTGCGTGTATCTCCAACCCTGAGCCTGGTACCATTGCCCTTGCCCAGCCTCTACAGTCTGTAATGAAAAGAGTTAAGAAATAGCGTTGGTAATAAAGCAGCGCAGCTTAATTCATTTATAAATGACAGCTACATTATAAAATGACAGCTACATTTTACATGTCCTTTTTTGTGCGGCTTGCTTGTGTTTCCGATATGACAGGCTCAAAGTGAACCCTTTAGCAGTGAGCTGGGTCACGCCATCTTTCTCAGTGCGGATGTTTCGGGGTGAATCTTCAATTGGGCAAAGGAAGAAGATGGAGAATTGAGGGGGGCGTGGGGTCCTAGGGAAGGGGACCGAATGACGGGGGAAATGCCATGAAATAAGGTGATTGACGAATACTAGGGAGGGGGCGTGGGGTCCTAGTGAAGGGGAGCGAATGTCGGGGGAAATGCCATGAAATAAGGTAATTGACGTGTATTAGGGAGCGGAGGGATGAGACGTGGAACATGTCAAAGAAACAAAAAATATGGGCTGGTGCCAATTTCTTTGAAAACAAGCTCTCGGCATTGCGTGGTGGGGGGCGGGGGAGCGGATTCCTTTGAAGTCTGATGCCGAGGCTCACAAGCTGACAAATGGTGTGCGATGTGCACACGCCCGGCTGACATGCACTGTAGGTAATCCTCCTTTGGGTGCACTTTTGAAAGCCCTTACTTTAATCTCGCCAAAGCATCCCTAACGGGATGGCTCAGCGAGACCTAAAAAGGGGGGAGACAAAAGAATAGCGCTACAAGCGTAGGGCAACAGAAACAAAAAACAGGCACAGCAAAGAGGAGAAACACAGCACAATTATCACAGTTTAAAAAAGAGCAGAGCCTATGGCGGGCTAAGAACCCTAGTCATCGCGGCAGTAGCAGGGCTAGGGGCACTGGCGCAGACAGGTGGAGCTGCGCGGTGTGGGGAGCGACCTGCCTGGAGGCAGGGTTAAGGTCGCTCTCACTGCCGCACAGCTTCCGCCATATATGGGGAGGTGGGAGGGAGATGCAGCTGGGAGGCGGGAGCGGGGAGGCCAATGGGAGATGAGGGGGGCGGAGCCGCAGGGGACGCAGTGGCGGGAACCGGGAATGGGCAGCAGCGGCGAGGTGAAAACTAGAAGGCAAAAAAGGGGGAGACAAAAGAAGAACGCTACAAGCGTAGGGTAACAGAAACAAAAACCGGGCACAGTACAGAGGAGAAACACAGCACAATTAACACAGGCACAATTATTACAGTTTAAAAAGAGCAGAGCCTACGACGGGATAAGAACCCTGGTCACCGTGGCAGCAGCAGGGCTGCGGGCACTGGCGCAGACAGGTGGAGCTGCGCGGTGTAGGGAGCGCCCTGCCTGGAGGCAGGGATAAGGTCTCTCCTGTGCCCGCTCCCGTACCCTTGACATAACACCCCACACTGGTACACATCACCTATTCAAACAGTTTAACTATACATAAATGTTTATACCATGATAAATAGAATTATAGAAAGAGAAAGTACAACATGCTAAACTATACAAAATATTTTTTTTTAAAGAAAGAGACGTAAACTTTTCTGCTTGACCACATTGGCACATGCCAGTCTCCAGGCAAGCTTTTTACGACTTTCCTCATCAAGTAATATACTTTATATTTTAACTCATAATTTCTTATATTTTGATATTAGAACAGCCCGTTCTTTGTGTAACAAAAAACACGTTAGTGCAGAACACCGTTGTTCCAAAGTTTGCCCGATGGCATGCAATGTATTCAGATTTATTTGAAGAACTGCATTAGCTTCCAGTAGGGAAGGAACCTTAGAATTCTCCGACCCAGGAATATTCGACGTTTCCAACTTGCTCACTGGAGCTTACCCGGGACATCGTTCCAACGGCAGGTGCAGTCTCAGTGGCGCGGGCGAGGGGGACCACTGTCGCTCAATTCTCGCGGTCTTTAGCCACACAGCTGGGGAGCGGACAGGTCAATTTCTCTTGCTTTGGTTTGGTCCCCTGGCACTCTTGCTAAGTAACTCAGCTCCTCCTTATACTTTGGTCCACTTTCTATGTTAAACAATCTGGAGAAGAGCTCTACAGAAGAAAGACTAATGGAACTCTTCCTTTAATCGTGTGAACATCCCTAATCCATATAATTGGAATCCATCACTGCAGCTTGGAGGGCAATTGATCCTTTCATGAAAGATCGCGTTTACCAGTTCAATACTAGGGGCATTCTTCCATGCACATTCCCCACAATGTCAACAGTGTCTCGCAGTCTTTCCAAAATCCCATAAAGAAATAGATAAGCCTGCAGGAAGCTCGAGAGATGTACAAGAATGGCTTCCGTGGCAGAGCCTCGTCGCCTCATGAGTTGCGCACACTCTTCCAATAGCAGGCAGGAGCCCAGCACAGGACATAGAGCCATTGTCAACAGAGAAAATCTAGGTTTGCAATATTTCTGTCAAGTGGTTCACATATTGTAAACAGGAAGCATGTTTATATATTAGACTCCCCTTGCAAGAATGACTAGGAAATTTGAGGCATGCCACCATTATTTTCGAAGAGTGGTTGCCAACACCTGTATTTTTCACCAGCATGATCGTGTATTATAGCCATAGCAACTGAAATTATGCGGCAAGGAAAGGCCAAATTCTGTGTCAATGTTGCCTAAATTATGCCTCAAAAAGAGAAAAATCTGTGGTGTGCTGTGGCACATGTGTTTACCTCACCCTTTTGTTATTTTCACATGATAACACTTGCTTGGCAAATGTTTCACCTCATTAGTGCCACTTCAGCACACACATATAGAAGTAGGATTCAAAGAGGTGATCCAGTCAGCCTTTGTGAAAGGCCTCTGCTAAAGTGCAACACATATTTGATCTTTCTGATCAACTTTTGATCTCTTTGAGCTAGAATTTTTTTTTCTGAAATCTGCAGATGACAATTTATGTGGCAAATGCGGCAACTCCATAGTTATGCCGAAAATGCAAGGCCGCTAAATCACATAACTCTAAAGGCCCTGCTTATAGCCAAACTACCTATAAGGCAAGTGATTAGTACGTTTAGTAACCAGGTATAACACTAGCTAAAGGCGCTCTGCAATATATGTAGGGGAGAATAGATAGGACACAGTATTGGTGGTGTTACTAGGAAAAGAAGGGTCAGTTACAATAACCCCAAAATAATCCTTCAAATCTGACTGGAAATTTGATGTACATATAAGCAACTAAAACCGAATGTAAACAAGTGTTTTCAAGGAACAGAGATAAATATCTTCAAAATGGCAGACTTCACTGAGTAAAGTAAAAACAAAAGGATAGAAATTCCCATGATTATCCCAGTACTGAGCCATTCTAACATGGAAGAATGCATAACCTTTTACCTATTATTGCAAACAATGTACTTTACATTGGGTTGCTACAAGCCATCCAGTGGTACTCTCCTGCTGGGCTCTGGATATTTGAAATGAAAAGCTTAAACACAAATGAATTCTTCCTGGTTTTAAGTGTCTGGCATCAGCACATCTGGTGTAATCAACCCCTGACCACTCCCTGTCTTACACCCAAAAGACCCTGACGATTAGAGAATCTGTGTCAGGACTAGTAGACCTCTTTCTCTGTGAGTGACAGTTGGGCACTTCAAATAGACATTAGACCTGGGCATGATATTTCGTTCGCTGGCGGAGTTTGTGGAGTTTTTCCCACTCCATCCGTGATTTCAATAAACTCTGTGTAGTGGAGTTTTCCCTTGCTCGCGCTTGGCAATGTTAAGTGGGTGTGCGAGCAAAATCTTACTCCAGACAATCTACCGGCAAGGTTTCTCAACACCGGCAGTCCCAGATGGGTGCTTCCGCCCGTGTTGAGAAACCCTCCATTCGTGTTGAGGAAGCTGCCATTCGCGTTGATTTTCCAGTGCGGGACAAACACCGAACACAAAAAATTTGTGCAGAAGGCACAGCCTAATGCACTTCACTGCTTGCGTAACTCCACGTAGTGCAATGAAGATTTTTGGTCTGCGTAGTAGAAATACGTCCCCCAAGAAAGAACATGCCAAATGTCCACAATGTTTGTGCATACTGCACTGATGCTAAGCAATTCAATAGCACAAAATAGCCCATTGATATGCACAAGGTAATGCATGATGCACTGTGGTTTGTAGGGAAGACATTGGTTTCCCATCCACAATAATACCTGTAACATTTACTTAGCTGGGCAGAGCAAATTTGTGCCGCACAGTGAACCCATTAGGGTTGAAGCATCTATCCCTAGGTGCTTCCACCTTACACATAAAGAAAGACCAGATCATCTCTGTGCTTCCCCTCAGTGAAAGTCTGACACCAACCTCTGGCCAGATGCTGGGTCTTTGTCTGCTCAAAACAGCGGTACCTAGATCTGTGTTTCACATTCTTTGCTAGCATTACTCCAGGGCTTGAACGCAACAAGGCTGGGAGCTAACAGTCTGCAAATGTATTCTGGATCGGATTGGAATTATAATAGGACACCACATTGACAGTATTTGTTAATAAGTTGTACTGCCTTAAATTGAACAGTAACAGTTGCAGCTTTGCTGCCATCCCGGGCAAGGCAGATTGCACTGGTCACTATGTACTCCTAGGCTTACAAAACGACAGAGATGTTTCTACCTTTTGTGTCACAAAGGTGGTCACCTGCAGTATCCCACTATGGAGTGGATGCTTTTCTTTAATTTAACCTATTGAATAGGTGTGCAGCACTTTAAGTGCGAAAAAGGGGGGCACAAAATATTTTATCTTGCCCTTCGTGACTCAAAGAATTTTAGTTGGACTTGGGGTAACAAAGTTCTGGCAGTCGCCATTACTGATGGAAGTCATCAGCCACTGCACAAGCTCATGAGTATAGGCATGGCCACATCCTTTATACTTTCTGAATAGCTTAATCTTATTCTTAGATATTATCAGTATGTCGATGTTGACTTCCTGTCACCATGTACACATACTATATCCGGAATGTACTTTCTTCTATCTGGATCTTCAGACTTCTCAATGATGCCTGTACTGTAACTGTACTGATTGACTCTCTCCCCCTGCTGCTGTGCGTTCCCTTCCTCTTTTGCTTTGCCTTACCCAACCATCACAGTCTTTCCAAAGGAACAGGGTCTACATATCATATGTTCAAAGAATGAGAGCGTCAACCTGGTCATCTGTGCTTAGAATGATCAAGAACACATCTGTTTGTCTCCTCGCTGTTACCACAGTTCAAAGGTATCAAGGCACTTTGTTTCTTATTTCTTCATTGTCCAACCCTTCAGCGTCATGTGGAATGCCATCTCCTGTACGAACCTGGCCACTGTGCTTGTAGACACATTGGTGCATTTGAAAATCGTTATCAAGGCAGTCATTGCAGTCTGGCCCAGCCTAACCTGAAGCCTTTTGGCTCCTAAGACAATTGCTATTGATGGCTGATCTGAGACGACAGAAGCTGTCCACCATGTCAAGGTCGTCCCCATTGGATGTATGTCGTTACAGCGCATACTTTTACAACACATACCTTTACAACGCATTTTTTACACCGCAACATCCATTACAACGCATTCCATTACAACGCATGCCATTACAACAAATTCTTTGAAACTACCTTTACAACGCATTCCACTACAACGCAAGCTGCATTCACTATGCATACCATTACAACACATACCATTACATTGCATGTATGGTAAGTATTGGATAGTGTAGAGGTAAAAATTACTATTCTAACTCCAGGGGGTGCAACAGTAGGGTGAGTGTTGGATAGTGTAGGGGTAAAAATTACTATTCTAACTCCAGGGGGTGCAACAGTAGGGTAATTGTTGTATAGTGTAGGTATGCGTTGCAATGGTATGCATTGTAATGGCTGCGTTGTAATGACATGCGTTGTAGTGGTATGTGTTGTAGTGACATTCGTTGTAATGGTTGCGTTGTAATGGCATGCGTTGTAATGGATGTTACGTTGTAAAAGTTTTGTTGTAAAGGTAGTGGATTGTAATAGTTGCGTTGTAAGTGTTGTTTCTAGTCCCCATCAATTTCAGAGCCGTGTGCTGCTTCCAGTGTCAAACTTTCATCTTTTCTTTACATTTAGTCATAGTCCCACTCTTTAACTATGCTCCTTGATTTGTTTTATGAGGGATCTCTGGGTGGTTGATTGTCAGCTGTGAGGGTTGTGTCATTTACATATTGAAGGTTGTTGCTGTTTCATTCATCACTTTTAAATCTGGCAGTAGAAAATAGCTTCAATTGAAAATCTTTATCATTATCGCAAATAAATAGTGCTCAATTTGAGCAAGTGGTTTCCGGTACTCAGCACCAGCACTTAATTAGTTTATAGTGCTCTGCACCAATACTTAATTGTCGACACTGCACTTAGGACAGTTTGCCACATGGTGGCGCTGCTCATCTAATTTAGAGATGAACAGAACAACAGTTCTTTATGAATACAATATACATAAAAAATGCCTCCCCTGCTATTCCTTTACCTTTGGGGACCTGGAATAATCCGAACTGTCACACTTGCAGGTGAGAGAGAGGGCTCTTAGTTGCTTTGGCAGCAATGATAGGGGCAATGGGTGGGGGGAGCTGCAGTGGCTCCTGGTCAGGACCCTGGCACTTAATATTTTACAAATTAAGCACTGCAAGTAAACTGTTTATGATAGTGACTGCCGGATTTCCAGTTCTCTGATGTCTGCTTCCACTCCTGACACTCGCTTCCCTTGACGTTGTCTCATTCTCTGGGTCTTTGCAGAGCTGAATCAAGTAGTGGAAGGCCAGGGGCAGGTCACTGCCTCTCCCTTGATACCACCAATGCCTCGAAAGTTGTGGGATGCCAGGTGGCGAAGCACCTTCTTCCCTCTATTTTATTGGGTGTCTAGCGAACTGAGGCAAGCAGAGAAATTGAGGGTGCTGTTGTGAGGCTACTTGCCGACTCCCCTGACGCCCACCAGTCTATAGAGCCTTGAGGATGAAACTACCCTCTTATGTCCTGTGCAGCTGCCGCTAATGTTGTTGCCTGCCCCTCACTCCTTAACAGAAAGAGGTTTAGTGCAGTACATTCCCGAAGGGAGAAGTTGAGGAGGTCAATGAGAAGCTGAGAAAGTTGGAAAACTATTATTTTTTTTTTTTTTTAGTTCAACAGGATTTTATTGAGAGAAATAAGGATCCAAATAATAGCAGTCAAAATACAAAGAGGTGATACAATCCAATATGAGTAGAACGTGAAAAAACAAACATGGATATCATTTGATCAGTAACTCAATTATATGTAAATAAAATTAGAAAGAAGGGAATCAATATGGAGTTACCAATATAAGTCAATAATGGGTATATCGTGCAGAACGTGGAACATATCAGCCTCTGAGATGAGGGTAGGGGCAGGGGAAGAAACAAGAGCAAAAGGAGGAAGGAAGGAAAGAAAGGAAAAATAGCAGTAGAAAGAAAGAACGGGATGAGAGGACAGGAAAGAGGGAAAAAGAGAGAAGGAATCCCACAGGAATAGCCCAATGCAACGTAACTAGCAGACCAAACATTAAGTAGACAAACCAACAGGAAATCGAGGGACTACACCTTGCGAGGAGAGTTCCATGTATTCATCCAGGGATGCCCAAACCCCACTCGAAATGGAAGGCGATAGGTTTGCTAGATCTACTGAGGTGTGAGCACTGCGTAAGAAGGAAACCCATGCCCACCACGTATGGTAAGAGACTGACGAGAAAGATTTCCAATCCATAAGGATAACCTTGACCGCAATAGATAAAAGAAGATCTAACAGCTGTAATTGCAACAAATCAAGGGGAAGGGGCGTAGGAGCAGCCCAGGGACCTAATATAACTAGAGGAAAAGAGAGCTGGAGCTGAATGTCAAAGATAAGAGATAAATGTTGCTGAATAAGGTCCCAAAAAGGTTTAAGTAAGGAACAATTATAGAACATATGAGGGAAATCCCCCGCCTCCAGGCCACAACTCCAACAGAGATCATCTTCTTTAAGGTTGAGAGAATGAAGACGTACAGGTGTCCAGTGGAGTAAGTTCATCGAGAAAAACTTGGACTGTATTAGGGAAGGAGCTATTTTGTTACGAAGCGCAAATTTGCTAATGGATTGCCAAGCTTCAGATGATAAATGATCTGTAATATTGTGATCAAAATGACGCATCCATTTTTGTTGTGCAACCGTCTGGTCAGGAAGCGAAGTAGAAGATAGAAACTTATATATGTGGGAGGCAACATGACCAGCTTTGAGCCAAATACAAAATAGCGAAATAGTAGGGGAGGAGGGGTGAAGACGAGTTTTTGAGATGGCAACCTTGATTTTAAGAAAGGTATAGAAGTCTAGATTAGTTAGAGAGTGTTTGAGCGCTAAGGTAGAAAAAGGTAAGGGCTCCCCAGAGTCACTATACAGATGTTGTACAAGAGAGACACCTTTCGTAGCCCAATATGACATGAGGGTGGGAGTGATATTAAGTTTAATTTTGGAATTACGCCAAATGGAAGACCATCTAGTTTTGTGCAGAGGAAATGCCAGCTTCCTATCTACTTTCTTAATTGCGGTAATTGTATCAATAATTATAGAGCGGGAAAACAGAATGTGCAAAGTGGAAGTAGTACAGAGAGAGGCAATTGGTAGAGGTGCAGCTAAGTCCTGTTCTATGAGTAGCCATAAAGGAATATGATGGGATGGGGGAGAAAACCATAGGGCCCCCTGAGAGGCCAAGAAAGCCGTCTGGTATTTTTCCCAGTCCGGGAAATTACAACCCCCCATATCACAGGGTCTACGTAAATATTTATATGCTAATCGAGCGCGTTTACCATTCCAAAGAAATTTGGCGGTGATACCATCGATTTCCCGAAAAAAGAGTCGGATAATTTCATCGGAATCATGGATGAGACAAAATTAATAATCGGCGTGATCATCATTTTTAGGGTTTGTAGGCGACCCCACCACGAAATATGTTTCGGAGACCATGTATCCAGAAGACGACGAACCTTAGTAAGAGTTTGAGATTCATTATAGGCAACCGTGGTATGTAGCGTGGAACAGAAATAGATGCCTAGATATTTGAGATGGGTAGATTGCCACTTAAAGCCAGCCGAACCCATATGAGCAGGAAAACAGTAGGCATTTAAAGGGAACATTTCTGTCTTATCTCTGTTTAGAGTGTAGCCGGATACTTTAGAGAACAAAGAAATGGTGTCAGAGATAGCAGGGATGGCCAACGCTATATCATCTGAGAAAATGAGAACATCGTCAGCGTAGGCAGCGGTTTTAAGACAATGAGGGCCAAAAGAAAATCCTTTGATATCAGGATGTAAATCAATCAGCCGAAGGAGAGGATCAATAGATAACAGAAACAAGAGAGGGGATAAGGGACACCCTTGCCTCGTGCCCTGGCAAAGATTAAAAGAAGAGGATGTAGCACCATTAACCCTAATATTAGCTTTGGGTTGGGAGTATAAAGACATTACCATGTTAATAAAAGAGTCTCCGAGGTTATGTGCACATAAGACAGCTCGAAGGAAAGGCCAAGAGACCTTATCGAAGGCCTTTTCCGCATCGAGGGCTAAGGCCGCGGCAGGTAGTTGGGATCGCTTAGCCGCTCCAATAATATGACAGAAAGTGCGGATATTGTCTCTTGCCAGTCTACCCTTAACAAATCCAGTTTGGGAGGGATGGACTAGATTAGGAATAAAAGATTCTAGACGTTTAGCCAAGATTTTAGCAAAAATCTTCGCTTCCATATTAAGAAGCGAAATAGGGCGGAAATTCTTAGGATCTGAATGATCCTTACCTTCTTTCGGGATCACTACTATTGTGGCATCAGCAGCTGTACCAGAAACAGAACCATTACGAACGAAAGTGTCAAAGACAGCTTGTAGCTTAGGAACAAGTAGCGGAAGAAAGGTTTTATAAAATAAGATCGGGTATCCGTCTGGACCAGGAGCTTTCCCCGAGCGGGTGGCCTTGATAGCAGCCGCTATTTCCTCCGGTGAGATAGGAGCATTCAGAGTAGAGCGATCTCCTTCTGAGACTGATTGAATCGGAATTGATTTTAAAAAGTCTTGGCACTTGTCAAAAGAAGCCTGGTTAGAGGGGGTGTATAATTTGTTATAGAAATCGCGAAAGACTTCAAGAATTTCCTCAGTTTGGAATTTGGTAGAGCCAGTGTGATCTTTAATAGAAGAGATCTGGGAGGACTTATAGGAAGAATCTTGGAATTTTAATGTGGCAGCCAAGAGTTTCCCAGCGCGATTCTTTAAAAGTAACTTCTTGGACTTTTGCGCCTGGAAGCCAATATGAGCTCTTTTAGTGACAATAGTATTATATTTGTATTTTAGGAGCTTAATTTGTTGTAGGATAGTCGGATCTTTGGTATGTCTAAAGGAGGCCTCCAGAGTTTTGATGTTAGAAGATAAGTCAGTAAGTTCCCCCTTAATCGCCAAGTTACGTTTGGACATGCATGCTATAACTTGGCCCCGAAAAGTACACTTAAAAGAGTCCCATAAAGTTATTGGAGAAGATACAGAGTCCTCATTTTCACGGAAAAAAGTGTTTATTTCCGTGGAGAATTTATCCACCTGGGCAGAGTCATGTAACACTTCCGTATTAAGTCTCCAGGAATGACCACGCGGTTTTGGCGCAAAGGACGTAAGCGTAAAAGTGACCGCAGCATGATCAGAAATGACAATGGGATGAATCAGCGGAGAGGAAGAAGCTGAGACAAGAGAGGAGTGAACCAGGAGATAGTCAATACGAGAGAATGAGGAATGAGGGGAAGAAAAGAAAGAAAAGTCACTGCCAGTGGGATTATGGAGACGCCAAATATCATGCAAGTGAGCAGTGGAACACATGTTAATCATCTGTTTATGTGCTTTAGGCGGACGAAACTGGAATGCAGAGTTCCTGTCTAATAAAGGATCCATTGGTAAGTTAAAATCGCCACCAACAATGAGATTGCCAGCATGAGGGGTGTCATGCAATTTTTTAGAAATGGATTTCCAAAAGGCTGGATTATCAACATTCGGGCATATATATTCATAACAAACAAGTCATGTTGTCCATCCGACAATTTAGATAGAAGCCAGCGACCCTCAGAATCATGCTCAGAAGAGATGATTGATAGTCCTGAATTCCTCGAAACTAACATAAGCACACCATTGCGTTTACCAGAAGCATCAGAACAAGACACATCCGACACCCATTCTTTCTTTAAAAATAAAGCTTCTCTACTGGTAATTTTAGATTCTTGAAAGAGGACTAAGTCTGCCGAGAGCGACTTACAGTAATCCAGGATTTTAGATCGTTTCACTGGATGATTTAATCCCTTAACATTAAGGGATAATACATTTAAACCTGGCATGGAACAAAGGGGGATACAAACGGAGAGACCATTGATGACAGACAAAGAACGGGGTGCAAACAAACAGTGGACCAGCTATTAAGCAAAATAGATGTTACGGGAGCAACCATGTGGGAAAACCAGGAAAAAAGAAAGGGCAGAAGAGAAGAAAGACGAGAAGAGAAAAAGAGAAGAGGCAGAGGGGGAGGTCTAAAAGAGACCCATATCATGCAAGGGAGAACGTGGAAAGGGCGAGTAGTGGAACCGTATTAAGAGCAAAAATTGGTAAGGAGAAACAGCCCATTATTAGAAAAAAATCTCATGAAAATAAATAAACCATATGAGAAACAGCCGAACTCAGTACACATACATTTTGAAAATGAGGAGATGAAATGCTATAAGAGGAATAATACACTTCAGGGTAGATTAGCGATATCATAACATGAACAAGATCATATAATGAAGAACAATTGAATAAAAAATGCAAAAAAAGCTTAATTATGCAATAAACAACCTAAATAATATGTAACATTTCATAAATATAATGACGAATCTGCAACGAAATCACATATTAATAATAACAACAATTACATAACTATACTATAGAGTGGAATCGTAGAAGGAAAAAAGATAAGTGCCAGAGAGGAGCATGTAGAGACAAGGAAGAGACAGAGATGGAAGAGGAAAAGGAGCAGAAACCGTAAGGAGAATTCTACTCCGCTATACTAGAACGATACCTAGCATAAGGTAAAGATGAGAAAAAAAAGTGCTAGTGAAAATAGAACTAGTATATTAATTACAACCAAGAAATCTGCACCCAATAACTATAACAAGGCAAGTACCATGCAAAGGATAGACCAGAAAAAGAGGCTGAGAGGACGGAATTGAGAAGGAAGAAGAGATTCAAGAGTAGTATGGAGAAGAGAAAGAAAAGAAAGAAAGTACAATAGCAGAGCAGCAGATTAGCGTGTAAACACTACTAGAAAGAAAGAAGAGGAATTCATCTTGAAAACAGCACAACCACAAGTATAGAGATAAACAAATCAGGTCCCTGAGGCCCCAGGAGCCTGCGTCGTTGCTCTTTGAATCTCCATCTCTATCTCCTCCTGGTTGTCTAAGAACGTTGTCAAGTCTGCCGGTTCATCGAAGATCCTGGGACGTCCTTTATAAGTGATGCGAAACTTGGATGGACCTGAAAAGGAAAAAGGAATGCCCAAATCGGTGAGACGTTTCCGAAGGTTCAAGAAGCCTTTCCGTCTTATGACTGTGTCTCTGGCAAAGTCTTGAGAAATGGAAATGCGATGACCCTCCCAGTTGAGTTGTTTAATCTTGCGCATATGAGACAGAATCAGTTCAGTGTGTTGATGTCGTAAGGGCTTAAAAATGATTGCTCTTGGCTGGGTGGCTGCCTTGGAACGAAACGTTGGAACACGGTGTGCTCTTTCAATCTCAAAATCTCTGTGAAAAGATAGCTGGAGTGTATCCGGAATCCAATGAGATAGGAACTCAATCATAGAGGAGGATGATTTCTCTGAGTCCTCTGGCAGGCCAAAAATACGGAGATTGGATCTCCTATTACGGTCTTCCTGCTCCGTGAGGTCTCTGCGCAACGCCACCATAGAACGCTCCAGTTGAGAAAGGGACCTGGTTTGTTTTTGCATCCCATCCTCTGCAGAACTTATTCGTGTTTCTGTCGCTGATACACGAAGAGAAAGGGCTTTAAAGTCATTCCGGATAGCAGACACTTCTACTTGCAGTAAGTCAGTGTTAGTTTTTGTTGACTGCGCAATTTCATGAACTTCATTCAGGCGCGCCAAAATGGTGTCCAATGTGGAAGCATTGTCTGCCTGAGGAGATTCAGGCGTCGGAGAGACTGACTTAAGTCTTTTTAAAGATGCGCCCAGGTCCTTAGAGTCTTTGCTGTTCAATGACCGACTCATAATGACAAGTGACGTAGCAGGAGCCTGAGAGAATACACTGGAATAGGCTGGAACACCAAAGTTGCGCAAAATATGTAGACTCAGTGTAAAACAGTGGCAGTTTACGCTCAAAACACGCAAAGCAAGAGTAGCTGTTCAAGTATGAGCAAAGTTGCGTAGGAAATCTCTTCAATAAAGCAAAACGGACACCTCCATGAAGAATGTGAGAGAAAAAATAAAAGCGAGCAGCTCAAAAAACCAGCCAAGAAGCAAGAAAGTAACATTAAGGAAAAAGCATAAATGTTACCATTTCAGCCGTCGTGTGTAGAAACCCTCAGCCGAGCGCTGAATACCGCAAGATTGTATCCGCTGCGGCGCCTCAGAAGTCCGATGACAGGAACGTCATGCGCGACAAAATGGCGGTCGCTCTTCAGGAATGCGAGCGCCTGTGAGGGATAATTCAGGACAGGGCTTTAAGTGGGAAAAAAAAACTGGGGGTGCTCTAAAAGGGGCGTAGCTAATCTCGTAAAGGGTTGTGGCCTATCTGAGTAGGGGCGTGGTCTATCCGAGTAGGGGCGTGGCACAGATACAGGCCCTCACCACCTCTACAGCACGGATACAGGCCCTCCCCACCCCTCCAGCACAGACACAGGCCCTCACCACCTCTACAGCACAGATACAGGCCCTCACCACCTCTCCAGTACAGACACAGGCCCTCACCACCCCCCAGCACAGACACAGGCCCCCCTCCCCTCTCCTATACATATCCAGGCCCTCACCAATTCTACAGCACAGACACAGGCCTCCATACCCCCTCCCGCACATATACAGGCCCCCACCACCTCTCCAGCACAGAGGCAGGCCCCCACCACCTCTACAGCGCATATGCAGGCCCCCACCACCTCTAAGGCACAGATGCAGGCCCCCACCACCTCTACAGCACAGATACAGGCACCCGCCACCCCTCCAGCACAGACACAGGCCCTCCCCGCCCCTCCAGCACAGACACAGGCCCTCCCAACCTCTCCAGCACAGACACCGGCCATCCCCACCTCTCCAGCACAGACACCGGCCATCTCCACCTCTCCAGCCCAGATGCAGGCCCCAACCACCTGTACAGTCCCTTTAATCCCCCCACCCCCGTGACTTTCTCCCAACTAAGCTGTACAGTTTTTCGAAGTACCCTTTGGATAATATACATCTCAGAGTCAAAGATAAGCATCAAGTAACTAAAAGTGACAAAACAATTAGTTGCAGAGTACAGTCCCTTGCCAGTCCCTGTCAATAACAAGACACGCATAAAAAACCAAGATGCAAGTTTGTGACTAGAATCTACACGTTATGCAAGCTGAAACAAAAAAACGATTATAATCAAACTGTGGGGATAACCCACTGCACTTACCGATCAAGGATGGGGCTCCACAGGGGAAAAATGCTGAAACTAATTTCCCCGACCTCTCCAATTCTAAACACGGCGCCAATTCATCAAGTGAAGGTCGGGTAGGTCGTGCTGGAGCAGGCTGCCTGGGGGCCTCTGCTTCTTCAGTTTTTCCTCATCCACGACGTTGCTCCTGCGATGGTAAAAGTCCCGCGCTGGCACCACCACGACGTTCCTTCTGCGCTGGAAAGAGAGGAGAGAAGGGAAATCCTGAGAGAAAATGGCTCTCTTAAAGGATTTCCCTTCCTCCAACGAAGCTCACCTGGCATGACGTCATGCCGCCGTGCCGTGACTACTACTGAGTGAGGAAACTGAGCTCTCACTGCAGTAGTGCAAAATGTCACAGACAGGTTTCCTAAACGAGCAGCAACCGCCAGGGCTTTAAGTGGGCAGAGGCAGAGAGAGAGCACCGGCAGTTTTTTTTGGGGCCCTCGAAACGGGTCTGAAAAAAAAAAAAAAAGAACGGACTACCTTTGCCAGCCGGGAAAATAGAGCCCGATAGAGACCCGTTTCGAGGGCACCAAAAAAAAACTGCCGGTGCTCAGACCCGGACAGACCCGGCCCACTTAAAGCCCTGATTCAGGAAACATATCCTCGGTGGCTGAGAACGCGGAAAAAACAGCGTCGTGAAGGTCACCGCATGTTCCGCCGCTGGTGAGTGATGTTTCAGGTCCAAAGGGCACGAAGAAGCGGAAAGAAACGCTCTACGGGACCAACTCACCCCGGAGCTCAAGCGCGACACGCCATGCTACAGCGGCGCGCAAGCCACGCCCCCCAAGTTGGAAAACTATTATAACGAGAAATAGGCCCCTCGCGGCAGGATGCCTGGCTTTCACCTTGTGGATACCCTGCCGGGGTTATCTGACAGGGGAATACCAGGACGGGTTCCCTAAGCAAGCGCCGGGAAACCCACTGCGGGTAGCTGTGCGCTATATAAGCTCAAATGCATTTACATTTACATAGAAGAAGCGATGTCAAAAGCTGGTGAAGGGGAGTGACATTATGCCATTAAGGTCTTAAATCTATTTGAATGGAATGAGGGAGAGAATAGAAAAGTGAGGTAGCAGGACAGCAGGTTTATGTCATAGTTAAAAGAAGTGAAGGAGGGAACCCCTTAAGAAGAAGCAGTTTTACCATGTCAGGCGCCTTTCTCTACACACGGAGTGCAGGAAAAGGATCTATGTATGGAGATGCATATATTTTGCATTGTGTCTTCATGATTCTTTTCCTGCTGCAGAGAGAACTTCTTTGGGCCGTCTTGGGAGTGGGAGAACTCGGGGAGCTGTTGTTTAAGAGATATTAACAAAAGCACTGCTTTTCAACTCACAGTTCTGACTTGAGTGACATGACTGACAACTTGAGCTTAGCTCTCCTTGTCTTTCCTATCCAGGAGCGGCCTTTGAGGCCTCACATATTTGGTCTAATGCCCCGTGTGCGCCACTTATATGCAGGGAAGTGCCTCTCAGAGGTTCATGTTTGCCTCTGCATTGACAAGAGGGAGGGCCTGTTACACACAAGGTGTGCCCAGCGCCGCTTTAGACACCCAATCATTTGTTGCAATATATATGAGGTGGGAAGAGACCTCGGCAAGGGAAACAGCCCCAAGCCAGCAGGAGAGTACCCTTGAAGCCGTCAGTCAACCGGGCATTTGCTGGATTTGGATGATGACGTCCTATGACGTCACTCGGAGCTCCTAAGTGAAAAGCGACCATTCTTGATAGCTAAGCTTCTGCTCTTCCATAGAGTTGCAGCTTCTTTGCTTAAAGGGAACTATGGTGAAAAGTAAAATTGCATGATGATGCTAGTGGGGCAAAGGTACAGCCATGCAGCAAAATATACCAAGGAACCCCTGAGATTCACACCACGCCCGCTCTTACTTTCCAAACATGGGAACGCACCCTTACCTCGCCCCATAAACATCTTTTGTGTAAATGGTGGACTACATTTTCTTTAGCCCAGCAAAAAGACCACTGGTCCGGAGCCCCTGGGGGAGATGAGATGACCACACCCGCGTTACGGGATGTGTGAGGCTTGTATCTTACCCTGGCTGAGGCTATGAGGTGTCCCAAACATAGAATCAAGCATGCCTGCGAGGGGGAGGCGAACCCAGAACTCCTCCAAGATACGAGCTGCCACAGAGATGTACCTCAAGCCGGGAATGTGGGAGTCAGGTTTAATTTGATGTGACCGCTGATTGGAACGTTTAATTACCAGCTCTACTGCCCACTGTCACTTGCAATGAGCTAAAAGGACAGCCAATGCATAATATAAAGGATAAGAAACAAAAAAGATGGATACAGGGCTGCTGGTGGACTTTTTCAGTTCAAGCCCGGCCCACATTCATTTCAATGGTCAGCGAAGCATGCCGCGTTATACACTCAGTCTTCACTGAAGTACATCGGCTGTGGAATTAAAACTGCAGAATGTTCTGAAATAGCAACAGGGTCACACCGAGAGCGGCCACATGCCAGCAACAAATTGAAAAAAATGAGTAATGCAGTCCTCAAACCAAGGCATTTCAGATGCATTTGAGACTTTCAGACCAAAGTCATCCTCTCGTGCTGGAACAGTACACAGACATTTTGCAAATACAGTGATTCAATTTATTAATGATGCCTGCAATGAACGGAATATTTTGAACATATTCTGCCATATAGCATGATTTAATGAGTGGAGAAAAAAAGATCTGATAAGTACCCCCACCTTGGCATCTTGTCTCTTCTTAGACAGTACCTTTTGGTTTGTCTGTGTCGTTTTGTTTGTGCACACCATACCCGTGAGTAGGTTGGCCTAGCAGGAGCAGGGGTGCATTAGGCATCGCCCACTAAGCAGGGATAGCAGTATCTTTACCCCAACAATGCTGATGAAGTCACAGAACATGACTAGTAGGCATGTGCATTTTGCTTCAGGTAAGTGGTGGCAGTACCAGTCTTAGCAGAGGAGGAGATTGCATATGGGTCAGTGGTGCTTGTTCATCTATGGATCCTCCTGTTCGGTTTCTTCCTTAGTCGAAATAAAATTAAAAAACACCCATTAAAACTAGATGCCCACCATGGGATGCAGCAATGAGTACATTAGTCTGTATGTAATCGCCTTTGTCAATTTTGAGCCTCTTGTGGCGTTTAACATCTTTGCATAGGAGACCGCGGGATGCGGTCTAGATTGTTTACCTCTCCAATTATTCCTGGAACACAGGGGTGAGTTCAGTGGCATTGTGTTTAGTCCCCCATACCAGATATTTCATGTTCCATCAGGCCTTACACTCAATACGGTGTTGCAAGTCTTTGCCTGAACTGGAGTAAGCGGTTGGAAATCCTTCCCAACTCAGCTCTCTGCACCACTTCTACTTCTGAGCAGCATCTTCCTTGTGCAAGGCACCACCAGTGCCTCTCAGGAACAATTGGCCATCTATCTCCCTTTAAACAATCCTAGCCATGTCACTGGTCTTGCTCCTGGCTTGGGGAGTTAGCGGAAGTTTCCCCAAACGTGGAGTACAGAGCGTTTCTTGGTGGTTATCTTTATTCAGAGAAATCTTAGCATATTGGAAGGAAGATTCTTTGTCATCTTTAGAACAAAGTTGTAAAGAGTACTTTTGAATACCAACATAGAGCTCTGGGACAGGTTCCACTCAAATTCGAAACCTGTGGTCTTTGTTGTCAAGTGCTAGCAGCAAGGTGGGGTGGTGCTGTAAGTTTCCTACCTAGAGAGACCCAAAGTAAGGGTACAAAGAAGGGGAAGCTGCCCTACTTGAATACCTTTGAACCTGTGGCGGTGAGCAAGTGGCAAGAAAGGACAGTGAAATTCCCTCTGCTTCAAAGGGGCCATCAGCCTCCGCTCCTACACACCCAAAAGCCAGACCCACTAAAAGGACCCCTGGAAAACCACTGGATGAGCCATAAAATCCACATAGTTGCCTGGGGCTCCATCTAAATTTACATCTTTCGTATCACGTGTGTAGGAAAACTAAAATGGATTCCAATGTGACGATTGCCACGTGTGGCACATAGGTTTCACACAGATCCCCTACACATCCGTACCACAGCATAGATATGTGACATCCATTTGCCACGTAGATTGAAAGAGGACCCAATGGTAGAGGACCGGCAGACCAATGTTAAACTGTGGGATACGCCGGTAAGCATCATTCCCTGGTAGCAACGGGCAAAAAGGCCTTTCTTGTTACCACAATCTTATCACTGTCCCCGCTGCATACCCTCTACAATAGTCACTCTTGGTAAGGAAGGGGCGCTTCGTGTGCCTCGTCAGACCACTGAACTGTGCTCAGTGTCTCAATCCTTCTTATAAAAATGGCCTTCAGTGCACGCATGATTGTCATGTGTGGTTAGGGGGGGTTCGAAACTACACAGCTTGCTATGATGACCTGAATGCAGGGTCACACAATTTCCTGAGACATGCAGGGGAACGTTCTTTGTTCCAACGCAATTTTGTATTTTTACAAACGAATACCCCACCAAATTTTCAAAACGCTGCAAACTGGGATTATTAATATTAAACTGAGTTCTATTTATTTTGACAAACTCGGCTTACAGAGATTCTGAGTCATTCGATCTGACATTCAAAGCAGTGATCGCCAGATGCTCATATGACTTTGCAGGACACATAATGGAATCGAGCCCTAAGTTCTCTTATCTTACCAGCAAAAAGGCCAATCACCGCCATTGCTTGGTAACCAAGTGAATGAGTGTAAGTGAGTTGGTGAGCGTGTATGTGTTAGTGAGTGAACCATGTTCTGCTGATTTTGTGTGTGGCTGGGTGAGTGGGAGCCGAGTAGTGGTGTGGGAAGTTGCGAAATCAAGGGATTAGCAACATTGCAAATTGTTACTTTTTCAAACTTTGCAAACTTTCTGCACCTTTGTAAAGCCCCTAAGGTTTGTTTTCAAAATAGAGAAGCAGCTTTATGCCCGTGCGTGGCAAGAAAATAGTTTTCCTTTCTTGATTGCTCTCCAGAGGCAACCGGGGAATTGACATCACTTGGCAACTTCCTCTTGTGAGAGCCCACACGCCCACGGCGTATACTGCCAACCCCTTCCTCTCACCCACTTCCTACATAGACCCCATCCAAGGCCCCCTTATTCTTCTGCTCCCGAACTACCAACTCTGCCCATGCAACTTATCCAAGCATACATGCCACAATTTCTCTGATGCGGGATGCCCCTCCATGGGAATGACGCCTTCAGGCTGAGAAAATGTCCAATTTTGTCATATCCCCCATTATGATTCATATACCCTAAATCACTTCCTGTAACTCAAAAGCTGCTATTCACCCTCCATGTAGGACCATAGTAGCAATAAGTGTGTGCCAGTGCAGTTTGTGTCCACAATGTGGGCACACTTGCCAGGCGTCTGCTGGCATCAAGTTCCTCTGAACCTGGCATTTTGCACTCAAGACTGGATATGTGTGCCCACGGGCTGGGGTAGAGCTAGGATTTCCCCATGTAGGGTGGCTTCAGGCTGTCAAGTCGAATCACGATGTCTAAATATACCTACACATCATCTTTTTAACAAGGCTCTCACTGGGAATATCGCCTGGAAATATTCAGCTTTTAATCAGAAGATCACTCAATCACCTGCCATTCCGCATTGAATTCTCAGAAGCTTTGCTTTTCTCTCATAAACCGCTTCTGAAAAAAGCAGGACCTCTGCTTGCATTGTTGTGGTTTGCTTGTTGTGGGCAGAATTAAGGAAGCTTATTGCTTCATTTGTTTTGTGCCTGGAGGGAAAATTGAATTCTGACTTTGACGTTGGTACACTCACTCTTGAGAATGGACGCCATCGTCATTCCGAACATTCTAAATTCGTTCTTTGATGGGGTCAGCTGTCTCTCCCCCCTCCCACCGTCACTTGCTTCTACTGTCACTCACGCTCCCTTTAACAGGATCTCAGACTCTCTCGAGGCTCCACCTGCATCCTCTTTTTAGGTATGGTAAAGATAGTTTTAGCTGCATGTCAAACCTTTTCAAATAAAGAATATTTATGTACACAATGGGTTAAACCTCTAACTCACTGCTCTTTAGGAGTAACTTTGACATTTTTGGAACTGCCCACTTCGCAGCTATTTGTTGCTGGAACTGCCAGTCATGACACACAGCATTGTGCTTGTTTATTCATCCTCAAGGCAGAAGACTTTTTGGAGCATAAGGGCTAGAGTGGTCGACCTTGAAGCTGGGGAACCGGGTTTGAGTCTCGGCAGGGACACTCAACATCCTGTGATTCTGGGCAGTTCACTAAATCTCCTGTGCCTAACAAAATGAATGTGTCTGTCTGTAACGCAGCTGGTGCTCATGTAAAGCACGCTGATTCCTTCGGGTTGAGTTTGCGCTATATGAAACTCCCAAAAATAAAGTAATAAACCTTGCTCTGCTCGCACCAAGGCAACGGACATAGTACATTTATCTAAATAAACTGGCTTGCCACCGTAGCTTCCCAGCAACAGTTTGGCAAGTTAATTCGCTGCTGGCATTATTTGTAATGCCCTAGAATCAGTTAGCATTCTAGTGCTAACTCTGTATCTACACTTAACACCCACCCACCACTGATGTCACTGGTCATGTGATACAGCATCAATAAAAGAGGCCGAGCGCACGTGCTCTGGACCAGTTGCACCAGACCTCCAGTGTGTCCTGCGTCAGTACATGTGTGCTTGCAGCATGAGGGCCTAGGGCCCACCACAGCCCTTTACAATGGCGACAAGGGTTTAGCTGTGCCCATGCGTGCCGGCTAAATGAAAAACATCAAGAAGGAAAAGGGGAAGAGAATGCTGCTCGCCTGAGAGCACCCCCTGCGAAGAATCGAGCTGGCTGCCGAGAGGCCCGTGGGGCGTGTGTCGAGCCCCGGGCCTGGAGAAGAAGGAGGAGGTGACAGGGAGCTCACCCCGCACCTCTCCAGCCTGCCGTAGTCCGCCCAGCCGTGGCGACACCCTGAGGAGACAGAGAAGCCATCGCGGTGCCCGCCCGCGTAAGAACAGGCCTGTTGGCCGAAGGTGAGCCCCAGACTGTGAAGCACTAAAAGCGGAGCCCACCCGCTATGAGACACGAACACTTACTGTGCCCCCAGCTATCAATCCGACACTCAACATCCTGTGATTCTGGGCAGTTCACTAAATCTCCTGTGCCTAACAAAATGAATGTGTCTGTCTGTAACTCAGCTGGTGCTCATGTAAAGCACGCTGATTCCTTCGGCTTGAGTTTGCGCTATATGAAACTCCCAAAAATAAAGTAATAAACCTTGCTCTGCTCGCACCAAGGCAACGGACATAGTACATATATCTAAATAAACTGGCTTGCCACCGTAGCTTCCCAGCAACAGGTTGGCAAGTTAATTCGCTGCTGGCATTATTGATTACATGGATTGCCACGTGTTCCTTTCGCTCCAACCATAAGACTGAAAGATTGTTTAAAAAAGCACTGTCAAGGCAAATCAGCATGAGCGTAATATGCTAATGCATGCAGAATTAGCACATTAGAATAAGGCACTTCAAAGAGAGCAAGCAGGTGCAGACAGTGAGAGCTCTAGTTGTAAAGTTGTTCCTTACACAGTTCAATGCAAGCACAGGAGTGAACGCTGAAGGGTATACCTAATAGTCAACAGCAATAGATGAGAGAAGAATACTTCACTGGTCTGATCTTAGACATGATTGAAAATGGCTCTTGCCAATGCCTGAAAGAAGCTGGTCGAGAAAAGCCAATGGTTGAACGGCTGGAACCCAAAGCTACCCTCTATTTATTTATGCTGCTGAAAAAAGTGTCTGTTGTACAGCTGCACTGTCAAAACTCATACAGAGGAATACCCTTTTGATGTCCACAGATAGCTCAGATGAAACCTGACCAACTCTTACAGGAGATACTTACTAAATACCCTGTCAGCCTCCACTATTGAAGATCCATTATATTCACCAAGAATAAAGAACATAGGGGCATATTATCAAGAAAGGGCCTTACATTATCGCCGCTTTTATCGGCAGGAAACTGCCGATAAAGCGGCGATAATGGGCTTGATAATATGCTCTATGAATTCCAATCGAAGCCCATGTTAGATGTAAAGACATGTAACATGGGCTTCAATTGGAATTCCATAGAGCATATTATCAAGCCCATTATCACAGCTTTATCGGCAGTTTCCTGCCGATAAAAGCGGCGATAATGTAACAGACTTTCTTGATAATATGCCCCATAGTCAGTAAAGAAGGACTTATTGCAGAAGGTAAACACAGAAGCTTTGATGAAGAGTACATGATCTATAAATAGGGCGAATCATCTTTTCAGACAGCAAAGCCTTTCCTATCTGACTGTCAACTCATGATCACATTTTTTAACATATTTTTTTAGGACAAGCAGCCACCACATTGTATGTTGACCCCTGTTCTGTCTATCTATGAGGAATACGCCGTGACTGTTTCTTACTTGCTGAGTTTCCTCGCCATGTAGAGATTGTAACACACTAGCGGTACATTAAACAAAAGGCTTTCTATGTGTGAACTTTGTATATATCCTGGAACTCACAAACCGTGTGAGTTCTGATTGCTTTCTGTTGTCCTGTGTCACCCAAGGAGAAGAGAACATAGAAGCTTTTAAGAAAGGGACTCGCAGAAGGACTCTAGTACAGCAATCCGTTTACATATATTTAAATGATTCTATGCACATTCCTGGTATCTACATAGCAATGGGATAATAAGCACTGCTTGTTGCTGTTCATGTGAAACAACCATTTAAGAACACAAGCTTTTGTATTTAATATTCCTAATTCCCAGAAGTCCCTTCCCGTCACACCTGGCTCCTCTGTTTTTTTGGTGTAATAACATGTTCATCGCCTTGAAATATGAGTGGCCTTTTGGGATAAAGGGCCTGTACAGCACTGTTTGCTACTTCTGACCCAGGCACTTTCCACTTTCCCTTCATCGGTCTGAGCTTGAAATTCAAAGAGAACCTACTGATATTCAATGTTTTGGGAGGAACAAACTGTATCTGGGTGTGCTATATGATATGACTGACTGTGGGGCCCTACCGTGGAGTACACTCAGGAAAACCATCTTGGGTCCAGTCAGTATCTTTTATTTAACTTTATCACAACCTTGTGTAGCTGTAGCTGCGAGCAAATTACCTTAGGCCCAGATTCTCAAAAATATTCCAATGCAGTGCAGAAGCCAAACATGCAGCACTGCACTGCAGTAACATGCTGCACTGCACTGCATAGAGTGACAGGAAGGGCGCAGGGGAGCACCATATCTACAGAGATATGGCTCCCTCCTACCCTCTACCTAGCGCGGGTGCTGGTTTTAGCTGCCGTGAGCCAGGAACACACCTTAGCGCCATATTGCTAGGATGAATTCCTGGGTCTAAGATAGGTTTTGTTTGTTTGTTTGTTTATTGAGTTTTATATAGTGCTGGCTAGACAAGAAGGTATCAGAGCGCTTTACATAAGGAACAACAGCTAGTTACAGGTACAATAATTTAAACAATTTTTCACAGAAATTACAAAGTAAATGACAAATCATAAGAGGCAGAAAAGGAAAGGGGGGAAACTAATATGAGTCTAAGAATAGGTGAGAGGAGAGAAGGGAACCTGAAGGGGGGATGGAGTAAAGGCGGTCTAGCAAAAGGAGAAAACATTTGACACAAAAGTCAAGGAATCGGAGCGCATAACATAAGGAACAGAAATAGCGGGTAACAAGGTGCAATAATTTAAAGATATTAGTTGCACGGTTTTTACAAAGTGAGTGGAAAAATCATAGGGAGGGAGAGAAGCTAGTGGGGGACAAGAGTAGTGTTCTGAGAGAGGGTGAGGGGGGAGAAGGGAACCAGAGGGGGGATGGAGTTAAGGCAGAACAGAAAGAGGGAGAAACACTTTTCAGGATCATCAGGGGGAGACTGGAGTAAAGGGGGAAAGGACAGATGTTAAATAAGATGGCGGGTCCGGGTCGTGGGTATCGACGGTGACTAGCAACAAAATGGCGGTATGAGCAAAAGTAAAAAATCCATAACTAAGAACCTGAGAGCAGGATTTAAGTGCTAAGAGTCAGAGCGGGGACGCAGTCACAAAACCAAAGGCAGGTGGAAGGGTGAAGAGGCATACAGAGGCTCAGGACCACAGGGGCATCAGTGTTCACAATCCGCTGGGTGTAGCTCCAGCACCCCCATACCAGGAAAGGACGTTCGGGTCTCAGAAGTCAGAACGGAGGCGTAGCATATCCAAGCAGATGGCCAGCATGGGGGAGGCAGCGAGGCAGCAGCGAGGACTGGGAGAGTGAGCCTCTCCCAGATCTGCAAAATGCAGGTGGGAACTCAGGTCCACCGGACCAACAGCGCCGTGCCACTCACCTTCGGCACATCTTAATGCTGCAGGGGATCAGGGCAGGCTGCTACTTGTGACCTAGAGGGCAAAGGGAGGTCCGGAAAGAGTGGAGTCTCTTCCCCGATCAGTCAGCCGCCATCTGGAGCCTTCCCATGATGACAGAGCTACGCCAAGGCTGATAAATCATTAGCAATCTACGGTGATTCACTCTGACGGAGGCAGCTGAGACGGAGATTAGCAGCAGCGGGACAAGGGATGCCATGCCCCGATGTCCGGCTGGGTAGGTGACGGCCACAGGAAAAACCCGGGCCAGACTCCTCTTTAGCCGAACCAAGCGGCTCCACTGGGCATCGGCCATGTCTTCTCAAAGTACTATATATATATAATACTATATATAATATATATACTATATATATAAATTATTTTGTACTGGAAGGGTGCCCTTCCAGTACAAAATAATATACTTTGACACAATTTGAAACTGTCCCTACTTTATGTGTGCTGCACAGTGCAACACGCATGAAAAGTGAGAAAAGAAGGGAGAAATAATACCATTTCTCGTTTTAACACCTCCTTGAAATTGGTTTAACTTTTGGCACTAATGTTGTTTCTAGATAGGGGTTTGCATCAAAAGGCATGGGTGGTTGCATGGGAACGCCCATGTACCCCCCATGTAACTCTCCCTTGGTGCTTAGTAACGCAAAGCAGTGATACTTTTAGGGTACTTTCCAGCAAAAAACTAATTTGCACTGGAAAGGTATTTAGGAAAAAAAACATTTTGTGCTGGTTAGCATTGCTTTTGAGATGATAGCCCAGTGTGAAATGGTAGTGAATCTACCCCGTAGTTTGAATTTTAACAGCACCAAACAACAAAATTGAATTTCGGAAATAAAAAAAAAAAAAATAAAAAAAAATATATCACACATCAATAAAAAGACACAACAACAGTTTATAGTAATAAAGCATATTTATGTGATTTTTTAGAGACCTTAATCATTAAATTACACCAGAGGGCTCTGGAGATACAGATTTTGAACTTTTTCTCACTTTTAAATGCAACCACAAACAAGAATTGGCAAATGTAAAGTTTGAAAACTTTTGAAAAGTTTGAAAAAGTTAGTGTGAATACTCCGGTTCGACTTGGGTGACCAAATCCAGCAGGGATCAGGTCTAGAGGGCCAGAAAAGATACTTTGGACAGTTATCTGGTCACCAGAGCATTTTTGAAGCAAGTTCCAAACTTTACAGGATAATCTCAGTAGATGTCAATGGAGTGGTCCTGATGCTGAGGGATGCAGGCAGAGATGCTCAAGAGGATGCTCAGGTTGTGATGCAGTCAATGAGGGTGTCTTGGTGATGAGTCCTTGGTCCACGGGTGATGGTAGGCAACTTTGGCCATGGTGATCGAGGTCCCATGAAGTCCTTTACGTAGCATTAGATGGGCAGTTGATGCTGAACTACTGATCATGCTGCACCATGACTGGATGCAAACTCTTTGGTGGGGGCTGGTGTCCCTCGTAAACAATGAATCCGAACTTGGATGCATTTCCGGGTCCACCAGACTCAGGTGGTGCAGGTGTTGGCTATTTTGGTTTTGTCCTTTGTTGTGCTCAGGGACTGGTAGAGGCAAAACATCTGCGGTGGCTACCACTTTGTCTGTTTGGGCTCTTTCAGTTCTTGTTTTCCTGGAGCTGGATCCAGGAGACAAGAAACCTTATCCTAGGACACATTGGTTCGCCGAGCTCAACGCCCTACTGAAGAAACCAACAGCTGACCCCACCGACCTCAAGAACTTCCGCCCCATCTCGCTCCTCCCTTTTCCTGCCAAAGTCATCGAGAAGACCGTCAACAGACAGCTTGCAGCCTTCCTCGAGATGAACGGATCCCTCGACCCCTCGCAGTCTGGCTTCCGAGCCAACCACAGCACCGAGACAGCCCTCATCGCAGCCACCGACGACATCAGAACCCGGCTGGACAACGTGGAAACAGCGGCCCTTATCCTTCTGGACCTCTCTGCAGCGTTCGACACGGTCTGCCACCGCACCCTAGTTCAACGCCTCAGCAACATCGGTATCCAAGAGAAGGCGCTGGAGTGGATCATCTCGTTCCTCACCGGAAGAACATAGAGAGTTCACCTCCCCCCGTTTCGCTCCGAGGCCACCGAAGTCATCTGCGGCGTACCGCAGGGATCATCACTCAGCCCCACCCTCTTCAACATTTACATGAGACCTCTTGCAGCCATCGCACGCCAGCACAACCTCAACATCATCTCCTACGCCGACGACACCCAACTGATCCTCTCCCTCACCAGAGACCCCGCCACCGCTAGAATGAACCTACACGAAGGAATGAAAGACGTCGCCGAGTGGATGAAGAACAGCCGCCTGAAACTGAACTCAGACAAGACGGAAGTCCTCATCCTGGGACCATCGCCCTCCGCCTGGGACGACTCCTGGTGGCCCCCCGCCCTGGGCGCCACTCCCAAGCCAACAGACAACGCACGCAACCTGGGCTTCATCCTGGACTCCTCCCTCTTGATGACCAGACAAGTCAACGCCGTCTCCTCATCATGCTTCAACACCCTACGCATGCTCCACAAGATCTTCCGATGGATACCGACCGAAACCAGGAAGACGGTCACCTAGGCACTCGTCACCAGCCGACTGGACTACGGAAACACCCTCTACGCCGGAACCACAGCCAAGCTACAGAAAAGACTCCGACGCATCCAGAACACCTCCGCCCGAGTCATCCTGGACATCCCCCGATGCAGCCACATCTCTGGCCACCTGAGGGACCTGCACTGGCTCCCCGTCAACAAGAGGATCACGTTCAGGCTCCTCACCTACGCACACAAATCTCTCCACGACCTGGGCCCCGAGTACCTTAACGATCGCCTGACCTTCTACACGCCCACCCGCCAGCTACGTTCTACAAGCCTCGCCCTCGCCGCCGTGCCACGCATCCGAAGAGCCACCGCCGGTGGCAGATCCTTCTCCTACCTGGCGGCCAAGACATGGAACTCTCTCCCCATCCATCTTCGGCTGACCCAGGACCATCTCGCCTTCAGTAGACAACTCAAGACCTGGCTGTTTGAGCAGTAGCGGACCCCTTCCCCAAGCGCCTTGAGACCCTGACGGGTGAGTAGTGCGCTATACAAGTGTTATGATTGATTGATTGATTGATTGATTGGTTATGATGAAGCTGGGAAATCAACTTTTTCCCTGGTTAGGAGTCTAAATGCACAATCCAAGTCTTACTAGCCCAAAGTGCAGCAGATCCAGTCCTCTCTATTGTGCATCATTTCTTTGCACAGTTTTGGGCCAGCAAAGCAGTTCTCCAGTGGTCCTCCCTTCTTCCCCAATGTGAACTGAGGAGCAGGGTGCCAGGGGTGCCCTACTTTCCCAGGAAAGTGCCCAGAGGGGACCACCCGGTCACTAGCCAAAGGGCTACTGGGTCCCCTTCTCTCTAGTGATGAAGTTCCTATGAATTGTGGCATCTGGCTATCCCAGACAGCCCCATTCTTGCCCCCTCCAAGATAACACAACCCTTCCTCGGTCGTTGGGAGCAAGGTAGCCCACCCTAAAGGTGTCGCCACCAGTGGGCTATACAACCATAGGAAAACCGGTTGGGACACAGACTTCCTTCCCTTAGCTCTGTCTCCTAATTGCCTGCAGGAACAAAAAGCATCCTGCTCTGGGATGTTGTCACAAGCAGCCCTTCAAAGCTGGCTTCATCTTTAAAGCCTGCCTTTTCGGCTAACACCCTGAGTGGCTGTCTTGGGAGACAAGGTGACACTGCACTCTGTGGCAACTGCCTTTATTCCGGGTCCTAAAAGTCATTCACACATCTCCCCAGTTGGTCAGAGATCAGTTTATGTATCATTGCCTTTGTAAGGCTACTGGACAAATGGGGGTTCAGAGTGGCAACTTTCTGAAAGTTGTTTAACTTTAACAGTGACTATAAACCAGTCCTGGGGCAATAGGTCGGGTTTAGTGTCACACTTAATTTGATGCCTTACTTGACTTTGTTAAGTGGTCCTATTCAGAAGTTAGCAGGGCTGGGATGCCAGCTGGAAATTGTAAAAAACAAAACAGGTATGTGGAGGGTTGAGGGGAATCTTTAACGACCTGTCTGCTCATACCCCTTATGCCAATATTCAATATACAAAAAAGCAGACCAGGTCTAGGAACAATGTGTGGCTCTACCAGTCACCAGCTGGAAACCCTGTGTTAGTCAATTGGGCTCCTAACCTTTCCACAGCAAAATGACAATTTGGAAGTGTTGCTGCTAAGACATATATAAAATCATATGTTTTACTTAGTAATATACAGCTCCCTGCCATAGGACTCTATATGCTTTAATTAGGGGAGACTTACATTTTGCTTAAGGGAAGTGGTGTTTTAGTCATTAGGTATATTGGCAAAGTTTACCTGGAAGCGTCACACACTGCCCTGTCAGTCTGCAGTTGCAGACTGGGGTCCATTTTGTCGGTGTCACATGCAGGGTGGCACAACCAGTGCAGCAAACATGAGTGAACACTCTGTCTTACATTCACTGGGTACCTGAGGTACCATTTACTATGGACTTGTTAGTAAGTCAGTACTTGCCAATTGGGTTTATCCAATTCAACATACCTTGGTATAGGGTTAGAACTCTATCACTGGGGTCTGGTTAGCAGGCCTTGGTGCACTCTCAGAGTCACAAAATAGGAGCATCAGTCCAAACATGTGGAGGTGAACATGCAAAAAGAGGCATTTCCTAACACAGGCCCTGTATCCAAACATTTGCAAGCAAAAACCTTCTAATTTTACACAACTTTCAAAACATGAGAGCAGCAAAGGCAGATTAGATATAAAGCAGCTTGGGCCTTGAAAGGAAACTGAAACATCCCAAAGACTGGTGCTTTCATGCTCATTCTGGAAAGAGATCATTCATAGTTACATGTTATAGACAACAGAAAGCACACCCCTTATCTATGATGTGTAATAAACTCTGTAACAATTAAAAACATCTTACCTAAGTTGACCCACACTGCAAGTGCATCCACTGTCTCATGCTTAAGATTTGTTTTGGGGAGGTGCTTCTTTCAAATGTCCTTTCCAGACTGCTCCCCATATACAGTCTTTGTGTAGTGGTGCCCCTCACAGTAGTGTGGCCTCTAGCTTGGAGCACCCACAACAGAGGCACAAAGATGTGTGAGGTTTCTGTACATGTCTGTCATTAGCCCAAGTGAAAGTGGATCAAGGAAGAAAAAGAGTTGGGGCTCACCTACAGGGCCGCTTCACCTTGCGCAATAGATTCTCCAGTCACATTCTCACTCATATCAATTAGCAAGAAAAGGGCTTCAGGAAGTCTGATCAACAGCCCCTTGCTAGCAAAGTCTTAACTGAATTCTAAAGAGAATCTAGTCAGCATCCTCCTCACCTCAGTGTCTGAATCTCCACCCTCCAGCTGCAGAAACGCAGGCAAAACACGTCCGCTGTCTGATGTAGGTCTCCTCACCCTCCAATATCACAACTTCTCGTCCTCTGAAAGCCATTCCCTTGCAACCTAAATATACGAAGCCTCCTCGACCTCACCCATCTGCATGAGCTCACACATCCCCACTGATGATCACAACTAACTCTGATTCATTTAATCCACCACAAAGAACCTGGAGTAAATGCATGGAATGGTTTGATTGGGTACAAGACTAAAGCCAATAGACAACCAACTGTAACCAACAATACTGGACTAACCACTAAGCTTGGGCCCCGGAGCAGAGTGCTTCCCAGCATAAATTGCTTCAATGCCTTGTCAGGGGGAGTAAGCTCTATATATACAATTACAAGCATAAAGCCAATAGGCCTGACCTATTTCATGTTTTTATGGGTTTTTTCTCCAAACATTTACAAAATAAATGAAAAGAATAAAAGGAAAAAAATAGAAAACGCTAATTGACTGGCATGTGTTTACAAAACAAAATATTGTAATACGGAGCCAGAGCACTACAATGGGTGAAGTGGGCTACTATTTATTTGTGAACTGCAAAAAAAAAGACCTGGAATGTAATCTTATCTTCCACTTGATTGCATTGTTGGCAAAAGACTAGGGTAGTGCCTAATTTGAGCCAGTGGTTTCTGGTCGGGGCACCAGCAGTTATTTTTTGGGTCCTGCACTTATTTATATGCACTAGTGTTTACTGAGAGCAGGGGAGGAAACAATGTCAAAAGCGGAAAGTCAGAGGAAGAGAAAGACAAACACAGTCACAAAAGGAGAAAGGAGGAACCTGCAGAAGTGAGATATAGGCGAATGGGGCTTCTGCTTGCCAATCTAAGATTAATTAGATGGATTTAATAATACAAAATTCTGGAATTCCCTTTAATTGCACAAGCTGCGTGTTTCAGAGCAGAGCTTTGAACACCAGCACTATTTCGTTTACATATTAAGCACAGGACTAGGGCATTTAGCTGTGCTTTAAAACAAGCTAATGCCCCTATTTAAAAGCAAGAGAACCGTTAAAAAATGTATTTTTGAGGGAGACACTTCGTGCAAGTTATTAAGGATGGTAGCAAGCTTCTATGCAAAGTAACGAGAACAGATTCAAATTGTTCAAATACGCTGCCCAAGGTCCTTTTAACGTGATTGTAAAAATGTTTGTTTAATGATCACACTTAGTGGCCTTCTGATTGCAATAAAAGATTCTGCTCTTGCTGCAAAGAGTGCCAAATTAAGTTAAATTGATACAAGGCCAGGGTTCCCACTGTGTCCCAAGTTGTTAATGTAACCCGGGCGCATAAAGCACTAACACTTTCTCTCAAAACATTTGCTTTCAATGCTGTGTTCTCTCGACTGCAGCATCTCTCCAATGCAACATACCAATCAGCATTGAAGACAATGGGCATCTGACCCGCAAGGACTGCTTACAAAATGAAGGCGTTCGCTTCCTACATTTTACTTTCAACAGCAAGTGCAGACTTGAGGCTGTAACTCAAATCTTTAACCTGCCCTTCTCAGAAAATATCCAACAGACTGGTGGATCAAAGTAATAGAAGGGAGCGGCACAGTTCTGTAACATGAAAATGCCAGAACTGTAAGAAGTTGTGCCCCCACCTTTGGAATTACTGTGCTCAGGAGCGCCTCCTGTGTTATGGCAGTGGAGTGTCAACCCCTGCTGAAAGTCAGCAAAGATAAAGGACAAAAATAAAAAGATAATCATTTTTGTAAAAGTCATTGTGGGGCATATTATCAAGGGGGTTTATCTCTGCCTTTTTGGCTTTGAAAGCCAAGAAAGCGGAGATAAAATTATCCCCCTATTACCTAGCTGTCGCTAACACCAGTTAGCGACAGCTAGTAGGAGATAGCGACCATCTTGGGCCCTACTTTGCATGTCAGAGAAATGTATAACTAATGACTTACAAAGTGGGCGTGCCAAGATGTTAGCGACTGGAAACAGTCGCTAACATTGCTATCTCCTATTACCAACTTTTGGAGATATTCGTGCTAAGTGCGAATATTTCCAAAAGCTAACACCTGCCCTGAGCAGTTCTTAGCTATGTTATCCAATGGGAGGTGGATAACATGGCTTTGAGCATTAGCTCGGTAATGCATGAATATCGCGGACTTTTCAGCGATATTCATGCATTGCGGCCGATTTTTATCGCATTTGCGATAAACCTTGGTAATACCAAGGTCTATCTGCGATAAAAATCGCCGCAGGTCGGCAATTAATTTTTGTCTCTAACCAAGCAATAGCGATAATTATCGCTATTGCTAGGTAATATGCCCCTGTGTTTTTAGCCCTGCAGGCTGCAAGCTGAGGAGGGGCGTGGCCTCTCATCCTGACGCTGCAACTGCAGCACCAGGGAGGAGGGGGGAGTGGTTGGTACTGCCAAGTGCTCCGTCATGCACACTTAGCCTTTCTCCACCTAGCTGTGTTGTACAGCTGGTTGTAGAAACCAATCCCAGCTCCTAGTCTATGTCTGAGAGCCAAACTGAGGCACTCAGACCAATCCCAGCCCTGCACACATGCTGGGAATAGCATTTCCAGCATGTGAGCTGCACTGGAATTGGGAGACGCAGTGTGCTGTAGACTCTTGACAAAGATGTAAAGGTCCAGCCACGGTCCATGCAGGTAACATCAGTGGTGCAGTGGGACCGGGTGAGAGGGGAATAAATCATTTTCCCTCAGCATCGTCCCTCGAAATCCCCGCTTGCCCGGCCCCACCTCCCCACCGCTGTTACCGGCTTCAAGGATTGGGAGCAAGGCGGCGGCTGTCAGAGCAGGTAAGTTTTCTTTTTTTTATTTATACTGTTTTTTTTGTTTTTATGTGTTTACCTCCCCTCGCCAAACCACTTCGTAGTACGAGTGGCCGATACTGCCTGGGATGGTGTGAGAAAGAAATACTGAAGAAAGAAAAGGGAACATTAAAAATAATGAAAGAAAATATCCAGGGGAACAACGAAGAAAGAGTGTAAAATCAACAAAAAAACGAGGCATAAATGGGAGAAAATGGATAGGTAAAAGGATGATCTACAAAGGCTAAAAGTGGGAAGCAAAAAATGAAATGCAACTATCAAATTTCAAACAAACAATCAAACAAACCAGAACGTCTGTCATTCCTGATTCTGTGTCAGGCGTCCTGTTAACAGACTTTTAGGAGCTACTCTTGCTATATACCCAGCTCCAGTAAAGGGTCTTAAGAACAGCTTTGGAAGGAGCAGATCTAGATACCCAGGCATCCTCTAACCCCAGCTCTCCTAGCAGGGATTTAACGTCTTTAAGCCACCTGATTTTGGACCAGCCTGACATAGACAATACTTCTGACAACCCGTCGGCATAGCTAGCTAATTCAGGGACTCGCCATAGACAGGCCCATAGTAGAAGCGGACAGATTTGTGCCTGTTCCTTAATTGGACGACACCCGATGTCAAGGAGAAAAGGTATCGTGGGGGTGCTCTGTGGGAGGGCCATGAAATCCTTCAGGAATGTGTTCTCCGATCTGGATAGGTGGTCTACATTACATGTTCTCCACAATTCTGCCCCATAGAGGGCCGCGCTTACTCCTCTCGCTTTATAGATGTCTATGACCGGGGCGATTGGCTTGGTATATATATATATATATATATATATATATATATATATATATATATTTATCTTTGATTTTTTTTTTTAAACTTGGGGTTGGCAAGATAGCTAAAGCAGTGCATAATTTGAGCTGGTGCTTTCCGGTTTTCAACATCAGCACTTAATCATCAACTCCAGCGCTTTTCCTGAGCACCAATTTGGGACACAGTCTTTTACGGGGAGATTAAGTGATTTGCACAGAATCAGAGGATGTTGAGCTGACGCCAGATTCAAACCTGGTTCTCCAGCTCAGAAGTTCGCAGCTCTGGCCATTACACCACATTCTTAGCAGTTCATTATGTTTTAGGCAGCGCTAACAGGAAAAATGGGCTGGTGCAAGCTGCCTTCTGACGAGAGCCCTGGCACTTATGTTTTTTACGAATTAACCACTGAGCCAGAACTGATTTAATGCCAAACCATATCAGGAAATATCTTTGAAAGAGGCTGGACCTGCATTTCATATACATGTGACGAGTAATGTGCATTCAGCTGATAATGACTGATCCTATATGAGGATCCCATTAGCAACAATCATTTCATGCTTGCTAGATTGATTTGATTTGATTTTGATTTGACTATACTTCTTCCAAATTCTATTTAAAATTTGGTTTAATTGCCACAACTGTGAGGCTGGCACTGCAGACCTAGTGGTATTTTTCCCTATCTACTCCACTGCAGCTCAATTAAGGGAAAACCCATCGACCATATTATAGACAGGTGTGAGGCTACAAACGGAGGAGTGACGATTTTAACCACACTACAGCCTACTGAGACATTCATTTATAGGTCACTAAGTGTGCAAGGAGTGTGGCCTCTTCTGTCCTCACTATTGAGGAACTACAGGTTCGTCCCGATATCCTATGCAGATGATACCCAACTCACCATCTCCTTCAACAAGCCCTCTCAGATGGGCCAAGCCTCCTTCTCCTCCGGCATGCTGGCAATCTCACAGTGGATGAGAAACAATTTCTTGCAGCTGAATGCCGGAAAGACTGAAATTCTTCTCTTTGGAGAGGCCCCACTACTGTGGACACCAGACTGGTGGCCCACAGAGCTACAGACGGCTCCAGCTCCAAAATCAGCGGCTAAGAACTTAGTGGTACGTCTTGAACAGACTTTAACTATGAAAGAGCATGTATCACACACAGTCGGCTCATGTTTCCATGTGCTAGGCCTGTTTAGAAGAGTTCTCCCTTATCTCCCTGATTCCTTGCAAAAGACTCTCATCCAAACACTGGTGCTGAGTAAACTAGACTATTGTAATTCCTTATTGATCGTGGCTAGCGAGTCCTCTCTGAACCACCTTCAGGTGGCTCAAAACACTGCAACACGCTTAGTCTTAATCGCCCCTTACAGTTCTGCTTCCCTCCCTCTCCTGCACCAACTCCACTGGCTTCCAGGGCGGAAACGAGTGAAGTTCAAGATCTTTAGTCTGACACATAAGGCAATATGGGGTAATGGACCCACCTACCTGTCAGAGAAGCTCTATTAGTATATCCCCCAAAGGGACCTTCGATCTTGTTCAAAATCTTTGCTCAAGATTCCAGGGTTTAAGAAAGCAGGGATATGAGGAAAGGCCTTTTCAAATCAGGCACCCAACCTATAGAACCAACTTCCCATAGCTTTAAGGGAATGCCAAGACCACCTGAAATTTAGGAAGGCATTGAAAACTGCCCTGTTCTAGACCAACCCACTGTGACAACCATCCATGCGCATCCTCGAGCGCTGAGATACCCCTCAGGGGTGATTCATGCGCTATATAAGCCCATAAACTTTCATGTATCCAAAATTTTTAACGAAAGAAGGGCTTAAATGTGTGGCACTTTTTTTTACAGAAAGCAGGTCAACTCAAAGACAATCTATATCACTGTTAGAACTGGGGGTCTCTAGTTGGCAGAGGTAGGTACCAATGTCCAAATAGGGACCCTTGCTTCTAGTCAGGACGAGGAGATAACCCTCTTAGATAACCCCTGCTCGCCCTCAAGGTAGCTTGGCCGGAGCAGTCTAGGCTAACCAGAGGCAATGCGTTAAGTATTTGTACCAACACTCACAGTAACACAGTGAAAACACCACAAACTGATTCTACAACAGTTTAGGAAAATAAAGATATTTATTCTAAACTACACAAGACCAAAACGGCAGAAATCCAACATACACAATGCAAGGTTACGGTTTCAAATGAGTTCTTCAGGTTGTAATCAAAGTTCTTTAAGTTACGATCAAATAATCCACAGATGCGTGAAAAGTTCACAGTTGCGTCACGTTGACTCACAGTACCTTTTAGATGCAACAAAGTTCCACAAGCAGGAAGCTGGTGCGGTGGAAACAAGCAACACGTTACTCCTGAGACCCTGGGGAGGCGATGCGACAGCCCCGCTGCAGCAGCGGGCGTGCGGCGACGAATCCGGTCTGTAAGGGGAGGAAGGCAGCTTGCGTAGATTCCGGTGCGTAGGTTCAGTGGGAAGTTTGTTCTCGCAAAGGCACGATGCGATGATCTCGTAGGGGCTGCGACGATCTCCGGGGCGACGATGCGCAGTCCAGCGGTGACCCTCTCTCTCGCAGCTCCTCGATATGATGTTTTCTGCGACGACGTTCGCAGCGACGTGATGCGGTCCGCAAGCAAGCGGTGCGGTGATCTCACCCAGCGACAGGCTCTGCGACGACGCTCGCAGCGATGTTCGGTTCCCCTGCACCGGCCTGGTGCGTCCCACAGATGAAGGGTGCGCCGGCCTCGGCAGCGATGTCAGACGCTGCGCCGATCTCGACCTTCGTAGCGGCGGGGACTTCTCGCACTGTCGGGGTTGCGCTCCGCAAGCGAGCGATGCAACACTTTTCAGCTTCACAAGTTTCTCAGCTTAGTCTCAAGCTTCCCAGCTTGGGTTCAACTTCTAGAGGCCCCACAACTGGATCAAGCACTCTACGAAGGACAGAACTCTCTCAGCAGAGTTCAGGGAGACTGGGGGTGAAGTCCTTTTGTTCCTGGGACTTCGGAAACAGGGAGCCAGCTCTTCTCAGGCCCTTGGAGATTCCTTACAAGACAGGGGACACAGCTCACAGCAAAGTCCTTCCCCTCCCCTTGGCAGCAAAGCAACAGCAGGTCAGTCCAGCAGAGCAACAGCAGGACAGTCTTCCTTTTTCAGAGTCAGCTTTCTCCTTGGCAGAGGTTCCTTCTTGATTTCCAGGATGATCTAATTTTCTGTTGTCAGGGGTCCTGTACTTATACCCCTAAAGTCTTTGTTCTTTCTGTGCATGTGGGCCCTGAGCCCGGTCTGAACCAGTTCTGGGTGGATCCTGAGCACCTTGATGTGCTGGCTGCATCTTTCCTTTCAGAGTGAGGGGCAGAGTCCTCAGCCGCCCCGCAGGAGGTGGAGCCAGCCTTGTGGCAGGCAGGCACAGCCCTATTCAGCCCAGGTGCTAACTCCTCCCACCACTCAGGTAGCAATTGCTCCACTCAGCCTAGCGCTGACTCATCCAGCCTCTGGGGCATTCCCCAGCTCCTGTCACTCACAAACCAGACAGTCAATACACAAACAGTCTCAGGCACACAGAAGGGTCAGACAAGAGAACAGCAACTTTCTAAAAGTGCGGTTCTCAAACACAGGATCTAAAAACCACCTTTCCTAAAAGATGCGTTATTAAATTCTGAGTTCAGGGATACCAGATACTTATGTCCTATCTTGTTCCTATGGGAAGAAATGCCGTTAACCACTGTAGCCAGCATCCCCCATGTTAACCTATGGAGCAAGATAACCTTACAATAGCGAACAACGAAAATGGCTGTAATTCACTACCAGAGCATGGCACCTGCACCAGTACATGCTCTACCTTTCACATACACGGTACCCTGCCCAGGGGGGTACCTTGGGCCTTCCATAGGGGTGACTGATGTGCACAAAAAGGGAAGGGTTAGGCCTGGTCAGCGGGGGCGCGGACCAGGAGGACATGGCAGTTCTAAACTGCCCGTAGGCGCTGCAGTGGCAGGCCCGAGACACCATTTTAGGGCTACTCCTGTGGGTGGCACAATCAGTGCTGCAGGCCCACGAGTAGCATCTGTCATCACCGGCCCTGGCACACCCAGTGCACTTTACGAGGGACTTCATGGTGATACAAATATGCCAAACATGTATATCCAATCAGAATAACAATTTATATAGGGAGCACTTACACTCTGGCCCTGATCAGCAGTGGCAGAGCGTCCAAAGCATCTAAACCAGCAAAACGAATCTAGCACAGCATCGAAAAATACAGGAGGCAGAGGCAAAAAGATAGGGGTAATCACGCCAAAAGATGTCAGGTCCAACACGTGTCCCCTCCAGCTGAAAGTGGGGAGAACTACCCACCCTCTTGGGAGTTCTCTTCACTAAGGCGGAAAAACCTAGACAGACCATCAGCGTTGGCGTGTTCTGTGCCAGGGCGGTGTTCCACCGTAAAGTCCATTCCCTGTAGGGAGATGGACCACCTCAACAGTTTTGGATTTTCACCCCTCATGTGCATTAACCACCTGAGGGGCCTGTGGTCGGTCTGAACACGAAAGTGAGTCCCAAACAGGTAGGGCCTCAACTTTTTCAGAGCCCAGACCACAGCAAAAGCCTCCCTTTCAATCGCACTCCACTTCTGTTCCCTGGGGAGTAGCCTCCGACTAATGAAAGCTACTGGCTGGTCTCCATTCTCCTCAGTGGCTTGTGAGAGTACTGCTCCCACACCATGCTCTGAAGCGTCCGTCTGAACTATGAACTCACTGGAAAAGTCAGGTGCCTTGAGCACCGGTGGTGTGCACATCGCAGTCTTCAGGGCCTCAAAAGCAGTTTGGCAGGCGTCAGTCCAGTCAACTCTTTTGGGCAACTTCTTGGAAGTGAGTTCTGTCAAGGGGGCGACAATGGTGCCATATCCCTTGACAAACCGTCTGTAATACCCGGTGAGCCCTAAAAAGGCTCTCACCTCTGTCTGGGTCTTGGGGGGCTCCCAAGCCAGAATGGTATCAATCTTTGCCTGTAGGGGCGCCACCTGGCCGCTCCCCACCTGGTGTCCCAAATACACCACAGATCCCTGCCCTATCTGGCACTTACTGGCCTTGATAGTGAGGCCTGCCTTCTGCAGAGCCTTCAACACTTCGCAGAGGTGTTGCAGGTGTTCTTCCCACGAGGAGCTGAACACCGCAATGTCATCCAGGTATGCGGCGCTGAATTCCTCCAGCCCGGACAGTACCTGGTTAACCAGTCTCTGGAACGTGGCAGGGGCATTCTTCAACCCAAAGGGCATGACACGGAACTGGAAGTGCCCCTCTGGCGTTGAAAATGCCGACCTCTCTTTGGCCCCGTCAGTTAAGGCAATCTGCCAGTACCCCGAAGTCAAGTCGAACGTACTGAGGTACTGGGCAGCTCCCAACCGATCCACGAGCTCATCAGCTCTGGGGATAGGGTGTGCGTCAGTCTTCGTGGCCGCATTGAGCCCACGGTAGTCTACGCAAAACCGGAGCTCTGTCGGGCCACCGGGGGTAGCAGCTTTCTTGGGAACCAAGACCACTGGGCTAGCCCAGGGGCTGCTGAAGGGCTCAATCACCCCTAGCGCCAGCATCTTGGAAACCTCTTCCTTGATGCTGGCCCTGACCTTGTCAGCTACCCTGTCAAATTTTTGCTTCACAGGCAGACTGTCTCCAGTGTCCACATCATGGACGCACCAGTTGGTGACTCCTGGGGTCAGGGAGAACAGAGAGGAGAACTGACCCAACACTTGGCGACAGTCACTCTGCTGTTCCGGGGTCAGGGTGGGCGAGAGGACCACACCATCCACTGACCCATCGTGCTCCTTAACTGACAGGAGGTCAGGGAGAGGATCGCTATCCTCTTCCATCCCTGCATCTGTAGCCAGGAGCATGGTTACTTCAGACCTCTCAAAGTGGGGTTTGAGGCGGTTTACGTGCAAAACTCTCAGGGGCTGAGGGGCTGCCTGGGAGTCTTCAGGTTAACCAGGTAGGTTACCTCACTCTTCCTTTCCACCACCTCGTATGGCCCAGACCACTTGTCTTGGAGCGCGCAAGGCTCCACTGGTGCCATCACCCACACTTTCTGCCCAGGTTCAAACTCGACCAGAGTGGTATTCTGGTCGTACCATCTTTTCATTTCTTCCTGGCTTGCTTCCAGGTTCGCCTGAGCGAGTTTCCTGAAGCGTTGTGTCTGGTTGCGGATGGCCAGCACATAGCTGAACACATCCTGGGGGGTCTTCCCACGGGACTTTTCCCAACCCTCCTTCACCAGCGAGAGAGGTCCTCTGACAGGGTGGCCATACAGGAGTTCGAAGGTACTGAACCCTAAGGACTTCTGAGGCACCTCCCTGTAGGCGAACAAAAGGCATGGTAACAAGACGTCCCACTTACGTCTCATGGGCTCCGCTAGGCCCATAATCATTCCTTTCAGGGTCCGGTTGAACCTTTCGACCAGCCCATTTCCTTGAGGGTGGTAAGGAGTGGTGAACTTATAAGTTACCCCACACTCCTCCCACAGAGACTTCATGTACCTAGAGATGAAGTTGGTACCCCGGTCGGAGACCACCTCTCTGGGGAACCCCACATGGGAAAAGATCCCCATCAATGCACGGCCCACCACGGGTGCTGTGATTGTCCTGAGAGGGACTGCTTCCGGGTACCGGGTGGCATGGTCCACCAAGACCAGGATGAACCTGTTGCCTAAGGCTGTCTTGGGGTCCAGGGGCCCTACGATATCTATGCCCACCCGCTCGAAAGGGGTGCTCACCACTGGGAAGGGTTAAAGGGGGGCCTTCAACTTCATTCCAGTCTTGCCACTAGCTTGACAGGTTTGGCAAGATCTGCAAAAGGAACCGACGTGCTTCCTCATCTGGGGCCAGTGGAAGTGGGTGACAAGCCTGTTTAGGGTCTTGTCTTGCCCCAGATGTCCTGCGAGAGGCACGTCATGAGCCAGGCCCATTAGGAAGTTTCTGAAGCGCTCGGGTACCACCAGCACACGGGCTGCACCGGGCTCAGCAAACTTAGGCTCGTTATAGAGTAGGTCACCTTCCCAGTAGACATAGTGATCTTTGACTGCTCCACCTGCTGCCTGATCTACAGCCTGTTGCCGCAGACCAATGAGGGAAGGGCATTCCTTCTGCGCCTGGCAGAACTCCTCCCTGGAGGGACCACCTTCTTGCTGCCAATGGGTCAGCTCAGGTAGATCTCCCAGTTCGGCTACCTGTTCCCCTGTAGGTTCCAGGGCATCCCCCTCAGGTTCTGCTTCCTCCTGGACCGTGGGAACGGCTGGGGCTGGTTTCCCGCGCCCTCTGCCTCTTCCTCTCCTGGCAGGTCTCTGGGCCACTGTTTCAGGCTCCAGTTCTGCTGATTCACCCTTACTGGCTGCCGTAGCACGCGTGGTCACGCAGATCCACGCAGGCAGACCCAACATCTCCAAGTGAGTTCGGTGTTCTATGTCCTTCCATGGAGAACTCTCCAGGTCGTTACCTAACAGACAGTCCACAGGCAAGGCATCACTGACAACTACTTTCAAAAGACCAGAGACTCCTCCCCATTCAAAGGAAACCTTCGCTAACTTGCAGAGGCGCACTGAGGTGTCAGCGGCCACTACAGGGCGGAGCACGCCAGGTATGATTTGCTCGTCAGACACCCACTGACACCTCACGGATGTCACACTTGCTCCGGTGTCTCTCAGTGCTTCAACCTCCCTCCCATTGATGGTCACCTTCTGCCCATATTTCTTAGTGTTTAAGGGCAGTAAGGTTTCCGGGACCATCTCTCGGTCTCCTAGCGCGACAAGGGTCATGACCGCTAGCTCTCCCCAATCACTAGAAACCAAATCCCCACCCAAAGCTACACTAGCTAACGCTGGTGCTGGAGCACCAGGGGGTGCAGGCTTCTTCTTGGGACATTTCGGAGCGATATGGCCCACCTCGTTGCAGTGATAGCAGGTAGGGGGACCCTGGTTATTTCTCTTGTCCCGCCTACCCTTAGAGGGCCATGGCTGTTTAGGCTTGGGGGTTTGGGAATCCTTTTCCGGGGAACTACTTTGGGGCCCTTGCGAGAACTCCTTTTGGTTACCCTTGTCCCCCCCTCTCTTCTGCTGGGGACCCTGCCCAGCTTTGGCTGTGGTACCCACAATTCCTCTGTGGACCCTGGTACTGGACCAGCGGTCCGCCTCCTTAGCAAGCTCAATGGGGTCGGTCAGCTTGCTGTCTAAAAGATGCTGGCGCAGCTCTGGAACACAAAGACTACTCAAGTGCTCCCAACTGATTAAATGCAACAACCCCTTTAAATCAGTTACTTTACTGCCCTTCATCCAACCGTCCAGTGCACGCGAGTACCCATTCACACACTCCATCCAAGTCTCAGACTCTTTCTTCTTGGAGTTTCTAAACTGCAGTCTGTACTGCTCTGGAGTAAGGCCATACCTGAGACATAAGGCCTCCTTCATATTGGGGTAGGTCATGGCACCTGTCAACTCTAAGGGCTCTAGAGCACTCCTCCCAGACGCCTCAAAATGTTTCCACAGGCCCGCCCCCCAATACTTGTCAGGCACATCATTCATCTTCAATGCAATTTCATACGAAGTGAACCAGGCATAAATATCCTCACTCCTATGGTAATTCTGTACCAGGTCTTTGGGAATATATACTTTACCCCCATGCACTGGCTGTGCGCTGCCACCATTTGAACCGGCATCCGCCACCCTGTTTTGCAGATCCAGCTCTCTCATTCTCAACTCGTGAGCCAAAAGCAATTTCTTTTCCTCTAAAGAGCGGGCATTCTTGCTCTCCTCCGCCGCCTTCTCGACTTCCAATTGCTTCATTTTCATTTTCATGACCTCCAGGTCATATTCTCTTATTCTTTGATTTTCCTGTAACTCTTCCGGGGTGAGGCCCCTACTGGAGTGGTTGCTGCCAGCTCCTGAGCCTACTCTGCCCACTGGCAGGTCTTTGCCTTGAAAAGCACCGTCTATATCCTCAACCTCATTTCCTTCCTGTGCTTCCCAATAGGTTTTCAAGATTTTCTGCAGCTCCTCCTTCCTGTAGGCGATCTTTATGGGGCACTCAAACTGCTGGCAGAAGTACCTAAGATGCTTTACCGGGTAGGAGTACAGATCTTCAATCGAGAATTCCAAATCTAGCTCTGCCTCCTCACTGGGCGCTTTCCCATTCAGAGACATGATGCTTTCCGAGAGATACTCAACAACAGAATGCAAAAACTCAAAAACCAGTAGTATGCGGTGGCGTAATGGTCTGCACTCACTAGTGATGTACACCAATTACTGTGGGTCAAGTACAAATACAAGTTCAAATCCCACCGCCTGACCACCAATGTTAGAACTGGGGGTCTCTAGTTGGCAGAGGTAGGTACCAATGTCCAAATAGGGACCCTTGCTTCTAGTCAGGACGAGGAGATAACCCTCTTAGATAACCCCTGCTCGCCCTCAAGGTAGCTTGGCCGGAGCAGTCTAGGCTAACCAGAGGCAATGCGTTAAGTATTTGTACCAACACTCACAGTAACACAGTGAAAACACCACAAACTGATTCTACAACAGTTTAGGAAAATAAAGATATTTATTTTAAACTACACAAGACCAAAACGGCAGAAATCCAACATACACAATGCAAGGTTACGGTTTCAAATGAGTTCTTCAGGTTGTAATCAAAGTTCTTTAAGTTACGATCAAATAATCCACAGATGCGTGAAAAGTTCACAGTTGCGTCACGTTGACTCACAGTACCTTTTAGATGCAACAAAGTTCCACAAGCAGGAAGCTGGTGCGGTGGAAACAAGCAACACGTTACTCCTGAGACCCTGGGGAGGCGATGCGACAGCCCCGCTGCAGCAGCGGGCGTGCGGCGACGAATCCGGTCTGTAAGGGGAGGAAGGCAGCTTGCGTAGATTCCGGTGCGTAGGTTCCGTGGGAAGTTTGTTCTCGCAAAGGCACGATGCGATGATCTCGTAGGGGCTGCGACGATCTCCGGGGCGACGATGCGCAGTCCAGCGGTGACCCTCTCTCTCGCAGCTCCTCGATATGATGTTTTCTGCGACGACCTTCACAGCGACGTGATGCGGTCCGCAAGCAAGCGGTGCGGTGATCTCACCCAGCGACAGGCTCTGCGACGACGCTCGCAGCGATGTTCGGTTCCCCTGCACCGGCCTGGTGCGTCCCGCAGACGAAGGGTGCGCCGGCCTCGGCAGCGATGTCAGACGCTGTGCCGATCTCGACCTTGGTAGCGGCGGGGACTTCTCGCACTGTCGGGGTTGCGCTCCGCAAGCGAGCGATGCGACACTTTTCAGCTTCACAAGTTTCTCAGCTTAGTCTCAAGCTTCCCAGCTCGGGTTCACCTTCTAGAGGCCCCACAACTGGATCAAGCACTCTACGAAGGACAGAACTCTCTCAGCAGAGTTCAGGGAGACTGGGGGTGAAGTCCTTTTGTTCCTGGGACTTCGGAAACAGGGAGCCAGCTCTTCTCAGGCCCTTGGAGATTCCTTACAAGACAGGGGACACAGCTCACAGCAAAGTCCTTCCCCTCCCCTTGGCAGCAAAGCAACAGCAGGTCAGTCCAGCAGAGCAACAGCAGGACAGTCTTCCTTCTTCAGAGTCAGCTTTCTCCTTGGCAGAGGTTCCTTCTTGATTTCCAGGATGATCTAATTTTCTGTTGTCAGGGGTCCTGTACTTATACCCCTAAAGTCTTTGTTCTTTCTGTGAATGTGGGCCCTGAGCCCGGTCTGAACCAGTTCTGGGTGGATCCTGAGCACCTTGATGTGCTGGCTGCATCTTTCCTTTCAGAGTGAGGGGCAGAGTCCTCAGCCGCCCAGCAGGAGGTGGAGCCAGCCTTGTGGCAGGCAGGCACAGCCCTATTCAGCCCAGGTGCTAACTCCTCCCACCACTCAGGTAGCAATTGCTCCACTCAGCCTAGCGCTGACTCATCCAGCCTCTGGGGCATTCCCCAGCTCCTGTCACTCACAAACCAGACAGTCAATACACAAACAGTCTCAGGCACACAGAAGGGTCAGACAAGAGAACAGCAACTTTCTAAAAGTGCGGTTCTCAAACACAGGATCTAAAAACCACCTTTCCTAAAAGATGCGTTATTAAATTCTGAGTTCAGGGATACTAGATACTTATGTCCTATCTTGTTCCTATGGGAAGAAATGCCATTAACCACTGTAGCCAGCATCCCCCATGTTAACCTATGGAGCAAGATAACCTTACAATAGCGAACAACGAAAATGGCTGTAATTCACTACCAGAGCATGGCACCTGCACCAGTACATGCTCTACCTTTCACATACACGGCACCCTGCCCAGGGGGGTACCTTGGGCCTTCCATAGGGGTGACTGATGTGCACGAAAAGGGAAGGGTTAGGCCTGGTCAGCGGGGGTGCGGACCAGGAGGACATGGCAGTTCTAAACTGCCCGTAGGCGCTGCAGTGGCAGGCCCGAGACACCATTTTAGGGCTACTCCTGTGGGTGGCACAATCAGTGCTGCAGGCCCACGAGTAGCATCTGTCATCACCGGCCCTGGCACACCCAGTGCACTTTACGAGGGACTTCATGGTGATACAAATATGCCAAACATGTATATCCAATCAGAATAACAATTTATATAGGGAGCACTTACACTCTGGCCCTGATCAGCAGTGGCAGAGCGTCCAAAGCATCTACACCAGCAAAACGAATCTAGCACAGCATCGAAAAATACAGGAGGCAGAGGCAAAAAGATAGGGGTAATCACGCCAAAAGATGTCAGGTCTAACAATCACAAAAAGAGAGGGGGGACCAGAGAGCTAATTAAGGTCCAGTGTCCATGCTCCCTATAACAACATGTAAACCCATAAAGAACACTGATCCTGTGGCCAGGCGCAAAAAGTCACCCATGCCCAAAAAGAAAAGGAAGAAGGGAAAGGGTGGAAAGAAATCCTAGGTGAAGGACCCACTCAGATAAGGGAGGACCACTCTTTGTCCTCTGATGCCCTCACACACCCCATAGGATGTCATGCTTCATCATCGGGCGGTGCTCCTCGTAAGGCCGGCTCTGAAATTACCTACGGGCCCCCCGAAGGTTCACTTTATCAGAGATCTTTTGAGGACTGCCGGATGATGCATACGGTTGTGTGGGGAGTGGGTCCTCTGTGGAGGGTGAAAACAGTGCGTGCAATTGTGTAAAAGATTAATAAAGGGTCATCATGCAGCCAATGTAAAACAGATGTACCCTTAGCAGAGTATGACTCCTAAATAAAATATTCCTCTGGAGGCACACTATGCCCGAGTGTCATTGGTCATGGGTCGACATGTTTTGCGCATTTATCGCCAGAAGGGTCGTTTGCACTTCTTCAGGACCAGAACTAAAATTAAAGTGCACGTGAAACAAAGGAGTAAAAACCCCTCCAGGTAGATCAGGGCAGTAACTTGTATACCCTCACTTTGGTTACAGCGTCATGGTGAAAGCCGCTCCTGATCAATACCAAATAGTACTGAGACGGTCGTTCCACAGATAGAGGCAAGGACTGCCCGCAAGTTATCGGGGGTTCTCTCCCGGTAATAGTCCTTAAAGGCCTGCCCCATCCAAGCGTCTGCCACCCAAATTTTCTGCTGGGGATAAACAATTCTTCTACCAAAGAGCTTTATGCATGTCTTAACCCCTTTGGTGCTTCAGACGGCCGGGGCCGTCATAAGTCACGATGGGCATGTGCGGAGTTGAAGCTATTGCAGACCTTTCAATGATGGGAACCTGGGGGATAGTTTTGGGCAACATTTCTATTACGGCACCATAATCTTAAGAAAATACACAGTGGCAGCTGCTAAGCAATGGGGGTGGCGAGGCAGGGGCTAAAAAAGAAAAGCACTTACCCGGTTACGGCTGCGCCTCTCCTCCTGATTCCCGGAAACAGGAAGCATCCAGGCTCCCCTAAGCAAATCCTGAAGTTGCTGTCACAAGCATGACAGCAGTGCTGTGATCGGTCTGAGAGGTGCTGTCATGCTTGGAAACCGGCTGTGCCACACAGCAGGTGTAGAAATGTTAAGTGCGGATGACCGTTTAGCCGGCGCAAGACAGGCAGTCAAGCCGCCATGCGCCCTTAGCAGTGCCCATACCACTCCTTCTCCTGTGAACCAGCCCCGCCCGCCCCAACTAGGCTCTGTGCAGAAAAATAAAATGACAATAACAATGTTTTATTGTTTTGTTTTTCCTTTGCACTGCTCTGAAAGCAGGTGGGCGACGCTCCTCCACCTCAGCGGAGGAGCCACCGCTGTAAATGCATCCTCATGTTCAAAATGGATTCAGGGATGCATTTCATGCAAAACTATAGTGCTAAACGTTTTTCACATAATCTTGTGTAGTTTTGCGCAATGTTTGTGGAATTTTTAATAATTACGGAAAAGAAAATTGTCACCACCCCATTTTAACCTCTTAAAAACTCTTCATGGAATGGTTATTTTATTCCTCTACTGGAAGAAGAATGAAAACCCCAGTAAGTTCTTGCCAATGGAACAATCATAAAAATGTCTTGCCTTCCTGCACACTGTAGTCGTAAATAGGTTTTTGTGGACAAAGCACAGGTTCTCACCACAAGGTGAAAGCTCCAGTGTGTACAGCATGCTAGAATTCCTTCGAATGTGTATCATTGTTTGCATAAAGCCCGGAACAAATTTTGTTGTACCCCGGAGTATTCTCACGTCATTTCAGGCCTTTCTTGTTAAAATTGTTATGTGCCTAAGATTACAGCATTACGCGATGGTGCATAATTAAGTTTTCATACAGGCAAAAATGCTGTTGCTGGAGCACAGGAGGCATGTGTGCAAATCGATTACGAGTCGCTGTTTCCATCGTGAGGAATTTTAGACTCTGTTTTTTGTGTGAAATACATCTTTGCATACAAAATTGATGCCAGGACCTATTTCTCGCTAAAAGAATTTGCACAAAATGACGGATTGGCATTTCGCGCATTAACGCGAAATTTGAGGCATTTCATAACATTTCCAGAAGGGAAATTACACGAAATTCTCCTGGGCTTAATTTGCTTTCATCAGTAGGGGTGCGTAAAGAAATCCTGCACTTTCTCTGCAGGAAATAGTGAGTAAGACCTTCGCAGCTCTGCTCCTGAACTGCAAGGGTTACATCCATCTCAGGAAGACATTAGTGGCACCATTCGTAAAGAGCACAGTGTCAGGACAGGAGACGAAGCACTTACCCTCATGCTGGCAGCAGCTGGATTTGATTCTGTTAATGAAACAGCTGCTGATGTTATTGATGGCGATCTGCAGAGAAGACAAATGACAACTGCTGCTAACTTCTCTGTGTGATAGCTGATGACAATTTTAAATTAATCCTACTGCACAAACCAGTGGCTATTGCCACGCTCGGGGGCTGGTTCCTTACGTAGGCAACTGTGGATGTGTTGGCTGGATGTGAACAAGTGACCTCAAGTCTCACCTTGAAGACATTATTGGTGTATTGGGTCACATCCCAGAGTCCAGGGTCCATCAGCACGCCATTACAGGTAAACCGAGAAAGCAGGGCTGTAGTGTGTGCCTGACATTTTGGAGCATGCATGCACAATAAAGGCATACACCTGTTTATAAAGGAGCAGGACACAAGTCGGAGGTATATGCAGGTAGACAGCATCCACCCACTATTTTCACAAGGTAGACACCGTCTCCCCTGCCAAGAACTTACACCCCACTGTAACATGCTGACCCAGTCCTGGTGTATTATTCAGACACCGGGCACATTAAGCAGCACATTGTCTGTTTTCTATTTCCAGCCACAATGTGCAGACAGTAAAGGGCATGTTTCATTTTCACCTCCAAATGTGCCAATGATTAACCTCTTCGCTTCGATGACGAGCTGAGCTCGTCATCAGCTACAGCGCTCGTATGCTGATGACGAGCTGAGCTCGTCATGTAACGCAGTATTTTGAAAATTGCCGCACACAGCGGGAAAAGCCGCCGCAGCGATGCGGTTAAGGCCCAATTGAAGGGGTCATTAGGTCTCCTTTTGTTCCTGAATCTTGGCTTGACACGGTCTGGAGTCTCAGAAAAATAAAAGCATACTTGCCCGGTCGTAACCTTAGATCGGTCCATAAAGCCCTAGTGCATCATTCGCATTAGCCTGACCCGCAGCGGGGGAAAGGCCTTCTTTTACTTTGCCCCCTTTTACTGGAACAAGCTTCTGCTTTACGTTCGCACCTGCGCAAATTATGGAAGATTCAGAAAGTTTCTTAAAGCTCATCTTTTTTTAATCCTGTCCTCTCCCGTCTGTACTTGTTTCCATGACAGCGCCGATATACCCCCGGGTGATTTGTGTGCTATATCAAGTATTGATAACATACCATTACATAAGTTAGGTGCAAATGCAACAGAGGGGAAACAAAGGCATACAGCTTGCTATCACTTAACAAGTACCTAAGAGTGGCCTAAGATTGACTTTGTTCAGTCCTTGTATAACTACAGGAAATATGCGTGCACTGTAAGAATGCCAGCTATGTTGGTCTGCCCCAGGGAGTCAATGCAATTTACATCACAAGTATACATTATACATTGAAAATAAACTAAATTAATGTGTAAATCAATGCACAGGATGTGCTACATCAGACATTGAGGGTTATAAGGTGGAGGAGTCACATGTCCTTCATAGGTCACTGTGCTATATTAGATTTACAATTTATCTATCGTAAGTAACAAAAAGATCTCTGTGTTAAAAGCAGTAACCTACTTACCCATCTACATAAAAAAAGACCTGCAGTCTGCATATTACATGGTGTTCTTTCCAGGAAACACATTAATCCTCTATGCTACTTTGATTAAAATCTGGGATTCGAAACAACACAGATCTTTCCAGCAAATGGGTTAACCCCTAGAGTTATTTCGCCATTATTAATGTTCCCTGAGAGTTACTGGACATGCAGTGCCTTAACTTCATCAAATATAATATGAATACTTTGCAACCAAACAGGCAGAACAAATCTGCTGCCATGTTTCTCCTCATTGCCAATTTATTTGCGGCAGAATATAAAAAATATACATATATAAATTGTGGGCCAGATTTTGCGTCTGGGTAGTGTCACTTTTTTTGCACAACCCTTACACAACATCCCATTTGTTAAATCTCGTAAAGTGCTTAAATGTAGTCAAGACAGACCACCTAAACATATGTGTGAGGTCTTAATATCTGATGTCACTGTGTGTGATGTCACTTAATGTCAGGTCATGGGTTGTTATGCCACGTCCTGTGATGCCATGTACAATGTCACGCACCGGGACAGCATGCAGTGTGTGCAGTGCTTGAAATGGAAAAATATAAGTGCAGCTGGTACTCTCCCTCTCAAAATAAAAAAAGTGCTGGTGCACCGTACCGGACAGTAGTGGCCCTTTTAAAGCACTGTGGGGTATATGTACAAGGAAGTGGTGGAGAGAGGCGTTAGATGTCTTGGCTTAACTCCTCTCTCCGCCACTTCTGAAACACAAGGCTGCACCATATTTACAAAAATGTGGTGCAGCCTTGCTTTTCCCCCTGCGATGGTGCTAAGTTCAGCAACTTAGTGCCAAAGCAGGCATCCTTGAACCTTAGTGCAAGGGTTTCTGCGTGGAGGGGAAGATTGTTTATTTGTAGGAGGATGTCCCTTCCTGCACATAAACAATCCTAAAATGCCATTCTGTCACTCTCATATGTGCTGCTTCATGCAGCGCACATGAAAGTCACAAAATTGATTTTTTTAAAGGATTGTATATGTACAGGAAGGGGGACCTTCCTGTACATAAACAATCCATGACATTTTTCTTTTTCCATGTGTGCTGCACAAGCCAGCACTCATGGAAAAAGCAAAAACGAGGAGAAATAATGCATTTCTCCTTGTTTCGCCAACTGAAGACCAGGTTTTTCCTCGTCTTAATTTTGGTGCTGCCCCCTATGTACGCCCCCATTGTACATAGGGGGCAGCATAAAGAAAAAATGGGTGTAGCGGCGTAACGCCCACCGTAACACCCACTGTCCACCCCTTTCACGCTAACCATAGTGTGAAAGGGGGCTCTATTTACAAGGCAGTGTTAAGCCATGTTAAGTGGCTTAACGCTGCCTTGTAAATAAGGCAAAGCCCCTATCGCCACCACAACGTTGATAAAAGTGACTGACCATCACCCCAGTGTATTGAAGATGCCAAGGGCTGTGGGGTACCTTCTCCCGTAGATAGTGGTTCTATTGTTGCTACTAGGGAGGAAGTAGCCGACCAGGGTAGCACTATTCCAGACCCCTTGTCAGGGGATGTTGATACTCAGGCCGCCCTGGATACACCTATGCTGCCCCCTTCCCTTGTTAAAATTCTGTCCTGGAACATAGCCGGCTTAAAGAAAAACTTGCCCGATCCGGAATGGAACAATTTTGTAGAAGATTTCCATATCTGTATGTTCCAGGAAACCTGGTGTGTAGAGCCAGAACACAAACAGGGCTATTCTACATTCTTTGTCCCTGCAATACAGCTTGGGAGGGGGCGCCCATCGGGTGGTTTACTTATTTGGATCAGGATAGATTTGAACTGTAAGATTATTGTTAATTATGTCCCCTGTAATGATATTCTCCATATAACTGTTAAAAGGCAGTCTGCCAGGAATGCTTTTGAACTTTTCTGTATTTATGCCAGGGGGCTCCCAGGGGGCCAATTGTCTCCAATACTGGAGTTGTTAGACAACAGGCTTTTGGCCCTCCCTTCTAAATCCTCAGTATTAGTGGGAGGTGATTTTAATTGTACATTTGAGCCTCTTGATGAGGATGAATTTTTGGGCTGTTTTAATAAGCCAGGAAACCAGCTAATTCCATCCTTATCTCTGGCCCCAATTAAGAAGTGGTCGGCTCGAGCTATTCAGTTGAATGCCCTGGTGTCTGCACATGACCTACGTGCCTTAAATGCCCGTACCACATCCGATCGTATGGGCGCTATGACCTTCAATCGAATAGGCTGCCCGTCACGGATTGACTACATCCTTTTGGATGTATGGTCATGGGCCAATCTGGTTGATATGGAGGTCAGCCAGAGGATTGATAGCGACCATAATCACCTCTGCATGGGTATGTTCTGGGGAGACAATATTGGTGAGGAGGTTCACAATGAGCTGATTACTAAAGAACTAGTCCCTTCTAACTGTAATTGCAGGATTAAATGGAATGTGGTTAGGTGCAATGAGGGGACACTTGAGAATATCAGGGTTCTAGTTTCGGCTGCCTCATCTGCCCTGGTACCAGTGAACCAAATTTCACTCCAGCTTCAGGGGTCGGTGCTGGCAACTAAGTATAAAGACCTAATAGGGGAGATCAGTATGTTTTTCTCCAAAAAAACCAAGGGATGTCATTTGTCCAAATGCACGCAAAAAAAGGGGAACCCTTGGTATACTGCCTCCTGTAGAGGGAAAAGAAAAGCAATTTCACTAGCTATTAAAAACAAGGATGCCCCAGCTGCTAGATTAGCTAGAAATGAGTATCGCATTAGTATTACGAAAGCCAAAAAAGATTGGGAAGAGGAACATTGGCAGGCTCTAAAGGAAGCGGCTCATGGGAAAAATGCCTCTGCATTTTGGAAATTGATCAACGTCATTGATAGATGAGGCGCTGAGCCCATTCCAAACCATATAACTGAATCCCAATGGTATTCCCACTTCTCGAATTTATATGGCGTAGGCTCCTTAGAAGTTGCGCCAGCATCCCCTATAATAGGTATCGATCGTTCGGTCCATCGAAATGATGGCTTTACAGATGTATTGTTTTCGCCCCGTGAGGTACAGGAGGCCATCCTTAAAATAAAACCGGGTAAGGCACCTGGCCCGGACGGAATACCGGGTGATTTATTGATGTCTAACCCACTGGTTTGGGCTGATTTTATTGTAAATGTTTTGAACCTTATTCATTTAGGCCATCAAGTACCGGATTCATGGAAGGGTGCTGAAGTTGTTACCGTTTTTAAAAAGGGTGAGAGAGAGGACCCTGCCAACTACAGACCAATTAGTTTAATTGATGTTATTCAAAAAGTAGTTGGCAGGGTAATTGTAAATAGGATTGAGGGCTGGCTTATGGAAGTAAACATTTTGTCCCACTTTCAGGCTGGATTCAGAAACAATGTTGGGGCCATTGACCAAGTCTTCAGATTTTGTGCAGTTTTTTGGAAAACAGTGTCAATAGCCAGAGGGAGCCTTTACCTGGCTTTTATTGACCTCAAAACTGCTTTTGATGTAATACCCCGTGTTAAACTTTGGAATGTCCTACTGGATATGGGTTTCCCATCCTATCTGCTAAATCTTATCATTAAACTCCATGAGGGTACTTATGCGAAGATACGCTGGGGGGCGCAGGGGCAACTCACTAAGAGTATACCTGTTAACAGAGGGGTGCGGCAGGGGTGTGTGATGGCCCCTACTTTATTCTCCCTCTTTATAAATGGGGTGGTGAAACATCTGCAAGATACACCGGCCGATGCCCCCATTGTGGCTGGGGAGAAAACGCCATCCCTCATCTTTGCCGACGACACCCTCCTCTTATCAAAAACCCCCACAGGTCTCCAAACCCTTCTTGATCAGTTTAGTGTTTTTTGTCAGGAACGGGGACTCACAATAAACACAACCAAAACTAAACTAATGGTTATGACCGCCAAGAGGAAATATAGGAATATCCACTTGACCTTGAATGGATCTCCTTTAGAGGTGGTCGATGAGTTTGACTACCTTGGTGTTAGGATTAATAATCATTTGAAATGGGAACCCCATATATGTAAAATGATTTTAAATCTTAAAAGGGTTTCCGGCACTATTTTAAAAAACCAACGTCTCTCTGTAAGCAGGCCAGTTGCCCCTGCCTTATCAGTCTATGAGGGAAAAGCAATTGCCTCAGCTGTTTATGGCTCGGAACTGTGGGGCAATGAGAATACCAACGACCACGTCCGATCAGAGAACAAGTTTATGAGGGACTTGGTGTCGCTTCCATCCTCTACCCCACTTAAACCTTTATTCTTAGACCTGGGTAGAAAGTCTATTCGGGACATCCTCCAGCTCCGTCCCCTCTTATATTGGGTTCGTTTGAGGAGGACCCCCGAATTAGCTAACTATGCCCTTGTGTTAGATGAAATGCTAAAATTAAACACTTCAGGCAAAATCAAGTGGCTAAATGCTTTAAAAAAGCTTGTAGTAAGTGTGGGTCTAAGCGACGCTTGGGTATCCCAATTACCTCCACCAAAACAAGTGGTGAAAAAATTATATTGGGATTGGATAGAGGCCAAGGCGCTACAGAACCCAAACTGGGGACATTTGACCGAGACTTTTTTGACCCATAAATGTACCCTAAAATTGGAATTGTTTCTGGGTTTTATTCAGATTCCTCGGGAAAGGACTTTATATCTTAAATTTAGACATGGAACATTGCCCCTCAAAACTTTTACATCTAGATGGAACAATAGGAGGGAAGAGGATATAATGTGTCCAGGTTGTATAAATCCCGAAGAATCATTGGGCCACTTTTTCTTTGCCTGTAAGGCATACATCTTACCTAGGAAGAAATGGTTAAAACCAGTACTAAAGAATCTTGGTGTTAGAGATTACAAATCAGCTTTGCGTATACTTATCTCCGACACCTCTTCTATGGTTACTATTTGTGGGGTTGCAAAGTTCTTATCATGTGCCTGGATCATTAGGACTAAGATTTTAAAAAATGCTCATCAAGTCAATTTTTCCACATAACCCTTATATGTATTTTTGTAAATAATGAACTGTTTTTATAATTATGTGTGTACTATATGTTTGTACTTTTTATGATACATGTGTCAAATAAAAGTATAATGACTGATAAACAATCCATGACATTTTTCTTTTTCCATGTGTGCTGCACAAGCCAGCACTCATGGAAAAAGCAAAAACGAGGAGAAATAATGCATTTCTCCTTGTTTCGCCAACTGAAGACCAGGTTTTTCCTCGTCTTAATTTTGGTGCTGCCCCCTATGTACGCCCCCATTGTACATAGGGGGCAGCATAAAAAAAAATGGGTGTAGCGGCGTAACGCCCACTGTAACACCCACTGCCCACCCCTTTCACGCTAACCATAGTGTGAAAGGGGGCTCTATTTACAAGGCAGTGTTAAGCCATGTTAAGTGGCTTAACGCTGCCTTGTAAATAAGGCAAAGCCCCTATCGCCACCACAACGTTGATAAAAGTGACGTGGTGGCGATAGGGGCTTGTATATATGTCCCTGAGTGTGTGTGATGGTACGCACCATGATGTCACTTGCATACTTCCGAACTTAGCTAGTCCCACACTTCATTTTTTTACGACGTGTGTCCTGTAGAGAAGTGAGCTCTTTCCGTAACAGAATGGCCAAATTAAGTCAGCGTCTGGCCCAGGGAAGTTCCTTTTTGCAGCTGGCATCGAAAATATCCTCATAGTTCAATTAAAATGCCATTAGATTTGGTGCATATGTTTTGCAACACAATTTCTTGTAAATGGAAGGTGTTGTTACTGTTAAAAACTACCAGTTTCAGTGCTGCTTCACTAAATATTACCTCAGTATATATTTCCTCAGGACATGATGGTCGGATGCCAGAAAGTAGAGCCTAATGGCTCAATATCTGACTGGTGTAGACATGTCTTGCGTTTCCATCACATTCCTTGTTTGGGCAGATTTTTTAAACATATTACTAATGGGTTTGGCGATGGGCATGAGGAGCCCTTTTTCGCTCATTTTAAATAAACCAAGAGAGTAGAATTTTGCATAGGTACCAGGACGTACTGATAATAAAAAGGCCGCGGGACACGTGTGACGCACGGGTAGGCTTGTGGCAGATGAAGCCTTGTGTGGATTGGGTAGAAGCCGAGTGTTACCCTTGAAGACGCACACGTGGCACACTTGCAACCTCGTTATCAGGCGTCGACTGTTTCTAAAGAACTGAGTATATGCGCCTGCCGTCTGTCAAGATGTCAGCAGAAATGAGATGCCTTGGTTGAGAAGAGCAGGTCTTAACGTGTGGCAATGGCAGAACTTTCTAGAGAGGGACCACCGCGCGACAATTTTCTATCAAGCAGACGCTGCTTCATGTTATCGTTCTCTGTCTGTTTCCTTTTGTTCTGCCGTCATAAGAACAGATTATGAATCAAATAAGGAAAACATCGGCTTTAACATCTGTTTTGCAAGGTGAGAAAAACTGCTCTACACACCACACCTCACCTTTGCAGCCGGTGCGACACCACCTCATTAAAACATCTCTCCCAGACTTGTTCTGACAGTGCAGACCGCAGCACAATATGTTGTTCTGCTTGGTGTAAATTGCTTCAGATTTAATCTTGAACAACTGAGCATTTTCAGAGGCTGTATAAATTACTTTTTCGCCGTAACAGTTTATCACCAGAGTGCAGTGTTTATTTCCGTGACCTGACATAGAAGAAAGTATGGGCTCAATTTCTCGAAAGAGATGAAAGCGGCGTTGGTGGAGGGGCAGAAAATGGCGCGACGGCAGAGTAGCCTGGGGCTGCTGATCTCATGAGCCGCCACTGACTGGATCCTCTTGCTTCCAGAGATGCTAACTTAGGCGAAGGCTCTTCCTCTCATGAGACTCGCCTTAAATTCCCCATAACCAAGTTATTATGTGGCATGGCAAACACAAGAGTATATTAGGCTTCTAAATTTAGCCTACATAACCTGATAAGACAAGTCGCCCTTCAACTGTGCTCCACGAGGCATACACACAAACATGAGCAATCATACTCGCATTCATAGAGATACACACAGAATTACTACACACACTGTCACATAGGGACAAAACCCATCACAACACACATACAAACCCTCAAGAGACAATCACATTCACACAAAATTGTATTGGATTAGATTTTCGTTTGTCAAAAATTTAAATCTATAACATACGCAGTGGTTCAAGAATATGAAGATTGTTACCCGTAGATTGTTGAATATTAGGAAGCATTGTAAATGTAAATGTAAATGTATTGGCATTTATATAGCGCACTACTTACCCGTAGGGTCCCAAGGCGCTTCGACCGCTGCGAAACCCTTCCTGGCTTCCCTGAGAGATGGTCCCTTAATGGGTATCTCCAGGGTGAGACCAGGCATCCCCGGCGGTCTGGTGGGGCCGTTAGTGAAGATGAGGCAAGCTAATGGCTAGAGTTGCCGAGTGTGATCGCTGATCAGAGTGGGCACCGAGGCGAGAGAATTATCGAGTCCGCTGACCCTGGTCCAGAAACCTGCCGCGCCGGGAATCGAACCCTGGTCCCGGGCCGTCCTCTGCTCTCGGGTCTGCCGCCTCTAACCAGTGAGCCACACTACTGGGCATTAAGGATGTGAGCCCTGTGGCAGGCAATGCCAGAATTAGTCATGGGCGAATTTTGCAAATCTCGCGTTCGCGAATTTTGCGGATTTGCGAACTCGCAATCCGCAAAATCCGCGAATTCTCGCAAATTTGCGGATTTTTTTTTTTGTGTTCGCGCGGGTTTCTGCCAGGTCGCGAGGGTTTTTGTACAATTTCGCAAACGCGAACTTACCTGTCGGGTCGCAAGTTTTGCAAACTTGTTGTTTCTAAGTGTCCAGCCTGTTTGGGACACTCTTCTTCATCACTGCCACCCTCTGTCACCACATGCCACCCTCTGGCTCACCCATGCCACCCTCTGTTTCCTCACAGCACCCTCTGGTTGTCCAGTGTACATTATTGTGACAAAGCAAAGCACACCTTCCCTGCCTCAAGTGACCTGAATTAATTTGGGGCTGATTAATGTGTCACAGAATATTTTTTTAGCTGGCACCTGCTTCCTTAGTGCTTCCTGATTAGTGATCTTTTGCACTTGCTAAGTGCTTTCATTGTTGCAAAATTAGTTACAACACCTGCCCTGCCCCAACTGACAATAATGAATTAGGGGCTGATTAATGTGTCACTGGATTTGAACTTCCAGCCTGGCTCCTGCTTGTCTCCCTTAGCTGTAATTCAGGACCTTTGTGGCATATGTGTAACTATTCTGAGGGTCAGAGCAGGGTCACATAATAGTTGCAAGTAGGCAACTGAACTCTGGAGGGGCCCCTCAGGAAGCACTACAGGAAATGGCTACTAATGATGAGCTTGAACTTTTGAACCTGGTAAGTAGTTTCAGTTTTGCTAAGATCGTATTTCTGCAATTTAGCGCTTACTCGCGGGGCGCGAAGTTGAACTGGGAAGCCGCGAACTCACGCGAACAGTGCGAGCAAGCCATAAAATCCGCTGCTCGCGGATTTGCGGATTTTGCGGATTTTGCGGGAAATTCGCGAATCTCGCGGATTGCGAATTTACCGAAAATCCGCAAAATCCGCGAGCGGAACGGATTTTCCGCCCATACTTAGCCAGAATTCACAGTCATGGTTCCTACAACCTAGGATACATGTCTGCCTAGGAAGAATGGAATGAAGGGGGAGGAAAGGGGAGGTAATGGCAATATGACATGGTGCCAAGGGAGGGGGCTAATTCCTTGTTTGGACTAACATCTCCCACAAATTTGTAATTGTAGAAATACATCATAGCTTCTTCCTTTTGATCAATCATGGCTTTAATATCATACCATAAACTGGTGTTCGCACGATCTTTCTCAAATGTGAATGCAAATGTTTAAACTACCCTTCTTTCGGGCACACATTTTTGTGCCCAACGATGTTTCTAATGCTTTGTGACAAACAGCATAGTTCAGTCTCATACCATAGTCTGCAACTGTGTTTGATATATTTTGTTCTCTTCATTGTGTCTACCATCCACCTCCGCAAGCCAGTCTTTGTCTGACTCAGGGTGCCTTTATATGTTAAATTAAATCGGACAAGGACAAAAGGGTTCATTGTGTCAGCATGCTATCAGCTATGTCAAATATGCCCTGTTATGTCAGCTTTTGAAATCTACAGTGCAATTTCTCCTTTACTTGTCTGACTCCCTCCCACTTTTATTTTTAAGTTCCCTGCTTTCTGTTGGACTTGCCATCTTTGTGTGGTTTGCTCTGACTTTTTGTCTCTACCTCCTTCATTTTTGCTGCGCTGGATTTTGTTTTTGCTGGCTTAGATGCGTTGAGCACTTTGTCACTGCTGATCAGTGTCTATGTGCAAGTGCTCCCTGTACAAATGGTTATTACAATTGGGTAGCCATAATTGGCATATTTGATTTACTGGTAAGTCCCTGGTAAATTGCACTGTGTGTGTCCAGGGCCTATAAATCAAATGCTACTAGTGGGCCTGCAGCACTGATTGTGCCACCTACTTGAGTAGCCCCGCACATGTATCTCAGACCTGCCACTGCAGTTTCTGCATGCAGATTTAACTGCCATGTCGACCTGGCAAGTGCACATATTTTGGAGACCCTAATCTTTCCTTTTCTTATGTGTGAAGCACCCCTCAGGTAAGCCCAAGGTACCTCCATGGGCAGGGTGCAGTGTGTGAAAGGTAGGACATGTACTGGTGTGTGTGACATGTCCTGGTAGTGAAATATTGCCAATTTTGTTTTTCACTATTGAAATACTATCTGTCCAATAGGATAACATGGGAGATACTTTGTAACATCTTGCAAGTATAACTTCCTTTTGGGAGAAAATAGAGAAATGGAGTTTAGACTCTCTGAACTCAGAATTTAATACACGTCTTTTAGTGAAGATTGTTTTTAAATTGTGTGTTTGAAAATGCCACTTTTAAAAAGTGTTCCCATGGGTCACAGGTTCAAGACTGATTTGCATATGGCTGGGTTCAAACTGGGGTGGCTTAGTGGGCAAAAGAACAATGGATTTAACCCATATCTTTTGACTAGGGGAGAATGTTTGCATTGTCAGTGTTAGAAATAGGATTTCTAGTTGGCTAAAGCTTGCGCCAAAGCCAAACAGAAACTACCACTCTAGTCAGGGCAAGGTAGTTACACACCACATATAACCCCTGCTCACCCCCTTGGTAGCTTGGCACGAGCAGTCAGGCTTATCCCGGAGGCAATGTGTAAAGTATTTGCGCACGCACACAGCAACAACATCCCAGGCACACTACAAAAGGAACTCCACACAAGGTTATATAAAAATAGCCTTTGTATTCTCATAACACATTAGAATAGTAAACACATAACATTCACTGTGCCAACTGGCACAGCAATGTTCACAAGGGATTATTTACACATGACAGGGCCAAGTGGGCCACTGTCAGGATCAGCACTTAGCAGAAATTGGTAAAAGTAAAAAAGATCATAAACATACAAACTGTAACCACTGGTAATCACTGTCCTTAGCATCAGCCTGTGTCATAACTGCATAATGCACAGTATCACACCAGTCTGAATACATTAGACCCTAACCACCTAAGTATAAATCACAATAGGTGCGTCCCTCACACAGTGAAACATAATCTCACTAGCATAACCACATGAAATGCAAAGCAACCTCCTAATTATAAACCATATGTAGAGGTATCAAACAGGGTGCGTAAAACATACTAAATGCATTACATTTCCTAGCACCACTTCGCATGAGCACATAAATCACATTAGGGCCTTGCACCCTATACATCTACCAGTCCCCCTGGCCAACTGGCCATCTCCAAAGGGGCTCAAATGCCCTGTGTCTAGAATGTCAGTGCGCACTGCCTAGGCAGGGACAGTCAGGGGTGCGCCATCTGCGCAAACCTAAAAGTTGTAGTTGCCCACTACTTGCTGAGCAGCTGAGAACCATAACATGGAGGCCTAAACGATGCAGCTGGCACAAAATGCTGCGCAACTGTAGATGGCCCGGCACCTCCATGCCACTTCTGTCGCTCTCAGGGACTCTCTCAAGAATGGCACCTAAATGGTGCAGCTGCCCGCTACTTGCTGGGCAGCTGTAAGAGTTACCATGAGTCATGGGGCCTCAAAGGCCCTTAAAACAAATTGCGTCAGATGTTGGAGCCAAGGGGCTCTAACAATAACCAGTTTTCCCCTTATTGAAGCCCGCAGGCTCAGAAACTAACTATGCCCCCACACGTGGTGGCCTGAGCACCACTGGCCGTTGGAACCCCAATGAGGCCCTTAAACAAAATATGCCCCAACATTGGAGCCATCTGGCTCTGAATAATGATGCCAAATGTTGGAGCGGCCAGCTGCTAGATGGGGCCACTCTTGACTGAAACGGGCCCTCACTGGCCCCACAAGGAACCTCCACGCCTTAACCTCGCTGGGGCGGCCCTTTGACAGGCAGGGCTGCCCAGCACACACACAGATCCCCAACAACACTCACCGGGTCTGGCTGCTCGTAGGTGGCAGTCCCTCTCCTTCACCCGGCACCAGCGCGGCAGCACCTTCTCCTGTGGCAGCAGCGCTTCTCTCAGTGGTGGCAGCGGGCGGGGCTCTTTCTCGCTCCTGAGGGCCTCACGGGAATTCGCTGCCCCACACTGCACCGGGAACATCTCCAGATGCCAAGGGAGGCGGGGTGGGCTCCTGGTATCCCTCTTGCTGCACATCCCGGGGCTCCTATCGGCTCACGTGAACCCCGCACCGACGGCATACTGGTTCCCCTCCTGCCGTGGCATCACTTCCCCTTCCGTCCAGCGACCCTGCCCATAACCAGGTGGGCCGCGAATGGCAGCGGCTATCTTGGATCTCGGGGGAAATGAGGGGTAGACTCCCTCCATGCTAAAACTGTACAGCGGGGTGGGCACCTGACTAATTAGGCAAAGTTGCGGGGTGGGCACCCGCGCATCAATTAAAATAACATGCCTCGACACAGGGTGGGCACCTGCTCAACTGAAGAGAAATGAGCGGTGTGGGCTCCCACAAAAGCCCACAAGGAGGGGGAATCTACGAGGGGGATTCCCTCAGCAAGGGCTGCAGCTCCGCGCTGCTCAGCCCTCAGGCTCTCTCTTTCCTAAGGAATCAAAGCACGCCCAGTCACAAAATAAGGCGCAGGAAGGCTGCTGAAAGTCTTGCAAGGTCAATATCAAGGAAAGCCAAGGGGACCCCAAGCAAGAGATCCTCCAGTCATCCAGGGGCAGGGCAAAGCCCAGGGGGGCAAGCCCTCCCCTGGGCTCCAGCAGCAGCACGCCCCTGGCAGATTCAGCACTCAGGTACAGAACAAATTCATGGGGTCACAGCCCCTTCTTTTATGCCACATTTTCTTTTGTCTAAAAGGTGCAGGCAATGGGAGAACCAGTTACAACTAGTTCAGGGGAGCTCCTGAGCACTTTGTTTTGCTCACCCCCTCTCTCCCTTTCACTAGACAGGCTAGGGACATCACACACACCACAGGGGGTGGAACCAGCATTGTGGAGGGAAGGCACAGCCCTATCCAGGTCCCAGGTGAAATCCTCCCTCCAATCTACATGAAGATATCCCTATTCACCACCGGGCAGACTCACCCTGGCTCCTGGAGCCAAGCACACCAGCCAGCCCGTGTCACTCACAAGCCAGACAGGCAATTCACATCACACTGGACACATAAATGCCAACTTCTGAAAGTGGCACTTCTCCACTAGCCACAATCATTCTGCGCACACCATTGTGCAGCATTTATTCTCACAATTCCGCACATACCAAAATCGCCCCTGACCTCCTCTCACATCAGGATCTAGCAGGGACACACATATCCCCCATGCATTCCTATGGGAGAACAGGCCAGTCTCACTACACATACACAGAGAGCGCACGCACTTTACACTGGACCCCAGTGAAAAAGTGCACAGAGGCCTAAAATCACCAACACCAGGTTACAGAAACAGGCTAGGAGAACGCAAAAAGTTTTGGGGTGAACCTGCCAAAAATGCCACAGTCAGCATTCCATCCATCATTTGTTTGCTGTAACACTTTTCGCCCTATGTGGGATGGGTATGCCCAGCCGTTGGTCCCTTGCTCACTATGTCACTGGATTCAAGCTAGCCTGGCTGAAGAAGGGTGACATACCCTGAACCCGGTCCCAGGATGATTGTTTCCGGTCCTGGGAGGATCTGGCCTGGCAGTTCGGTCTGGACTGTTCCCATGTGGTACTGTGTCAAGACGGATTTGCATATGGCTGGGTTCGAACTGGGGTGGTGTAGTGGGCAAAAGAATAATGAATTTAACCCAAATCTCTTGACTGGGGGAGAGTGTTTGCATTGTCAGCATTCCATCCACCATTTGGTAGCTGAAATACTTTTAAAAAGTATGCATTTGCTCATTTAACCATTCAGTGTGCCTCTTCTGGTTTGTGTATTGACTGTCTGGCTTTGGAGTGACAGAGGCTGGGGATGTGTATTCACTATAGACAGCCTCTGTAGGGTTTGAGGCGTGCCCTGACTTTTTTGGATGATTTAGAGCTGAGATTAATAGAACATGGCTGCATTTAGAGCAGTGGAAGGAGTTTGTTTGCACCTGAATAGGGCCTGTCTCCCTTGCACAATGCCGTCTCAACCGCCTGTGATCATGCTGCACCAGAGCGGATAAAACTGGTTTGGACTGTGCTCAGAGACCCTGGTCACAAGAGAACAAATACAAAATGGGGAATAAGTAGTGGACCTTAAACCACAGAACTTTAGATCACTTCTGGACTCAATAGGAACCTTTGCCAACGAGAAGAGTGGGAGAGTTATGGGGACGAGTACTGCCCCTTTGCTGTGTGGGGTTGGGCTGCAGTTGCTGCTTTTGCCAAAGAAAGGACAAAGACTAAAAATTTGCTGAGAAACCTGCTTGTAGAAGAATCTCTAAGGGCCTTTGTGCTATGGCTTCCTGTTCTGAAGTCTAAGGGACACAAAGACTTCTCCTGCATCCCACTGTCCAGCACCCAGACTCATGTGTACACTCCTCCATTCAAAAGTGTGCTAATTCCAATTCCAGTTCCTGGGCCCTAAGAAATGTGTGGTTGGTGTTGCAAAGAAAAGAAAGCCATCTCCTATGCCATCAGCAGTGTGTCTGTGATGCCGTGACCTGCACCTACGTCAGGGGCACTGCTCATGAAGCGCACAACGCACCGCCCTTCCTGCATCACTGCTCCGACCCCCATCGACACCTGCTGATGCCTGCAGTTACCGGCCTACCCGACACCAGCACTGACACCGACTCCACCACCTCTAGCGCATGGATCCTGTTATCGCAGCGGTATAACCGCCGAGGGTGACTCCACAAACTCATTGACTTTGCATCACCTTATCGGAACCAATGCCTCACTGCCAATGCAACCAACTTACCCTGTCCTGGATTCAACACATCACCTCCTTGTGGACATGATGCCTCGCCTCCCCCGTGGCAGCTTGGGAGTTTGCCTCGACCTCGGCACAGACGCCTCACCTTCATGATGTTGTGCATCGTCATAGACCTTGTTTTCCAAGATACTGTTGGTTTGGGGTCCATGTGACTCTATGCCCGACGCCTCGCACCTCACGGTCGGCGCCATACTTTAGATTTGTTGCTGTCATGAAGTTGTAATAGTCCAAGTTGGAGCTATTTGTTTTCTGAAATCTTTATTTTTACAATGACTGTTTTGAAGTGCTATTTTACTACATGTATGTTGTATTTTTGTCGTTTTGGTCTTTTTAAGTTTAGATAAAGTTACTTTATTTTTCTAAACTGGTGTGTTGTCCATTTGTGTTATTTTCACTGTATTACTGTGTGTCTGGATTACAAATACTTTACATATTGCCTTTGGGATAAGCCTGTCTGCTCTTGCCACGCTCCCAAGGGGGTGAGCAGGGGTTATCTAAAGTGTGTATCCCCCTTACCCTGACTAGAAGCAAGGGTCCCTATTTGGACAAAAGTGCATACCTCTGCCAAGTAGACACGCCCAGTTCTAGCACTTCCTCTCTTCCTTCCTTCTCCTTTTGTTCCTTTAATTTTTTATCTCTTCCATTCACTCTTTTCCTTTCGTATTCCCTCAGTACCTTTCCCTTTGCCTCCCACACTTTCCTGTTCCCTCCCTTTTTTGCCAGCCTCCTCGTTTTCCTGTTTCCCCATTTCCTTCCGCATCCCTCTCTTAGTTTCCTACTGCCTCTGTTCCTTTTCTGTTACCTCCCTTGTATTCCTATTCGTTCCACTATGTTCCAGTTCCCTCCATTCTTTTTCTGTCTCTCTTATTTATTACCTGTTGCATCACTTCCTTTCCTATTGCCTTCCTTTCATATTTTCGTCTCTGTGTCAGTTCTATTGCAATTTTGATTTACTCTTGTTAGGCTTCCTCGATTACTTTTCCTGTGTGCCCTCTCGTAATCATCTGCTTCCTATATTTATTTATTTCTTCCTCCTCTCTTCTCTTGTTACTCTTGTCCCTCATCCTTCCTTACCTTTCTCTATCATCATCTTTTTCTTGCACAATGAATTCCCTCCATCCTTTGCTTTCTCCCTGTGGCTCATCCCCTTTACCCTCATTCACTTTTTTTCTTTTTCCCCACCCTTCCGCCGTTCTGTATCTCTCACGCAGTCCATCCCTTTCCCCCCACCCCCACACGTCTGACTCCTTTTGCTGCTCTGTTCTTTACTCATGTCCCCTGTGCCTAGTCAGTAGTGTCCCTGTTCCCTTTTTTTGTGGACTCTACTTTATGACCTTCTGCCCTTTTCCCCTTTCTTCCGTCATAGATAACGTTTGCACATTTAAAAGAAATACTGCCCTGCTCGCTCAGTTAATATATTCTATTCTATCACTTTGTGCCCGGGGGTAGGAAAAAGATATCCAGCGATTGCAGAGATGCATCTTCCCACCGAGGTAATTAAGCCATTTCTCACACTTTCATTTTCTCTCTGATGGCAACTTTATTAAAGCATGCATAACCTTGAAGGATAATTTCATCGTGGTCAGAGCTACCTAAAAACAGCAGAGCTGAATGGGCGCTTCCAACCTTGCTGCACGTGGCCTTAACTTCTACAGTGATTGCGTTGAGTCTGTAATAATCATAAAAAGCACAATTTATATAAATATATACACAAATATATATATGTATATATATACGTGTGTGTATATATATATATATATATATATATATATACACACACACACATATATATATATATATATATGTATATATATACACACACATACATATTTTTCCATTCAATGTAGAAACTGAAAACCGAGTTCAGAAGTTCACAAACCTAAAGAAGGAGTTTTTGAAGAGGTTAATGAGGGAAAGGATATCAGGTGGTTTTCTAGCTCATCTTCCTCTGGGGCAGACTGAATGGTCTGGTCTGAAGTCTAGGATTCCTCAATTATCACGTTTATGCATGGCTAATGAGGAAACCTCTCACTGCAAGTAAGTTTAGGAGATTCTTAATGCTTCTTTTTTCAAACTGATGATGTGGCCTCCATCCCTATCCATGTCATTGGAACAGAACTCAATCTGTCACCTATCCTGTTCTCAATTTGCCTCCCATCTCATTTTATCTTTAGTCCTAATTATATTTCTTCTGAATGTTCCCACCGCCTCATACTGCCCCATGTCTCTAGCCAAGTCTCTGTAGGCAGCCGCTAAACTTGTGACATCGTCCTCTACAATGAAATGTATCTGCCTTCTTCCTCTCTTCAAATATTATGGTATTGCTTGTGTCACCCTTGCACCTCATTCTCTTCCTCACCCGCCCGGTCCACAACCTCACTCTGCACATACTGATTATTCAATGCAGAATTGAATATGCCTTGGTCACACTTGTGTTCATCAAGGACCACTGATCATGTCCCTCAACACTCCCTATTTCTGATCATCATCCCCCTCATCTTCAGTTACCAGACACTAACAAATATATTTCATCCTACAATTATGATATAGATCTTACCTTGATCAATTTGACTACGATCAATGTATAGCAAATTGTGAGACATTTCTGCTGCAATTAAATATTAAATATAACCTCTTCTCTGCCTTTGTTAAGTTGTTTCAGTGGTCAGTTTGATGTGCTGTATGTTAACTGTTGTCAATTCAGGGTGTTTACAGAGGGTCTTTGCAGATATTGGTATTTTTCTTTTTTGCTTCCATCCTAGCACAACCACTTAGGCCCTCATTTATGAAAGTGAAAACGGGAAACTTGGCAAATGTCCCATCCACCCACCTCTCAGTTTCCCACAGCTCACTTTGATGTTGGGGAATAACGTTTCAGCAATACAGTTACTTCCAACATCAGGTAACACCTGCAATCAGAAAAGATGTCAGTGTAAATGTCATCAGAGTGACTTAAATGGCACTGATATTCAGGGAGAACAACTTCTAGCGTGTGAAAGTATTTATTTTCATAATTTATTAGGAAATATAGGTACTGTGGGTCTATCTTCAGAAACTGTTGTGATGGCAAGTCTACCATCTTGTCATGGCTGGGCAACCCTTCTATCGTACTTCGCTCTCAAGAAGAATCTTGTCCCGCGGAGCTTCTTTGAGGTAAAAGAGGACACCACTTTGGTAGAATATCTTTAATTTAGGCTGGACAGTCGTAGCTCAGAATTGAATTGATTTGAATTAAGTTCTTATATAGCACAACTGCCATCCTACGGATATCCTGGCGCTCAGACTTAAATAGACCCACCTAAACACAGACTGGTATGACAGCGGGGAGCAGGGCTAGGGATCGGTCCTAGGAAAGAACCAAGTTGTCAGGCTCTTTCTGAACTCAGCCAGAGAGTTGGCTTGTCTGATATTCTGGGGCACCTCGTTCCATAAGTGAGCGGCTGCCACACTGAAAGCCCCCCATCCTGGAGCGCCTAAATCTGGTGGTCATCAGCAAATTTGCGCAAGAGGAGCGGAGCTGCCTTTTGGGATTGTACCAGGTGAACTTCTCTTTTCAGAAGGTAGACATATTACCTCATGTCACCACAGCTGCAGGGCTGGACTGGGTAACAAAACCGACCCTGGCAAAGTGCTCGACCGGCACCCCGGGGGGTTGAGGTTGTGGGCTAGCTGTTTGCCAGGGCCGGTTTCGGACGATTTTGTTGCAGGGGCTGATATTGCAGCTTTGCTGCGAAAATGGCCCTGTAACAAAAACGGCCCCCAGGGGTAAACAAATGGCCCCCACCCTGGCGGACCACCGGGAAAATGCCCAGTTCCCTCTACGGCCAGTCCGGCCCTGCACAGCTGTAAGGTAACTGTACCAAAGAATGCAAGCTATGCTATTGATTCTTGTGTAATCCATTCTGCACTCCTACATGGTGAAGCATTGCTTTATGATCAAATTGACATTTTTCTATATAGGTGCTTTGCAAAAAGTGAGGTTGTTTTGAACACATACTTCTTTTTGATGTTTAAGACCAACCTATCTATATGGTTGAATTTTGCCGCCAGAAAAGAGATCGAGATTATTATATGTTTTAGTTTTGAATTCAGGTGCATAATTATATTGTTTAAATTAACAAAATACCAGCGCATTGCTGTAGTTACACATGGCCATATTGGAAATTAAAAGGCCAAACCAAGGGTCAAAGCAATAAGAAAAATTGGGGCTCTTATAAATCTGATGGAACCCCTTTCAGGAAGGTCAATATAATCCTAGAAGGATTTCAGGAAGGTCAATAGAATTCCTAGAAAAATTCCCCTAAGACAGTGATAGATCTGCACTCACCCTGTATTTGTGTGTCCATGACCAGTTTATGGTCACATGGTATAGGGTGTTTACTGCCTGCTGTTACTCTAGGACTTATAAATGATCACATTCTCACTGTTAATTAGGGGCAAACCATCTGTGATGATCCATCAAACCACCTCCAACTCTATTGTGTCTATTTTTCTGGGAAGAGTAAGTTATTTGGCTTTGCTTGAATTGAGAACTATTGTTATCCATCTAAGACCCAACAAAACTCACTGCTACTTGGGAAGGAGTCTGGGAATTGTAAGACATTGAGTTATTGGTTGAGAGGGGTAGAAGCCCGGCTCAAGAAACAACTACAATCCATGTCAGGGAAAACCACAAAATCCTCAAAATTTAGCCTGTGGTAAAATCCCTTTCAGCTAGGCACATAAGCAATCAGGTTAAACTTAGAGGCAGTATGTAAAGTATTTGTGCAGCACACAAAAAGTAATTAAGTGAAAACACAACACCAGAAAAATGTAAAATATTAAGAAAAATAGAGCACGTTTTAATAAATAAATTGATGCCAGAATGACAACAATACTTTCAATAGAACTGGGGATATTCTATGTTAAAGTTTTAAGTAAAAATGGTACCTAAAAGCACAATGTGCTACTCTCTGTCATCTAGTAGCTATAGACCAGGGGAAAACCGCACCCACTGCCATGGAGAGTGGGTTGGGTACAGGGACTGGATAAGTCCAGCGGAAGAGTTACCTTGTCCCATCTGGCACAAATAGCTCTTTTTCAGTTAGAGGAGGCCACAAGGAGGAGGCTTTGAGAGCGAAGAGCTGGCTGAGTGTCACAGATTTTCTTTGATGAGGGGCGAAGAACTGGTCGTTGCTGGAGCTTTTGAGTTGGTGATTTTTGCAGGCTGTCAGTGCTGTAGCATGAAGAACAGTTCTAGCACTGTCGGTCATTGGGGTCGGTCGCAGTTGGCGCAAAGAGCAGGTCTCTTGCGGTAAGTGGGGGAGACAGAGTTTCAGTGTGGGCAGGCCTGTTCGCAGTCACAAGGAACCCAAACTTTAGGATTTTCCTCTTTTCTTCTTGGAGGTGCTTCAGCTGATACAAGCCAAGGGTCCACGACCTAAGGTGTACTTCATGGGCACCCAGACTCACTCGAGCAGAGGCCAGCAGCAGGGCTCATGCAGGTCCAGACAGGTTGATTTGGCACTAGTCAGCTGGGCAGTTGCAGGGAGGCCTTTGAAACTTTTTGTGTCCCTGTCGCTCACACTGATGGTCTAGCAACTGACCTTTGGATTCACTCTGGGTAGTCTGGGATCAAGGAAAGCAGACAAAGTTCTCCTTCCTCAGAGAGCCACGCATTCCTTCAAGCAGCAGGACAGTCCCCTGGCAGCAGGTAAGTCCTTCTGAATTCTCAGGAGGCCTAGGAATGTTCTGATGAGCAGCTCTGGAGGTCTCATATTTATTCTTTGTGCCAATATTTGTGTGGGAGGGACTCCTTGTCCTACCCAGCCACTGATTCTGGAAAGTTCTTCACCTTCTCCTGGTTAAAGCTCTAAATTGTTTAGAGTGAAAAGAGGTAGACCAGGCCAGGTGTCAGGCACCTTTTAGTATGTTCTGGGGAAAACATTTTGAAGTGTAAATGGGGCTGCATACAACCCCTCCCAGTCAACATGCCATGATGGCCCATTCTGTCCAGACCTAAGCCCCCTTTCTGTCACTTTTTGGCAGTAATACACAAACTCCAACAGCAGAGCCATTCACAACCATGTGACCCAGGACACTGGCAGATGGCACAGTTGTTAGGACAAGAACACGCCAACTTTCCAAAAGTACAATATTCACCAGATAATCAACACTTAGGCCCAAAGAGGTAGGGGTATCATAATTTTAAAAAAAAACAAATTTCCCCTCAGGGTTCATTCAACAATTATCCATTAAAATGTTTCTATTAATGCAGTTTGACTGGCAATACATAATTGAAAATTGGTATGTTATGCTACATTCCTTTATATAGAAACACCTCCAAAAGAAACAATGTTTGCAGTTTAGGCACTGTACAAAAGGATCTACAAAAAAGACAATAATGGTGCACTCTGAAATGAGGTGATCACACAGTGCAAGGCAGGGCAGTAGTGAAACAAAACATTAAGAGGTGATCATAGAAAGGCAATAGACAAAAGCATGGCCCATGCAAAGGGCCTGTACAATGAAAGTTCAAACAATGATTAGGAAAGAATCCATCAACATCTTAACTGCTCCTATTAGATGAATGTAATTAATAAGCAATGTCTTTATGCCCTCAACTGTTGATAGCCTTTCGACCCATCAGGTGATTGATGGGGTCATTATCAGGACAACAAGAGGATTTACCAAGAGCAAGGATAGATCTCTGTTTTTTTTGGAAAGAAGATTCGTAGTAGGTTCCAACACTATTCAAGTACACAATTATTTGTAAAGAAGGTCACAAGGAATACCAGCAGTGTCATCACTCGAGAATCACTCTAAAATAATTATACAGATTTAATGCTGTGTACAAAGTGAAATTACACCCATATGCTTGGAGAAAATCAATTATGGCGCATCTTGATAATAATCCGAGCATGGGAGACGGAACTAAGAAGGCCTCCCGGGTCCTGTAATCAGAGACTGAGAGAATCAATCTCTCTGCAAGAGGGTCTCGGCAACAATCCAAGTGAAGGAATTCAGTTCTCCTTCAGGACAACCTTTTAAGTTCCATCTCCCATGTACAACCTTTCGTTGACATCTTTTCTAACCCCTTAAGGAACCAACACTATATTTATGGCCTTCCATTGCGTACATACGCAAATGACTCTGTTAGATCCAGAGAAAAAATCTACTTTGTACGAAAGTAAATTATTAATTTATTTATTTTCTCTTTAATCCACCACAATTTTCATTCACATCAGGCACTGATAAATATTGAGAAATAGAGCAACTATAAATAAGCATTTTGGAATCAATTTCATTTATAAATATGTACCGAGGCAGATGGTGGATTTTGTTGAAGAACTTAGATAAGTGACTACATCATCTCCCAGATACTCATAATAACACATCCCTGCCTTGTTCTAAGCAGATGTTAACATGGGGTAGTTCCTCTTGGAAACAGCAGCAAGTACTAGACTTATACTCACTACACCTGTATACTTTTACTCATGCAAGATGCATGATCACTTTCACTTACGTCTTTGGGGGAAGTGACTTCATCGCATCCCACCCTGACGAAAGCCCAGGATACATTTAGGCCATTAGGAAAGGCTGAGACATGTTGATGCTCTAGGGTGATAGGACCATCACATCCTTTAGCCCTATAACTGTTTATAACCTTCCCTCTCACTCCAACAAATAAAGGATACTTTAGGAGTGGGGACGAATTTTATCTTTAATGTTGTGGCCCCATACACCAAGTGCTCCCTGAAACATTTTTGAGGCCACCATAACCTTTAGGAGTTGGGGTGAATCCGATGATGAAGCATGTCACTACTAGAGTGAGTGAGGGTTATATTAAGAAAAGGGTCTCTTTCCCTTCCCAACCACAAGATTGGGTCGGCCAATAACGGGCGTACTGTTAAAAAAAAATACTTCTTTTGGTCCGTTGTTTTGTTGTTGGTCACCATAAAGAAGTGCATTTTCCAAAGATGCAAAGACTTTCGTCAAACGTTGTCAATACTCTGTGACCATCCCCAGCCTTTACTTCCTTGAAATGAACTTCATGTGATCACATTTGAAGTACAGTTCTTCTACACAAGCGGAGTCAGAAACGGTGAGTTATGCTTCGTAACACTAGCAAAATATCACAGGATTTATCTATTTGGATACATCCTGTGATATTTTGCTAGTGTTACGAAGCATAACTCACTGTTTCTGACTCTTACATGCCTGTATATGCCTAAGAGGGATCATGTGACCACACAGAAATGTGGACCCCCTTACCATCAGTAACACCTTCTTCATAAAGGAGCAAGGCATTCGCAGTTGTAGACTGTGATTGGAAAGACAAAAGCATATAGTTTTCTTATCATCTCTTAAAAATGACAGATATCTCTTTAAAATAAATGTTGTTGTTCAAACAATAGTACCTAAGAGTTAATGCACTATCTGTTCTCTGTTGATTTATAGTGTTTTCACTGCACCACCTAAGAACTTGTTCTAGCTAAAATCAAGTTTTTAACTTTGTTTAATAACAGAGTCTTGTGTTTGGTTGCATGATGAAGTATACAGTCACCTAAACACCCTCAATTTGCCTTGGAGTTTAGTATTAGAGGTGTGTTCAGTGCTATGTTCATGCTCTTGACAGAGGACATTATTGTTTAAATAAGTGTGATAGGAAATAGAAAACTGGGCAGAGCTGAAGCCCAGCATGCCATTTTTTTTAACCAAGCGGCCGTCCTCATCGCCAATCTCCTGTCAGAGGGTGGGATTGAGGGGGATTTAATAAGAGATAGTCAGCTCGCTCTCCTCATGTTCCTCCTTTCATCTGTATGCAGCGAGGAAGTAGCAATCATGAAAGCGCACATTTGAGGCGCGCGTATAATTGCATGGGAAGCGCAGCGTCGGCAGACTGCTGCCTTCGCATATCTTCAGGAGCAGGGCGATTCCAATTTGTAGGTTAAACATAGGAAAAACAAATCCTCGCTCATTGAAAGCAGGAAAAAGGGCTTTCTATTTTTGTTATATGAAATTAAATATGTTGCACTTGTCCTCTGAAATGGGACATGTCCTGGAAGCAGAGTTTGTTTTATAAATTCAGTTTGTTTTATTTAGCTTTTCATAATCTTGCAAACTGAGCAGAATTATGAAGAACTTCTTCGAAAATATTTTCCACAAAGTATAAGCTTATGTTGGTTGTTGGCTCTATATCAGACATTTCCATTGAAGGTTCGGATGGTCAGATCCATGACAGATGTTTAAAATATCCATATAAAATAAATGTATATTCAATTGTTGACTCCATCTCTCTAACCAGAATACATTGTTGAGACATCGCTGAAGTAACAAATTTGAATGAATTCACACATTAGGCAAATGAAATATTTAAGCAATAACACATTTGTTAACAGAAAATAAGGAATTGCTTTTAACTAAAATATGATGTTTAATTTAAGGGATGAAATAAACCCTGCTGTACATTATAAGGATAATTCAAGTCACCAAGGAGTTCCATAAACATATTGAAGAACAAGGCTGAAGACCGAGTTTCTTTATAAGGGTATGGAAATCTGAGGTTACTTACAACATCTTTATCATATATGCTGGGGGTACTTTAGCGCACATAATACATGGTAACAGCATCACCTTTCCCACAAACCACTTAAAACCTTTGTGCGTAGCCTTTTCATAAGAAAGAGCAAGCATGTTTAGAAACATGAAAAATACAAATAAAATCTCTAGTGCAAAGTTAGGCTCATCAAAAACCTGTTAGATATTTGTGGGAACCAGATTTTAGAAACAGTTCAATGCAAGTCAGTTTAAAAATAAATGCTGAAGTAGTTCAAAATGTGTAGACACATGGAGAAAGGTTCTAGTTTACCACTATGTAAGGACTGCAAAGAATAAACATATTCTCTCTGCTTGACATTGTAAACTATCAACATACAGCAGAACAAAGAAAAGCAAATGTTCTGTTTCATTGCTTCAAATAGCTGCTTCAGTTATGCTCCTTGACCTGACCTGCCTTTCACCATCAGAACTCAACTGCAATAACTTATGTTATGAAGGTGGAGTTCTGGTGTATTTTCTTCATAATCACTGACTAGGCACGTAACAGTTCGCCGATTGTAACGAAATCAGAGACTGCTGTTTATACAGGGATTACATAATCCCTTGTATTATGGAAACTTTACATCTATGGCTGTGTAGTTCACAGAGGTATGATGCAGATATAGTTATCATGAAAGAGTCCCTCTCGGTATCTATGACATAAGCCATGGATATCTACCTTAGTAGTAGTAATGGTGTCACTGAGAAGTGTGGCTCAGGGGTTAGAGGCGGCAGACCCGGAAGCTGAGATCGACCCTGGACCAGGGTTCAATTCCCCGCCTCAGCGGGTCTTGGGCTAAAAATTCCACGGACTCGATAATTCTCGCTCCGGTGCCTTCTTGACTCACGGGATCACACTCTGCGACTCTGGGCAATAGCTTGCTTAATCTCCACAACGGCCCCTCGCGGCGGGATGCCTGGCTTTCACCTTGTGGATACCCTGCCGGGGTATCTCACAGGGGAGTACCAGGACGGGTTCCCTAAGCAAGCGCCGGGAAACCCACTGCGGGTAGCTGTGCGCTATATAAGCTCAAATACATTTACATTTACATTTAAAGTAACAACAAGCAAGTGGGATTTCTTACATTCCTGTTATGGTAAGCAATATATGCTATTTACGCATACAACATAATAGAATGTCAATTGTAACATGTAGAGCAGTAAGCCCCCCCCCCCCCCACCGTTACATGCTCGACAGTGGGGCCACCAGCAGTAAAGCAAAGTTACTTTCAGCAACACCCTAATGCTCACCACAAACATAGCAACTACCCGAAGAGCCAAAGTGCGATTATTCAACACCACCAGCATGAGCACCATGGGTTGCAGCATCAGTCCCACTACAAGCCCAGTGCATCAGGCATGACCAATTCACTACACCATTCTTCCCAGCTGTGACCATAGTTTTCCATCAGTGATGGAATCAGACTGGGGTAGAGGGGCGGGGCAACATAATATCAATGAAAACCATGATGAGACTGGTCTTAATGGTGACAATGTTTAAGCCAGCTGTATGATGGAACTTCACGCCTTGTCTGGAATATAAGGGAATGAGGGTGATTCTGTTTCCAAACTGAGTTCGGTTCACAATACTGACATTGTTTCTGTTCCACTGCATTCATTTATAAGCAGCATGTAGAGTCCCAGAATATTTCTTTGAAACCCTTTTTGCAATAAATCTATCTCTATTCAGGGATCCACTCAAGAACACACAATGGTCTCTTAGAATAAACAGAACATGGAATTTAGCTCTAACATTTTGCTTTCTGCCATTTGCAGGCCCTTAAAATTGTAAACGTTTCTCAACAAGTCCAGGAAGTAAATGTTCTACTGGCTGAAACGCCAGAAAAGTGAACCGAAGTGCTACATTATATGGGCCACGTGGCAGCTAAACACATACATAAATGCCCACATAAGAAAATGGGAAGAAAAATGAGAAACAATACATACATTTGGCATGCATGATGTTGACAATTCGAGTTGCTTTTGTTTTGTTTCTTTCTAAGGAGTAAATGGGCTTTGGTATGTGGCAACGAAATATATGTAAAAAACACAACATTTTGATTCGAGTATTCCTGTGTTTGACTGCGGCATTACCAAGCATTTTCTTTCGCAGCTATGCGCTTACATTTCACAGGAAACAATGGGACCCATGCAAAATCTCTGTAATGGCGCAAAATCTATTCGTATTACCATCAAGCACTGCAGTATTATATGCTGAAAATGTCCATGCTTAACTCAAGTGATGTCTGTGAGAATGGAATTTATTTCCAAACTAGCCACCACTTGCCAACACTCCATGCACTTTTCTCCTACATCTAAAAAGTTTGGCATAAATGAATGCTAACCCTTCATTAAGCCAGACGTAAAAAACCCGTACATGGAGACCCAGGTATATCTTGAGGGAATACCTAGTGCACTTGCATGTTGAATATTTTTGCAGGATTCCAGTATTTGTTACTGTAATATTTAAGAAAGCTTTATTGATGCTCAAACCATATTCTCTAAAAGCACACTGACTATTCAAAAATATTTAAGCCGAGAGCTTAACATGTAAAAGCTTGTTTCTCAGGCATTTTTCAGGGATTCGTTGCACCCCGGGAAGAAACTTGGAGGATTCTCCAATGAATTGCACTGTCTAGAGCTGTAGATTTGCACGCAAGCCCATATCCTGGGCTTGAGTGCAGGAACACGAGAAATAGAAGGCAGTGTGCATTGCAGAATCAAGCTAAGAGTAGCTGATTGGAGAAAAACAGGAAAAGAAGGGAACTGGCACACATTATGCACATGAAAATAATGTGCCAACCGATCTGATCTTCCAACAGCAAGAAAAGGTAAGAAGCTGTAAAATGAGTTGAGTAATTTTGTCTATGTTGTCACACCGAGGCAAAGGATGCAAAGCTTCTCAAAAAGTGGTGAGGAAATCTCACATTTCAGCAGTAGAATGTTCTTACAATACTGACTTTGTTGGAAAATTCTATCCCAGAAACCTGCAACCCAAGTCTGCCAGACCGCGATGACCTCCACACCTGCTTTTGAAGGATCTACCAGGAAGTTACTTCACACATTTTAATGAGTTAGGAATTACTTTAACTCTTTTGAAATGGACATTTTGCACCGCAAATGATTATTACACTAATCACAACGCAGACTGAAGACAGGATTACATAGCAGTCGAAGTGCAAAAAGCTCCCTCTGCTTTGCGATCCCACCTTAGCGCGTGGGCGCTGGTTCACCATGTGAAGGTTACGTTTTGTTCACATCCTCTGTGCACTCACTGTGTGATATCTGTGCAGAGTAATATGCAGTGTGGGGTAACTTCATAAACGCAAAAAATATACCATGAGTAGTGTGTCCTTATGCACCTCTACAGTATGTTTCTGTTTGAATTCTTTTTTTTACAGTTCCTTACTGCTCATGCATAAATTATGCAAGTCTTAATGAAAGTGTACATCTGTATGATATTTATATATATTGACGACATGTATATTCAGGAAAAAGGTTCACTGAAAAAATATCGATAGCAAAAATATAGAGGACAAAACTATCAATGAAAAATTATAAAGTACAAAAATAATGATGTAAAACATATCGATTTAAAAATATGAATAAAAGAAAATAATATATATTAAATATATAACGTATTAATTAATATTATCTTTAACAAAATGATTTACATTTAATATACATTTTAACTAAATATAAAAAAGAAACTTATTGAAAAAAAACATAAACAAAAAAAAAAAATTATACATATATATATTTACTTTAAAATAATTTATTAACATTATCTTTATTTAATTTATAAACGTCTAAATTATATAAACATAAAATATAAACCTATATCAATAATTTAAAATAAAACAAATCTATAATCAATTAAAACATGAAACTTGAAAAAATTAAAACGTACATTTCACCATACAATAAATACAACAGTAGGGAAAAGGTTAGATAGCGGAATAATTAAATTTACTATTCCAACTCCAGTGAATACAACAGTTGTTAAAGTGTTGAATAGCAAAGGTGTAAACATTACTATTCCCACTCCAAAGAGTGCAACAGTATTGAAAGTGTTGGACAGCGGAGGGGTAACATTTACTGTTTCCACTCCAGTGAGTGCAAAAGTAGGGTAAATGTTGGATAGCAGAAGATTTACATTTACTAGTTCAACTCCAGTGACTGCAACAGTTGGGAAAATGTTAGATAGCCCCAGTGAGAACAACAGTAGGTAAAGTGTTGGATAGCGGAGGGGCAAACATTACTATTCCCACTCCAAAGAGTGCAACAGGAGTGAAAGTGTTGGATAGTTGAGGGGTAAAAATTACTATTCCCACTCCAGTGATTGCAACAGTAGGGAAAGTGATGTATAGCGAAGGAGTAAAAATGACTATTCCCACTCCTGAGAGTCCAACAGTAGGGAAAGTATTGGATAGCAGAGGGGTAAAAATTACTATTCCCACTCCAGTGAGTGCAACAGTAGGGAAAGTGCTGGATAGCAGAGAGGTGAAAATTACTATTCCCACTCCAATGAGTGCAACAGTAGGGAATCCGCTGGATAGCGGAGGGGTACAACTTACTATTTCTACTCCAGCGAGTACAACAGTAGTGCAAGTGTTGGATAGCAGAGAAACAAAAAAAATGACTAATAACATTTAAACAATTGAAAAAAAAGAATCTTATAAATAAATAAACAATATTTTAAAAATATACAATTAAATATATTAAATGCATAAAAAGAACAAATATAATATTAATTACATACAACAAAAAGGTACAAATATTATATTAAATACATTCATTTATAAACAATATTTATTCGGAAGGAGCAAAATGCAAATATTAACAAACAAATTATTTAAAAAATAAATGTAATTATTTTATTTCCTACATCACACCAATAAAAACGACTTCAACATTTTAATTTACATTTATTTCCATAATTGACATAATGAATAATGAATTTAAAAATTATTATTAATAAAAATAATAATAAATATCCATTGAATACACATTCTTTAATACTATAATACCCACAACACACACCTAAAAATAATTGCACAATTAACATAATTAATCACTAATTATTTTAAATTAATTAACAACTAATTATTAATTCATCAATCAAACACAAATTACTTCCCACCCTTCCCACCATTTTCACCTATAAACACCACAACGCCCACCTACAATGAATTACACCATTGCCATAATTAATTGCCAATTTATTCATTACGATTATTTAACAACTAATTATTAAATAATTAATAACAAATGAATTTACACTTTTAACACTATAACACCTCAATTAAACAAATATTAATAAATACAAATTATTCATTAATTGTAATATAATTAAATTACTTCCCACCCTATTCCCTTATAAACCCACAACCCGCTACCGAACCAAAAACACAGAATTCTAATTAAAAAAAACTAATAACTACACACATTTTAACACATATAATAAACATGCAAACAATACTTATACAAAAAACATACATCACACACATATAAAATATATATCATTAATAAATAATCAATATTTTTAACAACTATATTTTTGCAAATGATATTAAACACTTCTATATTTCTTAAATCAATATTACTTACCTAAAATTGATATTCTTGACAACGAGAATGTGTCTGTCGATATTCCTGACCCACAATATTTTTGACACAATATTTGCGCAATTCGGTATTTTTTACTCGATATTCTGTCTCTGCACCCAAGTAAACTTACCTTTGCTTTGTATATGTAGTCAAGTCAACATGTATCACACTCATTATGCATACATAGGCATAGGAGCAATGTAAAAATGAATGTCCTATATGCATGCCACTGGTTTAAAAAAAAAAGGTGTTTTTCTTACAAATGAAATGCTATGCATCCGAGAACTTGTGCAGATTGGGCAGACTGGTGCACTTTGGCATGCTTTCAGTTTTTGTATGATTGGTCCAACTGTATGCAAATGTGGTACCAAATAAGGGTGAGACATTTGTTTCTAAGCTCACTAATGACCCCATCTACTTACTGTCAAGTCAAGTCAAATTACTTTATTCGTATTTCATTTTTGAAAAACATAAAAGCACAGATAACATTACATTTCCTAGGAAATAAATAAGGCAGTACAGTTTAATTACAGAAGTAAAAAAGCTACAATCCTACTTAATTTACAACCTAATTGTCTTTCTTAATCTGATCACACATTTTAAGTAACTTACTACAAGCCCCACTGTCAAATCATCTTCCATACATTGTAACTTTAAGTAGGCGGCTCTGCATTGTCTTAGCCCATGCTGCTTTAAGATCGGTAATAAAGAAGATCTCCTCGGCAGTGTGTAAAACCTACAGAAAAGAGTTACATGCAATAATGATTGTGCCGAGATACCGTCACAAGGGCATGGTGCTAGAATACGTGACCAATCATTCATCACAGGGAATGTAGTGAGCCTGTGCACAATACCTAGGCAAAAGCGTGCCAATAGCATCCGATCAAAGGGTCTTGTCACATATGACAGGTATGGCTGAATCCCTGTACATGTCAGCATAATATGTTTGTCCATAACCAATTGTTTTTCTTTCTCCAGAAACCATCGCATTTCCTCCAGATGGGACAAATAATCCTTTTTAAAAACCTTTCTGGAGATAATGTTCATACAGTCTGGGTTTATAAAAAATTCTGAGTGGCCAATTTCATCTGCCATCTCCTTAATGTGTCGTAGCCATGGGATGCAATACACATTATCTAGTTTTAAACAGTCCATAATCACAGCCTGGTTAAAAACTGCTTCAGGGGTGTTACATATCTTATGCCAAAGTAATAAGGGACTAGACTTTATAATATCAGCAATATGCTTCATGCCTACCTCAGAGTGGCAACTATATGTGGCAGCTAGGTACTGCTAATAAGTAGTGTAGGAAGTTATTTTCACATTTCTGTAAATATTGTGCTTTAGTAAATCCCCATATACCTGCGCCATATGTGGCTGTAGAAACACATTTAGATTTATAAATTGCAAGCAATTCTGGGACCGGTCGACAACCCAATTGTCTTGACAGACTGACAAGCGCCCCAGTAGCTCTTAAAACCATAGTTTTCCGAGTTAATATTGCAGCTGGCCAAGTTCCTTTCTGATCGAAGTTTATCCCTAAATAGGCAAATTTGTCCACACACTCAATTTTTTTGCAATGAATTCTTTTCCCACACTTCATACTAAATGTTTTGCTTATATTCACTTGTAGCCCCCTCATCTGCATATAGTTAACAAAATGTGTTACTGTTTTCTGGAGGCCTAATTGGGTCCTTGACGTTAAAACCGCGCCATCCGCGTATAATATTATTGGGACAGGTTTTTATTAATTATTGGGTAATCATAGGGGAGCTCGGCCAATCGTTCTCCCAGGCTATTAATATATAATAAAAAAAGGAACGGGGCAAGGACGCATCCTTGCCTCACTCCTTTTCCAATGCCAAATCTGGCAGAACATATTTCACCCTTGTTCCTGCCTCCCGGTAGAGTTCTCTAATGAATAACAATATGCCCTTTTCGACTCCCAGCTCAGATAAGGTTTCCAATAGTTTGTTGTGTATAACATAATCAAATGCAGAAGATAAATCGATGAAAGTTAAAAAGAAATTTCCGCTATTTGCCCTAGTATATTTATCGATTATTAGGCTAAGGTTCAGGACTTGCTCAATTGTGCCCAGTCCGGTTCTAAAACCATATTGTAACCATGATAGCACGCCCATTTCCTCGCCCATAATTGTAACTTGTTTAAAATTACCCTCCCCACCACCTTTAAAAAAGAGTCTAGCAAGGATATAGGGCGATAGCATTTAGGGTCATCATGATTTCCCTTCTTAAAAATGGGTATTAAAATAGCATCTGACCAGGACTTTATAAAACCAATTTGACAGCATTTATTTAAAACGTTTATTATAAGTGGTACCCAAATGTCAGTATTTGACCGATACACGTCGACTGGGAGACCATCCGGCCCAGGAGCCTTACCCTGTGCACTTTTTTGTATTGCACAAACTATCTCATCCAGGGTAAAACTGATATTGAGGGGGTAAGCAGATAGGCCCACATTTTTCTCATAAATACCCTCTGAATCAATACCTCTTACTTGGGATATTTCCCTCCCCGACTCATTTTCTACTGGATTCATACCGGCACTGTATAGACCACTAAAATAGCAAATCCAGCTATCTTCTGTGATGGCTATATCCATCTTATCACTATCCCTCTCCGAGAGGTATGGGGAATTCACTATCTTCCAAAACTTAATATTATCTTTCTTTATACAAGCCTTGTGTAGATCTTGCCAAACCTTCTCTTTTAATTTAAACCTTCTTTTCTTTTGGGCCTGTTTATAGAGCAATCTGACTTCCAGTATCTCTTCTCTGTTTCTAGGGGTCTTTTTCATGGTTCTTTTTAGATTCTTGTGTGCTTTGCTACATTCTTGATCAAACCACCCCCAACTTTTACTCAATGTCATCTTCTGTTTGACCGTGAGGAATTCTTTAATCTTAGCTGAAATATTCAAGAGAGCTTCTATCACATCCGCATCCTTATTCTCCTCAGCTAAACACACATTGAAGTCCTCTTGTGTTTCCCTTACAAGCTGCCCCAAAACAATAGTGGGATCCACCTGCTGCCATTTCAATTCAATTCATAAAGCTTTATTCAGAACATAAAAAACATGTCCATAAAAGCACATACGATTACAAATACAAACATTTCATTGATTAAAAAAGAAATACATAATACATATATTATCCAGAGGGGGATGGAATAAATATTTAAAATGTTTAAAAACACATACTTTTCCTGGCACTGATTGCCTTAAGCAGGAAAGTAGCGGTAAAAAAACAAATGTCCGGATGGTGCAGATTAAAAAGCAGTTTCATAAAGTCAGTAATTGTTCTTACTCCAAATCTTTTCAACATAGGCTTTAGGAAGAATTTCCGTAATTCACTATACAATTTGCATGATAAAAGAAAGTGCGTAGTGCTCTGTTCCGCATTATTATCACAAGCACAGGGTCCGGTAGGGCGCATTTTAACATTAGGGCACGCAACAAGATAATGTACTGTTCCCATCCTCATTCTGGTTAGTACAAACTGGTGCGAAACTCTGGTCACCTGTGTCAAGTATGGATGAAATCCAATAAAGTCATTCATGCTATTGTACAGTTTACATGTGGATAGTTTAGATTCCTCCAAAGAATGCCTCTCATTACAATAATTCAGAAAGGTAATTTTCAAATTTGATTTGGAGATATCAGAGGCACAATATTGATCATTGATCACATTAAACCCAAAAACCTTTTGGAAACAATCAATTATGTATTTAATCCAAGGGATCTTTAAATGCTGGTCCAAAGAGAGGCAATCCTCGATGATGGCTCTATTTAGTGAGGTGCCATCATTCAGCCAAACAGAGCGCCACAATAATAAGGGTCTTAACATGATCATATCGTTCAGGAATTGAGTCCCTGTTTCCTTATGAACCAAGTTGTTGGAGGTAGATTTGGGTAGACACAGGAGCCTTTTCAGGAAATTATTCTCCTCCACCTGTAGGCTCCCGGCTGATGACACACCCCATACACCAGCCCCGTAAAGGGCCGCTGAAAGACATCTAGATTGATAAATTTTTAGCATGTCCTTGATACGTCTATTCCCCAACTTCTTGGTGAATACAAACACCCCATTAGCACTCCTGATCATCTTTGTTTTAACAGCTTTATGTTCAGTATCCCAGCTACCATTTTTTGAAAAAGTGATCCCCGAGGAGCAAAAATTGTCCACTTTTTGAACCGGTTCACCTTCTAAAAAATAATGGGACTTATCTTTTGTTTTAGCTCGTCCAGGCCCACACTCCATCACATATGTTTTTGATTTATTGATCACCAGTTTCCTGTTTTTGATGAACTGCACAAAGCTGTCCATCAAGCGTTGGAGACCCAGGGGAGTCCTGGACAATAGCACGGCGTCGTCCGCATAGAGTAACACAGGGATGTTAAGGTTGTTAACTCTAGGGACGTCCGCCGTAACTGTCTGCAGAACAGAATCCACCTCATTTATGAAGAGTGTAAAAAGTAGGGGTGCTAAAACACACCCCTGCCTAATTCCCCTCCCGATCCTGAACTTGCTCGTACACTCCCCATTAGGTCCATATCGAACACTGGTGCTAAGTTTTTCGTACAGGCGGGCCAGAAAGTAGACTATACCTTCGGGAGCTCCCATTTCAATCAATTTGGCCCATAGTATAGTGTGGTCTACCATATCAAAAGCGCTGCTTAGGTCAGCAAAACATAAATAAAGTGACCCTTTTTTGGCCTGGGTATATTTCCCTACCAAAAGTTCTAAATTCAAGCACTGCTCAATGGTGCCACGACCTTTTCTGAACCCAAACTGGCAGTTAGTTAAAATCTCATTAGTCTCTGCCCATTCCTCTAATCTGACTAAAAGGACCCGACTCATGATTTTGACAGATGAGTCCAGTAGGGATATTGGTCGATAATTTTTGGCGTCGCCCCGGTCACCTTTCTTATAAATAGGGACGATTATTGATTCCGCCCAAGTAGACGGTATTTTGCAGCAAACTGCTGCATTGAAGATCTTAACCAGCAATGGGCCCCAAATCTCCGGGGCGGTCTTATACACATCTATGGTTACCCCATCAGGTCCCTGGGCCTTTCCTCCCTTACTGGCTCTTATTCTAACCATAACCTCATCTATGGTAATATTTAAGGCTATGATGGGCCAGCTTTCTCCATAGGCGGCCGGTCTATTACCTGAGTCAAAGATAATGGAAAAATGTTGAATCCATGATTCCATGTCACATTTGATGTGAGTTCTGGGACCTTCTCATCCTTTTAGGAATGGGCTGTTCACCGTTGTCCAAAACAAAGTACAATTCTTCAGTTCTGCTGCTTGGCTAAGATTGTCCCACGCTTCCTGCTGTAATTCAGCCTTTCTGCGTTTAAGGATCAAATTATAATCCTGCCTAAGTTGAATCACCAGACTCTTATCTCTTGGTTTAACTGCTAAGGCCTCTTTAAGATCACTCCGGGCAGTAGAACAAGCATGGTCAAACCACCCCCTTTTATGACTACTCTTGTGCCCTACTGCTTTAGTAAACTTCTTATTGATGGTTGAATTAATTCTATCAAAGTGATCAATACTGACAGCCAAAGTTTCATCCTGTTCAAGGATTGCCGTAATTTCCATCAAACAGCTGGCGATGATGGAATCAGATGTTATATCGGCTTTAGCTCCTTTCCACTTCAACCTCTAACCATTTGGTCTATGGGGTTCGATATTAACAATACTACCCTGATCGGGTGTGGAGACATGGTTCCAAATCATGGCTTCAGTAGTTAAGCAGTTATGATCACTTAACATAACATAAACCACCTTGGGCTCTGAGCATAGGGGAATTAGGTTAGAAGACATGCACATAAAATCAATGACAGTATTAGCCCCCCTTCCTTTAAAGGTCGGTATATTTTCTCCCTGGTCATTCTTAGCATTTTGCATAATTTCCATATCATAATCTATCAGAAAGTTATTCAGGGTTTCTCCATATGAATGATGGGGAAAATGGGCATCAGCATCCCCTGAGCGATTATACACACCACATAACTTCTGAGATGATAATGGGCAAACTGAAACATTAAAATCCCCCACAAAAATAAATTCATAAACGCCATTAAAATTTTTCACAAAATTAGTCAGTGCATTAACTAATTCATTAATTGCTGTGTGTCTGGTGCCATCAAATATATTATTGTAGAAATTAATCAAGAGTATATTTCTACCCGCTTCTTGTGCTAGCCATAAAATTTGTGAATGAGCCCCCACTATTACATGCTTTTTCACCGAGATAGGTAACTTGACTGAGATCAAAACCAATAACCCTCCTTTAGCTCTACCATGGGTCGAGGCCAAGGCAGGAAGTTCATAGTATACAAAGCCATCACTGCCCTTAAAGTTTTTACACCAGGTTTCCTGTAGGCAGATGATGTCAAATAAATTCACAAAATCTTTCCATCCTAGCATATCCTCCTTGGCCACTAGGCCTGCGATATTCCAGCTGGCAATATAACAAGTTACCCTTTCCCTCTCACGGCTGACAATAGGCGTTCCACCAGCAAATACGGACATGTTATCGTCTGGGTTAAAAAGCTCTATGTTGTACATTGAATTCCCAACTTCTCCCCCAACCGGCATACAATCTACAGTCACATTATTGACCAATTCATTTACAGACATAGTTAACTCTCCAATATTATTACTGTTTACATCTCCCCAAGAAACCGGGTCAATCTCATGTCAATCGTTTTGATCCAGAAAGCTCAACGACTGGTACCTATTCTGAATTGGGACTTGGTAAACCATCCCGTTAACAGGTAAAAGAGTGCTATCACAGGTTGAAAATGGGTTGGGAGTATGTGTTATAAATCTATTCCCGCCAGGGGCAGAATTCAACATGTGCATCGGCGGGATAGGTGTACCATCCTGAAAACCTGGACAGAAGGTAGATAACACAGATCTATTTACAGTAGATGGATAATTAAAGTTGAAATTGTTCTTTGCCCCCTCCCTATAATTAGCAGAAGGCAACCTGTTAAGATGGTTATGGAAATAGCCCAATGGTCTTGCGATTACATCTGTTTCCGACTGCGTGAGTGAGGCCGCTCTAAGCAGGACCGTCGCAACGTGTTGCGGATGTTTAAAATTAATAATCACGCAGTCACCTCCACAGGTCTTCCTAGTATTACCAATCCAATTGACTCTTCTGATAGAAATAATTTGATCAGAGTAGCCAACTGGATAACCACAGTGGCGGTTTAACCATGAAGTTGTTTTATTTTTTAGAGAATCCGCTGACTCCTGGGTATTAGGGACCTGAGTTAGAGTCGGGACATTAGTTAAGACCACAACATAGGGTACACATTCAGGGGGAAGATCTACTGGGCGCCTACATATCCTTACAGGTACCCCATTGGTCCCCCCTGTGGCAGCAGGCGTAGCTGACACAGCTGGCACAGCTGGCACCGAAACTGTCTTACCGCTGTTTGGGGCTGATATTGATCTTACATCAGTGTGTGAACTACCCGGCACTACGCTTGTTAACCCAGCTGCCGGTGTCTGTAAAGGTCGGCCCTCCTCCTGAGCTATTGTACGTGTTGATACAGGTAACTCTTTGGGTAGTTGTTTCCTGGTATTAGCAGTAGAAGGGGCACTATTTGTAAGGCGTGGTTGTACCCTATCCTGTCTAGATGCTGTGTTTGGGCACGCTGTATTTTTAATATTTGATATGGATTTATCCAAATTGACTGCATGCTGATCCACCACAGCCCTTAGTCTCAATACTTCTGCCCACAAATCATCAATTTTAGCTAGCAAGGGCTCTACGACCATTTTGAATTTATTATCGATAGTACTCACTAACAGGTCAATTTGGTCAGGCTTAATGGAAACACAACTGTCTTTAGATAATGCCCCTATTTCCTCAATTTTCTCCTTGTGTATGGTGTCTTTTTTGTTTTTTCTAACAGAATGATTTCCCCGTTTAGGTGCTATTTTCCTACATGCTCGCATGAATTTAGTAGCCCTAATGGACTGCTGAGGGGTACCTTCAGAGTTCTCACAAGGGTTATCTTCCACCATAATCAAGTTGTCGGGGGCCTCAGTAGATTCGGCATTGATACCGGTATTATCAGTCTCAACTGCTGTTACAGTGTCATTGGTGGTATTCATATCAGCAATATTGGGATCCAGAGGCGAAACCAATGGGAGGTCTGGTACAGTACTTTTACCTAGCGATTTCCTTCTATCGGTATTGATTCTGGTAACTACTTTCAGTAAATAGTTATCTGGTAAGGTAGATTGGATAGACATATTGGGGTAGTTCAGAAGTCGCGAACAATTATTAAAACGTAAGCAAAGTTACATCCACAAGTTACCACTTGCCCGTACTCACAAGTGAAGCCAAGGGGGGTGGCCCGTCCCGTCCCTGGTCGTCCCCGGACGGCCACAGACGGCCCCGCCCTTGTCCCGGGCGCCTCCCGCGCGCGACTCGCGGTGGCGAGAGGGATGTCAGCCTTTATCTCGCGCCTCCGGGCGCTCCACTCGCGTCACAGGCGCGCGCTGCCCCTGAGGCTGCTGGGGGCTGTGGTTCTCCCCGCGCTCCGCCGCCGCCGCCGGTAGAGGAGACTGCCACCGTTCACCTCACGGCCCCTGTCCAGCCCGTTGGCTTGGCAGGTAAGCTTTCTGCTTTCCGGTGTTCCCCCCTGGGCTCCTGGGAGGTCAGCCTTTATCTCGCGCCTCCGGGCGCTCCACTCGCGTCACAGGCGCGCGCTGCCCCTGAGGCTGCTGGGGGCTGTGGTTCTCCCCGCGCTCCGCCGCCGCCACCGGTAAAGGAGACTGCCGCCGTTCACCTCACGGCCCCTGTCCAGCCCGTTGGCGTGGCAGGAAAGCTTTCTGCTTTCCGGTGTTCCCCCATTTCAATGTATAATCATTTGTACTCAATAAATGTATTTCCTGGTTATATGAATAACCCACATCTCCCATTCTATTGCAGGTACAATTCTCAAATTCAAGAGAGACACTATTGGGATAGTGGTCACTCACCGCATTACAAAGTGTCATAAATGTTAAGATCCTTATGAATTTCTTATTTTTGGATAATAAGACAAAATCAATCGTCGTATTGCATCCTCTCCCTATATATGTGGGCTTAAAATCTACAGGAGAAATACATAATTCATTTGCATAATCAAGATTGAATTCAAACATAATTTCATTTAACATATCTCCCGAAGAGGAATGTGTAAAATGGGGTACAGCTTCATCTGTTTCCTCCCCTGAACCGCATATACCACTTTGATAGTGCCTACACAAATGACAATTAAAATCCCCACCCCATATAAAACACAATTCCCTTTTGTACCTCTCTTGGAGTTTCCTCAAATCCCTTTGTAGTTGGTTCAAAACACTCAGTATCATGTCTTTCGGTACGTTGTCATAGAAGTTAATAATTATCAGACAACCGTCTCCTTTCAACTGTAACTCCACAATCTGGTAAAAGTCATTATTTTTAACAAACATTTGTTTCTCAATACTTAACAAATTTGAAATATAAGTACATAGACCACCTTTGGGTCTGCCAGCCTCTACTAGGAAGTGCTGGTGTATGGTAGGTCTGAAATCCCTCCATGTGCAGCTCACTATTTTGCCAGGTCTACTGTATACAGATTATCAGGTGATCATTCATGACCTTCAACCATGCTGGGTCCTGTAATTTTGCAGCCCAGCAGTGTTCCAAAACAGTACTTTACCTTGTTGTTTTACCTAATGATTGTGGCCTGTCAGATAGCTCTAGATTTGCATCATTTATGCTAATTTTAGGAATACTATTATTAAGTTGTTCCTTTACAGGGCTCACAATTTCTAATTCTACTTTTCCTTGTCGGTTTCTATTAAGTATGGAAGGAGGCTGGGGGTCAATCATTATATTACTCTCGAAGGAGTCATTCACACCATATTGTGATATAGACATATCTGTTACCCTATTCTCTACCCACGTCACCAAATCAGGGCAACTGTTTCGCATGTAATCCTTCCTGCCCCCTCTAAGGTCTTGGGGCGTTAGTCAATCAACGTTCCCTAATGACGATAGAGGTTCAAATCTATTTTGTACAGCCACAATATAAAAGGATTCCACCTGGCTCTATAATTCAACCCAGGGTAGGTACACTGTCTTTGCAAGTTTGGAGGAATATAGAAAAAACCCAAAGGAAGTACGCACATTTCTTTCTCATTGATATGGGTTTTTTCTATCCTTGTCAATATTGCATGCATAAGTCTGGGGTCTCTAAACGTTAAAACGATACAGTCCCCACCCGCCATTTTCCTTCTATTTCCTACCTAGCTTAGCTTTTAAAATTTGAAAAAAGAGCTTCATCCAAGCCAGTTTTTTTCCCTAACCATGAGAGTGATCTATTTCGTAAAGTTTCCCAGGATTCATGATCTGTTCCCGGTAGGGGAGGAACATTTGCTATCACAATAACATAGCTTGATGCAGCCGGTGGCAGATCAAGGTGGCTACCGTTATTACTATAAGTCTTAGATGTAGCCTTCTCTATTCTTTGTCTCTCCTCAGACCCCTTAATCTTTTGCGATTCCAAACTCTGGCTCTGGGTAACTTGATTGGCCATGATATTGTTGTTAATAGTGTTGTCAGACTTTGCCGGAACATAATGCTTTACAGGGCCATTCGCGCAGGAAATTACCGGATTTAGTGGCTGCGAGAACTGCTAGGTAAGGATGGATGACTTATATTGGCAGTATGCCTCTGTAGGTTATTATTTTTCAATTGTGTCTCAATCACCTCAACTTTTTCAAAGAGTTTTCCCAGTGAGCCTGTTAAAAAAGTATACAATTTATCCAATATTTTTGTTATATTAGCCAAATCTTTTCTGTATTCGTCCGAGGCATGTCCAGTTTTGTCAAACCTATCTCCCACCTGTTTCTTATTCTGAGTTATCTTAACTATCTTGCTAATGGCTTTCCTTTTTCTAGATGATGTTTTTTTTATTTTTAGCCATATTTATATTCGTATCTTCTATCACATGTCGGCTACCCTTATTTAATAAAGGGTTTTTCGATCTTTTACATGGGGGCTCAATCTCTTGTTCAGAATCGGTCACCTCAATCTGATCAGAGACATCCAATACACACCTGTTTATTACACCTGTCTTTATTTCCCTGACATTGGTAGTCTCACCTTGTCTGTGTAGGGCTTCTTCCCCTAAGCTTGATTCTACAGGTAGGGATATTCTACCCTGTGATAATGTCTCTTCTACAGATATTATTTGTTCCTCGATATCTCCCATGGCCCTTTTTAAATATGTCATTAGTGATTGTTGACCACCTCAACCTCCTGTTTCTGTATTATCACAGGAGGCAGAAACATTCTTTCTTTTACCGATGGTGTTGTATTTATACTATATCCAACCCAAAAGGAAAATATGCCAATAATATAACAGCCCCTACAGAGAATTTTTTTTTGCAAATTATGCTGGAATAGATGATAAAGGGTAAGGTGCCAATGTGCCAACGACACAATACCAAAATGTGCAAAAAACGCTTGTACTACAGCAACACACTGCAGGAGGAAATGTGCAAATTACGCTGGAATGGGGGATAAGGGGTAAAGTGCCAATAACCAGCAGCAAGATACCAGAATGTGCAATCAATGCTTCTACTAGGGTATAAAGGACAAGGTGCCGTAAAAAACAGCAGTTGGATACCCACTGTGGAAAATGCACGGGGATTGAGGATTCACTATACAAACTTCAAAAATTTAAACACTTCAGTTAAAAAGGTACCACATAAAAATAAGTAAATAAAACTGGTCTCAGATACTAAGCTAAAAACAATTTTAAAAAATCATGGTTACATGCCAGTCAAACTATGGTCCACATCAAAGGGAACAGTGCCAAGAAACCCCTTCTTCGGCCTGTCTCTATAAACAATCAGATAATAACTGGGATTTGTTAAAGTACCTGGGGCAAGTACATGATGTCCAATTCTTGTACACTTATTTGAGATGTAAGTTCAAGGGTAATGGCCCAGCCCAGCCTCTTCCGGCCACTGACGGGCACGGACGGGCCTGCCCGTGGCCCGGGCTTTGCCCGGGCACGCCCGCGCGCGTCCCGCGCCGCCGGGACCCACAAATGGGTTTAAAGCGCCGCCTGGCACTTGAACTGTGACGCGATGGCGGGTGTCAGGCAGCGGGAGAGGGACAATGGAAGTTGTAGTTCCCCACGACTATATGGCTGCAAGGTCCAGGAGTTGTTGCAGTCCCCACCGGGGCTGTTTAAAAACTGAGTGGCGGCAGAGTCAGAGAAAGTAGCAGCCCCCCAGGGACTGTTTAAGCAGGGCAGGCAATTCAGAATTCACCTTGGCTTTGCGGGCATCTACTTACTGATCAAGTCAAGGTTTTTTTTTGCTATATTGTACTAGAGCGACTAGGAAGTTTTTCCTTGTCTCTCTAATTTGGGACCCAGGGGATTGTGTCTTAAGCCCTTTGCACCTTGTTTTCACTTGACATTACTCTCAGGGATGTTAAGACTGGTGCAGGTATCTATGCTTTGATCCCCAACCCTGTGTGACATACTTACTGATCAATTCAAGGTTTTCACAGAGTTTACCCATTATGTGAGACCTAACAAAAAATACAACTGGAGCCAAGGCTATGGCAACTACTGTTGAGAAAACGATGAGTACCTTTCTCAATAAAACTAGACCGATATTCTTAGGGACTCCAGCAAGTGTCATTAAAGCGGACTATTTACTTTAATTAAGCCTTATGCCAACCTTCTGCTGGGAGAGCCTAGAGTTTGTGCACGTTGGTATCTTGCAGTCCGTATTGCTGCAGGTCGATATTTAAAAGTTGATATTGTGATATTAATGCCAGCGTATAACACTTGTAGCCTAGTGGCTAGAGATGCCGACCCTGGAGCATGGAGAACCTCGTTCCATTTCTGGCTTCAGCTCAACATCCTGTGATTTTGGACAAGTCACTTAAGGTCTGATTTAGAGTTCGGTGGATGGGATACTCCATCACAAATGTGTTAGATATCACGTCCACAGCATTACAAATGCCATAGGATATAATGCAATTAGGGTGGACAGGATAACGGTCACATTTATGATGGAGTATCCCATCTGCTAAACTCTAAATTGGACCTCTAATCTCACACTACCTAAAAATATTTTTAGAAGGAGCAATGTAAACCGGTTCTGGTGTAAAGGTCTCCACTAATGCCCTTCGGCCAGTTATATGCTATAAAAACTGCTGATCTACAGTCTTTCCCCTAAAAACAGAAACAGAAAATGTCCTAAACTGAAGCTGCATGTCCTGCGGTGTGTTATCCAGTTTCCGTCCTTTATTTCTTGTGATTAGAAAATAGACCAAAATGCTCTGATCTCCAGATAAACTATTAGTTGGGCCTAGTCCATGCCTGGGGCTATACTTATGTGCATTTTCCCAAGATTTGCTCTTGATAACTCTTGATCATGGAAATATCAGACAGTGCACTCGGCAGACACTGATGTCTCTGATTTCTGTGGTTTGTAATGACTTTTGCTACTAATGAAAAATTGATTAGACTTGCCTTAGTTTTCTCATCATCCATTCCTGTCTTTCCTTTAAACCCTCAACATGTTCAAAGTCTGTCTTCCTCTTTCTTTTTGTAGTTGTGCAATCTCATTATTAACTTTGCTTTCTCTCATATAAAACCTTTCTTTTAAAGTGTCTATTGCACTTAAAGTAGTTCAATAGTAAATTGTGCCTCTCTCTTCACATATAAATTAAGCAAGTCTATTACAATAATTTAAATGCTTGCCCTTTAAACACATGTGATACTCTAAATGGCTCAAATCCCTTTCTGTTTACTGGTTGGTTTATGTCAGTTCTGACACGCCTTTTACCCAGCACAGGGATCAGCATATATATTTTGTATGTGCTCATAGTTATTCATTTAAAGATTGCACATTTTTCCCGCCATTTGTCACATGTCAGTTATGCACATGCCATTTTTCTAATCTGTGTTCCCAGTCCCAATAGAATGTTTCCTCAGCATTTCAACACTAAGGGCCCTGTTATGATGGTGGGCGGATTGCCACCGCCTGACTGGTGCTGGGGATCCGCCCACCATCATAACATCATTTATCCCCGCCATATTACCATGGCGGGGGTTCCGCGGCAGACAGCAAGTCCGTTGGCAACTTTTCCGCCGGTCGGCAATCGTCACAATTGCCGGCGGGGCGGAAATGGGGCACAATATGGTGCCTAGAAGGCACCACCATCCATATTAAGATGCCTGGCGGTTTAGGCCTTTCCATGGTGGGAAAGGCTAGCAGGAATTGCTTTGGGGGCCCATTGAACTCAAAAATATTCTATCAAATCATCTAACTTCAGGGGAAACACCATGTGGAGATCTGTGCTGGGAGTAAACCTTCATTGTCAGAGAATGGGAACTGGTGCTCCTGTGTTCCGAAGAGTCAGGTTGGGGGAACGAGTGGATCAAAATAAGCAAGGTGAACCAACCCTCACAGCTTTCAACATAAGACTGAGGCATAGGCAGCAAATTCTAACTTTGATGTGTAACCGAAGGTAACAATACACACCCCCAAAATGTTGTCGTGTTATAGACAACATGAGTTTGATGTAATGTCTGAATAAAAACATTATCTTTATAGGACTTCTGATGCTCTTCTTTGTGGGGTGCTAAAGTGCCAATAATATGCTCAGAAGGTGTCGGTGTTGTACTTATCCAAGCATGCACAGGAAATTTCTCTTCCAGGAAATACAGTATTCCAGAGAAAGCAAAGTTATTATCACAAATACCACTTTCGTTTTAGGGGACCAGGGGGACCAAACGGGCCATGTGGAATGGGACGTGGAGCTGCAAATGCTGCTCTTCATCAGGAATGGGACGACAAAAGGGATACATTTCTAAAACACACTTTTGGGACTTGGAGCCGCAATACAACCCGCCATAGGGGTATTCTACTTTCCTGTGTCTGTCGTGAGCCTCACAGGCAGGCTCCTATCATTCATCAAACGCTCCCTCAGTGGAGCTGCACAATTACAGCCCTTGCTAAGAAACAATTGCGGCCCTTAATGAGAAACAAATCTGTCTTCTTCCAGGATAGGGAAACCTCCCTCCAGGGCAAATACCCTCAGCAATCCTGTCCAGTGTTCAGAGGCAGTTCACCAATGTCCTTCACTCTAATCTAAAACAGGCACCAGAGGCACAGTACCTGCACCCTAAGCTCAAGTCCTTCCCTAATCCTACATTGCCCTGCCGGTGCACTGTCCTTCCGTCGGGCCGCAGACTGTACCTGGTGCACCCAGGCTCTTCCTCGTTGACAAATAGGGGCAAAAACTCAGATTCAGTGGGATATCAAGACTCAGTTGTTTGCACAACAGGAGCTGGAGTATCCGGGGTGGCCCTTATCTCAGGGATTATCGCCTCAAATAACGCTTCGTCACTCTCGTTGTCTGTTCACGCTCCTCTCAGCTGGGTGTTGGAGAAAAGGACAAAGCGGGGAACAAGCTCTCCTTCCTGGTCGGCGATCCTGTCACGCACCTATGTGTCGTAGGAAGCGGAAGGAGCACTCTTTTTACGTGGGAGGTGTGGACCCAGTGCTTTCTGCCGTCGATCTTCCCAGCTGTGCAGGTGGCCAAAAGCACTTGGGCAGGTCCTTTCCACCTTGGCTCCAAACAATTTTTGTGCAGAAACTGCCGGATCATCACACAATCCCCTGCCTGGATCTGGTGCCCGGGGTCCTCTGGCACTGGTTGTAGAGTGGCGGGTATCTGTTGGTGAAGAGAACGGAGACCTTTAGACAAGGGATACAAATAGTCAATCAAATGAGGGTATTCAAATTCAGAGAAACGCTTGGGTCTCAGGACACCCAGACATTGGCAGGACGTCCGAAGACAACCTCATAGGGTGACAGCCCTTTTCTGGAGTGTGCTGTCACCCTGGTGGACAATAGTGCCAAAGGCAAATCATCTGGCCATTTCAATCCTGTGCTTTCATGTATCTTCACTAACTTCAGTTCGAGAGTACCATCATACTTCTCAAGAAGCCCTGCTGACTGGGGGTGATTCGCTGTATGAAATTTCTGTGTGATCTGTAGGCCTTTACACACCAAATCAATGACTTTTGCATTAAAGTGACTCCCATTATCACTCCAGATCACATGTGACAATCCGTAGCATGGGAAGACTACCAGGTACCAGGTACACAAATGGTCTCCGGCATCAGATCCCAACTAGAACCCTTAAGTAAATTCTGATACCATTGCCTTCAACCGCTGGTCTCAAGAACCTCTTCCTTCATCAAAGACACCAGGGGAGTGCTGAACCTGATTACTGATACCAATGACCAATGGGAAATTTACCTCCTTGTGACCCCTAGATGTAGAGGCATTGTACACCAACATCCCCCATGACGTTACTAGAGAGGTAATGAGGTATGCCTCAGAGAACACACATGAACTGGAGCTACACCTATAGATTTCATCATTGAATGTGCCACAATAGCACTAAAGAACAACTTTTTCAAATTCAAGACCCAGATTTCTTATCAGTTACAGGGGAAGTCAATGGGCAGCACATTCGCCCTGACCCTGGCCTGACCCACTTTGAAGAACAACACATCTTCACGGAGACAAACCTCTTCAAAGCCACCATTTTAATATGGTAACGATGAATCTGTGACATTTTGGTCTTCTGGAAGGGAAATGAAACAACATGCCACGAATTTGGATGTTGAATCAACACCTTCAACCCATATCTGAAATTCGCTCAGTCAATCTCAACTGTGGTGTATTATTTTGAATATCTGCAAACTGTGAGGATCCAAGACAGGGATGCCTGAACCAATGGAATGCTGGGAAAGCTGTTTGTGATATGTATTCATGAGAAACCCTGAACACCCCCATGTACCTCAAAGTTGGGACCTGCAGATTGTTTACAGCAAATGCATGCAATTTGTCCAATGTTATTATCCTTCTGTTTTTCACTTCTGGGACATCCCACTTTCATAGGAAGTGTCTGCTAGTTAAATATTCTAGAAAATAACTACTATGCTTTCCTGAATGTACATTCTTAACATGTTATTTTGTATTACAGTTTTGTTCATTCAAATATGATAATCAAGATTATGCAAATATAGTCATATTATTTAATCATAGCTGTTAAAACATATCATTATTATCCATTATAAATAAAAAAAGAGCTTCTTCAGGTTTAGGGATTTGGCATTTTGTTTTCTCACAAAGAACATTGTATAAGAATTTGAAATAGCTGAAAGGGCAATACACTACTTCCTATTGATTGTTTACTCTAACACTCATTAACACCATGCGCGCTAGCGGAATTCCGCTCGCACGCTGGGTTTTGCGGAAACGCACTTTACGTGAGGAGCTGGGCTCGTCATCAGCGTGCGAGGAGGCTACGCCATGACGAGCCCAGCTCGTCATCAGCGTCGAAGGGGTTAACATGCCACTGTTTAAGAATTATAAAAGTGAGCATAAAGGGCCAGAGGTTAGACAGAAGATCTTCATGTATTATGTTTGTTTTCTCTCAAAGAACATTGGTTCATCATTTGAAATAGCTGAAATAGCTGAAAGGCCATTTCACTGATATGTGTTGATTGTTTATTCTGTCATTAACATACCTCTAATTAACTATTAGAAAAGTGAACATAGAGATCTAGCTGTAGTGGCAGAGAGGAGATCTTTGCATCAACACTATCAGAACAGGATTGCCACAACTTCAGCACCCACTTTAGTGGAAGGTTGCTCTAAGGCCAGTGGTCTTCAATGGCTGCCCAAGTAGCTGTGTTTGTGCTTCAATACCAGCCACAGCCACTGCAGGTAAGGCCCACCTCTCTTATGGACGTGCCACGACAGCTCATCAGTGACATAAATAGCAGGATTGCTAGTCAAACAGAACAGCAGCCCTGTTGTTCTGAATCAGGTATGAAAAAGTGCCCGCCACCTTTGAAACTCAGGATAGCTTGCTATTTACTGAGATGCTATAACTTGCGTGGTGCCTAGAAGTAGCAAAAGACGGTGATACTGCTAGATACATGCAAACCATGCTAGAATAATTCTTTCTCTGTATAATATATTCCATTATTCCGTCACCTTAATGTTTATATGACAGAGGTGCAATGTGAATCAAGGAAATGGACCTTCCCTCTCTTTATCAGCCTCTGTCAACTCACAGGTGCCAACGTTCCTAAGGGAATAGTCGTGGTTCCCTGTGCTAACAACTTTTTTCATGAAGCAGTTATTCTCGAAGTGAATATAGTCAATCCATTCTCTTTAGTCTCTTAGTAAAAATGTAGGGAACTTATACCAAAACAGGACTCATTTTCACGAGACTGTAGCTCTTTTTTGTTTCTTATTTGCCCACTTTGAAACCAAATGGTTTTTGGGATATTTATCCGTTCAAGTGCTATTTGTCACAAAAGCATGCACTGGTTTTTCCATTTTTGCTTCATTTTCATTCTTCAGTTTATATATTTTGTAACTTGAAGTGGCATACTAAGCTGGCTATGTCTTGCTGTATTATTGGTTGGTCTTTCTTACACAAAACACCTGTACACATTTTTCTCCGAGGGGTGTCTTGTTACTCACACTTGCAATCTTCGAAACTGGTTAACCTCTGATGTACCCCCTGTTTGAGTTAGGTGGAAGTTCAGGGACAGCTCACATCTAGATTGCTTTCTCTCTGCCAATTGCCATTGTAGTCCAGTCTAAAAAATCCATCATTATTATTATTAAAGTTCTGCTAATGTTATACAATTTTATGGTGCGTGTATCTCTCTCTAATTGCTTCCCCTCTCCTCAGTAAACAGTGTAAGGTGACTGCTCTTGGTTCGTATATATTTATTTGAGCAAGATGTGACGTGTCTAGGCTAGTTAGAAAACATGATGGCCAGATGTTTTTCACATGCTGTATCAAAGGCGTTTGGTTCCAATCCCACAGCTGCTGTAATGGTCCTGTGAAGTGGACAGAGTTGTTGTTTTGTCCACACTTGTATTTGCACTTTTTTAAACAAATAAAATGGAGGATACCTGTGAGCTGTCAAAACTTGAAGCGACACTTGGGCCCTGATAACGAGTAAAGGGCTAAATTTGATCCCTGTGGTTGCACATGATTGGAATTGTGAGTTTTGTGATAATTATCATACCTTTACATTCTTCCACTGATAAATTCTAATAGGTCACACTTTGTGAAATTGATCGAAGTAGGAGGAGACCCTGAAAAAAGGCAAAACATGTGTCAGTGTGTTAAAAACCGATTCTGCAAATTATACTTTTTTTAAAACTCAGAATAGGAGGTATTTACCACAAATGGTAAATATCTCACCCTGGGGTAGTGATATTTACAACGTGTGGTAGGTACCCCACCCTGTTCCGACAATCTCTCAGTGAAGATGCTGGAGACCTTACAAGCCCTCAAGGTGGATATATACAATCAATTTGTAGCTAATTGTGGCATGGTGCACTACATTTTGTAGATAAAGGGAGTCAGATGATACAGTGGGACAGACCGATAGTTAAGGCAGACAGATATATAATTTCTTCTGCAGGTGAAGATTGAAAATATTTGGATTGCAGAGCTGTGCTCAGCCTTGTTTGAAATCCCTGAGCCAGATGATTTTGGAAAGTGGCCAGAGACTCGACAAATTCTATCTGTCACAGAAGAATAATTGGATCCAGGGAGCATGACAAGCCAGTGAAAAGACAGCATCGAGACGAGCTCTGAAGACCAAGTATTGCAGTACAAGCCCTGCATTTATTTAGCTTTCCTGCCACAGCATTAGTCTCTATCTCACAGTTGTTCTACTTTCAGAATTGATGTGAAGCTTTTGGGCAAATGCCACTTTTCTGCCAAATGAAACGATCAAACCAGAGAAACAAACAAATTGTATCTTGCAAAAGTAGACTGAGCAACCAGTGTCCTGACACAATCTACCACATCGTGTTTTGCTAGGCGTATGCACTGTCCTATGAAACCAGCCTGTGAGTGCAGCCTAAATTGTTTGTATTTTTCATACACTTTTATTAATTTCATATATTTGGTAGGTAGGAGACCCAACCATAAATTGATTTATCTCTGACAATCTATTCATTGGGTAGATATAGTCTTGTACTCCGAGGTATGCCTTCGGGTACGTTATGCGCACCTTTGTGTTCGGGGGAATGTCCAACATGGAAGTCGTCCATTTTGAATACAGGCTTTTGGGTATTGCTGTAAATTTTACAAAAATAATCTGGATTTGAGCCGGTATATTTTTTTATGTGAAAAACAAAAGGCAGTAGTGAAGGTGTGAGAATTGAAAGGCTGTCAGAGAACCATGTTCAATGTGATTTAGGAACTAAATCAGAATGTAGAAATGAAAAATGAGAATTCCACCTTGGTAAAGTAGACGGGCACAAGTGCGAAGTTTACTAATAGTAAAAATAAATGAATTATATTTATTGGATTTTAGTACAAAATACAACAATGAAAGATACATAGAATATATTTATCTGAATTCATCCAGTTAAGAACGGCAATCTCACACAAACAATAAAATCACATGCTGAAAAATGCCAATTAAAATTACAGTTGACAATGTAGTCATAGAGAGAAGATACAATCAAAATCAAGAGAGCTAATGTATGGCATTGGGGCTTTCACAGATTTGTCGCCCTAACCAGGGCCAAGTTTAAGATAGTATGGCCAGTGCAGCTGCACCTACCTGGCCAGAGCTTGGTAGGGAGGCACCTTGTATAGAAATAATTATGGCTTTAAAAGCACTGGTTGAAGAGTACCTTGTGAGTGCAGCAGTTTTTAGGCAATCATAAATAGATGTAAAGATAACTCTGGCGATTTATGTTCCTGTTAGAGAGGGATCAGAGTTTTGTCTAGTGCCAGTTTTGGCTTCTCACACAGAAGCACAGAGGGTTAATATGACTTATGTAAAGAACATGTACCATGCACATCACAGAACAGTATACAATGTTAATAGCTCAGTAGGAAATTTCTTTCGCCACAGAGCTCCTTTTGTTACTTCCAGTTCATAAAGTACAATCCTATAGCATAGTGACCTATGAACTTTCATTAAAAACAGCATGGCATAAGTTAGAACATTGTGTTTTTTCCCCAGTATTTCATTATCCTAATGTTGCTAAAAAGAGTTTAGATAAAAATACATTCATATTAGTAAATCCTACCCCAACCACTGTGTTACATTTTAAATTTTAAATTCCGTGTTTGTGCTTCCCTAACCATACAATCCACTCTTAAAATATGCTTCCTACTATAGGAAAGGGTCCCTTTTTGACATGGACACACCCACTTTTTACGCTAGTACGGATGCTTTACGACTGAAAGTGCACTAGTTCCAAGCTAACCAGGCCCCCTTGTCAGTGCTCTTTCCCATCAAACTGGTAAAATGGTCAATTGTAACCCAATTGGCAAGGACTTTATCCACCCCTGTAAGTCCCTAGTAAATTGCCCCCATGGCACCTAGGGCATGGGTACTAAAGAGGGTCACTAAGGGCTGCAGCATGTATATGCCACCTTAAGGAATGCAGACTGCCATTGGAGACTGCATTAAAATGGGGCAAACAATTCTGAAAACACAACATGGCATACTCCCTGCGTGCCATGACCAAGCACACTGCACATACTATATGTAAGTCACCCCTGTAGCAGGCCTTGGAGCCCTAAGGCCTGCTACACACATTATATTAGATGTGAGGACATATCTACATGGGCAGATATGACCCTGTAATGTCTGGTTCCATCACCATGACATTGCAAGTGAATAGTAAGCCATCTTAAGCATATGTACTGGGCACTGCTCATTAACGAGTTACCTAGCGGCATAATAGCTTCATGGAAAATAATGGTGTTTGGGATCAAACACCTCATCTTAATAAATACACACTGATGCCACCTTAGAGGTACCCCCTGGAACCTGCCAGTCATTTAGTGTGCTGGCTGACTGGACTATTCCAACCTGTCACCACAGACGAGTTTTTGACCCCCTGCTCCAGAGAACCAATGCTCTCAGAGGTCAGGAATAATGCCTGGTAGGTCTGGCACCCATGAATTGTGGCAGCAACAAACAAAATAGGGAGAGAGAGGAACTCTGAGATCCCAAAGGGATTGCCCCCAAAATAGGTTAAGGGTGATGACATCACAAAGTGGTTTACAGGCTTTGAGAGGGCTTGTAAAATTAGGAAGTTACACCAGAGACACTGGGGCTATCTCTCTGGGAGCTATTCTCAGGAAAGTGCAAGGATAGACCCCTAACACTTGATGAGGTAGTAGCTGAGTCTTAGGACCTCATGAAGGATACCCTGATTGAGGGCTTTAGAATCAAATTCAAATCAGGGAAACTCACAAAACCTCAAGTCAGGACTGGGTTGATTTTGTTAACTTCTCATTCAAAACACAAGGTGGCTGGGTAAAAGGCAGCAAAGTGCACGACTATAATGATTTGGTTATGAAGGAGCACTTGTTAAGTAATTGTACTTCAGAAAAACTGCATCAGTACTTTGAGGACATAGAGTTGGTCTCTAGGAGCTGGGGAAGCGGGCTGAAAACTTGGCGAAAACCAGGGTGCCTAGAAAAAAACAGGGTGGGCATGACCAGATGAAAGGGTCACCAATGCTCCCCATTGTAAAGATAATGGCCACAAAGGGGTAAAACCCAAAGAGTCTTCGAAAGGCTCTTAAAAACCTATTCAGGAGGATGGGCCCTGAGACTCTTCCCAATCAAAGAGTTGGTACCACGGAAAAAACTGGGATCCCCAAAAGGCTTGGTGTTTAAACTTTAAGCAGATTGGACACCAAACTGGGGACTGTTCTTGCCCCATAAAGGTTCCCACTAGTGCAGCACAAACTGGGGTTGTGATTCTCCCAATGGGACCCTTGGTGTTGTCATGGTCCCATGTCTACAGTCCAGATCATGCCCACAGGATGAAATAAACATGTTTACAGGCAGATGTAATAGCCTATGTTCAATCCTTGGTTCTCAATATTGTTATGTGCCAAATGCTAGTGTAATGTTTGATGTATCATATAGTGTGTCAAATCTATGCTACTGGATTGTATAGCTTGTTGAATGCATCCGAGTACAATACCTGTAATATCCTTGGTACAGCAGTGCTGCATTGTACACTTCTATGAGCACAAACACTTTGAGACAGCACATCACATTACAAGCAGTACACAAGTTTAACGACCGACCCGTACTCTAGTTGTTTGAGCTATGATATATCAAAGGTTCTTTGCAACACTTCCGGAAAGGGCCAGGTAGCACTCTAGTTGTTTACTTCCAAACAGTAAATCAGAAGTACTGGCAGTGTCTGGGCCATGGTCTTGGGCGCGGCGTATATAAGCCACGCCCAACCATCGAATTACACTTTGCATTAATGATTCATGGCAGCCGCATCAGTGCCCGCATCTCTGTTAGGTCTGGAGCTAAAACATCGGAGGCTCCTGCGAATCCAGCCCTCTCCCGCACTGGAGACTTCACAGATTGACACCAGCAAAACCTACCGCTCACAGCATCGGAGACTGCAGCTAGGCTCGTCATGGATCCAGATGTGCCCTCAGATGAGGGGTCAGTAAACAATACCGCCAAGACCAGGTAAAGCGGAGCACAGCACCAGGTAGCACACAGCTGCAATCTGATTGGAACCTACATATTAATGAGGTGTTTCAAGCCAAGCTTTCAGTGCAAGTGCTCAACTGTCAAACATGACTGATCCAAGGTGTGCATTCAAATATTCTGCACTGTGCACATTCATAGAGACTTATCAACCACGCATAGTGACTTAGATATTGCAGGACATGGACTATGAAGGCGCAGGATGAGTATGGTCCGCAATCCTATGACAACTTACTGGAATGAAGCAACTTCTGTCCCTGTACTAGTGCATCTTCATTGCACCTCTTTATTCTAAGATGCTAAGTACATAAGCCAAAGCGGTGTTTAGTTTTATACTAAAATATGTGCATGTCAAAGTGTTTGATCCTATTGTATCTCTTGCAGTAAATCCACAGAGTCACACTTCCCAGGCAAGATACCAACCAGTCAATGCATGAGACAGCTTTACAATTGATCGTAAGTAGGGACCCAAACATATTGACCTAGAGGTAACAGGCGTGGGTGGTTGTCTAGTATACACATTTAGAACGAGGTGTAGTAACTCCCATTCATCCTTTTAAGGTCAACAACAGGAAGGGAATACCTGACAGATAGCATTTGGAAGTCCCTCATCCCTGCGCTTTATTGGTAATTCTTGGGGTTCATCCACAGGAAGAACGACAGACAGGGCACTAGGAGGTGGGTCCATATTGTTTTTGCAACGTCATGGTGCATGAGGAAAGGTAGGAGTGCATAATTGTACCCTGACAGAACGCAAATCCCACAACCTTCATGTTGCCCAGGAGATATGGAACCACAGATCACCCTACAGGACATAGCTACTATGCTAGTGACCATTCAGGAGAAGAACGCCATGCTTAAACAGTAAATGTCCACGATCCACAAGCAGTTAGCAAAAAGAGTTAAGTCACCTACATCCTTCCTGAAACCATAGCTCCATCTAGGCAGTATCATGGAGATAGCCAAAATGTGGCATCTTTATGAACCAGTATCACCTGCATTTCATGGCCAGGGCTGCAGCCTTTCCTGATGCTGCTACAAAAGTAACGTTTGTACTCTCCTATTTAGGTGGTGACTCTGCATCGCCGTCTATTCCATTGGTCGATCAAGATGACCCTCTGTTATACAATTTTAGATAATTTAAAGAAGATATGCTAACACTGTCTGTCCGACAAGCAGCAGAAAATTATATGTTGAGTCTTAAGCAGGGATCATCTGACCTTTTGCATTATTTCACTACGTTTAATAGAATAGCCATAGAAGCCATCTGGCCAGAGGACAAGAGAGTAGCTCTCTTATAATGGAACCTCAAAGACAAACTAAAAGGTATTCTTTTCTTAAATTCTGGAACAACCCGAGGATTGTACTGAATTCATAGACCTGGTGGTCAAATGAAACCACTGGCTTTTGGAACACAGAGTGGAAAAGGAGAAACACATTGAACAAAAGTGATTGTATTCCTAAGGGAAATCGTGAAGTGAGCATCAGAGCAAGACCTCCAGTGATGCAGGTGAGCCTATGCAGATTGCCTCTGAAAACGGGTCATTAACCAAAGAAGAGAACGATAAGTGTAGAAAATTAAACCACTGCCTTTACTGTGATAAAGTGGGCCACTTTGTTAAAAAGTGCCCAACATGACCATAAAAGTCCAAGACTTCAGCTGCAGTGGCCACGGTCGCTAACCCCAGACTAGGGAGCCTTTATAAAATGAAGCATCTCAGTAAGCGACGTGGACCGTTTGCCAGGTTCATCACTCAAGATGCCCTCGTACACCGACACTTTTTTGCCTTTCATCACTTAACCATTTATGTTGTGTTGCAATCCCCTTCTGGACTTGCCTGGATTTGTTTTTCACTACTAGAAGGCCTATTTCTCTCATTTTCTAAGTGAAATTTCCAAATGATAAGAGATGACAAGTTCGTATTTGGTGTCTCTGGAGTCACAATTTAAAATCCTAACTCATGGTGGAGTCAGATTTAAATTGCAATACTGAAAATGCCTTTCTTAGAATTTTGACATTTCCAGTCTTATCTATTTGGTACCTGTAGCCGGTCTCTGGTTTCATGGCTGGGTGTAGATGACAGTTGAACTTTGTGTATTCCTCCAAGAGAGCCACACACAATAGGACACTTAGGTGTGCCTGAATGGACCATCACTGGCAGGATGGGAGGGCGAAGCTGAGCACAGCCCCACTGTTAGACTTGGCATCTTTGGTGTGGTTTCCCCTGATTTTTTGCCTCTACCTCCTGTATTTCTGATGCTGTGTTGAATTTTGTTTTTGCTGGCTTACATGCTTTGGGCACTTTGCCACTGCTGATCAGTGTCAAAGTGCAAGTGCTCCCTGTATACATTGTTGTTACAATTGGTTCTCCCTGATTGGCATATTTGAATTACTGGTAAGTCCCTAGTAAAGTGCACTGTAGTATGCCAGGGCCTGTAAATTAAACGCTACTAGTATGAGTGCAGCACTGATTATGCCACCCGTATAAGTAACTCTGAAAAGGTAGCTCATACCTGTCACTGCAGTGTCTGTGTGCAATTGGTAACTGTTATGTCGACTTGGCAAGTACCCCCGATTGCCAGGGCCTAACCTTACCTTTTCGTACATGTATGGTACACCTATGGTAGGCCCAAGGTACCACCGGGCAGGGTGCAGTCTATGTGAAAGGTAGGATATGTACTGGTGTGTGTGACATGTCCTGAAAGTGAAATACCTTCAATTTTGTTTTTCACTATTGAAAGGCTATCTTGCCCCATAGGATAGAATGTGAAATACTTTGTAACATCTTACAAGTAAAACTTACTATTGGGCAGGATAGATAAATAATGTTTAAGCTCTCTTTTAGTAAAGATGATTTTTAAATCATGGGTTTGAAAATTTCACTTTTAGAAAGTAAGCATTTTCTTGTTTAACCATCCTGCGTGCCTCTGCCTGTTTATGTATTGACTGTCCGGTTTTGTAGTGACAGCCAATGGGGGGGGGAGCCAACATGGGGTTGATGGCTCTGGCCCTTCCTGGATGACTCAGAGCTGGGCTGAATAGACCTTGGCTGAATTTAGAGTAATTGGAGAAGATTTACTTGTACCTGAATAGGGCCTGTCTCCCTTGCACAATGCTGTCATGCTACACCATTGATAGCACTGGTTTGGACTGGGCTCAGAGACCCTTGCACAAAGATAACAAAGACATTTTGGTGTATAAGTATTAGACCTAAAACCTCTGAACGTTAGACTACTTCTGGAATCAAGTGGAACCTTTGCCAGGGAGAAGATCTGGAGAAACTGGGGGAGGAGTACTGCTGCGTTGTTGTGTGCTGTCTGGGGTTGGCCTGCAGTCACTGTTTCTGCCAAGGACAAGGACTTTGCAGTGTGCTGTGTCCCCCTGCTTGAGGAAGATCTCCAAGTCTTGAGTAGAGCTTGCCTACTGTTCTGAAGTCTTAGGAAACCCAAGACTTCACCCACAGCTCCCCTGAACTTCCTTGCTGGGAGTTTTGACCTGCCAAGAGGTGCCTGTGACTGCGTTGGGCCTCTGGAGGTCGTTTCTGCTGTTAGGAGCTGGAAAAGCAACACCACTACATGAAAATCGATGCATCGCTCTTCTTGCTGCTGTTTTTCTGATGCAGCACCGCTGTCTGAGAAGAATCTCCATGCCACGCCGCCCGCTATGAAACTGTCGCAGCGCCTGTTACCGCTGCAAGAATTGACACATTGAGGGCTCATGGCTGAAGAAACTGGTGCAGCGTCATTCGTCGCCGCCGGAATCCAGATTTCCATGCATCGTACCTGAAGGGCAAGTTTCCCGACGCAACCCCCGTGGACCAGAACCATCTCAGAATCCTACTACAGACCAGATTTGACGCATCACTTCTCCTACTTGCAGCAAAACAGTTGCATGGCCTCCCCAGAGTCTCTGGAACTGATGCACCTCTTTGTTTTTCAACGCTTCCCATCTCTGCGGTCTTTGGCCTTATGAATTTTATCGAAACTACAGGTACTTTGAGAGAAACCACGCATCCATAGTTTTCTATGGACTAAGATGTTTGAAACCTTTAAAAGTCATATTCTTAATACCTGTATGCTGAATTTTTGTCATTTTGGTCTTGTTGAGTTTAGATAAAGATACTTTATTTTACTAAACTGGTGTGGGGTCCATTTGATGTGTTATCACTTTATTACTGTGTGTTTTGAGTACAAATACTTTACACATTGCCTTTGGGACAAGTCTTTCTGCTTGTGCCATGCTGCCCAGGGGGTGAGCAGGGATTATCTAAAGCACGTATCCCCCTTACCCTGACTAGACGCAAGGGTCCCTATTTGGACAAAAGTACCTACCTCTGCCAGCCAGAGCCCCCCAGTTCTAACACCCACTTACAACTGAATTGGTTCTATCCTCCCTCCACACAAAGGGCTGCAAATCCCATGTACCTAGTCTGCAGGCAGGATGCCTTGAGACTTCAAAGGGAAACCTGCATAATCTTTCCCTACATTTCAAGGGCACAACTGGGTATAAATATTAGACCTCAGACATCAACCCTTCAGTACACTTTTGGACCTGTGGATACTCTGCCAGGAAGTAGAACTGCTGTCCTACTGAAGGGCTTCCACTCTGTTGGACTGCATTCTGCTTAACACCTGCTTTCTATTCTGACCTGCTACTGCTGCCCTTTTGCCAGGGGGATAAGCACTCAACCTGCATGAACCAAGAGCACTGAGTGACTCCAAGGGCTAATAATCTGGCCTCCTGATCTAAAGCCTCAGGGACACAACAGGCTTCCTATAACCTTTGAGCTGCACCTGGACTCTGCCATCTGTGAGTCTACCCTGCAAAGTGGTACCACTCCAGTCCTGAACCCTTGGAAGTGGGCTGAAGCTACTTTGGCAACCTCTGTGGATCCAACAGAACCAATGCATCACCTCTTTTGCATTGTGCAACCCGGAGCAGAACTGACACATCTCTTATGCTGCATTAATTAGACCGACCCATTGCAAAGACTTGCACTGCCCCCACAGCCTGCATCATCTTCAGAACCATCGCTGCTTGATGCATAGTGGCAACAGACCCTCGCATCTTTCATCAACCTCAACAACGACAGCAGATACCGCATCACAGCTCCTTGGAACTGGTTAATCACCCTGAATGTGCGACACATTCCCAACACAAAACTTCACATCCCAATGCCTCGTTGATGGGATCATCAACACTGACACAACAGGACCTTGTACTGCTGCCTCGCTACATCACAGAGTCAACACATTACTTCGGCTGCACGGCACAGATGCAAGGCAGATCCACATAAAGTTTTGACAGCCAACCTTAAAGGTAGTCTGTTTAGCTATCCTAACTGGGTCCTGTATTTAGGCCGCGCTCCACTGCAGTCAGTCTGTACTTGTGACTTTGTCACGGTTCAGGGAGACCAGATCCACAGTAGGCGCTTTATGCGTTTTGGTGCTATTTTCTCTGAAACTTTAGAATTCAATATCTCCAGTTCTTGTTTTATTTATTTAAAAGACATTCTATTTTCCTAATACTGCTGTGGGCTTCTTTAGTGGTGTATCTTCACTGTTACTGTTGCCTCTGAAGTAAGTCCGACTGCTTTGTGCAAAGCCACCCGGGGTTTGAGCACAGGTTAATTTAGGGTTTGCTTGCGACTTCACCCTGAGAAGAAGTGAGGTTGCTGCTTGAGAAGGATTTCAACCCCTTAAATAGTAACCTGATTTCTTACAGTGGACCGAAGATTTTCATCAGACTCCACTGATCTTATTGAATACCAAAGCTGCCTGGTCTTGATTTAATTTCATACTCTTTCTTCTACCATCATACTCTTCCTGTCTCTTTATATCATTCTTGGAGATTATTTTTCACCTGTAGTTTCGCCCTTTGTCACTGTTTTCTTATATTATTCTATTTCTTTCTTTCTACCTCTTCCAACATTCTCTCTCTTGCTCTAGGTCAAAGTCTGAAGTTTAAAAGTAAGTCCCAGTCTGAAATAGTTAGCGTGTATGTCCACCACTGACACAAATTAAGACTTCTTGTATATCATAGAAACTAACTGAAAGACAGTGAATGTTGGGTATGATGGCCTTGTGTAGATATTTTGAATTCAAATAAATGTGCCTCCTGACAGAAATAGCACCATGTGCAGAATTAATCAGCTTGAGAATTAGGCTCATCACTTCTATTGTTAACAGAAGTGAAGGTAGCCCATTTATGTAAGTCCTAGATGTCATGTGTTATTTGAAGATGTAGTGTTCGGGCTGGCGCTGTGAGGAATAGATCCTGTCTACCTCAATGTGCTCCAGTTTGCAGTGATCTACCCAATTTCATTGTTAAGAATTTGCATGTCCTCTTGTCTCTCTCTGTTGAGAATTTCCCGTTTAGGAATGACCAATTTAACCCATTGACCGCCGCACGAATTCTGCTGCGCTGCGGGTGATTTATGGAGTGGGCATGTTACGGACGGCCTCTGGCCGTCCTCTGCACACACCCACTGTGACGTCAGACGGCCGGGGTCCGTCCGGCGCACTAAACGAGTGAAGCTCATCTTGTTATGTTTTGAGTTGGAGAAATAATTCTTATTTTATTGTGTATTTTTCCTCTGATAAATACTTTTAATATGGGTCTTCATTCTTTGCCTCGGTGTCTGCTCTTTTTTGCCAATATCTCAGTCTGTGCCAGTCTGGCTGTCTGTGCATTAACTTAGATACACTAAAGTGGCAGATAAGCAGGTGAAGGATACCATAATTTTCATGTGCTTATTTCTTTTTGTCTTATTGATATTGCCTTTTGTCTTGCTTTTGCATGGGTTTTGTACGTTTCTTCTGTTGGAACTTCTTTTGAAATACTGATGTTCAAATAGCTCACAGGGGCTCTTTTATGTTAACTCCAGAATATTCAATTATAATAAAACTTTTAGAAAGCACTAAACTGTGCTGTGAACTCACTTTTTGTGCTGAGAGAACAGAAATAGGAAAGGCTTCTGAAAACAAAGAGGTAGTCTAAATGATACAGTTTCTGCTGCCTTTTTTGATATCAAGAGCCTAATTAAATTCTTCCTTGAAGTATTCAGGTACAAACTACTAATTTAAAGAAATGCATATAAAAATATTAATACAAAATCTAATTTATTTTTGTTGAAAAAAAAGATGAATCTTTAGAAATGCCCTGAAGTGCACAATGAAATAGTTCTAAAAACAAATAACCTATGTTGACAAATTACCTGAATTAATTAAACGCTCACCACTAATATTTTCTGCGCCTGCATGTCACCAGCTTAAACCCCATCTATGCCAATTTTGCAATCCATCCTTCTGCGGTTGAGCACTAGTAGGTTTTGAAACTGTGACACATGATAGGTTCAAAGATTCATCAAATCTGTGAAATTAATTAAACGCAAGATAGTAGTTAAAAAATTACTACTTCACAATGAACTAACTAGAAGATATGTTAAAAGGTTTAACCTTCTGGGTAGAGTATCTCCCTCTGAATATTCTGTCATGATTCAAAATGACAAAAACTGACTTGTGCCCTCAGTAAACCTCAGTGTAATGATTACACGATTAAGAGAAGAGGAAAGTTTAAATGAGAATGAATGGCCCATCATGTGTTAGGAGTATCCCTGGGTCATAGTTGTCTCTAAGGAATAATTAAAATGCATTATTTTCTATATGAATGAGTGACTGAGCAATTTACATACCAATTTCTGAAAAATTGGTAGTTAAGTTGCATGTGACAATGCAGACACAGTGCAAGCTTTGCTCTCTTCAAATACTGCAAAGGGGATAGTTTGGCATGTGCACACATGTAAATATGGGAAATATTTCATGGTTCCTTGTGAAATATCGATTTCATCTTCATAATGACATAACCCAAATCACTCTTCTGAGTTTTATCATTTTCAGGGCTATTACGATTATATGGCAAGATTATCTGAAGTATGCTGCATTGGGATCCACTTTATGCGGCAAAAAGGCAAACTATTATTTTCACTATTGTGAGTTAGAATAATTGAATTTGTGAAACCAGCAAATTATGTGGAAAATTATGTGAAACATGTATTAAATAGCAGACATTTAACTGCATAAATGTACTGCCCTCATCATTGTCCAGTGTTTTCATAAAAATAATATTCTTTAAAGATAAACCTAAACATTCTAGTTCAATGGTCACTGTTACCAGATGGATGGATAGATTGATATGTGATCTGGTTTTTATGGCTGTTGTGCAAGTTATATATTATGGGGTTAACCTTAACTTGTGACTTTCATTTTTTTAAATTTCAATTCATAGCCATAATTGTGAGAGGTTATTTTAAGTGAATGATTGAGTCTTGGTGTCTCTCCCACAATTTTACTCAGATGATATATTACACACTGAGCTGGGTTTATCCCATATCACAGATTCAATTAGACTAGCTCTGATCCTACTGTGGCTCTCCATATAGCGTAGGGACACAGTGACCCTAATGCAAAATATAATAAGAGACTGCCTAAAATTGGAGAACTACAACAGGATTAGATGGTTGAATGACGTGGAACTGGAGTTGACTGCTATTGGGTTGAAAGATCTATTAAAGGACCCAACTGCCTGTAGAAAGATGCCAAGGCAGAGGCTGGTTTACACATTTATGCTAAGGGCTCAATATATCCGAATGGAGAGGAATAATAACAAACAGTCAGTCCCCGCATATCAATGAAACCATCCATGTTAGAGGGGGGGGTACTTTTATTTAACGGACATCCCTATACCACTGCACAAATTTGTATTATTGAGATTCTGCTTGAACCTGATACCGCTGATGTTAGGGCACCAAGGGAGAAGGTTTAAGCACTCAGAACTGATTCTGTGTCCCTGTGATAAGCAATCCCCAAAACTGATCTCCACCTATCATTTTTTTGTGGTTTTTACCAGAAGGAAAGAAAGGAATATATTGCTCCAATATTAAAGAATTATCATTTTAAGCAATGTCGGGTTGCATTTTATCTCTTAAAATCCTTCTCTGATCGTTTAGTTTGCTTCTCAGTAGCGGCATTCTTGTGGGCATGCATAACAAACAGTAAGCAGATGGGCTCATAACTGGCTATGGGGCTTTTTACTATTTATCTTGCCATACTTTAAAACGACAAAAAACACAGTTGATGGACAGAATGTAGAACAATGTCATACATTCACCCCAGTACAAGGATCTGGGCCTAAATCCATCGTTTTTTTGCACTCCACACCACCCTGGGTTAGACACTGGCTATATGCAAATCAGCTCTGACCCTGTGCCTCATGGGAAAAGTCCAGTCCGAACTACCACGCCATATCTTTTCCAGACCGGAATCAAGCATCCAAGGACCGGTTTCTGGCTATCAGCCTTCATCAGCCTGGATAGCTCGACTCCAGTGGTGTGGAGAGCCTGGGACTCACGTCTGAGTATACCCAGCACACTCGGGGTGAAAATTGCAAAAAACACAGTTGATCCCTCGACCTCTCGCAGTCTGGCTTCAGGGCCAACCACAGCACCGAGACCGCCCTGATCGCAGCCACAGATGACATCCGAGCACTGCTTGACAATGGAGAAACAGACCCCCTCATCCTCCTAGACTTCTCCGCGGCCTTCGACCTGTCTGCCACCGTACACTAGTGCAGCGACTCAGCAACGTCGGAATCCAGGAGAAGGCACTGGAGTGGATCATCTCCTTCCTCGCCGGAAGGACACAGAGAGTCCGCCTCCCCCCGTTCAGATCTGAAGCCACCGAAGTCATCTGCGGCGTTCCTCAAGGCTCCTCGCTCAGTCCAACCCTCTTCAACGTCTACATGAGCCCCCTCGCAGACATCGCACGCCAGCACAACCTCAACATCATCTCCTACGACGACGACACCCAGCTGATTCTCTCCCTCACCAACGACCCCGCCACCGCCAGAGCCAACCTTCACGAAGGGATGAAAGAGGTATCCGAATGGATGAAGAACAGCCGCCTGAAACTGAACTTGGACAAGACGGAAGTCCTCATCCTGGGATCCTCACCCTCCGCCTGGGACGACTCCTGGTGGCCCCCCGCCCTAGGCAGCGCACCCAAACCAACAGACCACGCACGCAACCTGGGCTTCATCCTGGACTCCTCCCTCTCCATGACCAGACAAGTCAACGCCGTCTCCTCGTCGTGCTTCAACATCCTGCGCATGCTACGTAAGATCTTCCGGTGGATCCCCACCGAGACCAGGAAGACGGTCACCCAGGCCCTCGTCACCAGCCGTCTGGACTACGGCAACTCCCTCTACGCCGGAACCTCCGCCAAACTCCAGAAGAGACTCCAGCGGATCCAGAACGCCTCAGCACGACTCATCCTGGACATCCCCCGTCGCAGCCACATCTCCGGACACCTGAGAGACCTGCACTGGCTTCCGGTCAACAAGAGAATCACCTTCCGACTCCTCACCCACGCACACAAAGCCCTACACAACCAAGGCCCAGGATACCTCAACAGCCACCTCAACTTCTACGCTCCCAAACGCCAGCTTTGATTGACCGGCCACGCCCTCGCCGCCGTCCCCCGCATCCGAAGAGCCACCACAGGGGGGCGGTCCTTCTCCTACCTTGCCGCCAAGACATGGAACTCCCTCCCGACCCACCTCCGCCTGACCCAGGACCACCTCGCCTTCAGGAAGCAACTCAAGACCTGGCTGTTCGAGCAGTAGCGGACCCCCCTCTCCTAGCGCCTTGAGACCCTCTGGGTGAGTAGTGCGCTATATAAATGCTTTGATTGATTGATTGATTGGTTGATGGACAGAATGTAGAACAATGTCATACATTCAACCCAGTACAAGGATCTAGGCCTAAATCCATAGTTTCTTTGCACTCCACACCACCCTGGGTTAGACACTGGCTATATGCAAATCAGCTCTGACCGTGTGCCTCATGGGAACAGTCCAGTCCGAACTACCAAGCCATGTCTTTCCCAGACCGGAATCAGGCATCCAAGGACCGGTTTCTGGCTATCAGCCTTCATCTGCCTGGATAGCTTGACTCCAGTGGTGTGGAGAGCCTGGGACTCACGTCTGAGTATACCCAGCACACTCGGGATGAAAATTGCAAAAAACACAGTTGATGGACAGAATGTAGAACAATGTCATACATTCACCCCAGTACAAGGATCTGGGCCTAAATCCATCGTTTTTTTGCACTCCACACCACCCTGGGTTAGACACTGGCTATATGCAAATCAGCTCTGACCCTGTGCCTCATGGGAACAGTCCAGTCCGAACTACCAAGCCATGTCTTTCCCAGACCGGAATCAAGCATCCAAGGACCGGTTTCTGGCTATCAGCCTTCATCAGCCTGGATAGCTTGACTCCAGTGGTGTGGAGAGCCCGGGACTCACGTCTGAATATACCCAGCACACTCGTTTTTTAATATATATTTTAAGTTGATATATATATATATATATATATTCTTACAATGATTTTTTGGGGGCTTTTCTTTTAACCAATATGAATTGGGACTGTATGCTGACTGCTGGAGTCTCTTGTTTTTATGTACTGTCATGAACTTAACTGAAAATTATAATAAAATTTCTATTGAATGAATGCCTGAGTTTTTTCTTTTTATTTGTAGAAGGGTTATGAACAAAGCTAATGTAATTTTATTTGAGCATTTTCAGTGACTTTCTGAGGTTTTTGATCATATATTACATCGAAGTCCATTTAATTATGCCCTACCCTGCCTACAGCCTGGTTTTTCACCGAAGTCACTTCACGTGGCCATCCCCGTATCACATGGCCTTCAGCCATGTACGGTGAGGGTTTTCCGCAGGACCATGTTTTCTTGTAAGATTTGAAAGTCTACTGTGAAAACAACGAAGACACCCTCACATTCCCCCTAAATTCCTTTACATCAGACAATAACTTAGTACAAAATTACACCTTCTGTATTCACACTGAGGGTTGTAGTCTCGATCTGAAATTTTTTAGGAACACCCATTCTCTCTCTTTAAACTTGTATTTAGTACTGCTCTTTGTTTCCCTTTTGGTGTGGATTTAAACTAACTGCCGGTTTGAAGCGATACTACACACCAAACCAAGCCACAATAAAACCACCAAATGAGCTCTCCGAGAAGAAAGAAACTCAAGATTACATTTCAGACGACTTCTCTACCTTTATAAAAACAGTAAATAGAGATTGCTTTACTGATAGTTCCCTATGTTATCCTTGTAATTTTCAGGCAAACACTTTAAGTATATTTCTTACTTTGATAGAGTTTCCATCCTGCCTCAAAGAGAAACGGATCTGGCACAAAATTAATTTCAGCAACATTTCATGACACCTTGCAACACCAGGCCATCACCACTGTTGGTGATAATGTGCTGCAGGGAGACTGCTGCCTACTGTTGTGATTGAAACTCTCACTAGCCATAAGACACTGTTGCTTGGCATATGCTCCCTCCCAGACCGTCCTTTGCTTAACATAATGCTCTAATTGTTTAATTATCACCGGCGTCTGCTCTGCTGGGAAAGGCAGACCTTAAGGAACAGAGAAGCTGACAACCTGCAAAGTGCAGCACCGAGTTTTAATTATGGCACATCTGTGATATTTCTCTGCCCCAGCGCGGTGCAAAAAAGGTGTAAATTGCTACTGAGAAATAGCAGTGGTTTGCAATATTTACCCACCCTTCCCTCCCTCATTTCGTAAATTAATCAAAGTATTATTCTATGGAAGGTAGCATTCTGTCTTTAGCACTGAAGCCTAAAATACAGCTTTCTAATGGAAAAAGTCGATAGGGACCTTCTGTAGTAGAATGCCTAGTGGCTCAGAGCAACAAGCCGAGGCTCTGCGGCCATAATGCTTTGCAGAATCCTTTACTATCTGTTCATCAATGGTGATCTGCCCTACAGCTTTGTACAGTTAGCAAGTCTCTAAGTAAACTCTTGGCCTCATAGTTAAATCAGAATGGAACACATAACTCCTCAGATGTGAAATAAGATCATGAAGTGTTATAAGAATGTCTGCATGGGCTGTAGTCCCTTGAGTTTTTCCTGATCAACACCTTAGGCTCCACATTCCATAAAAAGGGTATACGTTCGGTGATGTCACTGCTAGTGCTTACGACTGGACCTGTGGTTTCCACCTCTGCTCTCCCTCTGAACTATCCATTAACACTTATGGCGATGTCCCAGTATTCAGCAGAACCAGTGGAATCAATAGTATATAACAACATTTGGCTCTGTAGGGAATTACACAATCTATTTTAAATCAAATTTTTTATCTCCTGATAGTCTAAGAAATGCCAATTTAATCGTATGACACATATGATTACTAAATGAAACACAATTGACGCAAATGTAGGTATATCATCACTCATATATCGTGGGGCGACACAAAAAAGATATATCAAAAACACAGGACTGTTTTGTAACTTACATATTTACATAAATAGGTGCCTTACAAGGTGTGTGTAACATGAAACATACTCAAATATACAGGACACGACATTTGAACAGAAATTGCACAAATAACTTAGTTGGATGTCCATTTAAAACTTGTTACAATGTTCTGGCATATATCCTTGTTTCTTTGTGTGAGAAGGTGGCTTGGTATATGCTGTCCACTAGTTAAAGTGGGCACCCTGTACCAATCCACACGACCCTTATGATGTATGAGGTCAAAGATAACCTTTATGAAAGCTATCCTAGTGGTAGCAATGGAGATCAGCCTTCAGGCTTAATCTTGAAGGAATGTAAAGCAGCTTGTTTCACCAGAATATCACCTCCTGAATGACTAAATGAAGGAGAACCACAAAGTAGTTATATAAAAATATGTATTTATTAATATAACACTCTCCACTATCCTCTACATGAGATTATAATACAAAGCACAGAATACTGGATCAATAGAACAGTTTTAAATAGCACAATACACAGCGGGCACCAGGGGGAGACCTAACCATATACTAAAATAGCGGTATAACAATCACAACTTGACTAGACACAGTGTCTAGTGCACGAAGAATCACTGGGACCCCAAGGAACCACCCAAGTTGATGACACAGGAGACCCACGCAGGACGGGTCCAGTGAGGAAACACAACAGAGTGCTCCGTACAACTCTATGGGAAAGTTGCGGTTGCAAAGTTAAAGTTTAAGGACCCTCCTTCGGAACTTAAGAGTTTAAAGAGCCACCGCACCCATGGATACCATAGTATCAGAGTTACCTATCCCAGGGTAGCCGGGTGCTTAGGTCTGAAGTGGTGTCGGAAACTCTTTTCGTTCTCTATGGAAGGAAGTGAAGAAACACTGCTGCCGTGAAGATGAAAAGGGTCCAGTGGAATCCAAGTCTGGATTCTGGATGGCAGGAACCTGAAAGCAGAGGGGACAGAGTCTGGGACACTTCAGAGTGACCAGGGACTCTTTCGGCGAATGCCCATCGATGTCGGGTGTTTCAAGTGCAAAGAAGAAATGCATGACTCTTCAGCCACAAGGTCCTAGAGGTGTCGAGGACAACCAGGAGCCGGAGGTGAGCTGTCCCACAAAGGATGTTGAGTGCTGTGGGGTCGGCATCTGGCGGGAGCCCCAACAAGCCTAGGCAAAAGAAACCCATGTAGGAAGGACAAACAGGTTACGATGTGGACCAGCAAGGTCCAGGGTACTCACCAAGCAATGGGGAGTCAGGGCACATCTGGAGCAACCAGGAATGCCCAAGAACAATCACGTTGACCCTCAAGGGGACCCACAGGCAGAAGGACGAGGAATCTCAAGGGGACCTCGAGCAAGATTGCAAAGCACCAGCCCACGGAGCACTCCGTGTGAGGCGGCTGGAGTTCTTTGGTGCAAATGCTGCTCATGATCAGGACCACATGGGGTACAATGCACAAGCTCAGGAATTGCCAATATGTATATGCACTTGCAAATGAATGCGGTGCACAGGGGTTTTGGTTACGCAGCTCCCACAAGGCATACTGGCCTCAAACTTAGTGAGAGGGGAGATCAACCTTAAGGGTTCCTCAGAAGCCCCCCTCCTGTGTTGCTGAAATCTTCGGAGTCTGCAGGAGCTCAGGAGCAGCTACCAGTCAGTTGCGCTTTAATTGTCTGCGAAGCAGGGGAGTGACTCCTTCACTCCAAGGGAGATTCTTTTGTTGTCTGAAGTGCTCCACAGATCCTGTACAGAGTCTGTATGGAATCACAGTACCAACTCAGCTTTGGGCGGAAAGGGGGACAAAGTCAGCAGAGTCGAGGTCCAGTGGAGTTCACGGTGTCCAGATGGTAGAAGGTCAGTGGTTTCTTCTTGTACAATCTTGTCCAGTTAAATCTAATGTCCTGTAGCCAGGTAACCAATTTTATACCGCCAGGAGAGGGTTGGACAGATTCAGGGGATCCTCCTAGGGGAGGGGCAGGACATAGGGGTGGCTACACCCTTGTCCTTTGTCCAGAGCCACACCAGTGCAGGAGCCAATGGCTCCTAGAACTGATTTGAGTTGGACAATGCACTGGCACACCAAATCTGCCCCCAGTGCAGACTTTCTGGCACTTCGCAGAGCGCACCCACCCAGCCCCAATACACTAAACCCTGACTGGGAGGTGGTCACACTTCCCTATGGCAGGATGCCTACTATGCTGCTTTCCTCTGCTCGAGCTTGGCTCAGCAGCAGGAGGGCAGAAACGTGTCTCTGGCTGGCAGCAGCCATTTTGTGCTATCCTGGTCGAGAAGTCTGTCACCGGGTAGACCGGTGACCCCACAAAGCTTGCTTCAGTAGGGTGGAATCATACCTCCCACACCAGTTAAGGCTTTTCCTTGTATGCCGATGTTGCTGAGGCGTTGTATGAGGGTGCTATGGCAGACTGTGTCAAAGGCATCTGTCGCTGCGATGAGGGCGGTTTCGGTGCTGTGTTTGGCTTGAAATCCGGACTGTGAAGTGTCGAGGGAGTTGTTGGATTCAAGGAAGGCGGCGAGCTGGCTATTGACGGCTTTCTCAATGACTTTGGCAGGAAATGGGAGGAGGGAGATGGGGCGGTAGTTCTTGAGTTCAGAAGGGTCTGCTGTGGGTTTCTTCAGGAGAGCGCTGAGTTCGGCGTGTTTCCAGCTTTCTGGGAAGGTAGCGGAGTTGAAGGAGCAGTTGATGACATCGCGGAGATGGGGTGCGATGATGGAGTCTGCTTTGTTGAAGATGTGGTGGGGACAGGGGTCGGTTGGTGAACCTGAATGGATGGAGTTCATTAGGCGGATGGTGTCTTCTGTGCTGATGGGGTTCCAGGCGCTGAGGTTGTTAGAGGGCGGTTTAGATTCGGAGGTGGGTGGAGTGGACTGTTCTTTGGAAGTGTTCTCAAAGCTGTTATGTATGTCGGCGATTTTGTTGTAGAAGAAAGAGGATAGCGAATCGCAGAGGTCTTGGGAGGGAGTAATGTCGTTTGAGGCTGCGGTGGGGTTGGTAAATTCTTTGACGATGTTGCATAGTTCCTTGCTGTTGTGGGCTTTGTTGTCGAGTCGATCCTTGAATGCTGATTTTTTGGTGGATCGGATCAATTGGTGGTGTTTGCGGGTGGCTGTCTTGAAGGTGGTCAGGTTGTCAGTGGTTGGATTTTTTCTCCATGTTTTCTCGAGAGTACGGCATAGTTTCTTGGATTTCTTAAGGTCTTCGTTGAACCAGGGGGCATTTTTGCTACCCTGTTTGGTTTGGTGGTTTTTCAAGGGGGCTAACTCGTCAACGCTGTGAGTGATCCATTGTTTGAGTATGGTGGCAGCTTGGTTTGGGTCCGATGAGAGGGCGGGAGGGTTTTGGTTGAGCGATGTGAGGAGTTGGTCGGTGGTGATTTTGATCCAGTTTCTTCGCAGGATAGGTTGTGGGGGGTTTTAGGTCGCGGTAGTTTTGTAGCTGAAGTGAACACAGCTGTGGTCCGTCCAATGGAGGGCTGTGGTATGATCGAAGGAGATGTGCTTGCTGGAGGTGAAGATTGGGTCGAGCGTATGTCCGGCTACATGGGTGAGGGTGTCAACAAGTTGTTGAGTCCGAGATTGGCTAGGTTGTCCAGAAGGGTGGTGGTATTGCTGTCGCTTTTCTTTTCCAGGTGGAAGTTGAGGTCTCCCAGTAAAATGTAGTTTTCGGAGGTGAGGGCATGTGGGCTGATGAAGTCAGTGATGTCTTCGCAGAATTGTTTACGGGTTCCTGGTGGTCTGTAGATGAGAGTGCCTCTAAGTGTGGTCCTGGGGTCGGTGTGGATCTGGAAGTGGAGGTGTTCGGCGGTTGCAAGGTTATCGTCGGAGCTGGTCGTGATTTTGATGGTGTTCTTATGGACGATGGCGATTCCTCCTCCTGTTTGGTTGGTGCGGTCTTTTCGGATGATTTTGTAGGCGTCCGGGATGGCTATGGCGATGTCGGGGGCTGATGAGGCGTTCATCCAGGTTTCTGTAAGGAAGGCGATGTCCGGTGAAGCAGTGTCGAGTAGGTCCCAGATTTGAGTGGCGTGTCTGTGGACTGAGCGGGTGTTCAGCAGGATGCACTTCAGTTGGTTAGAGCCGTAGCTGTGTTTGGAGTGAGTGGGATTGGTGTGGGTCTTGATGCAGGCGAATTTGCAGGAGTGGCAGGCGAAGGGACCGTGGGTACGTCCTGGGGCAGCTTCGTAGCATTGTGGTGTGCGTCCGGGGTTAAGGGCTAGGAGGGTGGCCGAGCCATACGTTATGCGGGTGGGGAGGGTTTTGCGGGGGCCAGGGGGTTCTGGCGCTGAGCGCGGTCCAGGCGCGGATGGGCGTAGACGGGCTTACCTTTGGCGCACCTTCAGCGCGCATGGGGCGCGTCCGCTGCGCGTGAGTACATCTGACATATGTGGATAGTGAGGGGAGGCGGGGGCGAGGGAGGGTCAGCTGGGAGGCGGGAGCTGGGTGGAGGGGCGGGCTGGAAGGCACAAACAAACAAGATGGCAGCAAAACAAACTAAACAAGACGAGATTGGGGTGGGCAGAGGCGCAGGCACAGATAAGCACAGGCGCTACAGTATGCAGCAGCACACTGATTGGCACGATGTGGGCTGTGCAAGAAATCGTGTAACGCTAAGTTAGGCAATGCGGTAAGATAAGCTCAAGACACTCAATGTAGTGCGAGCGCAATCACCAATGCGATGTTAGCACAAAACCATACAATGCAGTGCGAGCGCAATTATGATAAGGCCTGCTATAGGGGTGACTTATAAGTTTTAAGTGTAGTGACCATTAGATATAGTGAACCTATATCTAAAGTAAGTGGTGCAAGCAGTAACAGACCTAGAGTTCCATTTTGCATGGCCGCTCATGGGTGGCATAATATATGCTTCAGCCCATGGCAGGACTCTGGGGTACCTATGCCCTGGGTACATGGTGTACCATTTACTAGGGCCTGATAAGAGTACCCAGTATCCAATCTGGAGTATACCAAGGTACATGTATGTCAATTTAAGGGAGAAATCAGATAGGCTGTGGTCCTGATTAGCAGGATCCCTGTCAGACTAGTCAAAAACAGCGAGACATCAAGCAAAAAGTGGGGGTAACCATAAAAAACAGATCCTACTTTCCTAAATGTTGGATGTAGATATGGGAGACAATGATACGGAACACCTATTGATATTGTTGATGTATTGACCCATTTTAAAATGTGTATTTATACAAAACATCACAGTGGGTCTTCATTAGGACTAGGGAAAATTAAAATAGCCTGATCAAAATGTATACCAGCATCTCACTTGGTGCTATATTCAAACACTGCACATGTTGCAATGGGTCAGACATATCCAGAAGTATAAATGGGTTCTCAATGGGGATTTTTAGTAATAAATATTAGTCCACATCAAAATATTAGGCAAGGTTACACATCTTGCATAAAGGGCAGTGCCAATGATTAGCTCCAAAAGGAGGTTCCACCGTATAGCAGATACCTCTGTGATCCTGAAAGGATTCTCTTTAGGGTCAACAGAGGGTGAATGAATCAGACTTCTACAACGGACGTGGAGTCTAAAAATAAAATAAAATGCATACTTCCCTACAGAACCAATTGTTGTTATATGCTCCCTTTGAACTCTGGCTTTTTTTGAATAGTAGTGTCTTTTGTTTGGTGTCAAGGAATGGACAATAAGATCTTTTGGGTTGCCTTCTTGATTGTCTGAAGAAAGTGACTCCTCCTAGTAGCCTTGGTGCCACCCTGCACAGAATAGAATATGTCACTGCTCTGGCGCACTCAGTACAGCCTAGAGCCAATGCAGGCACCATTGCGTCATGGTGCAATAGTGCCTATGCTATAGGCAGGATTGTTTTACTTCATTCATATTTTACAGAATGCAGCTGCCCATATTCTCTTGAAAGTACTTAAATTTAAATTGGTGTCTCAGAAGCAAAATTAGCTATATTAAATGCCGATTTAAGGCACTCTGTTTGACCCATAAATCCTTGCATATTACAGACCCAGAGTATCTGAGGAAGTCCTCCTCCTGGTGAATGCAGCTCCTTACAATGCATGTGATTTGATCGTATGCCATTAAAATGCGGTTGTTACAACCGCGTTGTTAGTACGCAATACCATTACATAACAAGTCATTACAACGACTTGCTATAGAGGGGGCACTGGACTTAGGAATATTATTATTCCTACTCCAGTTTGCCCAACAGCAGGGAAGGTGTTGGATTTTAAATCCAGTACCAGTACGCCCCCTACAGCAAGTCGTTGTAATGGATTGCGTTGTGGAGACAGTGTTGTAAATGGTGTTTCCCCCTCTTGGTATATGCGTTGGAGAGCCCTTTGTTCTGTGACATCCAAAATGGTGCTTATCCACAAATGAAATAAAGTGTCATGGGTGGGAGCAGACATTTAGATTTTTATCATGCAAACTCTGGATTAAACTGCCCAACCTAGTTAAACAAATCAGCCTAAACTTAAATGTTTCAGGAAACAGGTGAAATCTTGTCTTTTAGTGCCGCAGTATTAGAATAGGCTTTATTTAATCTCAGTCTTTTATAGTCTTCCTTTGTTGCTTATCTTTCAAATGCAAGCACCCAGACGCCCTTGAGCATTTGTTGCACTTGATAAATAATATCAATATCAATTTTTGTGCAAGAAGGGACACCTTGCACCGCCATGCAAGTTGCCTTTTGTGGCTTGGTAAATCTGACTTAAGCTTGTGTCGCCCTTGCACAATGCATGGGCAAAGCAATCCTTTCATCTGGTCCAAAGTGTTTCTTCCATTTGCGTGGGGTGCCAGGAAGGAATGACCCTTTATGACAGTGCTGCTGCTACATGTACCCTGGCACCATCTGTATCTTAGAAAGGGCTGCGCATGTGTCTGCGGCCCCTTCTGTAATACCAAAGTGATCAGTGTGTATGAGGAGAGCGCACATACGGTAGGTAATATGTCCTCAGGCTTCTTTGTGATCTAGCTACACTCCCCCCAGAATGTCGCCCTATGTCCCGAAAGAACAGAACTGTGCCACTTATTTAGGACATCCACAGTTAATGCTATCCTAATAATCTGGCCCTCCTGGATTACACTGCACACCCCTGCAACAGCCCCTTCTCCCTCTCTACTCCTCTCTACTCCACTTCAATGCAAAGGTCATTCAGAGAGTTGCCTGCCTGCCTCACAGTCATGAGCAGAGTATCTCAACAACATCTAGCCCTGAATAATTGAACACAATTGCAAAGAGGTTCTGCAAAAAGGCACTAAAGAGAAACTGGTAATATAAATGGAAGAGTTTGACAGAGAGCCCTACCTTTCATCCTCTTTTAATTGGATTATATTTCTCAATCTCCCATTGCCTGTCAGGCCTTCGAGTATCTAATGTTCTAATCTCTCTCTCTCTCCATAGTAACAAATATATGTTATTGCTGAGCAGAAGTGTTAAGGAAAACAAAAGGCCCTCAGGTTACACTTTGAAATATGCTGAGAACAGTAAGCAGCTTGTGTGCCATTTATATTGCTCTGCTTTTGAAATATAAATTGTAGAGGGATTGGGAGGGTGGCAATCTATTTTGCTCTGTGAAACTAACTAGGGCCTCCTCGGAAACGAAAATTAGCAGTTTGAGAAATAGTGCTAAGAAATTCTAATGTTATTAGCGTTATTGAATAAGGACATCTTAATGCTCTGTTTGATTCAACATAATAGAATTTATTGTAAAATATCTGTATATTTCACTCCTACTTGAGGCACATTAAACACTTGAAAATAATGTTTCTATACCCAGAAAAGAAGAGTGTTTCGTAACACAAAGTGTACATATGCATTAATTTGCTCGGCAAGATTTCCGCACTTCCTTTAGACATGCAAATGAGAGATTTAATAATTAAGTTAAAGGGCACTCGAGTAAACTAATGAATTACTGGCCACTCAGAGCACCATATGCCACTGGCACACTTTGGTTTGCTGAAAGCATGCTCTTTGACCCCTTGTAATATAAACTTGGGTAAATGCCCCCTCCCCTGACCACCTTCTGATGGAGCAGGCAAAACTGACCTTGTGCTTTCATACAAAACCATTTGTGATATCCTGGCTTCTGCCCTGGCTGTTTCCTGTGACCTCATTCCTTGCAGAGTGTGAATGTCCAATGCAGCAGAGTGGTGCTTCACTGAAAGCTTCAGGTAATTTTCCTCAGAACTTAAACTTTATACTCTTTTAGTAATATATGTTAATGAACTTGAAGAGGAAGAGCCAGCCTCCTGTGAGCAAGTGCTTAAATGATCACTACTCTAGTGATGACCTTCTCTACCAGTCTCTAATGATCTCTCTGCCAGGGGTCTTGGAGAATCATGTCACTTTGTCCCAAAGGTGGGGCTCGCCCTACGTCCTCAGCCATTAGCTCCAATGCAAGCATGGAAAATGAGCCCCTCAGCATCTAGGTACCTGCATTTATGGGAAGAAGGCAAGTGTGGCGCCATTGCAGGGTGGTGCTTCCTTGAAGCACGGAATTCACCTCTGTTAAGCGGGGCAGGGGGCATGTGGGACAGCGCTTCTATCCACTAGGATTGTTAATTTTTAGCTTAATGTGAAGGAATTGTAAGCTGCCCCACGAGGGGAAGATGGTGGCGCACTACAATGCCCAGATGGCTTTGCGAAGAGCCACGCCCACTGTTGCAGGTAATTGGAACTTTAATTGTGTGCAAAGAAACAGTGCTTTCAATCCTCTGCTCAATGCCACTGAAGAAGGGATTTGGGTAATTCTGAAACGCGTCTGGCTGCTAAAAGAATTTTACTGAAGACTGTACCTGTTTTATCGTCTGCATGGTAAGTGGTGAAATAAAGTTCTAGTGATATTCAGCTTCTTTTGGCTTTAGTCTGTTGGGGCATACCTGTTTGGATATGTATATATATATATACATATATATATATATATATATATATATATATATATATATATATATATATATATATATATATATATACACATATATATATATATCTATACTACTATTATAAAGAGAGAACACACACCCTTGAGCCAGGTAAACTCGGGAACCACAGCGCCAATCCACACACCCGATACATTGTAGAAATTGTCAGGGTGTGCAGATGGACATAGGCGATAACATTTTTTTTAAAAACGTAAATTTAAAAATATAACTTTTTAAAAAAAAAGTAGTGCCCAGAAAGTAGCACCGGCCGCGATGCTGTGCTTGCTGCGACGTAGCGCTGGCTCCGACGTGCGTGATGACGAGCGGCGGACATGGAGCGGCGGTGACGTGAGGAGCGTGGGAGAAGCAGCGGCTAAGGTGCGTCATGACGAGCGGCGGACATGGAGCTGCTGTGAAGTGAGGAGGGCGGGAAGGAAGCGGCAGCTCAGGTAAGGTAAATGCACATTGGAGTCAGGGCGGGAGGGAGTCGGAGCGGGTTGAGCACAGAGGGACGGGCGGGAGGAGTCGGGGCGGGAGGGAATCGAGTAGGGAGGGGGTCAGGAGCGGTTGTGCATGGAGGGACGGGCACACACGCATCAAATGCTGCCCTCAGCCCCTTTCTGCCCCAGGCAACGCTGGGGTGGGCTGCTAGCATATATACTAGCAGCCCACCCCAGCGTTGCCCGGGGGCAGATGGGGGCTGGGGGCTGCATTTTGAGCATTTGTTTAGTCCCGGCTGGGCCCCCCGCCCTCCCACCCGCCCGCCTCAACATTGCCTATTCGGCTGCCCACCCGCCTGCCTCCCGCCCGCCTCCCGCTTCCCGCCTCTGCCTAGCAGCCCGCCCCGGCGTTGCCCGGGGGCAGAAGGGGGCTGGGGGCTGCATTTTGAGCATTTGTTTAGTCCCGGCCGGGCCCCCCGCCCTCCCGCCCGCCCCAACATTGCCTATACCGCTGCCGGGCCGCCTGCCACCCGCCTGCCTCCCACCTCCCGCCTCTGCCTTACCTTAGCAGTGCTCCGGACTTAGCCCCCACTCCCGGGCCCACGCCCGCCCGGACCGCCTCCCGCCTCCCGCCTCCCTCCTCGCTTACCTGAGCCGCCGCGCCACTCCTCGCCGCACGTCGCAGCTCGTCACCGCTCCTCCCCGCCTGTCGTCATCACGCAGGTGTAGGTCGCGGTCAGCGCTACGTCGCGGCCGGCGCTTGTTTTAGGGGGCTACTTTGTTTTTAAACTTTAATTTTTTAATTTACGTTTATTTTTTATTTTATGCAGCCTGTGTCCATCTACACTCCCTGAGGATTACAACAAATATATTGGGTGTGTGGATTGGCGCTGTGGTTCCCGAGTTTACCTTGCCAAAAGGTTTCTGTTCTCTCTTTATAATAGTAGTATAGATATATAGGCATCAATGTGAATGTGCACGGAAGAGGGACTCTGCGGTCACGCCTTGACAATTTTGAATGGGGTTTCAAAAGGATTTGCTCAAGGAATCCAGCGATTAGATCGTTAATCCATTTCCGGAGCAAAAATAATTTCCACAGCCAAATTTCATTTGTTCAGCAAGCCCGGCTGGAGGAGGCCTTTTTTTGTTAAAGACCTCTCCCCCTAATGGAATACACGGTCTGTAATTTCAGCTGTCACACCTACGCTGCAAAGCAGTCATTTCGGATTCAGATCAAGCCATTTGCATTCACTGTGCCAAACAAGCGACGATTAAGGGCGTTAATCTGCAAAACATGAAGTAACAGTGAAAATGTAAACGTTTAACCCCCTGGAAAGGAATAGACATAACGAAAATGTGTGATTGAATTGTGTGCATCTCATAACACCTTGAAGTGGCAACAGGATTCTAGTAGCACAGGTAAAAACCATTACAGGAGATATGAGCGTGCACAAGGACAAAACGTAGACAAAAAGCATCAAAGTCAACAACTCAATCGAAAATGACTTTTGTGCACTGGATCGGATTGGCCTGTAGGGCAATTGGAGTGGACGGTTCCAGAAGGTCAGGTCTCACAGGTCCCTGTATGGCCAGCTTTTTTTAAAGCAGTTTTGGGTCTGTTCTATGGCAAGGCGCGCCAGTCTTTACTGGTGATTTCCCAGATATTGCCACAAACACTGCCTACACCAAGCACGAATTCCTGCAGTCTTCCATAGCTTGCAAAATACTTACACAGCACACCTTTACAAGTTTACAACTGTCCTGATTTGCACGTGAGCCACTTTTTGTAATTGCGCCTAATATCAGAATTTCGTATTACACAAAATATGAAACATTTTCACCATTCACTGTAAGCAAAATGTGCATGATTTGTGCCAACGAATCACTGGTTAAAGCAAAGAAATTCTTGATGAGAGATGGTTTCTACTCTAAACATTCCCCTAAGGTTCCGTGAGTAACATTTCCTTGCTAGCTAGGAAATTGCCTAGATAAATTACGTGAGACACGGGTAAAATCTTTTTACATGCCTTGGGCAATTTTTCTGATATGTCGCAATAATCTGGGGGCAAACATTACACAGATCACACACAAGCTTTCTAAAATTAAACGTAAAGTTAAGGGCAAACAAGATCAATCTGGCACCTGATCATAGTTCGATGAATTCACAAAAATATAAGTGGACATGAGACCCATTTAAATGTTTGTGTCTGTTTTTATGATAAAAAATCTGTAAGTATTTTATTTTATCATGTTGAATAGCAGTAAAGTATGATAAATCTTTGCAAATTGATCAAATGCCATTTTAGGATCTATCAATGGTGAAACATGAGCCTATAATGGCCACACAATAATCATCCAGAGTTGTATAAGGAGTACATAAAATGTTTTGTGACACCTCATCAGCATACAACAAAAGACAATTAACATCTACCAAGCAACAAAATAGGATTGTGAAATTTCCAATTAAATGTGCCACTACACCAGCTTAATAAATGAATCCCTGTAAGAGTCATACACTTAGGGGCATATTTACGTGCCCCGTTGCATCCAGCCGCGGTGGGTAGGGGAGTACCTGCCGGGGCGGTGACGTGTGGAGGGGGAGGGGCAGGGTGGGGGTTAGTAATGTATGGATAATGGAGGTTTGCAGGTAAGTAAACATTTAAATAAATCAAACAAATTTCGTTGCGTGCACTGCATTGTATTTGGGGATGCAGTGTACGCAACAAAATTCGTTTGATTTATTTATATGTTTACTTACCTGCAAACCTCCATTATCCATACACTACTAACCTCCACCCTGCCCCTCCCCTTCCCCACGTCACCGCCCTGGCAGGTACTCCCCTACCGACCGCGGCTGGTTGCATCACTTTTGCACCATGCAACTGAAAACTGAAATTATGAAGCCACATTGCATGGCTCTAAGTGGCTTCATAAATCTCAAGTGAAGCAATGCAGCACACATCGCTGCATTCTCTTACTCTGCGCCAGAGAGGCGTTACAAGGTTGTTGCGTGGGTGTTCTCTTGCAATATCCATGGATTTTGACACACTCCAGTAGTGTTAGACCTGGGAATGCACCAAAAAACTCTGCCTCCCCAGGTGAGGCATACCATGGAAAAATATATTTATTTCTCATCACTTTTTCCTCTTTCTATGTGTTCCACATTCTGCAGTACAAATAGAAAGAGGAAAATGTCTCAGGGGATTATTTTAGTGCAGGAAGGTACACCTTCCTGCAGAAAAACAATCCACCTTACAAGGCAGGCAGCCAGAAAAAAGCCAGTGCAGGGGAAAAGGCAGGAAGGAACTCTATTCTTTTAAATATGGTACATTCCTGCCCTTTCCCTGCCACACAGTGCAGCTCAGCACGGTGACTTGTTGCGCTTCACTGCGTGACAGTCTCATAAATCTGCCCTAATTGACATACTCCCTCAGTCTTTTATTGTTGTAAACTTGTGGTTTTACTCAGATTATTGCAGAGCAGAGTTAAGATTAAGGATCTAATTTAGAGTTTGGCAGATAGGATAATGCATTGCAAACATAAGAAATAGGTTGTGAAAAACACTGCAGGAACTCCACAATACCATATATTTAATGAGGATGTGGAAGAAGTAGTACAATGATCAGTAACATATTTTCTAAGTGGAGAAAATAAAGAGTGTGAAAATCCATTTGTAATTCAAAGACAATTGCTGGCTTTCTCTCTGTTGGAAAATCTACGGCTTTAAGGTTGTCATACCAGGAGTGTAAGAAATTGGCTTATTAGCTACGAATGGTGAAACCCTACCTAAGCAGCAACCATCGTTCTTGTCAGGGTGAAACACAATCAAATTAACCTGTGCTCAACTCTTTGGTAGCTTTGCACAAAATCAAACAGGGTTAACTTAGAGGCCCAATGTAAAATATTTATGCAACACTTAAACAGTAATAAAGTGAAAACACAACACAAGAAAAAACCCACACCAATTTAGAGTAAAAAGCAATGAATTGTTTGGCAAAATGCCCGACGAATATCGAAGTTGTAGAAGCTGAATTTGCAATTTTAAATGTTTGTGTTAAAATAGTGCTTAAAAGAATATAGAGTCAACTGTGATTATCTGGACCCACCAAACAAGGACAAAGTCAAAAGTCAGGCCAACCTTGGTAGAACATGGGCTCTATACAGGGACCAAGTTAGCACGCTAAGAAATGTACCTTAAATCCTTGTTGTGAAGTGTAGCGCTGCATAGCAACAGTCCCAAAAAGAAATGCAAAGTCTGGGGCGAGGATGCATCATGCAGCTCCGGTTACGACGAGCTGCGAGGACGGCAATGAGGGTTTGGGTCAAGGCTGTGTTGTGCTGTGTCAGTTCCAAGGAGAGACTGCGAGGTCTGCGTCGAGGATGTGTTGCACATAGCTCTGTAGGCTGAGATTGAGGCTTGCATCAAGGCTATGTCACGCTGCAACAGATTTCATGAGGTGCTGCGAAGACTGTGTCAGGTTTGAGTTGTGCTGTGTTGTTTCTGATGAGATCCCATCTGGGCTGAAAGAGCACCTTTAGCCCCACATCCAAGGGTGAAGAACTGGAGCAGCACCATGTGGGGATTAGGACTCACAGCAGGCAGAGCCAAGCAGAGTCCAGGTGCAGGATTCAAGATGGTTAGAACCCTTCAAGGTGCAGGTTCAGTCCTTCTTACTAAAGCATGAGGGTCACAGAGTATCAGGTCAGCAGAGAAGTTCTTCTTGCATCACAGCAGACCAGCAGCACAGCAGCACAGCAGTGCTTCTCCTGAGTCTACCACAGGTCCAGACTTGTATTGAAGAGTTGTGTCTGAGGGTTCACTATATATATATCTGGTGCCCACTTTGAAGTGGGAGAAGTTACCAGAGTCTTCCTCTAAAGGGATGGCTGGAATTTCCTCCTTCCCTGGCCTGTCCCCATTTTTTCTGGGGGGCAGAAAATACTAGCGTGAAACCCTTTTTAAGTGTGCTGAGGTGGAGTCTTTTTGTAATGTGCAAGTGTGGTAGGTGACAGCGTCCCCCTCATCCTGACAGAGATGGCCCATCCTACCAACACCTATTTCCCATTTGTTGCACTGTCAGGGAGCATTAAAGAAAAAAACAACTTCCAGCGATCAAGTCATGTGACAGGTTGCAGGCACCAAAAGGTTAGCAAAAGAAAATGCCAACTTTCTAAAAGTGGCATTTTAAGAATTGTGACTTAAAATTCAACTTTACCATTAAAGAGGGTTTTAAATTACATTAGTTTAGAGACCAAACTCCACTTTATAACCTGCTCTCCATTGAAAGTTGTCACTTAGTGAAGTTAATAATGTAATCCAATATTATCCAATGGGGGGGTTACAGTAGCGAGAAACACATTTAAGTGTTTTTCAATACCTGAACATCTAAAACTTAAAAGTAAATGTCCAACTTTTTAAATGCACAAACGGGTGCCTTATATGTACTACAAAGCAGGCTGAGGCCTGGTAAAAGATTTATTTTGACAATTTGAAATGACAGTTTACACTGCACACACAGGCTACAATTGCAGGCCTGAGAGATATATAAAAGGCTTCTTAAGTGAGTGGCAAAATAAGTGTGGCAGACTGGTTGCATGTAGTACCACGCTACTAGGATCTTACAAGTAAATTAAATGTGCCAATTGGGTGTAAATCAATTTTGCCATGTTTAAAGAAGAGACCACAAGCACTTTAGAACTGGTTAGCAGTAGTAAAATGTGCTGAGTCCTAAAAGCCAACAAAAACAGGGTAATTAATCAGGGGGTGCGGGCAAAATGTTTGGGGACGGCCAATTTCTACATAGAGAAACCTGAGATTTCTTAAATTAAGGTTCATGCACAATGAGATTTTTGTAAACCCCACAATAGTTATTTTATTAAAGTTATTATTGTAAGTCCAAACATTGATAAAGATGTCGCTTAATTTGTAATTCCGCTGCATCATGTGTAGGGGAGTGCCAACCGATTATGCTAAATCTTTTTTTCCTTTTACAGGGTAATAGAAAGCCTCGGATACTTTAGTAGAAGAGAAATTGAGGAATCTAGGCAAATGCCCACTTCTGAGCCTATAGGTTTTTTTTCTGTTGCTTCCCATAATTCTCTCTAAAGGGGTTTGTAATATGGTGTCTCCATGTGGTGACTATTCTACAAATCACGCTTTACAATATAAGTAAATAGACCTGAGATCTAAATTCTTGATGTGGTTAAATACATAGGAGGATCCCATGTCCTTAGGTATCATTCTATGTATTGAAACCCATCATGAATTGTGATCTCAGGTACATTACTGCATAGTGCCTAATCTTGTACCCTTCATGAGGTTTGTTCTGGTCGTAAAAATGTAGTTTCCCATTGAACCAATCACTGCCCACTTCGATATTTTAACTAATTATGCAAATAAAACTTTGACTTTGACTTTGATGTGATTTTACTGATTTATGTACCTTGAAGGTGGTGAATGATACAGTATTTAGGAGAAACATAATGTCAGATTGAGAGGGTATTGTGACTAATATTAGGAGTCATTATGCAAACACATCACAGGAGATACCTCCCTCTTTTGTCCCGATGAGAGCATCATACCTTGGCATGGGTGCTCAACCATGTTGAACTGTACAGTAATGGGATGATCAACCCTTTAGACATATTTTCATTTTGTGAAGTTCACATTATATGAATGAATATACCCTTTATGTGACTATTTACACAATTTTAATTTTCAAGGTATTTTTCTAACATGGAGCCCGGTGACTGGATCACAATTCCGGGCATTGAGGTAAAGTACAGTCAGGGATTGTCAGAAATTGGGTTTCTGGTTGGCAGAGGTATGCACCCTGTCCCAGCAGGAACCACAATCCTAGTCAGTGCAAGTGTAGTACAGGGTCGATGCATTGGTTTCTTGGATTGCAGCACCAAAAACTCACTTCCAAGGGCCCAGGATTGGATTTCACAACACTTGGCAGAGAAGGACTAACATGATTCAGAAAAGGGGGTGGTGATGAACAGAGTGTCTGAATTAAGCAGACCACTCTTACCCAGTCCAAAGATCAGGGCTTGATCCATCACCGTTTTTTAGCTCACTGCACCATCCCAGCTCAGAACTTGGCTATATGCAAATTAGTCTGACCCTGGCCCAGTGCATCATGGGAACAGGGAAGACCAAACTACCAAGCCAATTCTTATACTGGGAAGGAAACAAGCTACCGGGGACCGGTTTCTGGCATTTCAGCCTTCTTCGGCCCGGCTTGCTTGAATCCTGATGGTGCAATGAGCTAGGGACTCACATCTGAGTATACCCTTCCACGCTTATGGTGGACAAAAATGATTCAGAAAAGGGGGTGGTGATGAACAGAGTGTCTGAATTAAGCAGACCACTCTTACCCAGTCCAAAGATCAGGGCCAGGGACAGACTGATTTGCATATAGCCAGGTTCTGAGCTGGGATGGGGCAGTGAGATAAATAACGGTGATGGATCAAGCCCTGATCTTTGGACTGGGTAAGAGTGGTCTGCTTAATTCAGACACTCTGTTCATCACCACCCCCTTTTCTGAATCGAGAAGGACTAACAGCAGAGGAGCGCAGGTGCAGGTAGCAAGATGCAGGTGATGTCTTTGATATAAAGAAACAAACCAGGAGGTGAGGGTCCGAGGGAAAGTTAGGTCATGATAGCCGAAACATGTAAACAACAGTTTCAGTCATTATGTCAAAACTTCACTTTGCACAGTTTTTAATCCTAACATCAAGAGACAACCAATAAAAGTCTTTTTTCTCTTGTTAGTTAGTTTTAGCTCACTTTTCATATTTTCACATTAGTTTGCACTGTGCTCATCACTCACAGACAACACTAACAGCGCTTCATCTAGGGTTTTAGTAGTTCTTAGTTAGGGATAACGTCAAAAAAACATCCCAGAGCTCCTCCCTCACAGTGAGGGGGTGGTAGCCCTCTGCTGTACTAGGAGTTACAGTCTGGAGGAGATCCCAGATGATGAAGCATATCACTTTGGTGAGTGATGGGATTCCATCTTCTAAGTTAGGACTTCCTGTGTAGTTTAAGTTTCTGAAGTCTTTGATATCCCTGAAGCTTTTGAAACAGGGGTCAAGCCCAGACAAGCCCTTGGATAACCTTTAGAGGTGCAGGGTATAGAGAGTCAAATCCAGTCCTCTCACTTACAGGCAAAATGCAGCAGGCAGCAGACCAACATAGAAAAGCAAGCAGTAAAGTGGCAGTCCCTCCTGACAGCACAACAGCTCTTCGCCCTGGTAGAATATAAGGAGTTCCAGAAACATTCTTAGTATATGGTGTCAAAGATCCAGTACTTATACACATTCGAGCCTTTGAAGTCAGGACACCTAAATAAAAAAGGTATTTGTAATGCACAAGACTCCAGACTCACTACCTGAGGTTATGCAACCCTTTTTTGGGGACAGGCACAGCCCTATTCAGGTGTAATTGTCATATCCTCACTCTTGCTCAGGAAGACCCATCAGCCTGGTAATGGGCTATCTCTATGTGTGTGGCATAGCTCAGCTCCCTTTGTGTGTGTGTCTGCCTAGAGGGAATGCACAAAGTCCAGCTGTCACCCAACCCAGACGTGTATTCCAGAGACAGACAAGAGGCCCAGAATGGTTAAAGTAAGAAAATGCCAACTTTCTAAAAGTAGCATTTTCAGACCTGCAATTTAAAAACCAACTTCACTAAAATGTGATCTACAATTCCTATCTTTTCCCGTTTGGAAGTTACGCTTGCAAAATGTTAAAGTGCAGCTCCAATGTTAACCTATGGGAGAGATAGGCCTTGTAGCAGTGAAATACAAATTTAAAAGTATTCCACTACCAGGAAATGTAAAACTGAAAAGTACATGTTCTACCTTTTAAGTACATGGCACCCTGCAGATAAGATGGCTATTGTCACATCTAGGGTTGACCTATGTGTAATAAAAAGGAAGGTTCAGACCTGACATGTAGGTTAACTTGTCAGGTCTAGATGGCACTTGAAACTGCCCACCCAGGCTCCCCGGTTGCAGGCCTGCAGCATGTTTGAAGGGCTACTCATGTGGGTGGCACAATCAGTGTGATTTAAAATAGAAAGCAGCCCACAACAGATAGGGTTGATGGCAGCAGGAGTCAGCAGTAGTGATAGATTTATCCCAATAGCATTTTGTTGGTGTTCCTATCTGGATAGCTGGGATTAAGAGTGGATACAAGAGTGCCAATTATGACACCAAGGTGAGTGTACGCCAGCAACACAGGCTGCCAATTTAGCTCACTAGGTGCTCTTGAGGGAGTTTTTCCCTTGTTTTCAATGTAAGACATTGAGTGCATAAGAAAAGAGCCTGGGTAAAATTGTGCACTATGAATGGCTGTTTCAAGGATATTGAAAGACCCATGATGCTCAGAGTAGAAACCAAGGGCCTTATTTATGAAGGCCTTGCGCTACCGGTGCGTCACTTTTTCCCATTTTAAAAGTGACGCACCGGCGGCGCAAGGCCTTCATAAATAAGGCCCCAAGAATTTAAAATTACACTTGGACAGTAAGATTTGAGAGGAGGACTTTTGGATGCTGCATTTTGGATAACAAGGCACTCTTTTTTTAATACTACAATACGTTCATGTCAGATTAATTTGTGCTGGATTGTTTTGGGTTGCATTAGTTTGGATGTAGTTTGTTTTGGTTGAGCTTATTTGTTTGGGTTGGATTGGTTTTAGATAGGTTAGTTTGGGTTGCTTTGAAATGGTTAGTTTGGGTTGCATTAGTTTGGATAGGACTTATTTGGGAGATTATTATGGGCTTTATTAGTCTAGGCAGGGTTGATTTGGGTTGGATTAGTACAGATTGGATTATGGTGTATCTGTACTATACGTAAAATTATCCAGTTATGAGATGCTCGGATGCTTGCCTCGTTCTATCATGGGTGTTGACTGGAAAATTACATTATTGGGAATACATAAATGGATCAATCCATACAAAATTAAAATCTAGTCAGTGCTTGGCGCTGAGCCTTAGATTTGTATTAAAAAACCTTTTCTTGTGGGTGTTTTGCTGTAATACGTTTTTCTTCATAATTATGAATATATTATTGTTGCTAGATTTTATTACAAATGTGACTGTTTTTAGTTCCTTCTTATGGGATTGTAATTCTCTCACAGCGGTATTTGTGAGGCTGAAATCATACAAATATAGATGCTTTTTAACTTGCAGTAAATTGACACTTCTTAGAATTCGTCCAAACTACCTCTCTTAAGTGGCCAAAAACTTTGGGATATATCTATCAGTTTATAACATTTCGTTGCCTTAAATTCTTCAGCACCCACCTGTGAGTAGGTATCAGTGAAAGCATGAAAGCTCCATGCATGTTTTCCTGGTTCTCGAATGTTCTCCATATTCTGTGCTGGCCCAGTCATTTGTGTGGGAAGTCAATTCACCCCATCAAGGGCGGAGGGGAAATCCGGCCAAGCATCTTAACCTGAGACAAATAAACGCTTGTGTCATCTTAAATCCACTGAGGATACATATATGTCTGACAATTTAAAATTAGACAACTTCCATAATTTAAACTACCTCTTTGTAAAAAAAGAAAAAAAACTGTTGCATATGTTTACATTATGCTGAAAGGTTTAACAAACCTATGTTCACAGCAGAATGGAACCCCATCAAATATGTGCTGCTTTAATAACTTGGGATATAGCCTTGTGGCATTTACTCTTCTCTTGTTTCGACCTCACCAGGATGTGAAGGGTAGAATGCTACGCCAGCTACCAGAACTTTTACAGCTTCATAATTTTGTAAATCATAATTAAGGATCCCCGTTTACATTTGTATTGATTTTAACGAGTAAAAATCAGACAGAAACCTATCTATTTATCTCTCTTATTTTAAAAACTACAAATATAGAACACGGGATTTAATCAGAGGTATGTTCCATGCTCTCATTCATGACTCTCAGACTCTAGGGATGCAGGCTGTTACTGTCTGATTAGGAAATTAAAAAAAGGAGCAAGGTATTTTAATGAAAATTCAACAGCTGCAGCTGTGCACTTCTTTTTATACTGTAATAATAATGTTTTATATGTGGGTATAGATCTAATATATATGACTACTTACAAAGTTGTGATCCGTTAGGTATCCAAGAGTGAGTGTAATTTGTAAATGTTGAAAAAGTAGGTACCATAAAACCGGAGCCCTAATCAAGATGATTGTTCAACCAGCGTCTCCTCCTTAACGGTGTCGCTCTATCTGCAGTGAAAGCATGAATAATAAAATGATAATTAAACAGGTAATTATCACTTTATTTTTCTTCGCTGAGCTGAGTCAAGGGCGGGCCGGGCCATCCCGAATGACAGCAACTGCAGCAGGGAGGAAGAGTGGAGGGCAGTGTAAGTGCGCATGTCGGTTTGGCAGGCCAGCTTAGGATGGCAAAACTTACATGTGCAATTAGATCTCTCCACCCCAGCTGTGCTGCATAGCAGGGTGGAGAACAGACACAGGCTCCAGGGCCTGACTGAAAGTCAAAACAGACTGCTCAGAACAATCCTGGCACTTCTCTCATGCTGGGTATTACCAGCATGAGAGCAGTGTCTGCATTGGTGTAAGGGAGTCTGGGAGCCTGTGCAGGGACTGCCGGGAATAGTGGAGCAGAAAAGCCGCGAGGAGGAGGTTGGCAGGTAAGTGTTCTTTTTTATTCTTATTATTTTTCTCCCCCACGCTGCCCCCTGTGCTGCTCTACCACTTTTTCTCATCACAGCTGCTTACCTTATGCCTGGTCGATTGAACTGAGAGGAATTCGGCATTCCTGGAATGAGAGGGTCCTCTACAGGAGGTGCGGGTTGAGAGTGTGCTCTGCTGTTCCCCTAGCACTTCAAGGGGTATGTGTTCATGCGGAGAGTTGAATGTTCTTAATTTGTGTGTGTGCATGTGTGAATGCATAGTTGTGATTGATGTGTGCGTGTGTGCCCCCCTCCGTGCAAAAATTACCGGGTGCCACCATGTTCAACACACTTTTCACAATGACATTCTGCTTAACAAATCCCTATACACGATCTTGTGCTGTGAGGGAATGCCTTCAATAAAGAAAAAAAGTGTATGTGTTAAATTACACTGCAGGTCCATGGGGTTTGACCATTTAAATGATTCTCCAATCTTATTTTCTTTCGCTTAGAGGTCATTTCTTAAGATTAGTACAGTTTTAGACAATGCAGGTGATTTGTTCTGCTAGCTGTTCATCCCTGCCGCAGGAAAACCCCTTTCTTAATTTCAGAATGGCCATGATAGTCACATTTATATTTACGTCCAGTAAATAGGAGTTGTCTACATAGTTGGTCTCATGAAACCTAGCACAATATGGAGTATTCCCAACGTTTGGCAATCAGTGATGTTTCATGCTAGCAACATATTCATGGAAAGGAAGCTACAATTGTCATGTCTATGTCAATCTCTTTAGAAGGGAGTGATCTGGGACGATTTAGCTGAACTTTGTCAAGCCGTAGAGGAAGTTAGGGTCTCACCTAGGGCAAATGATCAACTTTTAAATGATGCAGAATCCATTGAATCTGGTGGTCAATTCTTTTCCATGTCTGATGTTTCGATAACATCTGATGGGGAACTTGATGAGGAGCTACTCAATGAGGGTCATCAGCCTGTAAAAGATTGGGCTGATGACTGCAATCAAATTTCTGAAGAGGAACTTCTTGGCTCTGATTTCCTGTTGAACGCAGGAGCTCCCAATACTGTTCGCAGGGCTGTAGAGGCCAAAAATCCCCTCACAGGTGAAAATCTAGGCTTAATAAATCAGCCACAGTGGGAAGGGGCTGGTATGGCCTCAGAAATCGAGGCTGAATCCCCAGAACTATTGGAGGGAGATGAAGAGATCACATTAAAATCAATATACAAACTACAGACATCTATATATAGATTGATCATGGCTCATAAAGAAGAGACTAAAGCAGAGGGACTCCGTACCCAAGGAGCTGTGCGTAAATTGCAGAATGTTGTTTGCCGCTTAGCCAAGTCTAGTACCGAAACTAATTTAAGAGTACAGGAGACTGAAGCTCGTTTCTCTGCTGTGGAAGACGAATTGTCTACAGAAAAAACTTCAATTAAGGATTTGGACAGTACTAGACAAGACATTGACTGGAAACTGACCGATTTGGAAAATCGCGCACAGCGTAACAACTTACGTATATTGGGAGTGGCTGAACAATCAGAGGGAAAAGATGTTCGTCGTTTTGTTGTAGAGATGCTCTCAGATGCCTTTCAGGATCTCAAAGGATGGGATTGGGATAAAGAAGTTATAAGAGCCCATCGTTTTCCCTTTAACCAAAAACGTGATCGGGGGGGAAGCAAAAATCCAAGAGCTATCCTTATATGTTTACAGAATTATTTACTTCGTGAGATCCTGTATGATTTGGCCAGGCCTTTAAAAACCAGAAAGGGGTTAGGGCATGAGTTTTTTGTTCGACCTGACTTTTGCCCAGCGACAGTGCAGCAACGCTGGAGACTTAAACAATTAATGGCACCAATACAGTCTAAGAGGGGGCAAGTTTTTCTCCTAAATCCTGCTAAATTTAAGGTTGTGCATAAGGGTAAAACCATTTTTTTTGTATCTGAGATCAAAGCACAGCAATTCCTAGATGCAATGCAGTAGATTGGATAGGATAAGGAGAATGATTATGTATTTTTTAGCTTTGGTGGTTTTGCCCCTCTACCTTTCACTTATTTTTTTTTTGTGCCAGAGATACGGTACTATTTAGGTCTGGTCGGCCCATGTGGAATCACATAGCTCATACTCACTTTCCATCAATGAGGGCACTTGCCCTTAAGCTTCTGGTGGGTGGGTGTTGGGAAGAGGGTGGGTTGGGAAGGGTGTGCCGGCGGGGGATGTGGGTGGGAAAAGGTTTTCTTTTGGGTGCAAGGAAATACAGCTGAAGGATGTATTGGTTCTAAGTTCATGATTTTTGTTTGGCAGGTGTCCATTTTTGGAATTTTCTGTTATTACATGTTTAATTGTGCAAATGTACTAAAACAATACAATGGCTAAACTGACGATATGTTCCATCAATGTTTGTGGTTTAAATGACAAAAGAAAAAGGGGTATAATGGCTCAGATATTAAAATCTCTGAGGACGGATTTAATCTGTATACAGGAGACCCATATCTCTTGGGCAAACAGAGGGTGGCTTAGAGATCTTGGATTGGAAGTAGTAGGATGTTCCCGTCAAAGCTCCACAATAAGAGGGGTGGCTATTTTAAAGAGGTTTGGATTAGGGGAAGTCAAAAGAATTAAAGAAGACCCATTGGGACAATGGGTCCTTGCTGAACTTAAATTTGGGGGATTGATTATTACTATTTGCTCAATATATGCCTCTACAGTCGATGACCCCACAGTACTACATCATCTAAGAGTGGAGCTAGCTTTATGGCCACCCAATGTTATACTATGTGGAGATCTTAATTTACATTTGGATGAAACATTCGATATTTACGGTAGTACTCCATATGTAGGGAGGAAGAAGAATGTATTTAAGGCAATTAAGGGGATTATGCAAGAGTATAGGTTGTTAGACGTGGGGTATGAAAAAAGGGGGGGAACTTTCGGATGTACTTTTTTTTCCGCCCCACATCAAAGACATTTCAGGCTGGACTACTTTCTTGTTTCTAAGACATTATATAATGAACTTACTCAAATGAAATACAGGGTGTTACCAAAAATTATATCAGACCATAATCATATAACTCTTAGCTTTGAATTAAATACTTTACCTACCCCTCGATCATGGTCTTTTGATCGTAAACTATTGTTTGACTTATCTTATGTTGAACATATGAACATTTGGATTCCTGAGTTTTTTTCTAATAACAAGGGAACTGCTTCCTCAGAAGTAGTTTGGGACGCTTTCAAGTGTGGGGTTCGGGGAGAAACACTGAGCTATTCAATAAGAAAACAGAAGGAGACTAGAAAGCAAGAGGAAATAGAAATTAATAATTTAAGATTGTTGGAGATTCGGCTTATGCAGGCTTGCAACAAAGCATTAGCTACAGAAACTATTATAAAGGAACTATTGGCTCTTAAAGTTAAGATTCATCAAGGATTTGCTTTAAAGTTTGCTCAGCAAATTTCCGCTTTTCGGACGGAAGTTTATGAAGTTGGAGAAAACTCAGGAAAATATTTAGCTAAGAGGGCTAGGCAGAAACGGTGTTTGCCAGTATCGATAAAATCAATAACATGACTGGGACGACTGTCAACAAAATAGAAGATATACTCAAAGTATTTTGTGACTTCTACTCTAAATTGTACACTGAGGATGTTGCGGGAGACTGCTCAGATCAGATCATTCAGTTTACTGAAGCAGCTTTAAATGCTACTCTACCCAGTCATGAGAGTGAGAAACTGGACCTACCAATTACTTGGGAGGAGATTGAGCTGTCTCTGATGTCTCTAGTCTCAGGAAAAGCGGCAGGCCCTGATGCTATTCCATTAGAGTTCTTTAAGCATTTTCGGGGTGTCTTAAAATTAGAACTAGTAGATCTATGTTTAAGAGCTCAACAAGGTATTGCTCCTCAATCATGGCATGATTCTATAATCACTGTATTTCTTAAAAAGGGCAAACCCCCCTACTACCTTCATCCTTTCGTCCCATATCACTTATAAACGTTGATAGCAAATTTTTTTCCAAAATCCTTGCCTCACGATTATCTAATATTATTTCTCCGCTAGTTTCTAAATATCAACACGGTTTCATTCCAGCCAGAGATACAGCGGATCATATCTGACTAGTGATTACGTTTTTGGATTGGTCCCAAGCAACTCGGTCTAATGTTGGACTTGTATTTTTAGATGCTGAAAAAGCTTTTGACCGGGTTGCCTGGGGCTACCTATGAGAAATATTATCCAGGAAGGGACTAGGTTCAGGTTTTATAAAAGCATTAAAAACTTTGTATACTGCTCCTAAAGCTTGTATTCGAATTAATGGGCAAATTTCCCCTTTTTTTTCAATTACTAGGGGCACCCGACAAGGATGTCCCTGCTCACCTTTACTTTTTGCTTTTTATATTGACCCTTTAATCAATCGCTTTATTTTGGAACAAAAAATTAAACCCATCCATTTAGCTAATATCAACTATCGAGCATTAGCCTATGCCGATGATATAGTGATAACCACTACTGATGTCCAGACAGCTCTACCGGCGATTAATGATCTTGCTAAACAATGTGGATTTTTCTCCGGCTACAAACTTAATCTGGAGAAAACGCAGATTCTTTGTTCTGGGGATAACCCACCTTTGAATATTTCCACTACTCCAGAGATTAAATATTTGGGAATTAAGATTTCTTTGCCCATAGAGAAAATACCGGAACGTAATATAAATCCTGTGATAGCGCAAATTAATATCATGCTGCAGCGCTTAGATCATTTACACTTATCATTGTACGGCAGACTTAACATCTTAAAAATGCTGATTCTACCAAAAGTATTGTATATGTATCGCAAAATAACACTAGAATTTCATTTGCTCTCTTTTAAAAATTTAGAAAGGACTACTTCCCGGTTTTTGTGGGGCTATAAACGCCATCGTAAAGCCCTTAAGAAAATGATACTCAGTAATGAATGTGGCGGTTGGAATGTTCCTTACTTTCTATTTTATTATCTATCTGCTGCATTACAATACATAAGTCCTTTAATCATGGGAGATAGAGTAGAAGTGCCGAATTGTCAAACCCCATCGATCTATGAAATGACTATGGGCGAGCAAGTGAAGGGTAGCTTTCTTAAGGTTGTAGAGCCCAGTTACCACAAAAAAACAAAGTATAAGACACTGAAGGCAGCCTTTGGAGTGTGGCAAAAAGTTTGAAAACATTTAGCTCTACCTAAATTAAATTCTTATACCCCCTTAACATCGACGGGTCTTTTGCCAGACATTTTTTGTGACTTAACGATGTACAGGTGGGAGCAGAAAAGATTACAATATCTGGGAGACTTATTTGTTAATGGCCAAGTTGCTTCATTTCAGGAATTAGTGAACAATTTTTCTCTGGTAAGAAATGACTTTTTTTAATTTCTTCAACTTCAAAGCTTCTTACAGAGTCACCTATCAACTACCCCAGCTAAAATTATGAAAATTCCACTGTTAGAACTTTTGCAGAAAAAGCCTCGTATAGGAACTCTTTATTTAAGCCTGATTCAGGAATGTGGGGACGATCTAGGACAATGTCAGTCGAAATGGGCTAATAAGCTAGGTATACCTGATATCGATATTTTGCTTTCTATTAAATTTGCTTCAGACTGTTTGATTACAGGGATGATGAAATCCCAACATTTTATGTGTATACATAACCTTTACTATACTCCAAGTAAAGTTGTCAAGTGGAGTACGACAACGGGAACGAACTGCAGTCGCTGCGGGCTATTTTTGCAGCTGATGAATTACATATGTTTTTCTCCTGCCCCAAACTTAGCACGTTTTTTCAACAAATTGAAAGTTACCTTTCTGTTGTTCTTAAATGTGAGATTATAATAACTGCTGAGCTGGTGTTATTGGGCATTGAGCATCCTTCTACTAGGTCAAAGCCAATATCTTATTTTTTATTTATGTGTATGGCTGCAGTCAGGTCTTGTATACTAAGGAATGGATTAGTCCAGATCCTCCTTCGTTTTTTACTTGGCGGGAAAAACTATTGTTTATGTATAATATTGAGTTTGCTATTTATAAGTTAAAGGGGGTTAAAAGAAGAGCTCTGGGGGAGAAAGTTTGGGCACCTATTGCTGAATGGATTTAAATACGCTGCTTGAATTGTAAATTTTGTATATCGTTTGTATTTAATATGGATATCTTTTTATTTTTGTAATTTTGTACTGCTGTATTTCCTTGCAATAAAACAATAATAAAGTTTAAAAAAAAAGGGGGAGTGATCTGGGACATTTTAAGGATTGTGGGGCCCAGAGTCAAATCTATGTTGGGGGCCCCTGTACCCAATAGGTTTGAATTTATGATTTATTTTCAGCTAAATCACACTGATTAATCATACCTTAAAAGTTAAGCAATAGTAAAAGAAAGAAAAAAAATGACAGACTGTTGTTTATCGCTTAACATCTCCCCTTTCTCGAGTTGCCCTTGGACTGCCTTGAGCCACATCAGCACCCAGAGTAGCATGGAAGTGGTCAATGGGGCAGCCTCTACATGGCTGTGGTACACTTGCCATCATCTTATGACCAAAGAGGTAGAGGTAGGTGTTTCAGCATGACTATTCAGATACATAATGATGGGGCCTGTCCTTACAAAAAAATCAAGGTTCCCTTTTGAAAGGTGAGGCTCTGGGCCACAGCCCACTTTGCCCACGCCTTAAAACATCTCTGGGAGGGATGAGCCTATCCCTTCAATTACAGACACCAGCACCCATTCTGTTTCATTGTGACACTCAATTAGTGGAAAATCTCAGGATAGCCAAACAGCAATGATGCCCATCAATTCACCACCAATCTATTATACATCCCATGTGAAGACTGCATGGGCAAGCACAAAGTCAAAATGTAAGTGGGTCACTACAGAATTTACAAATGAAGGCTTCTGCATGGACTCTACCTTTGCTGAATGGATTTTCTCTGTCTACATTTTGTTTACAAATGCATAACTAATGGTTTTACACTTTTTTTGCATATTTTCTTCATGGATACTTTCCAGGTTCCCTTGTCTTTTTTAGGTTTTTAAGAGGAAGAGAGTTGGTAGTGATTTCTCCTCTTGATGGTTCTTTGCGTTCTCATGATGCTTGCATCTGTACTTCTAAATACCTGTCAAATTCCCAGAGCAGCATCTAAGGGAAGATGCTTTGCTTCAAATTGATCCTGTGGGGAAACGTATTCCACATTCAGAGCGACCGAGCTGCTGCATCAATCTTAACTCAGCAGAGTTGACTGATCAATAAAAGGTTGTTGTTATCACCGCTCGGAGTATCTTTTTGGGTCTGGCATAAACACAAACAATTTCGTTTGAATTATAGCCAATTTCCACAAACTGACAGAAAGCATCTACAATAAATTAACTTGGAGGAATGTACTGTCCTTTTCTAGAAATAGACATTGCCGGTCGATTTCCATTCGAACGTTGGGGGAGTAATATTTGTTGTGGGGAACTCCTATATCTGCAGCTTCATTCCCTGGTCTTTAACAATGCTGCTGAGCCGCACATTGGGCCACCAGTGCTTGTTTCACAGCTCCTCATGGTAACAATTATGAGAATTATGAGTCGTCTAGTAACAGAATCACTGCTTGCTGAAGTAGTGGCCGTATCTGGGGTGGGACTTCATCCCCAGTATCCTGCACTTGTGGGGAGGGAAGGCACAGTTCACCAATGCACTATATTAGCTGCTAGGGCCCTGCGGCACAGGACACTTGAATCACCACTTGCTGCATACTGGCTGTATCTGCAGTGAGACTTCATTCCCCAGTATCCCACACTTGTGAGGAGGAGGGATACAGTTCGCCAAGGCGCACAAAATGTTGTTAGTTCCGCTCAATACAGGATGTGCGCGGGATACACCAGAGAGAGTGGTCTAGCGAAGGATGGGCTAAAATCTGGCCTGTCTGTGCCAGTCCATGCCTGGCCGAAGCAGGGATCAGCCACCCCTCTTGGCCCTGCTGTAAGAAGAAGACTTGCTCACAAGGGACATATCAACTTTCATTTGGGGGCCTCTGTATGGCTTTGGCTTACATTTGTGGGATACAATGGGAAATAGGAAGGCCTCAAATACTCCACAGGGAATATATCTTTCCAAGAAGCCATCTAAAAAATCCTCTAATGTCGAGACAGTAAAATAAGACATTTAAACAAGCAATGTCATCAAGACACATAGGGGCACATTAGGATGGCGGGCGGGTTTTGCCCACCCGCCACCCTAGCGGAACTCGGGACCGCCCGCCTAAAGGGCGGGGGTCCCGACATTGCCATTAGGATGCGCCCGCCACAGTGGCGGGCGCATTCCTCAATTTAACATTGTGGCGGGCGGTGCTCACTGCTCCGCCCGCCACAATGGTAAAAACAAAAGCACGCCTTTGCACAATCGAAGCGGCAGGCACCGCGCAGTGCCTGCCTCTTCGATCATGCAAAGGCAGGGGGGTACCACAGGTACACCCCCGTGTGCCACCCCCCTTTGGCCTTCACTCTGGGGGCCCACAGGGGGCCCCCTGAGTGAACACTGCATGCCTTTCCGTGGCGGCAATGCCGCCACGGAAAGGCATTGAAAAAAGCCCATTGTAATGTTGCGGGCGGTGTCTGACAGACACCGCCTGAATGTTACTCATTTTCCGCCCCGGCCGCAAGGCGACCGGGGCGGAAAACAGGCGGGCGGTATTTTGCACCGCCACCTTCCCCTCCGCCATCCTAATATGGCGGGGGGAATTGGGCTTGCGATGTCGGGCGGTTTGCCTCCCCCAGGCCGGCGGTGGCTACCGCCAGCCTGGCGGAGGCAAACCGCCCGACATCGTAATGGACCCCATAGTCTTGTCAGGCGTGGGAGAGAAGCAAACTAAAGATCTCCTCCGCATTATCCTTATGTCCCTACTTGGTGGCATTTTCATGAGCACAAAAAATTATCCCAACATAGGTGCTCGGGATTCAAGATCAACAACTAGAAAATGTATACTGTGAAATGAATAAAGAATGTAACCCCCGAGTTTTTTAAAACGTATTTAATACCACAAATAAACAGAAGAAACTCTTTAAAGGTAAAATGGCAAAAGTTATATGTAATTGTTACAATAGAAGTCAATAGTCTCAATTTTACTCAAGAGGGAAAAGTTGGAAATCAGTAAAATAGCAGTACATCCCTTAGGATTTTTTCCGCTAAATCTGAATCAATCTTCGTTTCTAAAAGGGTTTTAGGTTTTGAACGGACAAAAATGACAAAAGTTAATTTAGCAGTAAGTTGTTTTGCTTGGAGCTCCGACTTTAACCAGGGAGAATGTTTGAATGCATTATCTGTAGTGGAGTGTACAATTCGTGAAATGTTATTTTGCGGATCATGTACCCCGGCGGATCATGTACCCCGGCGGATACATGATCCGGGTATTTGTTCAACCAAGGAGTCAGAGCCATGATATCGACAGGTGTAGGCAATCGGTTACAAAGCATCCCCTCACTCTTGCTTAGACCCCCCTTTCCCTCCCGTTCCGCTGTTCTTAGATCTACAGCTACTCTCTGGGTGTGAGGAGTTCCCACAGCCCGCACACCCATGCCGGAACCTACATGTACCCTGGGGCCTGTTACAGTTGCCTCTATTGAAGCCCCAACAAACCCGCCGCTTGCCGCCATTCCCGCCGGTCTTGGGCTGATATTCCCCACCGGCGCCCGCTTGAAAGGGCACCGCGGGTTTTTGGCGGACTGACCCTGACCCGCTCCCGCCCGGCAAGGACGTACCTGCCGCCCCAGGCAAGAGCTGCTTGTGCCATGACACCGAGTCGAGGCAATCCCAGGTCAAAGTCGCATCAAACTCTTTCGCTTTTCGGAATTTCATATCATATCCTTTCCACTCATCCCCCTCATACATGGTATAAAAATCCATAATCCTATTCTGATAACAGGTCAGCTCGGTCATGACTTCTGGTTTGCGTTCCCCCATGACTGCCGTAAATATCGAAAAGGCCTTGACCCAATTTGCTACAGTCTCATCGACCCTAAATTCCGCCATCTTGGCCCGGCATACACTGGGGTGCCATAAATCCTTCTGGGATTTTGCATATTCCATCTCGCGATGGTCAGTCAACAAGGAAAACATATTCACATATTTCTCCCCCAATATCAGTTCCTTCGTGGCCGCAGGGATGTGCTGGGCCACCCTTTCCCGCCTTGAAGGTAATGAACCCTCCCCTGCCATTGGCAATGTGTGCTTACCAGGTTCGACCGTCGTGTCTGCCGCCTTTTCCCGGCTAACTGCAGGTCCTCCCGGCGCCACCTGTGGAGGAACAAGAGGAACATTCGCCGTCGCGGCCTCTCTCGACTGCCGTAACTGCTCGATTATTAGCCTAGCTTCCTCGGCCGGGTCTCCCGCGGCCACTGCCCCCCCCCGCTTTCTTCTTGAGCCAGGGCAGCACTGCCGCTAACTGGATGGCCAGTTCCGGGGGCATCTCCTCGTCATTAACAGGGGTAATTACAACCGGGATTGGTAAACCTATATCTGGGTTTGGCACCTGGCTGACCGCCGGTGTAATGGGGGCGACTGGGGGTACCTCGGGAACCGGATCTTCCCCAGAAACCGCCCTCCTCTTCACACGCTTCCCCTACACTCAGGGACTACTCCCGGCAAGGCCGGGCCTATTACCTTTTTAGGGCGGCCTGAGCTGTTCTGGGCCGCTAACTGTTTCTTAACTTCGGCCAAACCGCGGCCGATTGAGTCAACTTTTCCGAGCTTTCGGTCCATGCTCGCCATTCGGTTCGACAAATGGCGCAATACCTTCTCCATCTCGGAGCCCTTTCCTGCTTTCTTGCCGGCCATGGCTTCGAGTACTCTGCTCTAGTTGATCAACGAGGTCCTGGATCCTTCGTACTCCAAATAACTGAAAGAGAAACATCAAGATTACAAGTTCTCAAAATTGCCGCTTGTTCCGTCGAGGGCTCACGAGCAACGAGTGGGTGCAGCCTTCAGAGCACAGGAACAAGAGGACGCTTCTTCGGATTCCCGCTCTATTTATCCTTCTGCGGGAGGGCGGGGACCCTCCTCCGGTACGCCTACTGGGCGTGGTCTTCCATGCGGGTGTCTAGGACAACCCCTCCTGGGCGGGAAAAGGCGCGCCCCGGCTACGCCACTTCGGGCATACCAGCCGAGCCACGCCTCCCGCCCAAAATGGTTTTCCGGGGGGATCGGGGCACCCATCCATATGTTCGGGGGGACGGAGTGGTCGCCCCTTTCCAAATTATGTGGCACTCTACAAAACATGACTCAAGGTTGTACGAAAAGCAACCCGGCGTTTATTTCTATATTTTACCAGAAAATGTGCCCTTGCATCCAATTTGGATGTGTAGACATGTCTTGAACACAATAGCACAAAGAAGGGTCGTGAACTATCACTGCTTGTGTTCTGGTTGTTTGTGTTCTTCCCATGCTCCAGTGCAAATATTTGTATTTTTATTTTCCATGTGGCATAATTTCAGGAATTTTGGGTAACGAGTGTAACACAATTTACGTAAGCACGCAAGATTATGCCACTTAAAGGAATTTTCGGCCAGACCTAATTATCTTCTGGGGGATGCATGAATCTGGTAATACTTGTTAAGATGTCATGATCTAGAAGTGGAGCAAAGAATCTCCAGAAAGTGGCAGTGGCATCTGCACACCTGAGGCTGAATTCGAGGCTGTGGGATTTTATAAATTGCCCTTCTGAGTCGAATCTTCTCTAGGCGAGATATTCCTCAGCATCCAGCAAGGCTTGCAGCAAGGGTTCAAACCTGGCCCCAAAGCGGGAAATAGGGCATGCAGGTGGCCCCGGTAGAAAGCTCTTCAAAGATGGCAAAAGGAGCTGACCTGGAGAGGTGCAGGTGAAGGTTGTATGTTACATCTTCCTTAGTTGGATAAAGGAACTCACTTCAAGTCTTCCAATTCTTCTTGGAAGGCTGGTAAGTTTTTCAGTGACAATTGTTCCCGTTCTTAGAAGTTCACCAGTTGAAGGTTTGAAGACTTGGGCTCCTACAAATCAGGGAGAGGCACTTGGACAAACATTTTTCTTGCTGCCTCCTGTATACAGACAGGAATAGGACTTCAAGTAGACATATTCTCCGGTACACAAAGTAGCTACTGCAGTACCTGGCTTATTTGTTAGACTTGGTGTCCATAGCTATCTAGCATCACAGAGTATATGCTACTTGGGCCTGAAACATCACGCGGGACAACAACAGCAGACAGCAATTCATAGTTGCAATTATGAATAGACAAGATTCTCCAATCCAGGTCGACAGGTTCAGTTCAATGGGGATTCTAGTGCAAGTGAAAGCAGGTATTCGCTTTTTGTATCAGAAAATCATCCAAGATCAGAAATTCTTGTAAAACCGTGGACCCCATCTTTTGCTAGATAATAGGAATTTAGAGTAATCTGTGCCCAAATCACATTTTTAACATCATGTGGCAACATGGTGGAGGCTATCTCTGGTTACTTCCTATCATTCTTTTTTTCCTGCCCATTGTGCATAAAAGAGAACAAAAGAAAACGAGGGACTTCCCCACCTCCTAGCATTCAAGTAATCATGCGCTGTATTGCCTAACCCAGGAGCTAGCCCATCTAGACCATCCTAGAATTGGATAGGTTTTAGAAAACTCCCAGGCAAGTCATCAGCAGGCTTGTTAGCAAATGTTTGACCTATATCATTTTAATTTGTATATACTTTGGTGATATGTGGATCCCGCAAAAACTGCAGTCAGGATTGAAAGTTTCTTTAGCAAATGCCACATGCCATTAATACTTGAAATATGTCCGGTGTAGTATCAGATAGATCTTGAAAATACATGTACCATTCTTCAAAAGTTTACCTGACCCAAGGCTTGTATGCATCGACTGTCACATGTCTAAGGAGAGCCTGGCACAAAGGCAGATGAAGTACATGAGGGGAGAAAGAGCGTTTACTCAATATGTGTTTTTTAACACAGCACCTCGCTGTGAAGAACTTTAGGTGGTAACAAACAGGAACACATTGAAAATGTACTTGCTTCTTAAGAGACATCCCAGGGTACAACCAGAAAGTCAGAGCAGCAAGAAGCCTCTGCCATTTTGCTAGTATGGTTTCCACAAGTGTGCACATGGTGTGTTCATTTGTTGTCATAGAATCACAAATGGGACGAGGCAGAAGGATAGGCCTCAGTCCACAGCGGAGGCCCCTCTTAAGGTGCAGAGAAGGGAAAAGGTTTGATGAGTCGTGCAGTGGGTGGGATCCTTACCCATGCCATATTTGTATATTGTGGCAATAGTGTAGTATTATCGCAATGGTCTCTGGTGCAATTGAGGGGTTTTTGGAGCCCTGACTGCAGGTTATGTAGTAAAGTGAAGCAATAATCAGAGTTCACTGGGCCCCTCAGATCTCTGTGCCCTGTGCCACTGTGCCGGTTGCACCATTGCTAGCCACGTCTACTAAACGTCAAAATCTGCATCATGCAAAGTTCTTTTTTATATAAACAAAGAAACCTTTGATAAGCATTTTAGGTGCAGGAATGAGAAAAGGGGGCAGGGGAAACTTCAAATTCTCACTCTTGTGCAGGCTGTGAGGGGATCTGCACAGCTTCCAAGGTTCCAGGCCTGTGTGAGTGCTGAAGCTGCTCTTGTCTGTCCCACATACATTAGCAGGCAGAGCAGGCGGAGAAGAGACGCGTCAGCGCAGCCAGAGTCCGCAGAAATATATAGATTTTGGCATCCGGGACACTGATGGAACAGATACGTTCTGCTCAGCGAACAAATGAGAAGCCCTTATCCACCAGGGCAGTGAGGAAGAAATATGCTCTTAACAGTTTCATTTGTTTCCCGGGGACTCATTTCAGAGGCTTCCTAGAGTGATGAACACATGGTTTGGGTTGGCTACAGCACATCTGCTTCCTTGTGTGTTGGAACGAAGTGACAGGCCTGGAGGGGGGAGAGGGACCAGAATGGAGGTTTCCATCAGTTCTGGCTTCCGTGTCAGCAGCTTGCTAATATAGTCCAGTAGTAGCAAAGATTTCCTGCTATCCACAAAGAAAGGCAAGCCATTAACCGCCCCCGGAGCCCACATTTCACATGTGTACGTCTTTTAGCACTAAATTAAGGCATTATTACTGTCCTCCTATAAGTCTACTCATCAAGAAATTGTATCCTGGAAAACACATCCCTAAAAACATAATTGCCGTCGTCATATTTAAAATAGTGATAGTAACGCTCTTATTGTCACTGTCATTACTGGCAGCGACAGACTGTGCAGGCAAGAGCAGTGGAGCAGTGGGGCCACGAGGGACAATGAATTATTTATTTAATTTTCCCTCGTGGTCATCTGTCAATTCCCCCACAACCCTGCTCTACCACTCTTACCTTCACGGGCCCCTACTGATTACTGATAGTTTTATATTGCAGATGAAGCCAAAATGGGAAGGAGCATCATAAACAGCACGGACTCTCTTCCATCTTTGCTCTTTGCCAACCATTAAATCAAGCAAAAAGACTGGGCCCAGCAATGGCCGCGTGAGGAACATTCGACGCACGTTCAACAATAATAATAACATAACCATCGTCGGCATCTATTATGATGCTGTCATTATATCCCATTAGGACCGGTGCTAGCCACATGTTCCCAAATCGCTGTTAAAAAGCCGAGCTCGTGCTTGTATGTTCCAGTAGGCAAGGAATTGTAATTCTAGCAGATGTGGGCTGGTCTGTGGCAGTGATAGACTTACTGCTGGTACAGGGCATCCCTTCAGAATCAGAATAAACCACATCACTCCCGCTTCTCGCTGAGCCTCCATCACTGCTTGCTAAATGATTCTTTCTGAAATGTGAGTGTTATGAATACATATATAAATATTATATATGATATAAGTACGTGAATGAATAAATGAGGCTAACAATAATGCTGATAATGTAATAAAAATGTTAGTCAGATATCTCTTTAATGCCTAGTAGGTTTGAGATATCCTAATTATAAAAGGGCGTTCTAGGCAGATGAGGACAATGACGATGATGCGTGTTATTAATATTATTATTAATATTGTTATTATTAGTATGAGAAGAAGCAGGGGTAGTAGTAGTAACAGTATTATGGTTAGCTTTATTAGCATTATCATTAACACTGATTTGGATGTGTAGTATACCTATAGTAATTGCAAAGAGGATTCATAATTATAGTATTAATCATAAAGATAACAGTGATAATAATATTTATACCCATTGTACTGATAATATTTATCACACCTATAGTAATTAATATTAATATCTTAAGAAGTAGTAGTAATTCATAAGTATCACCGATAATATTGTTTATATCGATATTAATCATTAACACTATTATTGATATTAAATCCCTAATGCTTTTACAACATTAATACTTAGATGCCAGGAAACAGCTTCCGAGTCAGATTACTCGTTCTACATTTATGATGTCACTGTCATTCGCTTTCAATGTAATGAATAATGATTCTACTCTTGATATTACCATTGGTTCGAAGAGGAGTAGAATACTAGTCAGAATAAAGCGTTAGTATGCAGAACAGTGTAAGGCACAGGACAGAAGGAGAGAACATTATTCTTATTCCTAATAGTAATATTGTTATTATTGTTATTATTAGTAATAGTAGTATTATTAATAATAATAAAACAACAACAACAACAACAACAACAATACTACTACTAATAATAATAATAATAATAATAATAATAATAATAATAATAATAATAATAATAACGCAATATTTTGTGTGCCGTTTTGTCTGGCACCAGTGTCACTTTGGTATTCTGTTCGAGAGCCTTTCATTCGCAGGCTCCTTCTGGGTTAATAAACGCGCCTTACCTTTCAGAGGATGAGTGACAGTGCCTGACCCCGCCGTGAAAGGGCCAGGCAATAAGGGCAGGTGGAACGCACCCTAGCCGGGAGTGGAGAGAGTCCGTCTTCGACCTCTGAACCCAGCTTAGCAGCTCCTGTTCAGAATGTCTTCCCGCCAGGCCGGGACAGCTGAGCCTTGCTGCTGCTGCCGGAGGAGGTAATGAGGTCCACACAGGTCGGTCGAGCTGAAAGAAACGATATGTCACGAGCTCTCCGTATCCCTTTGTACTTTCAGGACCCTGCAGCTCTGACAACGTCGCTGCAGTAATACCAGGGCTTCCACAGTGACCCCATAGTACTGCTGACATTTTAGGGCCCCGTGACAGGCTAATGCAGTAAGCACTCCTAGTTATAAAGAAGACATCATGATCCTAACTTTGGATCCAGAGGGCTTGCTTTTTATTTATTCTTCGAAAATCAGACCCTCGAGAAGTCCATGCCATTATGCTTCTAAAATGTCCTCTTTGTCAGCCCAGGTGAAGGCTTCTCTCTACTGGCTTTTGCCTCCCAGCTGTGCTCCACAGGTTATGCAGGCCTCACGTGGCAAACTGTTCTGTGCTGGATTCTCAACGTTATAGCACCTCTTCAAACTCTCAGCTCAATAGTGATATTTTCTTAAATCCTTCTTTTCCAAAACAAAACTGAATGAGACGTTGGAAATGTGCTTATGGAGAACCATTACAGCGAATAGCTCTTCCAGTGGATTAAGGTGGCAAACACAAATTCTGTGACCAGTTGCTTCAAGAAGCCCCTCCCCGACACAGGGATGCAGTAAGGCAAATATCTTAATAGTATCGCCTACCAATATCTCAATAGGTTGGCGGGCTGTTTCTGAGGTGTCGCAAGCTGCATGTCAGAGTTAATAACTCTGCAGATACTGCAGCTGTCTTCTTATGCATGTATGTGTTCTAAAGCGGCCAGATGGTGAATGAAGTCACCATACATCTCCAAACCTCAACGGACATTAAATAAATGGACATAATGCCTATTGTTTCTGATTGTTAACAATGGTAGACTGGCCGAAGAGAATTGTTCTTGTCTCTACACTGGATGGACTCTTTAGGAGAATGCAAATACTGGACACTGAGCAGCTTTCCTCACTTACAGAGGCTGCTTCCACAATGTTTGAGAGATCTTTCACTCACAAAAATGCAGTTTCACACATTTTTACATCAGTCAGTAAAGTCATGTGCTATTTATTCTGGCATTTGGTAATTACCAGAACGCCTAATTCATATTCAGTGCCATAATGGCACATTATCAGTGAAATATGTTTTTCTAACCTGCAATGTGTCCTTTGCAACATATTGTGACTTGAAAGAGGAGAGGGGAAAAAAGGATACCCACCCGTCCAAATTGGATGATGTACCAAATTGTGATTAAAAACTATTAATGCCATACCATCCCCTCAAAGGAGATGGCCTTTGATTCCTCTAGCGTAGCTTTCCTTTATAAATTTGATGTCAGGCACTGGGAGGAGCATGATGCAACTCTTGGGACCGCAACAAGCTTTCCATGCAATTCGCAAATTGGCTTTTTTTTTTATTACAACCCCTGACCCATTAAGTGAAATATGCTGACATTTTAAAAGTATGGATTCTGCTCTCCCTTCCCGACATACATCCCAGTATTTACAACAGGTCACAGGGAGACAAGCTGATTCCCACTCCATTATTTCTTTTTTTTCTTTATATCAGTAAATTTTTATTGAAAATTATATTTACATGGTGCGTAACATATACATGGGAAAATGAAGTGGGAGGTTTGCAAACATTTGTGGATTGTCCTTTTGTGGTGCTGGGGCTTTGTACATCCCTTGTATTATAAAGGGCGAGACTGGACACAGTGCAACACAAAAATGCCCTGTCACCATCCTAGTTTGTACATTTGGCCCTATGAATTATGCAGAATCAACTTTTTGTGCATATTCATAGATTTGCGGCATTTTGCCACATAACAAATCAGCTTCCAGATAATCTTCAGATTTTAACCAATAAAAACAGTTTCTCTATTAAGCTGTTCAAACATTACAAACAATGCAGTGGCACGTGTTTCCGCACAGTAGAAGTCCCTTTGCAAAGGTTGACCAGTCACATTTCTGTTGCTTATTGCTATATTTGGGTGTCAAACTGATACTAATGAGGTGCAACCAATTATCAGACAGTTTTAACAAGTGTAATCATGACAAAGTAATTAAGCAATACTATCACAAAATGATCCACATTATGCTGCATCATTTGGCCTTTTCTGCCGCATAATTTAGTCAACCCTGTTGCATAATTTGACCCTCCGCTGCCGCATAAATGTAGTGGCCCTGCCTATTTTCCTTACAGCTCAAAAGTGCCAATAAACTTTAAAATAATGTAAATATTGTAATGTAGCAATGGTAAAAATGAAAAAAAATTATTTTTCCAGAACACATTACTCAGAAACTAAGTGCAAAAAAAGAATACCAAGCTGCCAGAGCGTGTTAACGATCACATAGCCCACAGCACCTCTCAAATAGCAGAGCGAAGACTGCATCAGAGATTAAAAACACCTTCGCTGGGGATTCTTAAAAGGGAGTGATTGCATATCAGTACAGAAGAATTGGAGCCTGCATTTCTGTTCGAAACGCGCGAGTGCTGGTGACGCAATTAGTAGGCGAGCTTTCGAGCCCCTGTTGAATATATTCAAATAGGGGGTTCGAGACAGTTGATGCTCCCCGAGTTGCATAAGAGCAGCATTGTCTCAGATGACAAATCCTGTCCTAGGCTATCCTCCTAAAGCTGGCGCAGTGGTTGGTGCTCTCAAGGTCTGCCATGCCCAATGTTCTTATCTGACAGATCTTTGGTCTGATAGTCATGTAAAGCGCTCTGATACCTTCGGGTCTAGCCAGCGCTATATAAAACCTTTCAAATGAAATAAAATAAAATCAGTGTGTGGGTCGTTTTTAGCAGTTTTGGGACTGTTTCATGGCCAGCTGGGCCGGTTGTTACTGTTGATTATTAACATTTTTGCACTACATGCTTCGCTAATGTTGCACTTTTATTTTGGCGCCTGGGCCTATTTTTGTGCCAGTTCGACTCTTGATGCTCTGCAAAACCATCTCCAGGAGCTGGACGGAGGAAATCAGGGGCCTCATTTATGAAAAGTGAAGCATCGCTGCGTGAAAACAGTGATGCGTCACTTTTCACTGCGCACTCCTTACGACATTCCTGATGCATCATATTTAATGTATGACGCATCATGTCGCAAGGAGTTACAGATACGTCATTATTTCTGACGTATCTGTAAGCGCAAAAGTGACGCATTGCTTGAGTGTGTCACAAAAGTGACGCAACTCCAGCAATGCGTCCTTTCACATGGGGAAAGCCCCATGTGAAAGGGCTTGCGTCAGTCTTACGCCTGCTGTGAGGCAGGTGCAAGATTTTGACGCAACAGCGTCCTAAAAGTGACGCAGTGAAATCTCATAGATTTCACTGCGTCACTATTACGAGGCTTTTTGCGGGGGAACGCCCCCTCTGCATACATTATACCTGACGCAGGTATAATGTGACGCCAACTCACATGAGTAACACAAACTCGTTCGAGTCATCTGAGCCTTTACCACAAGTACCATGAGGCTGCGGGAGCAGGCACGCCCACTGGGGCAGGCACTACATTAAGGAAAGGCTCATTAATGTCATGTTTCACAGCTGTTCAAGTTAGCCCAAGACGAAGGGCAGGAGCCCGAAACGCGTCGGCGAAAGAACTTTGGCTGTTGTTAATGTATCTGGTTACGTAACACGAACTCAGACAATATAGTTAGGCTCAGATTCCACTCTCACAAAACCAGTGAAATTCAGCCCTTATAGTTGGCTGAGCTAAATATAACTTACGCCCCCACAATGAACTGCTTATGACCTAATATATTACATCACTCATGACATGGTAAGAGACATCAGTGAAGACATCTCAAATGGCTTCACTGATGATATCATCCAGCGAGTGTGAGTGTTTTCTAAAATATTATAAGTTTTAAACATATATACCAAGCAACTACAAAAGTCAAAATAGTATACTTCCTTTACTACGAATGAGTGATACTATTTCTGACATATATTATGTGAGTGGCTGTGTGACTGTGTGCATCTGTGTGTGTGTCTAATTGACTATATGGGTGTGTGAGTTACTGTATGGGTTTATAAGCAGGAGTGTGAGGAGCTGTGTGGGTGAGTGAGTGGCTTTGAGAGTGACTGTATTGGTAGGTGAGCGTGTGAGTGGCTGTATGGGTAGGTGATTGGCTGTGTGAGTGGCTCTATGGGTAGGTGAGTGTGTGTGAAAGTGAATGTATGTGTGAGGGAGTGGGTGTCTGAATGGTTGTATGAGTGTTTGAATGCCTGTGTAAGTGGGCATATAACTGAGTGAGTGTCTGAGTGGGTGTTTAGTTAAGTGAGTTGGTGTGTGAGTCGCTGTATTATAGAGTAAGTGTCTGTGTGAATAGGTGTATGGGTGAGTGAGCAGATGTGTGAGTGCTTGTATGGATGTCTGAATGGGCATGAAAGTGTTTGTGTGGGTGTGCGTGTGTGAGTGCCTATATGGATGAGTGAATGGATGTGTTAAGAGGCTGTATGGGTGAGTGAGTGGGTGTGTGGTGAGTGGCTGTATAGGTGATTAAGTGGTATCGGTGTAGCTGTATGGGTGAGTGTGTAGATGTGTGAGTTGCTATATGGGTAAATGATAGGCTATATTAGTATCTCTATGGATGAGTAAGTGGTTGTGTGAGTACTTTTTTAGTTCTGTGAATGGGTATGCGAGTGTGTGTGTGGGCATGCAAGTGGGTGTATGAGAGGTTGGATAGGGGTGTGAGTGCTTTTTTGGATGGGCCGATGAAATCAGTGTTGTAATTTGAGATGTCATCAGTGATGTCTTCGGGGATGTCACTGACCATGTCATGAGTGATGTAATATGTGAGGTTATAAGCAGTGCATTGTGAGGGCATACATTATAGTTTGCTCAGTTAACTATAGCTGCTGAATTTCACTGGTTTTGTGAGAGCAAAATCTGAGCCTAATTATAATGTCCCTGTAACCTTTGTTTTTTTCAGTGAATATATAAGGTTCTTTTAATTCTATTTCCTAACTATAACATTCTGTAACCTTTGTTTTTTCAGTGAATTTTTAAATGTAACCACTAACCTTTGACAGTGAGTGTGTGAGTCAGTGCATGACTGTCTCAGTAAGTCTGTTTTCTGTATGTTTTTCTGCCCTCAGTTTTGCCTATCCTGCTTGTTTTTCTGCCTCTGTTTTGCCTTTCCTGAATGTTTTTTGCCATCGGCTGTGCCTCTTTCTGCTCATTACTGACCACTTTTTTTGCCTCTTTCTGCTCATTTCTCACCTTGAATTTACCTCTTGCTGCTGGTTTCTAACCTGAATTTTGTCTGTTTCTGCTAATTTTGGACCTTTATTCTGCCTCTTTCTGCTCTCTTGTTACCTTTATTCTTCCTCCTTCTGCTCATTGCTGACATTTATTTCTAACCTTTATTTTGCCTCTTGCTGCTGGTTACTGACCACTATTTTGCCCATTTCTGCTAGTTTCTAACCTTTAGATTATCTCTTTCTGCTCATTTGTCCCTTCTGCTTGTTTTTCTGCCTCTGTTTTGCCTTTCCTGCTCTTTGTTCTGCCATCTGTTTTGCCACTTTCTGCTCATTGCTGACCTTTATTTTGCATCTTTCTGATCATTTATCGTGTTTGTTCTGCCTCTTGCTGCTCATTTTTCACCTTTTTTTCCTACTTGCTGCCAGTTTCTGACTTAAATTCTGCCTCTTGCTGCTCTTTTCTCACCTTTATTTTCCCTCTTTATGTACATTGCTGTGCGTTATTTAGCTATTTCTGTTTTTCGCTCACCTTTATTTTGCCTCTTTCTGCTTGTTGCTTACCTTAATTTTCACTCTTTCTGCTCGATGCTGACTTTTATTTTTCCTCTTTCTGCTAATCTCTAACCTTTATTCTGCCTCTTTCTGCTAATTTATCTTCTTTATTTTGCCTCTATCTGCTCGTTGCTGACTTTTATTTTGCCTCTTTCTACTCGTTTCCCACCTTTATTCTGCCTCTTTCTGCTCCCGCCTGACCTTCATTCTGCCTCTTTCTGCTCAAACTTTTATTTTGCCTCTCTCTGCTCGTTGCTTATCATTATTTTGCCCCATTTTGCTCATTACTCACCTTTATTTTGCCTCTTTCTGCTCATTGCTGACCATTATTTTACTCTTTCTGCTTTTTGCTCACCTTTATTTTGCCTCTTTCTGCTTGTTGCTGATCTTTATTTTGCCTCTTTGTGCTCTTTGCTGATCATTATTTTGCCCCTTTTTGCTCATTTCTCACCTTTATTTTGCATCTTTCTGCTCATTGCTCGCCATTATTTTACTCTTTCTGCTTTTTGCTCACCTTTATTTTACCTCTTTCTGCTTGTTTTTCATCTTTATTATGCATCATTCTGCTTGCTGCTGGCCTTTATTCTTCATTTTCTGCTGATATCTCAACTTTATTTTTCTCATTGTTGACCTTTATTTAGCCTTTCTCGGCTTGATGATGACCTTCACTCTGCCTTTTTTCAGTTTTATTCTACCTCTTTCTGCTTGTTACTCACTTTTATTACTGGCAGTAGGTATATATATATATATATATATATATATATATATATATATATATATATATATATATATATATATATATATATATATATATATATATATATATATATATATATATATATATATATATAGGACCGTTTTTTCATGGGCAAATCGTTTTGTGACTTGCCTATATCTTTGGCGTCATTTGGTAAGTCTTCACAAAAGTTTCCCCAAAAAGTGTACTGGTGATTGTTGTTGCGCTTGGAAAGTTTTGGGGTGATCCATCAAGCGGTGGCCCTCGAAAATATATATATACACACAAGCACACACACATTTCTAGTTAATGTTGCTTATGCCTTTTGCTATATTGGTTATTCCTCTGTATTACTAACACAAACAAGTTGAATAGAAAATACACCAGGAAACAATGCGTCTCTCAGACAGAAATCATGTTCACATATGGGTCCCACATTTTTTCTAGCATGTTTTTCTTATGCTGCCCTAATGATACTGAACATGATGCTCCTGGTCCTGTTTGCCTCTGAAGTGTATTGCAGGTGCACTCCATTGACAGACTCACTGTGCCGTAGGAAATAGATGGTTGTATACAACTCTTGCATCTCGAGCTGAGCATGGTAAAATGGCTTCTGTTCTGCTACCATTGCGATTGGTTTGAATCCAGCTGGCATTGCCTTCAAGGCCCTTGGACAACAGAGCCATGCATGAGCCTTCATGAATACTTCTCTTTTTGAATTTCACATCACGCTCCTAATATCTTGGCTTTCAAACAAGGATTTCCTGCATATTAAGTAGTGCTTGTTTGAGCTGTTCACTGATGAATGTTCGACTTTAACAGCTGGCCCTAAACCCTTTGTGTTAAACTATCTCAGAATCGTGTTTGCCCCACACATCACCTAGACAAAGGAGTGCATGTAGAATAAATGTCATTTGTACGAATTCACAACATTTGAAAAGGGCTTCAGCAGTACGTTCGGAGTCCTGGGTGGCGACACTGAATTTAGAGTATCTGTTTTTCATGTTGCTTGTCTTCATGTTTGTGGAAGAAAGAAAAAAAATCCTGTTTGGATCTCAATGCGCTTATCTATTTTTCACACTAAAACATGGGCAATCCATCCTAATGGCTAAAAGAGACATTGCAAAATCCTGGATGTTGCCATGTATGCCCAGCCTGGCTGTCATGGACTGGTGCCCTAAACAAGAGGAATCGGTTTACTTAGTAGAGTATCATTTGCTCACCTTTGGAAGCTTGGCTTAGCATCAAAGGCATCCTGCAAAAAAAGTGCATGTCAATTGATAGACGTAGCAAGAAAACAAATGCTGACATAAATAAAGTAAGTTCCACACCAAGACCTATTAAAAAGAGAAATATTTACTAGGAAAAATACAACAAAAATATAGAAATATAATAATAATATTAAAGTTAAAAATAACTGGTCCCTTAATGAAAAATGGATATAAACAGTATTACTAAAACCCACAGGAAGCACAGTAAATCTTCATGGAAAGACCGTCCTCTTGTGGAACTTTAGTGGGACCTGACAACTAAGATATGTGATCTCAGAAATTAACGTGTTAGATTTAAGTTGGGGCTGGAACAAGTGAAAGAGTTTAACTTGCGTCTGTATTTGATTTTGATTACGTGTGGTTAAACTATGATTGATGTTGAGACTATGGAATTCAAAGATGTTCTGAAATTATCATTCTATGAGTGAAATTAAGCACTCCGCTTATCAAGGAAGGGTGCACATTTCAGTTTTCGTATTAGGTGTTCTCAGAAGGCCACAGCGCAAGCAGGAATTACCAGAACCAACTGTGGGGTTTGAGTCCTTTTATTTTTAATGTCCTTTAGTCAGCTCAGAGCCCCTCAAATGGAACCCTGAGTCTGCCATGTATTGTATCACACACATTTACACATACATCCAGCACACACATGCAACCATATACTAACTTAATGTAGACCAATGGTGAGTTAAGGACACAGCAGCTGACCTTTATATGAGTGTCTCACTCCAGTGGCACAGGTAAAAAGGCATGTTCACTCCTATTGATTACTACACGGTATGCTCCCACCACAGTGCTCAGGCTACTTAACTCCTTTTAAAAGCAGTAGTCTTTCACCATCAGGAGGGTAGCACATTAGGTACCCCTCCTGGTCTAACAAGACCGAAATCCATGAGATAGGCTAAGGCATGGTGTACACATATGATCTGTGTTCTCCCATGACACAAAAAAATCAACGCTAAGGATACAGATATCTTTGCAGATGGGGAACTCAGGGTACGTGTATATGTCCGTCACTATGTGACTGTCTTTTCTGATCCCGCAGGTGTAAAATAGTGATAGGTGATATGGCAAGTATTTTCATGATCTCCAGACTGCCATGGAGACTGACAGGCTTGGAATTGGTCCTAGTAAACCACTAAATACCTTTTCAGAATCTCTTCTGCTTTAGGGTACTCCGAGACTCACCAATGAAGGACCCACAGCAGGAGGGGGATCACCGCAAAACACAGACTCTTGTTTCTGTACGAGAGCTCCTAGCACCAGTTCAAGTGTCAATTGGGCATAAAGACAGATTTCTTCCTGAAAGTGAAGCAAATTATTTTCTGCCTTTTATTTCTTCCAGGATTAAAATGAGGGTCAGTAAGTCCAGCATGGATTTATAAAAATTCTGTTTACTATGTCATTGGTAGGTACAACTGAGCTAATTCTTAGCTGTTGCTAATGTTTTCCAACCCATTTTCCAGCCAAAGGAGGTAACTCAAGGCCAGTAAGATCACTACAATATGCCCAACCAATATATCACAGGTCACACTACAACAACACCATTCTTTATAAAGCACGCCTTTTCTTTGTAATGGAGAGAGATCCCGCACCAAAATAACAAACTGTGGGCACGATGAACAATATAGTTGATGGAGCCACAGTGTCCGACGAGTCAACCATTGGATACAAAGTAGATTGTGAACACCTGTTCACCTCTTCTTTTCTGCTTCAACATAGAGTGCATGAATTCTGCCCCAACGAATCCCTCTGTTGTGAAGGGGTCTTTTGAAGCCAGAAAAGTGATTGTCACAAGAGATCTTGTATGCACTCCTAAATGCTATTTTCTCCACAGTTCAGGAATGCATATAGCTTCTTAATAATGTCTTTGCTTGATGACCTATAGAATTCTCTCCTAACCTTTTAGCAGACTGAGATGATTATAATCCAAGTGAGCACTCGTACCTTCTGAGTTTTAAATGAATTGCAGTGACCAGCCCTAATTACAGAACATATTTGTTGGTGAGGAGCATTTGTACTTCAATTCTTCCCAACAGCAAATGTGATAGAGAGGGCCACATCAGACCCCTGTGCTTAATGGGAAGAAATGCTACCTATAACATAGAGGGAAACGTAACTGCATGCATGACCAAACAGGGCTAGCCATGTGCTTGTAACATCAGTTTGTGGGGAAGCTGTTATTATTATTTGGCACCTCTCGGCCTAGTGCCCTGCCAAAGCCAAAGAATCCTGCCAGTTCCCCGAACAAAGTGCCTTTAATTGAAGGTAAGTGATCATTATGACAGCAAGCATTTAATGGTTAAGGCAGGCCTGATTAGCAGGCGTCATATCCTGCAGAGGTTTTGTATGAGGAAGTGTACCAAAAATCAGAAAGTAAAGGAAACACTTAGACAGATGGAATCCCTTACACCGTTCTTACCTTTGCTTCTTTGTCATTTACCTGTACAAGTTATTGTTTTATAAACCACTAAAGCATTAATCCATAAGGTGTCTTATAGACTGTTCTGACACTGTCCGATATAAAATGTCTGTCAGCATATCTGCATTTCAATATCTCTAATGGGGGAAATCACTTTCAATTTGCAACATTCTTTCCCTATGATTGGCGCATAAGGTTTTGAATTAAAGATTGGTTTTGTAAGTTATGATTTAGTACGTCTGATGACAAAAAAGGTGGATTAAATAACTGAATGTCTAGAAATGTAACCGTCATATTCTGCCACCGGTGCAGTGCTTGACAATCCCGATTCGCATGAGCTCAAAAGAAGGTCAGGAGCAGATATTTCTGTTTGGGATTCTAGGCATACTTTTAATTTACAGAGGCCAATGAACTTAATAAGAAAAGTCATAAAATTGAAAAATAGGTTTAATGATGAAACACTAGAGCTCTCCTTTATGTCACAAGAGTGCATCTGCCAACAACATCATTTATAAGGGCACAGTCAAAATCGAATTGTATGTTTTGTAGCTATAAAAATAATGCAATCTAGGAGATTGCAGGTGGCCAAATAGTTTTTCCTACACATGAAGGAGAGAATACTTTCAGCCTGGATTTGGGGATAGATGTGTCTGAAGACCATATCCTCAGGCAGAAAATACTTTGACTTAGGTGGGTTGACTTATTAAATGTAATACATGTTGGCATTGTCGTTCAGGAAGAAATCACCCTGACGAAAGCCAGCATGGATGCCAACAAAACCTTTAGTAAAAACTATATCTTGGAGTAAAGGAAGTGATGGGTTTTGGACAGGTGTTCAATTATAAAATGAGGCCATATTATCAATAATAGATGGACAGGGTTTGTGTTAATCCGGTTATGTCAGATCTAAGTATGGTATGAAGAGATGCAAGGCATGGAGTTTCTGTGTTGACAACGTTATTTCCTTGTTACTAGTTAGCCAAACCATCAGTACATTGAGTGATATCCATGGGTTTGAACACAGTGGGTTTTCCAGTGTACACTCACGCTACACATATGCCTTCGTGCTCTTTTTCCACCACTGAACAGCTGAATGGCCACTGGCTCAGAAGATGATCAATCAGTTTTCCACGCATTCTAATTGCAAAAAGTCAATGTAAATGTAAATGTCGGATTCTTGTAAAGCGCACTGTTACTCTACCCGAGTGTCCTGGCGCTGTAGACCGCTGGGGAACCCGTCCTGGTTTTCCCTGTGAGATGGTCCCTTTCTGGGTATCTCCAGGGTGAAACCAGGCATCCCCAGCGTCTGTGGGGGGCCGTTGTACAAACTGACTTTTGCTTTTATAAGGTAGAACCAGGTAAGCAACTTACATGATCCTGTCTCCTGCTCCCATTACCTGAATGATAACTTATCCCGGAATAGTTTATGTACCAAAAGACAGGAAGATACTCCCTTAAATAAAATCAGGTTTTAAAAGACGGCATGGTTTGACTATCTATTATAGGACGTATTTATTTGGAGAACATTGTAATTATCTCCAAAGTATGATTTCTCCCCCCAGGGATGAATAATGTATGCCTCATTCTAGTTTGTATACCTTTAGAATCGGAGAATAATAATTTCATGTAGAGCAAAAGGACATCTAAAATAACATGGTGGAAATTCAGTTGTTCCAACTTAAATTGAGATTTGCACATCCTAAATAATTTTGGGATAAAATACGGAGTCTCACTTTTAAAAGATTAAGGTTAGTTTATTTTATTTTATCACTTTCAACTCGTAGAAACGTTTATGCGACAAACAACATATTCCACAGTTTGAACTTGAGTTCATCATGCCACACAATTTAAACAAACCCATTTAAAACAAGTAGGAAAATATAATGTGCCTTGATCTTTGCATGAAACCACGCTCATCTGCGGTTAATGTTCATCTATTTGTGTTATCTGACTACCCAGGGACGATGTGCCATGCAGTTACATTTCAACATAGCAATAGCTTAGCCTATAGATGGGCTTTCTGGCATCTAGAATTGAATTGTTTCTTTTGTGGCTACCAAGAATCGATCAGGAGATTCCAGGAAGGATGAAAGTCGAGTGTTTCGAGTGTCCTAGCGCATCTATTGTGCCGATTAATGAATCCCCAACTCTCAAGTGCCCATCTTTTTATTCGTGTTCATATGTGGTATGGATAGAAAAACTTTCTATTCACCTTATGACATTTGCACCGTATTGCCCTATTGCAAAGTAAGTAGTATTTCACTTCTATAAATTTCCTTGGAAATGTGGGCATTGTTGAAGTTCATTCTGTATTATCTGTCTTAAGAAAAATTATGTGTGAAGGTCACTACATTGTGATAATTAGGCCACGGTGACATTTTTATTCCACCCAATTAATTTGCACGCTTTCAGAAATTTTGAATTAAAATTATTATGCAAAATACACACAATTGTAACATTTTGCCACGCCATGTAAATTTGCTGCAGTTCACGGCAAGATTACAGAGTGGGAGTGCGGCAATAATGAGAAGAAACAAAATGCAAGCAGTTGTTGTTCACAGCAATTCTGTTTTTTTCCTGCTATTTATTTTAGCACAAAATCCATAAAAAATTGACACAACTATGTATTTTTGCTCAGTCTAATGCTAAATGTAAGATTTGCATTTCAGGTGATTAAGTAAAATTTCGCGCAATTTTCCTGAAATTTCATGTAATTTTCTAAAAGCAAAATAAGCAAATTTCGCACATCTCTAGTGATAATATGTGTAGTAAATTAGGGTACATGGAGATTGCCATTAGCACTGGAATTCACTGGATCTTCTCAGAACTATGAAGAGGTAGGCCATGGATATCATTGTTTTTTGATAAAATATTAGATAGCCTTTTGGCATCTTTCGAGATACTATGACTTGTAAAACCACTTTTCAAAATCAAATCAAATCTAAACGTTTTTGTACGGGAAACATCCTTTACAACGCAACTTTTACCACGCAGTGCTTTTACATCGCAACTTTTACAATGCAAACCATTACAACGCATTGCGCTGGGGGGCGCTCTAGGATAGGGAATAGATTTAATTTACTATCCAACACCTTCCCTACTATCCACGGGGACTGGAGTTGGAATAGTAAATTAAACTATTCACTATCCAGCACCCCTCAACACTATGCGTTGTAGGCATGCGTTGTAAAACTTGCGATGTAAAAGCATGCGATTTAAAAGCATGCGTTGTGATGTCATACATCCTTTTTGTACATTTAATGAAATTCATTACAATAACAAAAAACAAAAGCATTGTATTGAGAAAAAAGTTAGGAACATTACATTGCAGGGAGAGCACTATTATGAATGGCACACAAGGACTAATGCAAGTCATCATCAATGTCAGACAAACTTGCTAAAAGCAATATCCATGAATATAAAAAAAATCCTACCAGTTACTTCGGGGTTTGCACTACTCGGGAAGTATATTACCCATCCATGGCCCTTGCAGGTAAGAGTGGTGGGCCCTGGTGGAGGGGATTTCGAAGAAGGATGACGAGGGAAAATTAAATAAATAATTAATTTTCCCACCTCCTCATCTGTCGAACTCCCCCCACCGGGCCCCACCGCTATTACACGCACGGGCTGCGCCTGATGTTACCCAATTTCTGTAACTCCTCTACATTCACATGTAAGTAACAAGAGTAAATGCAACGCACCACCAGGCACTTCTGGATTGGCTAGCTGTCAGACCCACACTGTGACCTTACAGATTCTATTATGTCTGTAGGACTCTGAACTGAAAGACGGACCACACACAGAATAAGGAACGAAACAACACAACACTTCTCACTCATATGCACAGTAAAGTAGATTTACTAAGCGCTTGCTCATATTCATGCATGGTGCAACGCAACGCAAAATGTAGTGCCTATTCACAATAATTTATAAAGACATAAAAGGGCAGCACAAAACTTTGTTTTAATGTGTGAATGCCCCCTCAAACAATTATAAATTTACCCCATACAGTGTCCAGGTATCTCTCAAGTTCAAGGTAATAGCAACCATTATGATGACACCAACCTTACCGCAGATATCCTTGATAAAATAAAAAGGAGTGTAAAGAGGATGGGGAATATATCTGACTTTTCAAATAACCTAAGTCGCCACAGGGAACGAAGACAGCACAAGCAGGATGATAAGTGACCTGTAAGTTCCAACTCAGCAATATTTCCACTTAGCTTGCGCTGCACATACTCCAGTTCAAACCTTAATCCAAAAGTCAAGTTTCAGGAAGAGTGAGACATAGGACCTGATTATGAACGTAATCAGACCCATGGTTATGTATTGGCCCTCACCCACCTCCTCTTAATGCTGATTTTATAATGCGCTTGTAATTAAAGTTGAGTATATATTTTGTTACAGAACAGCACTGTTACTGTTCAATTAGGTCAAACAGCTGAAAATTCGCTTTTTTTCCGCAGAGAGGTACTAAACCATCCACGTGACCTCTTCGCTGCATTCAACAATAACACGCGCTCTCCTGTTAGCAACGCGATATTTCCGAATGGAGCATCACTTCAGAATCAGCCTCATTATCCTGCTCTGCTTCAGAGTGCTCCATGGATATGATCAATGCGTAATTAAAGCGCAGAGCAAGGTCAACCGCAAGGATGACCTCCCTTGTGCTACTGTAATGGATGAGATTCTGGAGTTTCATTAAGGTGGTTTGTGCTGGGTGTTTCCTAATCATGACACTTTCTAGAATTACTGCCGAGGGCTTTGTGCGCCATGCCTCACACATACAAGTGAAAGGGTACAGACAGATGTGTGCACCTGGTGGCGCACATATGGTCACACACACTCCAACACCCTATTGTTTGCATGTATACACATGTACAAATGCTCAAACACTGGCACACACATTTGCAGACATGCACATACCTTGCGTTACGATATGCAATCACTGAGAGCTCCCATGCACATGCCTAAACAAGATGAGTAGCGAAGTGACTATGCAAAGGTTCGATGTGAAGGTGGTGTACTGCCAGCACAGCACATTTTAATAATTGTCATGCAAAACAATTCAACTCCCTAAACTTAACGACCACTGTATTTCGAAGGTAAGTACCTGCAGGTAGGTCTAGATTTCCTAATAGTCACTCCACAAGTAGGTACATATAACTTCAAAGAATCTATATCTTCAAAGAATGATGATTTAGAGTTAAGAATTGCAAATCTATATTTACCTACCTATACCTACCTTCACAATATCACAGTAGCTCATATTCCGGAGTCAATATTTTTGAGTGCAATGGTTTTGTAGTAAATATTCTGACATACATAGTTCTAGATGCAATATTTCACTTGGCAATGTTGTAAAGCTGAAAAAAGAGGCAACCAGTTACCAACAACATATCTAAATATAGAATGTTTTGTTAAAATCAATCTACTACAAACATCAAGGACTTTAAAAGTAAGCTTGGATTTGGTCAGGATGAACAACCTCAGACTTTCGTTGGTGGGTCGCACCAACGTAATTAAAATGCTTATACTCCCTAAGATTCTTTCTTTTTTTAGAACTATACCCTTAATGTTCGAGGTCTCCTGGTTTAATAAGGTGGAGTCAATTTTGAATAAATGTATCTGGGCACATGGAAATACCAGGAGGGCCTATAAATGTATGACTTTACCGAGGGCAAGGGGGGGTGGGGGGTCCCTGATCTCAGATTATATTATTGGGCCTCGGCTCTTCAATATATGCAGGGCCTGATTGGTGCAAGCGGGGCAGATCCGAACGTAACTGCCTTCTCAACTAAGGTATATTCCATTGTGATGGGCCCAGACACAGAGACTGCCTTTTTAAGCTGTGCGGACTCCTCATATTATAAACGCACTCGGATTAAGACCGTTTTGGCTGCGCATAATATCTGGACAGCCGTAGCAAAAAAATGTGGACTGGGGAGATTCAATAGATACACAAGATTGTATATGAATAAGACCCTACCACCTTCAATTTTTGCTGATGCTACCATGGCAGAGTGGGCTAGAAAAGGAATTATTAAAATAGGGGATTTGCTGGGCTTAGACGAGAAGATACTGCAATTCTCCGACCTTGAGGCAAAGTTTAATATTGGCAGACGGAGTTTCTGTAAATATCTGCAGGTCAGGAGTTTTTTGAGTAGGAAGAAAGGGGGGTGGCTGGCTTCGCTAAAAATAGCATTTTGGAAGCTATAGAACGGGGAGGGGAGTGCTCTATCCATAGTTTTTATGCTATTTTGGCAGAGCTGAAGGTGGACGATATTGGAAAGTATGAAAATAAATGGGCAGTAAAGTTAGGAATTCAAGGCCGACACTTCTTGGATTCACTGGAACTAGGATGTTCAGTCCTTTGCTCAGCCCGCTTCAATCCCAACATTATAAAACATTATACCAACTCTACTACACTTTACAAGCCCTAGAGACTATCACTTAAGGGCGCGTCCTTACTCAAGTATTCAGGTTAAATTATTACCTGCAAGGACAGTTAAGAAACAGTGCGAATATGAAATACAGAGCATTGGTCAATTATCATTTTGTGAACATGATGGAGGAATAATTTCCCATAATACCTTTGTCCTGAAGAAGGTGTTTTTTAAATTACACTTCACCACCGAAACGCGTCAACGCCAATTTTATGTTCAAGGAATCTATCAGGAACAACAAAAAGGATAAGAGAAAGGCTCTCACCTGGTTTTCTTTCCTAGATATTTGATTTGGACCTTTGATGGACAACAGAATTGTCCTTGTGTGACTAGGGTTTCCTTCTGTTTAGTCATTTGAATGGTTTTCCTTTTTATTATGTCACTTTATATTGTATACATGTAAGTTGTTTTTAAACTTGATGATTATGGAACTGCATTTATCAGAACTCCAGAGTTAGTTATGTGGATTTGATATCTTCTGATGGGGTGGATGTAAAAAAGTTGCAAAAGCAGCTGGTTTCTGTCTTATGTGCATACTGAAACATCTTCGAAATAATGTTGTTCAAATGCCTTGCAGCTCTTAAATCCTCCCAGAGTGCTTCATTCCTTAGGATGCGAATCTAAGCTCTTCTGCTCCTTATAGCTAGAGGCGGCTTAGAGGGGGCGTGGGCACATACAAACAGATGCGTACTCACTTACACCCATGCATTCACATGCAGATACGCGCAAACACACCCATTCACGAAGCTCATGCACAAATACACATAGATTCACGGACACACCAAACAGTCAATTAAATCGCAACATTTACCTGCTGCAGCTCTCGGGGAGAGAAGCCTTGGACATGCGAGGAGGGTTGGGACTGCTGCCCCCCTCATTGGTGGACCTTAGGCAGCAGTACCTACCTCGTCACAGAGTAAGATGGGTGTAAGAGAGACTGCAGACCCCACCCACTCTGTGATGAGGTGTCAGTGATAGACACTTGGACCTGGGCACCCCAGGGCTTAAAACCGAAGCACCCAGGTATGAGGCTATCACTGACACTCTCCCACTTCATGAGGGGGGGCTCCAGTACCTTTGTTGAGCTGAGTAGGTCATGCTCACAGGAGATGTGACATCCTCAGCCCAGCAAAGTTTAGCTCAGGCAGCCAGCAACCTGTGCATATAGAGCATGTCTAGCTCCTAGCTTCCTGATCTGAAAATAAAGTCTGTCTGTCAAGCTGACCATTGCTCAGCCTGACCGACACTCTTTATGTCCAAAAGGTATGGGGTGTAGCCCCTCCACCCTTAAAGAAGGGCAGATGTTGCTCATACCTCAATGCTCTGCGAAGCTGTTCAGTCAAATCCACTTTAATATGATTCCAATACCATATTTAATTTCCATCCAACGTGATCTTGATGAACAAAGGAGATACATGTTCTGGGAAAAACTTCTTATTAAAAGAAAGACTTGTGAGCTGCCCTATGTCAGCGCAAATGCCCAGATGTTCTCCATTGCCCTCTTCCAGTCACTTATGTAGTTTCCCTTAGAAGCTGGAGTCTAAGATGTCTTCCTGGAAAAAGAACAAAATGTATGAGTTGAACATAGCTCTCCAGGAAGAGGTGTAGGTGTAAAATAGATTTTAGTTCTAGGTAGACATCTTCATTAGGTCAAAGTAGTTGGATTAAACACACACAACAGAAGCACCAAAAGGTTTCAAAAGTAAAATATTTGCCGCAGATCTAAGAACAGATCTAAGATTATCTGACAAATAAATTTTAGATGTAATAGTGGGTGTTGCTTACGTGTGCCAAACCCGAGATCCAAATGAACTGTAAAGTTACATTTTTATTCCAATGATTTTAAACTCAAAGGATATGAGCGCAGCTAAGGGGGTAGCTGTTGGGTAGCTGTTTGGCTTCAATCAACGTTCTGTTCTTCTAATACTTTATTTTGGCAACCGGTGTCACAAAGGTGTACACGAATCCACTTACAGAATTGACTCTTCTGCAGCATGAGGGACTTTTTTATTTTAGTCTTTTTTCACAATAAAAGTTGTGGTTTCTTATAGCATCACTGCATGCAAATTGATGCCATTGTCCCTGATGATGGCTGCCTGCTGAGGGGAGAAGCCATGCCTGACTCTTGGGCTTGGACATGAGTGGGGACGCACCCGGGGAAAGCCCGGGCCAAGGGCGGGCCCACACTCCCATCATCAACGAGAGGAGGGTGGACTGGGCCACCCCTCTAACTTGTGGATCCAAATGTGGTGTGTTCCCCACTAGATCATGGCCAAAAGGAAACTAAGTGCACCTGAGTCAAAAGACAAAATTATCAACACACTGGACTCTTTCCTGATAGGCCAGATGGTAGCCCTCCATTAGAACCCCTGGGAAAACGGAAGAGGGGGAGGTCCAAAACAGTGCCTGTGCCAAATCTTAAAACGTGTGCAAACACATATCTATGGCCTCACCTCAGGGGTCATATGCAGCTCCTGTTCCTACTTCACATTCACTGCCTAGTGACTCTTTGCATGATAAGTTGGAACAGTCGCTTAATAATCTTTTACAGCCCAGTTTGCTCAGACTGTCTAAAATTGAGGAGAACCTAAACTTCATCATCAACTTTAATAAGGGAAATGACCTGCATGGCAGAGAAGTTATCAAGAGGGAAATCCAAGTTACTCATGAGCTCTGGCAGCGTGTTTGTCCCAATGTCCTGTCTTAGCTTCAAATGCTTGCCCTCCACCTGAACCTTCTTCTGCTGATTCTATGGGAGTCCCGACACATACTCGCGGACAACTTGGTCTGTGAGTGGCAATTAACCATTACAATCTAACCCAGTTTTATCTGGAGCGAATTGGCAAGTGGGAACTCTAGGACCGGCTTGTAATAGTACAACCCTCCCCGCAAAAGAATCCAGTGAAGCTGTAGCCACTTTAGCCCTTAGGCTTTCAAGCCTTCAGAGTATTTCAAGCATTGCGCAAGGTGTATGATTAGATCTTCTTCCAGCAGCTTTCCCTTCCTTCATTATCCTTGTTAAGGCCCCTAAATTGAAGTTGCACATGAAGGAAACCACAGAGCAGTTGATGGACAGAATTTTACACTGGATGTCAAGATTCTATAAGGGTGATCCCAAACTTTACAATCGCATTATCATTCCCATACATGTGACCTGGGTGGGCTGTGGCCCAAAAACTATTAGGTGGGGACTGTATTATCGTTAATTTTAATAACCAATGCCTAGTTGAACACCTACTGATTATCATTCCTGATTCTTCTACACAGTTTGATACCCAGATCCATGCCCTCTCACTGGGTTTTTTCTATAAGGCCATATAGGTTCAGTTATAGCCCACAGGTGAGTGTAGGTCACACACCCCCTCCTAGTCAATGTTCTGGTGGGTAAATCCATACATCTTAGTAATAGATATGCACCCTTGAAAAGCATGTGATTGACTCACTGCTTCCCGCTGTACGTCTTCTCCATCTAAAATCCAGGATGTATTAAGACCTCTTCCCATCCAGGATGAAACAGTGAACATAGATTTGGCTACCTTAAGAAAAATCTCCTGGAATATTGTGGTTATAACCAGAAGAAGTGTAATCTTGATTGACTATCCCTTCTCTCAAAATATGATATTCTTTGTTTGTAGGAAACATGGGAGGTTACGATGATCCACATTAAAGGGTATTGGGCCTTTCAGTCAAATGTGGTCCCGTCCAGAGCTGGTCGCCATAGTGGAGGTCGGGTCACCCTAATAGCAAGTATAGTCAGAATTAAGGTACTTGCCTTTTTAAATAACTCACCTTATTACCATATCCTTTAAAGCAAATATCAAAAGGGGAGGGAATGGTTCTCAATTAACTTTTACAATAATAACTTTGCTGGAAGTATGTTCTCAGGTATAGATCTAATTGAGAGGGATATCATCCAACTAACAGAAACCCATAGCACACCTCTTGATATTATATGGTTGTGCGATGTCATCGCTCACAGCTGCAGTAGGGCAGTTCTAGGGGTTTGTGCACTGGTTGATGTCTCAGGGGAACCAATATATCATTGTGGCCATAAAGATTACACTAATGCACTAAATAGACAACTAGTGATTCACAATCTTGTGATAACCAATCCAATAGATACTAACACGGATCAACTTGAACATACATTTTCCCCCCAGTTATGTAGTTCGACCATTGATTACATCATGGTCTCTAAAACCATTAGAAGTCTAATATCTCATATTGAGACCACATTTTTAGATTTAGCGACCATGCCGAGATCTCTTGTCAAATATTTTAGGGCCCCAGTAACACTACTTATGGGCAGCGATTCCCAAAGCCTTCAAAATCAAGGAAAAATGGTACAGTGTTGAAATGGGGTAAAATTGACATGCCAAAATGTATGTATAGCATTGTTGCAAAGATGTCTAAGGAAAATTCTATCTGTTTACACCCCCTCCATTGAACGATAAATTCATGCATACTTTCCTGAGAATCTTAGTTGAAATCAATAACGACCTATGTCGCCCATGCCCGGTTAAGGCACTCGGACCAGTCTGCTGTTTTATGATACTTGTTCCAAGGTACTCAAGAATCTTTATTCTTCCCTAAGAGCAAAGCCACAAGATGTGTCACTGTTTAAAGTTCTGCGGCTCACATACCAAACTGCAAGACCTATTAGGCTGAGGGCTCTGAAAAAGAGGCCTGGGAGAAAATTTCCCAGTCGGCTGTTTTAAAGAACAGCAGGGGTTTTTGGAATGTTATTATTGCCTCTTTTCTTAATGAAGATTCTGAGATTACCACTAACTCACACGTCACTGAGCAGGCCTGGGTGACTCATTTTGGAGAGGTGTTTGGGGAGCCTGGCAAAGCTGTATTACAGCTATCTGACCTGCAGGTGACCGCATCAGAAGAACATCTATCCTAAGGCTTGAATGAAGGGATTTCTGCTATAAATCAATTTAGCCCTGAAAGAGCACTTGGCCCTGATGGGGTACCAATAGATTTCTCTCTAGAAAACAAAGAGTTATGAGCCCCACTCCTCACTAACACCTTCAATGGTATAGCCCAGGTAGGTGTTCCCCCATCTTGGAAAAAGACAGTTATTATACCAATTGTCAAGAAGAGGGACAAGTCACAAGCAAAGGATTATAGCCCAATATAATTATTGGATAGAATGGCCCAATTAATGGGTGGCTTGCTTCTAAACAGGCTAGAGGATTGGGCCCTAGAACAGAATATTTTATCATGTACTCAGTACCGATTCAGAAAGGGAAAAGGGAAGATGGACCAGGGCCTTAACCTAAACTTATTAATTGCAAAACATACTGTGGTTAAGAAAGGTCAACTGTATATGGCCTTTATGGATATTTTAGCGGCTTTTGACCTAGTAGTCCATGTACAATTATAGTCTATAAGGGAAGGCATGGCATAGAGAAACCCATTATAGATTTTATATGTGAGATATATTCTGGTGCCTTGGCCTGTATTCGGTGTGGTAGAGAGAGTGAAAGCACTAGATCCTTTAGGATAACTAGTGGTTTTAGGCAAGGGTGTGTATTCTCCCCTTCCTATTTTCACTAGATACAAATAGTGTAGAAGCTGCCCTGGCTGAGTCGGCAACGGATGTTCCAATCATTAATTTCAACCCACTGCTGATACTTCTCTTAGCAGATGATGCAGTCTTGGTGGCCTGGACTGCCAATGCACTCTAGAACCTGATAGAGACGTAAACAACATTTATGAATAAACTAGAACTTGCAGTCAATGAAGCCAAGTCTATTGTGCTAGTAGCAGGAGAAAGGCCAAACAGATCCCAAGGTGGAATGTAAAGGGGAAGACATTGGAGGTGGTGGACTCCTTTTGTTACCCAGGGATACATTTGTATTCCAAAAACACATGGCAAAATATGGTGAATAATAGGGGGATATTGATGGAAAGAAGGATGGGGCTCTATTTAGATTTATAAAAAGACTTGGGTCAAAACCAACTAATGTAATAAAAAAGATTTATGATGCAAAACAATATCTGTTGCCACCTAAGTGGTTGCCATTTGGGGAACCTCTGGTATAATTGTGTTACAACAAATTGTGGATTGCTTTTGGAAACACTTGTTAGGACTTCCTAAAACTTGATAATCTTATAATGGTCATCTTGAACTGGATGTCCCTTCTATTTAGGATCCGATCCATGTTGCTCCACTTCTATGTGGCATTCGGTGTGGAGAAGGGAAGAACTGATGCTCATTCAAGAAATCCTGAGAGACTCCCTAAACCTTGACGGCATATTTAAAGCAAAGTGGCTCAAATTTGTCAAGATATTTATTACCCCATCCGTCATGCTAACATATTTGAAGATCCATCCTCTTGTAGGTCCATTTCAAGATCTGAATTGAAAGAATTATTGCTGGGGAAGGATATGAGCGTAAGATAAGAGACGAATTGTTAAAAGTCCAAGGTTAAATGATAACTTTTAGCACCAAGCTTGAACTCAGTTGCCGATATGTATCTGACCTTTGTAACAAATCTTAAACACAGACACTTATTTACCAGGTTTAGGCTGAATTATATTCCCCTTGGGTTATCCATCTTATACAAAGTCTATGGTGGACCTCACCGTTTGTCTATGTGATTCTCGCTCCTCCAAATGTGATCTACACCTCCTATTCTTTAGCACTTTCTATAGAGAGGAAAGTAAGATGTATATTTCCCCACTATTGCGTAGTCTTAAATTTAGACAAAGACACCTAGCTCTGTACTTTTTAAAACTTTTTTCTGATCCTTTTATCTGTTACTGTCTGGCCTCTTTTTTTAAAAGCTTTAAAAAGGAGGAAACAGAATTTGCATGTGTGTCAATATGAACAAGATCTTTTATGTATTATTATCTGATTTTAATGAAATCCTAAGTGGTTCTATTTTAAATACAATTTATATTTTATGGATTTTTATGATAGGAATTTTAACTTGTATGTATGTAGTATACTTTTTATGCCTTTGTATTCTATTGACGAAATAAAGTGATCATGACTGACAGGCTGATACACAAGATACACAATAGGATGCTGCACAGAAAAGAGAAAAGCACACCATTTTATGGAGCACACAAGACCTTTTTTTGTAATGCCAATGGCTTTATAACTTTTGATATAGGTCAGATGTAAACATTTTTATTAAATTAGAGAAGGTCTCATTGGCCCTGAATAACCAAAGCGACATACATGCATCTAAATAAAAAACATTGTCAAAACATGAGCAAAGAAATGGTAAATGATCTAGTTAACAAACATCAATGCTTTGATTTGGTTCTATGGTAACAAATGATCAATTTTCTATGGTTCTTAAGTAAAGAATACATGAGTATATTGCTTGTCCCTAGGAAAGAAGACTATTAGAAATCTAGTGTGGGTAAATATAACATGAATTTGTTAAGTGCACGTTCACCCAAGGGTATCTTGGCAATGAATAACAGAAGTGTATAGTTACTCAAATGTACTCAGTTTATGGACTTCAGAAGGATGAAAGACTGAGAGAACCCGCCGTAATTTCAACCTGGGACCATGAGGTCACATACAGCCCTACAGTGGACACATTAGTCCACTAAGCCACCAGACCCGTCTTAATGTTATAATGATTGTGGGTTTCACATATATTTTTTCAAAGTGCATGAAATGTACAATCTTTAAAAGTGAAATGATAATCTCATGTTAGTTCTGTACAGTCCATCCTCTAGTGAGCTTTGCTTCAAAGATGAACATTCAATTAACGATGATACCTAATATTATTTGCTGTAAAGCTTTTTTAATGCCAGGGGACATCAAAGGTATCCACAACGACCATTATTAATGCCCTAAAAACTTTCAGGTGATTCAAGTGTGGAATTTGCTAGGCCTAGGCAACATATAAATTGTGCTGTTGTAATGCACGCAATTTTGGGAACTTCATTGTCTTCTTGTCAAAGAAATGTTTGAAATTTCGTCATTATACCACTTTGCCCAATGTCACAGCATTTGTGACAAACATTTACAGCAAATGCACGGGAACAACAGAACCTGAGCAGCTGTTGTTTTTGATGCCTTGGTTTTTCAATGGAATGCTTTATTGTCAAAAATTGATGCAATCATGCTCTACAAACAAAAATATAGCACTAAATTACAGATTTCCACTTTGTGTTATTACATGTAATTTTGCCAAAATGTTATGCAATTATGTGAAAGAAAATTGTGTGAATTTCCCCCACCCCATGTATTTTCTGGAATAAAAATGATTTTTAACAAGAGCAGATATCTATGTATGCTTCCAAGAGTTTGAAATGTTGCTCTGTCATTATCCAATCCTCAAGACCCTCTAAAGAGGAACCCTAATTCACATTACTTACAGAAATGTACTTAAGTTTTCTCCACTTTACAGAACCCGGGCATAAAAATATGTAGTATTCACCTGCATTACTAGAATATGCCTGGATTTGTAACTGTTTTGTTGGGGAGCTCCCCCTTTCCAAAATAATACGTATGTTGTTCCAAAGATTGTTGACTTAAAAAAAATATTTCTTCTCTTTTCTATATATAAAAATATTTTAACATATAAAGTGTCCTTATAGCATGGAAAATTGGGCCATTAGGTACTTTTTCTCTCTTTCCTGCTGTCCCTTCAGCTCAGGCATTCAGGTAGGGGCACCTAAGTGTGGGAGAGGCATTGCAAATGTTTGAGAATCACAAAAATATAGCTGTGTGGGTGTTATCCTCATTTGCATTTAATTCTGAGTGTGCTAGCTTGACAGTGACAAAATAGGTTGTAAAATTGACGGCTTGATTATATTAAGGGTTGCAGATGTGAACGGCCCTGAGCTAGGCTACTACCCACTATACCAGTAACCCTATAAGCAGATATGTTACAAGGAGACTTATATAAACACCAGCGGAGAGCCATTATCAACTAGCTACATATTAATTACCTATACACCTTCACTCTTAGTGCTTATTCTTTTATTGAAAACACTTTCTTTTAAACTCCTCTTTCAACAAACCTTTTTACTTGTGATATCAGTATATTTCATCCAAAATTTCTTTACAGTGATACCTTTTTAATCATACTTAAAACAAAGTCACAGCCTATACAGGGATTGAATGGAATGGGAATTTAGGGAAGCCCTGTCTATAGTGTCTCTTACAATCCCTCATTACACTGTGCAAAATCGTCTAGTGCATGAGGCTGACGGCTGAAGGCGCGTGTCGGTGGCATTCTTCCCTCAATCAACTTTTTTTTAAAAAGTGGACACAGATTGATCCTTTCTAGTACAATTCACAAATTTATAGGCTACACAGTCATAATGTTTACATGCATTTCTGAAGAAGTGCTAATGACTCCTGCCTCAACTAGGATCACTATTCATCCTTAGTGTAAAATTACCTGTGTGCCAAAGTCAAAACTCTGCCTGTTGCAAAAATCATTGATGCACAGCAGAAAAGTATGCGTGGCACAGGAGAAACAGTGTCGATCTTGATAGTGTGATTTCCACTGGAAAAAAATACACATTGAAAATCCTACGCCTGGAAAACAATTTCTGTTCCAGGGCATAATACACATATTTGCACCTGGGCCAGTTATAAGTCCATTCACAAGACTGTGCAGCTAATAAGATGGTCAGTATTTCTGACAACCCAAGAGTTCTGCTTAAATATGCTGCACTACTGCAAAATGTAGTCCCCACAAGGCCTTAGAGAACATTCAAGCCTCTGCGGCTGATGCGACACAGTCATTCATATTGCCATGGTTCCAATCAAGGCTTTAAGTGGGGTGAAAAAACTGGGGAATCTCTCAAAGTGGTGTGGCCTATGTAATTAAGGGTGTGGCTTAAAAACACGCACCCTAAAAATCTGTGCTTCGCTAGTGTGCCGCCTGACTTGTATTTTGCAGTTTGTCATTGCATCCAGATATATGATATAACAAGTAACATCATACCTACAACAAGTCAGGACTATTGGAGTTGTCAGTGGTTGTTAGCTGCATAAGATGAATAAGCAGAAACTATGGCTTGAATATAATATTGACAACACTTCCACTATAGCCCTGGTGACACCACGACAATATTGTTGCTCCAGAGTTTCAAAAAGGATTTCCCTTCCCCTCTAACTCTCACCTGCCATGACGTCATGCCGTAACTTCTCTACTAGTGAGAATTGAGCAGTGTCAGCACGTGCACATCATTATGCCTGCTGTCACTGCAGTCCGGAGAAAACGGACCGCATGTGCCAGGGCACAAAACAAAGCCCGAAAGAGACCTGTTTCAATGTCTCCTTTAAAAAAACTGCTGGTGCTCAGCACAGGCGAGACCTGGACCACTTAAAAATAAAATACAGTTTCTAGGACATGATCTACATCACTGCACTTGTTTGTACATGCCATCCATCAACAACCCATATCCATCTATCCATATATCCACCCAATCACCCACACATCCACTCATCCACCCCATCCACCCATTTGTCCGTCCATCGGTCTGTCCGTCAACCATCCATTTATCCATCCATTCCTACATACATACATCCAGAGCAGCTGGACACTTTGACTCTGATTCCTGGGGACTCCACATCCCAAGCTACAGCGGGCCAGTGGAGGCGGCTTCTTCCCCGAATGCCACACCTGTGGGGACTAGCACTATAAAGCATGATGGACTGTCCCACAGTGTGGGAACTTCTGGACACTAGGAGGCACCTGATTCCTAGGGAATACATGTCCCAAGCTACCATAGGCCAGTGGAGGCAGCCCCGACCCCTATTGCAACACCTGAGGGGATATCGCTAGAAATGGTTCCCCTCTCCTACCTGTCAACTATAGTCTAATCAGCCTAATTGATAGTACATGAAAGATGCTTTGTATACATTTTCTAGAGAGACTGTAAGAGTGGATGGAGACCAATGACATTCGGACCTCACTAAAAGCAGGCTTTCGCGATAGGGTTTCCATTATTGATCAGGCCAGGCTTAAATGGTTGATTCCAGTATGCCGCAACATAGGACTAGGCTGTATCTGGATGCTTATGAGATTTTTCAATTTGATACAAGTCAATATATAGTTTTTGCAGTCTCTAGGTTACTATATTATATGTGGCGAATCAGGCACATACACAGTTCCCAGCCAACGAACTTAAGTGAGGGAGAGGCCGTTCCGGATGCAGCAAAATGCTAATTCAGCCATTACTATTCACCACATTGACATCACTGCCCTTTCTCTATGTCTCCTCATTCCCTGCGTATTTTGCACATCAAGAGTGTGTGGATTGATGCTGTACTTTATGCATGTTTGGATAAAAACTGTTTTAATTGACGGTGGAGACATCTTAGCACTTTACCCAAGTATGCACAATGTTATCCGATGTCAGTGGCACTTGAGCGCTGCTTTTAGTTATAACCTTTTTATTTTACATGCACTTGGTAGTGTTTTTATCGTATCTGGATTGTTTTATTCTACCTACTTGCTTTTTTATTGCTGTTTGCTGAAATACAGATACTTGACATGCAGCCACACTGAATTTCCTTTTACAAAATACATTTTGCAACCTGTCGATGCTGCTTTACAGCTTAAATATGTGTACCCACACATAATATAAGAGGTACATAATAAAGATTTTTGATATGAAGTCTATTTTTTTACATTCAATTCCATTTTCTTTCATCTGTTCCTCTTTTCACACTCTAGTCCATTTTTATCGAAAATCTCACATTTTATTACTTTCAGTTGTTTCTGCCTATTTTTTGTATTCATTATTTTCTCTTTTGCTCTGTGTGCATTTATTGCCTACCTCTGTGCCCTTTGTTGTTCATTTGCTGTCATAGCTCCTCTTTTTATGCTTTTTTCTTTCTCTTATTGTTTTTCGAGGTCTCTCCATTTTTGTGCTCGATCTATCCATTCTCCTCTGGATGCTCTGCGTCTGGATTTTTACAGGACTGGGCTCGGTTTGGCGACTACCTCCTGCAACCCCTGGGGTAGTAGAAACTAACTCTAGAACAGCCGCCCGCTGGGAAAATGCCCACCTGCTGTAGTTAGAGGATAGTACACCTCCTGATCGAATGGCTAGCTCAACCATTACAGCCTGCACAAAAGCACCACAACCCGGATAATCTTTCTTATTCATTTCAAAAACAATACCTCTGTTACCAAATACTCAAGACCGGAGCATGATGGTGCCCGAATTCAGCCTGCGAGGCCATACTAATGGCAATACAATGATGTGCAATTCTCAGTAACATAACGTAAAGTAACGTAACATAACATAACGACAAGCATTCAGATTGAACATTGGTTGATAATCACCTTGGTGTCTCGCTGAATTAAACACTACTTTTGTATTCTCCCCTTCATCCTAAATCAACTTTACTAAACGCGCGAACACTTACCATAACAAAAAGCCCTTGACAATTATTCATCACATTCCTTTAAATAAATTAAATTAAAGGAAGGGATGGGACAAAACTAATCGGTGTTTTCCAAATGAAAAAGCATGCCTGAAGTAAGCAATAAATAGAAAATATGTTTTATTTAATGCATGTTATTTTTTATACATTTCGATATTAGTCTATTTTAAATTCATCTATAGGACAGATTAATTACAATTTCATGCCTTATACACTTGCTAGCAAGTTTAAATTAACCTGTAAACTTATTGTTTCCTGATCTCTAAAGTCAAGATGCTGACATAATGGTTGATGAAATGATGTGTCAGTAATAGAATATAAGTTGTTATGTTTCATATAGATACCCTAATATAGGCTCAAGTAGCAACTTCACCTTTCACCTATATTCTTCCCTACCATTACAATACATAACAAGGTCCTTGGGAATGACCTTTTACCTAGTTATGGTACTGCATACAGGACATGGGGTTTTCCCCGAAAACTAGCCTCATCCATGCATAAGGATTCTTGGAAACTCAGCAGGGCTACCATCTCCTGCATAATAACTATGTACAAGGGTCATTCATGATACAGCAAGGTAGAACCCCTGAGGGTACAACATAGGGTATATAAACACCATATCCTGCTGAGGTAGAGAGAGGAGAAAGGGACTTCCATGCCAACACACTGTTGCGAGACGCTGAGGTTCCTGCACACAGACACTCCAGCTGGCAGTTTTCTGACATTCCTTGCGGGGTGTCCATCTCGAGACCAAGACGGGGTCCCACAGTTTCTCACTTCAGGTAATGGGGTTGACTTTATCCTAGAGGGATTATTGGCTTTTACACTTACATACATACTAGGTACATTTCGGGGTCATCTAGTTAGGGTTGCATCGTAGGAGTATGCCTTATTACTATCATGTATTTATATTCCTGCCTGTATTAATTGTTTTAGCACTATGGTAGAAATCTACCATCCTTTTACTCTGTTGGTGCTTATAATCATTTATATCTGTTACTGTTTAATAATTGTTTCAGAACACCTATTTTACATTAGAATGACGCTGGTTCAATAAATGCTTATTGAAAAACGCCCCCTCGTTTATTCTGTGTTTCTCTTTACGACGAAGTGAGCACGAGTGACTGAGCGAAAAATAATACACAGTTTCCACAATCTTGAGGGATCAGGGTTGTCATGTGTGATAGTTGCTAAGAACTATTCTCTGATTGGTAAGAGGTGTTTCTAGTTTCACTGTGAGCTAGCTGGTATACAGGCTAACATATCCAGTGGGGGTTTCCGGAATCAGTCTGGACACCAAGCCCACAGTCTATATTGTCTAAATGCGCAGATCCGATATAGGTTTATAAGAACTACACGACAAAGTGATGGCACTGTATTGTCCTGTAGTGTGTTTGTCATTGTACAGCATATTGTAACCACTTGCCTGGTCCTGAATCACTGAACAACCCTTGTTCAGCAAGGGCTAGCAAGGGCTAGTGTGCATGAGAAGCATGAGATGGTGTGCTCGACAGTGCTTAATTTGTAAAAGAATAAGTGCCAGGATTCTCATCAGGAGGGCACTGCAGCTTGCACCACACATTGCCCCTGATAGTAACAGCACAACTACTAACCATCACAGTTCAGACTATTCCAGGGCCTCAAAGCTATAAGAATGGCTTGGGCCACAGGTAATAGTAATTTTTAAAGTATGCTAAAATGAATAATTAACTGTTGTGAGGTCATCTCTAAATTGTCCATCACCTTTTCCAAAATTAATCTCTAAATTAGCCAGACAGTGCTGCCTTGTGGCAGGCTGTCACAAGTGTCACCGGAGACAATTAAGTGCCACTGCTCAGCGCCGGAAACCCCCGGCTCAGATTAAGCACTGGTGTTTGAGGAACTGAGGGAGCTCCAGTCTTGCCAATCTAAAGCTGTACATAGGAGAGCTTATACTGAGGATATGTGTGTCTGTGTGTGTGTAAGGTTGATTGTCTGTGCCCCATTATTACATCCCTCCATTGGAGAGGTGCCTGGTAATTAGAGCATTCTCACACATACCTTTTATATTTATTATGTTAGGGCTTCACGTTACTGTGATTCTTCTTCGTCCCTTCACCCACTACCGGCGTGTGCCCGACTATCAATAGTGCAATGCTTTAATGTGTAGAGGAGGTGGAACAGTCTTATATTTATTGCTCTTCAGAATTAGCTGTGGCTTGTGAACTTTCTCCTCGGATCAGGAGGTTGTTGCAAAGCTTGGAGATCTATACTGAAAATATTCAACCTCCCATTCGAGTTTTTCTATATCTAGAGGTGATTGATCTGCCATTGGTGATCCACTGTTCCTCTTTTCCAGATCCATTTTAGCACATGTTGCAGAAAGATCCGACCCCTGGAGCACTTTATGTGCTTCAGGAATGACATCATTTTATTCATTAAGAGCGAGTGAAGGGTTTTTAGAGTCGATGCCATGTGGTTTTGTACTTGCAGATATAGTTCAAGTCTGGCGGTGGCATCTTACATCTAATCTAACCTGAAAAGAAGGCAAGCAGGAGTCCACAAATGGTAGGTGAAAGCAATAAGATGTGCCATCCAGTGTTGCCTAACAGAGCATTTGCCTCTATATATGACTCAAGTATATGCTTATTTTATGGGTGAAACACCAGGCTTTATGCTACAGTAAGTTGAGTAGACTGCTGGCATGAGGAAGCTGTCTTCATCCCATTCCACCGCTGTCCATTCCAGATGGCAAACTCCATTAAGATTGGTCCAGCATTTATGAAGTTGAAAAGTAGTGGTGACCATTGTTCCCGTTTTGTTCCGCTGTTTTATAAAACGAGAGAGGTGCGAAAAACGGTCATTAACTTGCATTCCACTTCCACGACAGTCTGTGGAGCTAAAGAGGGTAACATATCCCGTAGTTTTCAGGCTACAACAAAAGTGCCAAGAGATAACTCTGGTGACAAATGTAAATGCTGGAGAGAGATCAAAGTTTTGTCTAGTGGCAATTTGAACTCATCTACGGTGTCACAGAGGGTTAATATGCCTCCTGCAAAGGAGGTGTACCATGCAGATCACAGAACAGTATTATATATGCATAGCTTAATCAGTTACTGGTTTTGTCACAGAGACCCTTTTGTTGCTGTGCAGTTCATAAGTGACAATCTTAATGAAGCACAGTGCACTATGAAGTGTCAACAAAAAGCTGCACCCAAACTAAATAGTACAGGTTAGAAAGTGATGTTTTAGTCTGAGTCTTTCATTATCCTACTGTTGCTAAAAAGAATATGGGTAAAAATAAATTCTCATTAGTAAAACCAACCCCAACCACTGGGTTACACTCTGAATCCTGAGTTTGTGCTTCTCCAAACCAAGCACTCTTAAAAATTAACTACCAGTGTGAATGACAAGAATCCTACACCATGTAGTCCCTTTGTCTTATGTAGCACTATTTATAGATTCACACACTTATGATTCATGTTCACTGTATTTGTGTGTGATGTAAAGTACTCTGGCACCTTACACTGGTATGAGAGTCACTATAAAACACATGAAATACATGTGAGAGAGGGGCTATGGAGAGATGCGGGGCACAGTTGAGAGGTTAAAGTGTGGGAATCATTGAGGGGCCCTACCCAAGATTGTCCTGCCCTGGTGTACTGTAAGGTCATCATTTACTATGCTTTTAAAGCAATACCATTGAATATATAATGAAATATGTGTTGTAGAATGTGCCATTTTTGCCCAATTTCTTTGGGGTCAGAACCAACAAAACCCACATTATAGTGGTCAGGCATGGACCTGTTCTTGACGCACATGGTCTTGGTTGCAGCACAAAGAGGAAAATAATTAGAGGGAAAATTTGTTCACATGTATCACAAAAAGAGTGAAGCAAAACGATCCCAAATGTTACTGTGGGCAAGAGCCTAGATTACACATATGCCTTTTCTTGGGTGACTTTTAATTAGAACATAGACGTTGCGCCAGAGCAGGAGAGGCAACAATGCAGTGTATTATTTATCAAGCATTGCAGTGGGCAGAACAAAGCACTTGGGGGCAGATTTATGTCGGACTTGCGCCACGTTTAAGCCGCCGTTGCGTCACGCAATGGCGGAGTAAACGTGGTGCATCCCTGCGACCCATTTACAACGTGACGCATCTAGGCAGATGCGTCATGTTGTAAAGCCCTGCACCACGTGTGGGCGTTCCGGTACAGGGTGGGCGTTCCGGGGCAGGTGCGCCTCGCAAAAGTGGCTGAGTGAAATCTACAAGATTTCACTCAGCCACTTTTAGGCCAATGCTGCATCAAAACCCTGCGCCTGCTTGAAGCAGGCGTAAGGCTTGACGCAGCATTGGACAGATAGGGCACCCCCGAGCCTTGCTGAACTGCGTCGTGCTTGCGACGCCACTCCGGCAATGCGGCACCTTTACGGCACAGATCCATCACGCATCTGTGCCGTTTTTGCCCCATGGTGCGCCGCATTGTAAATGCGGCGCACCATGGGTGGCGGAGCTGCGGCGCACAATAACTGGCGCATCCCTGGGGATGCGCCAGTTATTGTAAATCTGCCCCTTGGTAAGAACGATGCGGTAGTGGATCAGAGAGGCATCACAAGTGGGGTAAGCAACATTAGCCACAGCGGCTGCTGGTAGGGAATGGTGACTCGGGGGCGGGGGAAAGTGGGGGAATGTCTGCAGCGTACACAATAACCTGGAAACATTGTAAATGAAATATAGGCACTTTAGGTCACGCAGGAGCAGAAAGCAGACGCACAGCTGTGCCCCGTTGAAGTGCGCACGTGTATGACGCAGCCCTGCTGTTAGAAGTGCAGTCCTCGCTCCATGGCACTGCTTCTCAGTATTTCTCTATCCTCTTTGCAATTTCATCACTGAAAGATGTTGACTCTCATAAAATCGAGTCTGCGATATCATGAGTCTGAATTTCTTCCCACATACTCTGACCGACTGAGGGGTTGAAAGAATTTGAGATTTGATACCAAAGCCATCCAATTAGATGGCAGAACAACTTCCTGTATAATGTTCTTATTTAACTTGAGATACGCCACCTCTCTGAAAGGTAATCGGTTTTTTTCTCCTTGTTAGACTTGTGTTAGTGAAATCCCATTAGCTACCTACAAGGGGAGGGGATATCCTTTGAGATAACGAGGGGATATCCTTTGAGATAACAAAGTTGTTTTCTTCCTGTTTCTGCCTGGCGCTCCATGCAGTGTAGACACTCAAGAGAAGAAAGCCCACATGCACAGTGCTCCAGTTGGAACTGTCATAGAGTAGCAGGGTTCCTCGTCTTAGCATTCTCTGCCCCGCCTTAGGCCTGCGACGCTGTCTCATTTTCCAACTTGATGTTCTATTATCATTCTATAACGCTCCTGCAAAACAGGGGCGCGTGCTGCCAGCGTCTAGGAAGATACTGCCAGCCACAAAATGAGATGGGACAGATGATGATTTATAGCAACCAATAAATTCCACATCCTACATGGGGTTTTAATCTAAGAGCATCATAACAGCAACAATGACTCGATTTTCAGAACCTGTTCTCGCAGCTGCATTCATGAATGTGCTTTATTCAATTTTAAGGGGCCTTCTTATATGAGCACTGTTGGGGTCAAGCTTTCCTGAAGGACGAAAAACAGCCAGGTCTGTTCAACTCGTTAATCAGATTTTGATAATGGTATACGTTATAAAATACTGTTTTCCTTATGTTGGAGTGGAAGAAAACGAAGTTAGTCCGAGTATTTTATGTTTTATCAGATATTAGCTAAAATAATTTTTAATTGTTCAACATATGGGGCAGTCAAAAAATATGATCGAATCAAATGAGTAGCTTTGGGCCATATGTATCAACATACCCTTTTGCGATTCATTAATAGCGGTTTTTAAGGAATCGCTATTTAGAAATCGCAAAATGGTATGTATGAAGAAATTCACTATTTTTAAGTGATTCCTTAAAATTCCTTAATTGCGATTAGCAAATTGCTAATCACAATTAAGGAATAATTTCCCATTCATTTCTATGGGCCAGGAGGGGAAATTATTCTCAATTTGCGATTCGCAATTTGGCAATCGCAAATTGAGAATAATTTCAAGGGTGCAGGGGTGTCTCAAGAACACCCTGCTGCACCCCTGAAAATGACATTTGTGCGCATATGGCGCACATACATGCCCTAAGGGCATGTTTGAGCGTCACATGGCACCATTGGATTTTCAAAAAAATGGTTTTTTAAAAGAATTCGCAACTTACCACCAACTAGAAGTTCTGAGCAGCCCCTAAAAATTTGGGGAGGTTCTGTCAAGGGGGGGCCGAGAAAAAAGGGGGGTCCCAAAACGCGTTTTTCCCATTCATTTTTCCATAGGGCGTTTGGCCTCACTTTTAGCTCGAACGGCTGAATGGATTTGCACGAAACTTGGCAACACTGTAGGGACTGTTAGCCCGATGTGCCTTTGCTGGGTCTCAATATATGTGCTCCAGTGGATTTTGAGAAATTAACGTTTAAAAAAACAGATATATCTGTGACAGCGTCCCGGATAGCGCACCGGTTCGCGTACTTTTCGCATAACGGAGCTTTGCAAAGCGAAGCTGATTGGCTCTCCGGTGTCTGTCAACATTCTAAACAGTCCAGAGCGGCCGCCATTTTGTCTCTCGGTAGGATCGAGAGACAAGAGGAGGCCAAAACAAAGGGGGAAATGAAGGAAAGGGGGCAAGGTAGACCCCTTCTGACCCCCTAGGATTGATTAGGGGGATATTAAAGTGCCCCGCGGGGCAAAAAAAAAAAAATTGCGATTTTTCGCCGTAGAGGCGCGTCCTGGTACGCGAACTGGGCAGCTAACTGGGCAGCTAACCGGCAGCGTAACGGGAGTCTGAGGAGAAGCTGATTGGCTGTCAACTTTGTAAACAGTCCGGAGCGGCCGCCATCTTGTCTCTCGGTAGGATCGAGAGACAAGAGGTGGTGAAAAACGAAGGGGGAAATGAAGGAAAGGGGGCAAGGTAGACCCCCAGGGCAAAAGGAAAAAAGAAAAAAAAAAAATCGATTTTTCGCGGTAGAGGCGCTTCCCGGTACGCCAACCGGGCAGCTAAACGGTAGCGTAACAAGAGTCCGACATCTTGTGTTTTTGGAGCGTCCGGTTTGCGTACCGGGTAGCGTTCCGGTAAGCGTAACAAGGGGAAAACCAAGAGAAACAGTAAAATAAAATTTAAAGGAATACATTTCCACCAAACTTGGCAAAATTGTAGGGACTGTTTGTTTGATGTGCCTTTGCAAGGCCTCAAGATATGTGCACGTGTGGATTTTGTCTAATTAAGGTTAAAAAAATATATATATATCTGTAAGCGTGCTCTGGCGCACTTACGTTACGGGTTTTGTTTGCGCTGCAGAGACGATACGTCACGTTTATGTGACGCGTCATGAGGCGGCTCACGTGGCTACGTGATACGTCACGTAATAAAGAATATATTTTACAGCTCTAGATATTAGCTTTTAAAAAACCAATGAAATTCACTGAAAAAACCATAGGTTATAGACCATATATAGTTAGGAATTTGCATTTACAAAACCTTGAAAATTCACTGAAAAAAACATTGGTTATAGACCATATATAGTTAGTGATTAGCATTTTCAAAACCTTAATTTACTCGCACAAAACCATAGAAATTCGCATATATAGTTAGTTGCAATAACTATATATCGCGCACCCGCAATCCACTGCTGATGATGTCACATATTACATCATTCATGACATGGTCAGTGACATCACTGATGGCATCTCAAATGACATCACTGATGACATCTCAAATGACATCACTGATGACATCACTGATGACATCTCAAATGACATCACTGATGAAATCACTGATAACATCTCATTTGACATTACTGATCACATCACTGATGATATCATGCATGTGATAATACGATGAACCTCTTCAGACTCTAATATAACCTTAGATACAATCAGTGTAAACAGACACTCACAGACTGTCACTCATCCATGGAGTTACTCACACACCTAGTCAGTCATGCAAAGAATCAATCACACCTCCATTTCCTCAACTATACAGTTATACAAACTTTACTTATTCAAACATATACTAACACATATTTACTCTCTTATACAATCCCTGATGCAAGTTCACAATGATCCCTACAGCCACTCACACATTCACTGGCTCTTATGCACAGTTATTTATATATGTCAACTCTCACATGTACTGTGTTTTACATATGTACTTACTTTAACATGTAGCACTGAGATATCCATTCACTCACCAATACACTCATGCACACAGTCAACCGCCCATACAGCTGTTTCCACATGCACTTTTGAAACCATACATCTAGTGAATCAACTGCTCACACATCTATGCACAGAGTCATACACCTCCCAGCCACCCCCACACACACTCAGTCTCCCATACAAATACTTGGGCAACCAATCAATAACCCATATAGTTACTCATATAGCTACTTATCAACACATGCAACAGTTTACAGAACAACAGACATAATGATGCACAAATTAAGACAGTTTAGTCACTAACCCATGCACTCAGTGAGACACATTTAATCACTCACTCATACAGTCAGTCATGCACCTACTAAATCCTTCATCCAGACACTTATACATCCACTCATTCTTCAATATGTAAGACATATTTTAACTTTACAGAAACATACAGTCACTGGATGTTGTCATCAGTGATGTCATCAGTGATGTCATTTGAGATGTCATCAGTGATGTCATCAGTGATGTCATTGACCATGTCATGAATGATGTAATATGTGACATCATCAGCAGTGGATTGCGGGTGCGCGATATATAGTTAGTGCAACTAACTATATATGGAATTTCAATGGTTTTGTGTGAGTAAAATAAGGTTTTGTAAATGCGAATTCCTAACTATATATGGTCTATAACCTATGGTTTTTTCAGTGAATTTTCAAGGTTTTGTAAATGCTAATTCCTAACTATATATGGTCTATAACCTATGGTTTTTTCAGTGAATTTTCAAGGTTTTGTAAATGCTAATTCCTAACTATATATGGTCTATAGCCTATGGTTTTTTCAGTGAATATATATATATATACATACATATATAAACATATATCATCTGTATATCTATATAAATACAAACATAAATGCATGCATACATATACTTATATGCATACAGATGCATGTTATTTACATGAAAGTTGAAAAAACACTAATAAAAGCAAAGCTAAAAAGCCACCTCATTACAAACAGAATGGCTTTAACTTAAACGAGGGCGAGATCTATTGCATTTTCAATGCTTGTTTACTTTGGTTCCATCAAGAAGGCATTCAGATGTGTCACACATTTGCCATAAATTCTGAATGTTAGCACTCTAGTTGCACATTAGATCACTGTAGTAAAGCTACTGCTCACCAGGGACGTCTGCTGCTGGTATTCAAAGTGCATGTTTCAGTCTGCATGTCACAATTTTTTTAATGAAATAGAAGAGGATTTGAGAAGTCACTCAAAATGATCCCTAATTTTTCTTTCTGAAGCACTAATCATACTTTCTATGGCAAAATTAACCCCCTCATGTTGTTCCTTTTTAAATTGAGTGTTTTCAGACTTACCACTTCATTCCAATCAAGATGGCTTCTGGTGTGCCATACTTTTGTCATAAGTAAGAGTGTTAGCGCTCTAGTTGTTCTTTAGAACACTCTGGGACATTCTGTCATTGGGCTATACTTGGGGTACATCTGGGTGATATTTGGGCTACATTTAGGCTCTTTTGTCTCTGGTGGCCATCTTGGGAGACTGTATGTCAGAATTTTTTAATGAAATTGAAGAGGGTTTGAGAAGTCACTCAAAATGTGCCCTAATTTTTCTTTCTGCAGCACTAATCATAATTCATATGGCAAAATATACCCCCTCATTTTGTTCCTTTTTAAATTAAATGTTTTAAGAGTTACCACTTTATTCCAATCAAGATGGCTTCAGGTGTGCCATACCTTTGTAATAAGTAGGACTGTTAGCGCTCTAGTTGTTCTTTAGAACACTCTGGGACATTCTGTCATTGGGCTATACTTGGGCTACATCTGGGTGATATTTGGGCTACATTTGGGCTCTTTTGTCTCTGGTGGCCATTTTGGGAGACTGCATGTCAGAATTTTTTAATGAAATAGAAGAGGATTTGAAAAGTCACTCAAAATGTGCCCTAATTTTTCTTTCTGCAGCACTAATAATACCTTCTATTGCATAATATACCCCCTCATTTTGTTCCTTTTTAAATTAAATGTTTTAAGAGTTACCACTTTATTCCCATCACGATGGCTCCAGGTGTGCTATACCTTTGTAATAAGTAGGACTGTTAGCGCTCTAGTTGTTCTTTAGAACACTCTGGGACATTCTGTCATTGGGCTATACTTGGGCTACATCTGGGTGATATTTGGGCTACATTTGGGCTCTTTTGTCTCTGGTGGCCATTTTGGGAGACTGCATGTCAGAATGTTTTAATGAAATAGAAAAGGATTTGAGAAGTCACTCAAAATGTGCCCTAATTTTTCATTCTGCAGCACTAATCATACTTTCTATGGCAAAATATACCCCCTCATGTTGTTTCTTTTTAAATTAAATGTTTTAAGAGTTACCACTTTATTCCAATCAAGATGGCTTCAGGTGTGCCATACCTTTGTAATAAGTAGGACTGTTAGCGCTCTAGTTGTTCTTTAGAACACTCTGGGACATTCTGTCATTGGGCTATACTTGGGCTACATCTGGGTGATATTTGGGCTACATTTGGGCTCTTTTGTCTCTGGTGGCCATTTTGGGAGACTGCATGTCAGAATGTTTTAATGAAATAGAAAAGGATTTGAGAAGTCACTCAAAATGTGCCCTAATTTTTCATTCTGCAGCACTAATCATACTTTCTATGGCAAAATACACCCCCTCATGTTGTTTCTTTTTAAATTAAATGTTTTAAGAGTTACCACTTTATTCCAATCAAGATGGCTTCAGGTGTGCCATACCTTTGTAATAAGTAGGACTGTTAGCGCTCTAGTTGTTCTTTAGAACACTCTGGGACATTCTGTCATTGGGCTATACTTGGGCTACATCTGGGTGATATTTGGGCTACATTTGGGCTCTTTTGTCTCTGGTGGCCATTTTGGGAGACTGCATGTCAGAATGTTTTAATGAAATAGAAAAGGATTTGAGAAGTCACTCAAAATGTGCCCTAATTTTTCATTCTGCAGCACTAATCATACTTTCTATGGCAAAATATACCCCCTCATGTTGTTTCTTTTTAAATTAAATGTTTTAAGAGTTACCACTTTATTCCAATCAAGATGGCTTCAGGTGTGCCATACCTTTGTAATAAGTAGGACTGTTAGCGCTCTAGTTGTTCTTTAGAACACTCTAGGAGGCTGCAGTAGAACACAAAGGAATCAACTGACAGTCTCTGTCCTTGTTGGATGTACATGTTTTACTGAGAATGTCAGACTTCATTTTCACATGACTGAGAAAGATAATGTGAATTTACAGAAAATATGCTTTCAGTTTAGCTTATAGATCCCCTTCCAAACCACTGTGGGAAAATCATGAGATATTAGTTTTCTTTCAAACAATATTCATGATATCACAGCAGAAGGTTTTTTCACATGGTAAAATCACCTTAGAACCCACCACAATTCCTAAAACGAGTATGGTACCATCAACAAATGATTTATAATGTAACTAAAGTCCTAAAACCCTCTATTAACTACAATGCTTTTTAATGAGGTGCTATCATGTATATTGGTCCCAAGATGGCTGCCAACACTTCTTGGATGAAGTGCTGACAGCCAATCAGATCAGATGTGTGGTTAGGCTCCGCCCAGATATATATCTTTTTTTGAACCTAAATTACTCAAAATCCACTGGAGCACATATATTGAGACCTAGCAAAGGCACACCGGGCTAACAGTCCCTACAATTTTGCCAAGTTTCGTGCAAATCCATTCAGCCGTTCGAGCTAAAAGTGAGGCCAACCGCCCTATGGAAATTAACATGGGAAAAACGCGTTTTGGGACCCCCCTTTTTTCTCGGACCCCCCTTGATGAAACCCCCCCAAATTGTCAGGGGCTTCTCAGAAACAAAATGTTCCATTTTCCTGAAAATTTCAGCCAATTCCGTCCACAAACGCCAAAGTTATTAGACATAGAATTTTCAAAAATCCCATAGAGAAAAAATCCTAACTATATATCCCTACCGGCGACCGCCAGTAGGTAATATATATATATATATGTATATATATATATATATATATATATATATATATATATATATTTATATAGCTCACTTTTTTTATACTGATCATGGCCCTCAGAGAAACCACACATGTATAAAAACTAATTAGCCCCACAAGGAAAAAGATATACAGATTGATATAAAAAAAGGCCACGGGTGCCATGAAGGTGAACCCCGCTTGTGGTCTCCCTGGTGGCCTAGTGAGATTCCTGCTTGTGGGTTGCGCCGTGCTGCGATCCACGAGCAGGAACCAATTTGTGAGAGGCATTGACTCTCCCCTTTCCAACGATGCCTCCCATAAACATGGTAAGACATCCTAAATACACAACCCCCCACCAGATGCTAGAGCAGCTCTTACCTGCCACTGATCTCTGCGCTCTAGTGGGTGTTTGTGATGTCATCATGCCTCGTGGTATGCTGATGTCACAGATTATGGAGAATGACGTAGCATCGATTTTGTGTCTCCCCAGCCCTTTTCTTTGAAAAAAGGAATCCTGTGATGCAAGCACTGGAGGATCCTAATTAGCCATCCCAGGTGCTGGCCCTTGGCACTGGGAGGGTGTGCGGGTGTCAGATGTTGGTCGATATCCACACCAAAGGGATTAATATTTTAATATAAATAACACTGCTCAATAATAAAAAAATATAAAGAGGAACTACATCATGCATTTTACATTATTCCATTTATAGATCACAATGAAACATGCACCCAAGATATCTACTCTTTACTCCTGCGCTTCCCCAATTTCTCCATCCCGACTCTGCGCAATGGACATTTTTTAGGTGAAAGAAAAAAAGAAGAAAGTTAAATTATTTTACAAGCTGCAGGCATTTTACAACTTTTTAACTAGCAGAGTAATTATTTTTCTAGCTCTTTTATGAAGGTTTGACAGAAAGCAAGTTGAAGAAATATACAATAATTAGGACCGAATTTCCTTCGGCAAAAGGTGCGGCAGGTTCTGGAAAGGAAACTACAAAGGGACACGGAGATATGTAGATTAGTAACTTGTCCTGGAAAAGAAGATGCGGAGTTTGTGCTTTGAATGTGAACATAGTAGCATTCTTTTATTGCAGGAGCAGAGTGGCCCTGTCTCTGACGGAAGAGGATGACATTTTATGCCATATTGCATCCAGTGCTCAGGGACATTTGTAAATCTTGTTCCCTAAATGAAGCAATTAGACTTGACAGGGATGCAGGATTGCTGGCCGCCCTGGAGGGGAGCTGCTGAGGCATAAGACCGGAGCCCAGAGGCCCTCAAACCTGCAGAGGGGAGCAGTGATCCCTAGCAAGTCAGCGTTCTGGCAGTGATGAAAACGAAATTCAGGGAAATGTTAAAGCGCAGAGAAATAAAGGAGGGGGAAAGGGATACTAAAGGACTGGTAAGGAAGTATAACTGTGGCAAGTAAGAGTCAGTGCAAAAGAAAAATAGAAAGTGAAGAGGGAAATGATAAACGATGGGAAATAGAAATTGTAGAACACAAGTGTAGGGAGAAAAGGGTTTTGGCACAGGAATATTGCTGAAATCAGTGGTAACAAATGAAGGGTTTACAATGTAAGATGTAAAGGAATGAAATAGAACTGATAGTAAAGAAGAGAGAGGAAATACAGAGAAGGAGAAGTAGAGAAAATAGAGAGGAGACAATGAAAGAGAAAGATAGGTGAGCAAGTATGAACTTGTTAAAAACGGCATGAATTATTTTTAAAAAAATCAAAAATGACTTAGGGGAAATTTAGACCAACAAAGGCAGTTTTGTTGAAGAAAAAAATAATGTGATGTAAGAAGTGGAATGGGTAAGGATTCTGCAGTGTTCCCAATCTTCTTGCCTCCTCCATTCCTCTGAATCCATATATTTTGCTCACTCACCATACATTTGCATCTCTTTCTTATCCCTTTCACCATCAACATTCATTACATGTCTTGTTCCATTTTTCACAATTTTTTTTAGAGTTTTATATAGCGCAAACTAGACCCGAGACATCGGGTATCAGAGCACTTTCATGAGCACCAATTTCATTCCATGAGAACACATTTATTTTTGTTAGGCACAGGGAGATTAAGTCATTTGCCCAGAATCACAGGATGTTGAGCGTCGTTGCAGAGACTCGAACTCAGTACCCTAGCTTCGAGGTCCACCGCTCTAGTGGTGAGGCTACATCCTCTCACTATCTCTTTGTATCACCAAATCCAGTGCCCATTACCTCACCCTAAAAGGTGCAAAAAATGTTTTAATTTTATTTACAGTTGAGAATAAATATCACATTACTTTTACCCTTTTGACATGGACAACTAGTAATGTGCAGTTATTTATTGGTTTAATTATGTCTTGTTTAATTACACTGTGCTCTTTGTTGATATTTATTGGCAGAATTATTGTAAGGGCAGAAGCATTGCATTTGGCATGCACGTTATGGCTTGCATTGTTGTTGTTTGATTTACAGATTGAAGTCATAATTCTAATCTGCAAAATGTATTAGCTTGTCTGCTTTAATTTGTAACCATAACTGCACTTTAACTGTGTTTTTATGTGAATCGCAAATGCTTTTAAGCATGGTAAGATGCACTAAAAAAGCCAACCCTAGCTTCACTTTAACCTGTGTTTTTTCAGGGATTATTTTATCATATGTGTAAGAAATGTGGTTACTGGTTTGGTGCGTTAAAAGTAAAGTGTGGTTGGAGTTTCATTCAGCAGAATTCAGTGGAATTCAATTAAAACTCCACAGAATTTTGTGGAATTCTGCCAAGGGGCAGAGCAGCCAACGCAATGTGCAGAATTATGTAAGCGCCCTTCAATAAGTATGTAAGGGCACTGAGGGGTATCCACTTCAGTGAACAACCCACAACACCCTTACATACTTATGTCAGGGCACTGAGGGGAATGCAATGCAATGCACTGCAGTGCATACCATTCTGAGCTCTTACAAAAGCATCTACGGGCACTGAGAGGTATGCATTGCTGTGCAGTGGTCTTTGCACAGGGCTGGAAGAGGTAGCCGTCCCTCTATCTTAAAAAAAACAACACTTCAGATTAAGCTTTATCTGCTGTGGTTTTTAAACATAGAGACAATGATCCCTCTTCCAGCCCTGCTAAAAATTTAAACCACTGCAAATTCAATCCGCCGTTGGAGTGGCAGAATTTAATAACTTTACGTGTTACAAGAATACCGCAGAATTACCAAATTCCTCCAATTCAGCCAGTTGAAATATTTACTCTACCCAGTCTTATAAAATCCTACTCAAGCAGCAATCACAATCTCTGTCAGGACAAAGTCAAAAGCAAACCCCAAATTAACCTATTCATCTCTCTGGTAGCATGGCACAGAGCATTTTGATTTAACTCAGAGGCAATCAATCAATCAATCAATGACATTTATAGAGCGCACTACATACCCGTAGGGTCTCAAGGCGCTGGGGGAGGGGGGGTGCCGCTACTGCTCGAACAGCCATGTCTTCAGCTTCTTCCTGAAGGAGAGGTGGTCTTGGGTCAGGCGCAGGTCGGTCGGGAGGGAGTTCCAGGTCTTGGCGGCCAGGTAGGAGAAGGACCTTCCTCCTGTAGTCGCTCTTCGGATGCGGGGGACGGCGGCGAGGGCGAGGTTGGCTGATCGGAGGTGGCGTTTGGGAGCGTAGAAGTTGACTCGGCTGTTGAGGTAGCTCGGTCCTTGGTCGTGTAGGGCTTTGTGTGCGTGGGTGAGGTGGCGGAAGGTGATTCTTTTGTTGACGGGGAGCCAGTGCAGGTCTCTCAGATGTCCGGAGATGTGGCTGGTTCGTGGGATGTCGAGGATGAGTCTGGCTGAGGCGTTCTGGATCAGCTGGAGTCTCTTCTGGAGCTTGGCGGTGGTACCGGCGTAGAGGGCGTTGCCGTAGTCCAGTCGGCTGGTGACGAGGGCCTGGGTGACGGTCTTCCTGGTCTCGGTGGGGATCCACCAGAAGATCTTCCGTAGCATGCGTAGGATGTTGAAGCACGCCGAGGAGACGGCGTTGACTTGCCTGGTCATGGAGAGGGAGGAGTCCAGGATGAAGCCCAGGTTGCGTGCATGGTCTGTCGGTTTGGGTGCGGTGCCCAGGGCGGGAGGCCACCAGGAGTCGTCCCAGGGGGAGGGTGAGGAGCCCAGGATGAGGACCTCCGTCTTGTCCGAGTTCAGCTTCAGGCGGCTGGTCGTCATCCACTCGGCTACCTCTTTCATCCCTTCGTGTAGGTTGGCTCTGGCGGCGGCGGGGTCGTTGGTCAGGGAGAGGATCAGCTGGGTGTCGTCGGCGTAGGAGGCAATGTGTTTGTGCAATACTTCGAAGAGTAACAGAGTGAGCACACACCACAAGAAGGATCTCCCACCAGATTAGAAATATAGAGCACTGTTTAATAAAAAAAAACACGACCACAACAGCAAAACTCCAATCAGTAGAACTAGAGATATGCAGGTTGAAATATTTCAATGAAAATAGCACCAATAAGCACAAAGCATCATCATGGATATCTGGTCATGGGACACAGTCACGACATGGTCAGTCATCAGGGACCCAGTTAGGCCAGCTGAACAAACTTTCCTTAAATCCTGGTTGTGGAACGTTGTGAGGGCAAAGATGCATTGAGCAAACAAAGCGAAGCATTGGTTCGGAAGAACTGTGAGGCTGCGATGCGATATCTTGTGTGGTTGCTGATGGGAGGTGGAGTAGTATGTGGTGATGCTGGTTAGGTTTCACCATGCTATACTGTAACAGTCCTCCAAATATGGTCCTTGGATTCACTGTAATAGATCATTAGCTCAGTCTTGGTAGGGTGGCAAACCGCAGTCAGGCTTCACTAAATAAATAAGTAATTTGCACGACTCAATAGAAATCCAACATCAATTTTATTAAAATAAAGCAGCTTTTACCTTAATTTACACATCCAAAATATATGAGAACAAATGCATATAACCCGAGTTATGGATTTTAGAAGAAAGCACAAATCACACCAATTATACACTGTAGAACTTTTGCATTGCGTTCAATGGAAAAAAGAGGTGGTGACAATCTGGTCCTTACAGGTCAAGTTGCATGGAACCCAAGGAGGGAAAAGGTGATGTGTGTCCCAGGACCAAGCCACAGCAGTCAGCTCAATTTTTCCTGGCTCAAGAAGCCTGGGTGCAGAGTTGTCATGGCTGTCCTTGGTGCTGAAGCAGGAGTCAATGGAGAGCTGGTTTTACATCTTACATGGTGCTGGTGGGGAACAGGGTGCAAAAGATCGACAATGAAGCCATTGCTAATGTTGGATGAAGGTTTCATGATGTCCCCTTGAGGTGCACTGCTGAGTGAAGGGGTGTTTGCCCAATTGGCGACCAACAATCCTTAGCAGCAGATAGTTATTTTGATGTCTGGAGGTCCTGGGAACACTGTAGCAAACTGAAACTACTTTGTGGCGGTCAGGACTACGTTTCCCACAATGCACTGGACCATATACTTCTGGGTGATCCCTCGGTCCTGATGGCCAGCAATTCTTTGGTTCCCTTATGTTGTTTTTAGCTGCAGTTGCAGGGGACTAGTGCCCCAAGTTGGGTGATGCCTTTGGCTCTCAAAGGAGTTCCTCTGTCTGTGGAACTGAGATTTGGCACAGGGCAAGTCAGAATCGTGCAGTTCCAGGAAGATTGTCACAGATTCAGAATATCATGCATTTGGTTTGTACAACTCATGTTGTCGCAGACATGAGTCTCTCCTTCGGTCCTTGTTACAAGTCAGATCAGAACAGAGGTCCTGGTGTCAGGGGTAGCATATAAATCCTAGATTCAGGGGTGTTTAAGGGTTTAGGTGCAAATGGCCAATGGGCTACTAGTCTCAGCGGCTAATTTGCCCGGAAGTGACTGCATTCATTGTGGTAGGTCACATTTTATACCAAGAACCCACAATTGTATCACTTTTAATAATAGCAGAACTCATCCTTAGCTGTACAGACCAGTTAGCCCACCCTAGCGGTGTGACTAGCCTTCTGGGAGTGTACAGTTCCTAAATACCTAATTTTCCCATGTTAGACCTGGCACCTTGGCGTGAGTCTCCCTTCCACTTTTTGCTGATGTGCCTCCGATGTTTTGCTGGTTTTCCGATACTCAGGGCACTGCGCCACGGCTGACCCGTGCCGCAGTGCAAGTGCTCCCTACTGTAAATTGTACATGCGATTGGTATCCATGATTGGTTCATTGGATTTACTGTCAGTCCCTAGTAAAGTGCACTAGGAGTGCCGGGGCTTGTAGATGCCAATACTGCTGGTGGGCCTGCAGCGCGGGTTGCGCCACCCACCGAAGCAGCCGTAAAGATGTGTCTGGGAACTGCGACCGCAGAACCCGCGTGCGGTCTCGTACTGTCACGCTAGCTGGGCAAGTGCACCCACTTGCCAGCCCCTGAACCTTCCCTTGACTACATATTAGTCACCCCTATGGTAGGCCTGCGGGCAGGGTGCGTTGTAGGTGTAAGGTAGGACAAGCCTGATGTGTGTGGCATGTCCTAGTAGTGACTTACAACTAAAACCGTATTTCACTATTGAAGGCTACCTGCTCCATTAGGCCAGACTGAGCGGTTGGAATTTATACACCCTATAATCCCAACAGGCTCAAGTAGCATGGTAGCGCGTCATGTGTAGTATGCCTGAACTCAGGATGATAAAATATTTCTTGTAGTCAAGTTTATTTTAGGATCCTGGGTTTGCAAACGCTACTTTTAGAAAGTTAGCGTTTGCTTGCCTAACCATTTCAGCCCGCCTCTGCTGGTATGTGTATCTGACTGTCTGGGATGTGTGAGTGACAGGGCTGGGGGAATGACAGGTGGTGAATGCGCAGATTACACCTTAGTGGGAGGTAGGAGTGGCTCTTGACTCTGGATCTTGCTGTGCTCTGCCACCACAATGCTGGCTCCACCCTCCTGGGGAGCGACTGATGACTCAGCCGACACCTGGCCCAGGAAGGGCGAAGCCCCCATCAACAAGGTACTCTGGCGGCCCCTGTCCGCACAATACTGGCTCCACCTCCTGTGGGGCGTCTGATGCGCCTGCCCCTCACACTGAAAGCAGAAGCCGGAGTACACCCACCAGAGTACTCAAGGACTGAAAGTGGCTATGCAAAGGCCCCCCTGGCCTGCGAGAACAAAAGAAATGCCCTATAAAAGAAGGAGCCCTGCTCCCTGAAAGTTAGATCCAGTTTGGGCTACAGAAGGAACTCTGCCCGACGAGAAGGACTGTGAAGGACAAGGAAGGGTGCTGTCTCTTGCCTGTGTCTGGTGCCTTGCTGCCGAAGGAGAGGAGAAGGGAAAGACTGCGAGAAGACTTTTGCTTTACAAGACTTTGTGCCAAACTCTGCTGAGAGATCTCCAAGGGCTTGCTGTGAACTTGCCCCCTGACCAGCGCCCCAGGACCAGTGGGCGCTACACCCTGAAGAAAGCGACTGTGTGTGCTGCCTGTCACTGCAGTACCACCGGAGGAATCTCCTCCAAGGCAACGACATCCCCCTGACCACCGTGACCGGGGCCCAAAGCAACAGCGAAAGCAAAGTAAGGACCAGCCGCCGCTGGCCCGAACACCGTGACCGCAACTGCACCGGGAGCCCGAGAGCAAAGCGAAGGGGGACCCGTCCGGTCCGAGCTCCCGAGTTGACTGCGCCACGAGCAGCCAATCCACTTGCAAAGACGGACAGTTGCCCTGCGAGAATCCACTGGGTCGGTACTGGCCCGACAGCTCGGCTGTGAGCGCACAGCTGCACCGGCACTTGGCTGGGTACGTCCTGCACTTGGGGACCGTACTGCCACGGGCCGCCACCACAACAGCCGCCGCCTCCAGGGTCGGAGCGGACGACGGAGAAAGGACCCTGCCGCCACAGAGCACCGCTGCCCCGGATGACCCGTGACCTGCTCGGCTGAGAGCCGCAACGAACAGCGACCCCGGGAAGGCAACGCGACGTGGGACAGCTCCCCTGGAAGCCGCCCGCTCTACAAGAACTTTGTTGAACTGGCCAGAAGGCCCTAAGAACTCTCATTGCTAGAAAGAACTGTGGCAACTTGAACTAAGTAACTTGAAACCGCTATATGAAAGCCTGATAACTGTATTCACCAGCCTGCTTGAAGTTTATATAAAGAGATATATTTTCAACGAATACAGTTTGGTCTCATTGTGTGGTGGGTTGGTTGTGACGGTGTAATATTGCAAGTGTTTAACCCTATGTGCCCCAAAGATTAGCCTACGACTGCTTCAGCCACACTACCTAGAGGGTAAGCAGAGGTTGTCTGGAAGGTAACCCTCAGCCCTGACGAGGAAGAGAGAGTCCCTGCTTGTCGCTAGTGTCGCCACTGCGCCAACTAGAGCCTCCCCCTTCCTACATTGGTGGCAGCGGTGGGATTTTTCGAATTTACACTTGCGGTATCTATACCTTAACATCTGACCATTGCACAGTGATTACAGATTACAGTTACTTAGCCACAGACTTTGCTTTTGAATTTTGCCGAAAAGAAGATTCCGAGTGTGAGAACCATGCCGGGCACGAAGAGCCTGGATGGAGCAGAGTCCACGACCTCGGAGGTGTTGGAGGTCGAGTGGGACGCCGCGAAGCTGGATACGTACTCCAGAACGGAACTTAAGTTTTTTTGCAAGAAACTCAAGGTTCCACACACCGGTTGCAAGAACAAACCGCAACTCTACAAGGCCCTGAAAGCCTGGATAGAGTCCAGAAAGGCCCCGGAGGATCAAGACGCCCTCGCGGAGCAAGTTGCAACTGAGGAGCAGAATGCACTTGGGGATCTGATAGATCTCGAAAGACAAGACAGCGTGCACAGCTTTGGTAAAGGCCTGTCGCCAGAGGAGCTGGCAGATAGGAAAGAAACAAGGAATCACGAAAGAAAGCTGGCAGAATTAAAAATCCAACTGGAGCTTGAAACGAAAAGAATGGCGCTGGAAGAGCGAAAGCACCAAATGGATTACGAAGTGAAAATGAGGGAGATGAGCCTGAAAGAAAGAGGCTTGGATCATCCTCCCTCTGGTGGCAGCACATCGCCAGTGCAGGTAGAGTCAAGAGTGCACATCCTGAAAGACGTAGTTAAGGAGTTCTTTAAGGGGGATGACATAGGACAGTGGTTTAGGGCATACGAGGTAGCCATGTCCTCCCACCGGGTCCCTGACAAGGATTGGGGAGCGGGGTTGTGGGGAAGGTTCCTTAGCGAAGGGCGAGATACCTTGCTAGATTTGCCCGTTGAGAATCCGAGATCCTATTCCCACATGAAAGAAGCTTTAATGAACAGGTACGGGCTTACCCCTGAAATGTATAGACAGAAGTCTAGGGGATGTACTAAGCGGCCTGGGAATACGTATGTGGAGTATGTGACTTACTTTTGCAGAGCACTGGATGGTTGGGTGAAGGGTAGCAAAGTGAATGATTTTCAAGGTCTCTTTGATTTAATTGCATGGGAGCACTTGTCTGATCACTGTTTTCCTGAGTTACGCCAACACCTGATCGATAGCAAGCTGTCCAACCTGAGGAAGCTTGCTGAGGAGGCGGACCGCTGGCTCAGCACCAGGGTCCACAAGGGTCCCGTGGGAGACTCCGCCAAGAGTGGGCAGGGTCCCCAGCAGAAGAGTGGGGGGGACAAGGGGGGAAAACAGAAAGGGTTCCAAAAAGGCCCCCAAAGTAGTTCCCAGGGGAACCAGCAGCAAGGTTCTCAGCCTCCCCCACCCCCAAAGCAGAATGGGGCCCCGACAGGTAAGCCTGTTCCAAAGGGGCCCTTCAATTGTTACAAATGTGGCGAGCCTGGGCACATATCCAGTGACCCCAAGTGTCGCCTGTTTGGAAAATCCGCACCCACTGGTGCTCCGCCCCGTCAAGTGACTAGTGTTCACTTAGGAGAAGAAGTGATGGTCCCGGGGGGTGGAGATCCCGTTCACATGACCCTGGTCTCGCTAGGAGATAGTGAGATGATCCCTACGAACTACCTGCCCTCTAACACTAAGAAATATGGGCAGGTGGTGATCATCAATGGCAAGGAAGCTGAGGCTCTTAGAGACACAGGAGCCAGTGTGACTGCAGTGAGGCAGCACCTGGTGTCTCAAGAGCAGGTTGTACCCCATGCCTACTGTAGGGTTATCAACGCCGATAATTCTGAGAGTCAGTGTCCGATGGCTCAAGTTCCCTTCGAGTGGGGGGGGCGTCTCTGGTACTCTGCAGGTCTGTGTAAGAAAAACCATGCCTGTTGACTGTTTGCTAGGGAATGACTTGGAGCACTCCCCTTGGGAAAAGGTGGAGAAAACGACTCACCTGCGGATGGTGGGTCTGCCTGACTGGGCGTGCGTGACCACCCGGTCAATGGCAGTCAGTAGGGGTGATCAAGAGGTCCTGGGGCCTGAAGGAGAGGCCCAGGAACCGGCCTTAGGGAGAGGGCGCAGGGGGCGCGGGAAACTGGTCCCTGAAGTTCCCACGGTCCAGGAGGAAGCAGACCTTGAGGGGGATGCCCTGGAGCCTACAGGGGAACAGATCGCTGAACTGGGGGACCTGCCTGAGCTGACCCATTGGCAGCAAGAAGGAGGACCCTCCAGGGAGGAATTCTGCAAGGAGCAGAAAGAATGCCCTTCTCTCGTGGGTATGCGGCAGCAGGCTGCAGACCAGGCCAATGGTGTTCAGGCCAAAACACATTATGTGTACTGGGAGAACGACCTCCTGTATTCAGAGCCTAAGGCTGCTGAACCTGGGTCAGCCTGTGTGCTGGTGGTACCCCAGAAGTTCAGAGCCTTCCTACTGGGTCTGGCTCATGATGTGCCTTTAGCAGGACATTTGGGGATGGACAAGACCTATGACAGGCTTGTCACCCACTTTTACTGGCCCCAAATGCACAAGAGCTCAGACGCTCATTGCAGAACCTGTCCGACTTGCCAGGCAAGTGGGAAGACCGGAGGGAAGAACAAGGCTCCCCTCCAACCCTTCCCTGTGGTCGGTACGCCATTCCAGCGAGTGGGTATTGACATCGTTGGGCCTCTGGACCCCAAGACAGCCATGGGCAACAGGTTCATCCTGGTCTTGGTGGACCATGCCACCCGGTACCCTGAAGCCATCCCTCTGAGGACAGTGACGGCCCCCGTGGTGGGACGTGCACTGATGGGAATTTTCTCACGAGTAGGATTCCCTCTAGAGGTGGTGAGCGACAGGGGGACCAACTTCATATCCAAATATATGAAGTCCCTTTGGCAAGAGTGTGGCGTAACGTATAAGTTCACCACACCTTACCATCCCCAAGGTAACGGGTTGGTTGAGAGATTCAACCGAACCCTGAAAGGCATGATCATGGGCCTGGAAGGTCCGATGAGGTGTAAGTGGGACGTCCTCTTACCATGCCTGCTCTTTGCATATCGCGAGGTACCCCAGAAGTCCCTAGGGTTCAGCCCCTTTGAACTGCTGTACGGTCACCCCGTGAGAGGACCGCTGAGTTTGGTAAAGGAAGGCTGGGAGCAATCTCCCAGGAAACCTCCCCAGAATGTATATAGCTACATGCTGGCCTTCAGAAACCAAACCAGACGCTTCAGACAACTTGCCGAGGCAAATCTGGAAGCAAGCCAGGAGGAGATGAAGCGGTGGTACGACCAGAATGCCACTCTGGTCGAGCTTCAGCCTGGACAGGAGGTGTATGTCCTGGCCCCGGTGGAGCCCTGTGCCCTTCAAGATAAGTGGACAGGCCCATTCGAGGTTGTGGAGCGCAAGAGCCCAGTGACATACTTGGTGGACATGAAGACGCCCAGGAACCCTTTGAGGGTCCTACATGTCAACCGCCTCAAGCCCCACTTGCGAAGGTCCGAAGTGGGCATGTTGTTGGCGACTGATGACGGAATGGAGGAGGAGTCGGAGCCTCTTCCTGACCTCTTAGTGGCCTGTGAGAAAGACGGGTCAGTGGATGGAGTTAACCTCTCACCCACCCTGACCCCCGAACAACAGGAAGACTGCCGCCAGTTGCTGGGGCAGTTTCCAGATCTGTTCTCCCTGGTTCCGAGTGTCACAGATTGGTGCATCCATGATGTGGACACTGGAGACAGCTTGCCTGTGAAGCATAAGGCTTACAGGGTAACTGACAGGGTCCGGGCCTGCATCAAGGAGGAGGTCTCCAAGATGCTTGCCCTTGGGGTGGTTGAGTCTTCCAGCAGTCCTTGGTCCAGCCCCGTGGTCTTGGTCCCAAAGGCTGCTGCGCCGGGAGCCATACCCGAACTCCGGTTCTGTGTGGACTACAGAGGACTCAATTCAGTCACGAAGACTGACGCGCACCCCATCCCCAGAGCTGACGAGCTCATTGATCGGCTGGGGGCTGCCCGGTTCCTCAGTACGTTTGATTTGACGTCTGGGTACTGGCAGATCGCCTTGACCGATGGGGCAAAGGAGAGGTCGGCATTCTCGACACCAGATGGGCATTTCCAGTTCCGGGTTATGCCATTTGGGATGAAGAATGCCCCTGCCACCTTTCAGAGATTGGTCAACCAGGTATTGGCTGGGCTGGACGAGTTCAGTGCCGCCTACCTGGATGACATCGCGGTGTTCAGTGGCACCTGGCCAGAACACCTGCGACACCTCTGGGAAGTGTTGATGGCCCTGCGCAGAGCAGGCCTCACAATCAAGGCAAGCAAGTGCCAGATTGGGCAGGGTTCAGTGGTGTACTTGGGACACCAAGTGGGGAGTGGCAAGGTAGCACCCTTGCAACCCAAAATTGAGACCATCCTGGCTTGGGAACCCCCCAAGACCCAGACTGCAGTGAGAGCCTTCCTGGGGCTCACTGGGTATTACAGGAGGTTTGTCAAGGGCTATGGCACGATTGTGACCCCCTTGACAGAGCTGACTTCGAAAAAGCAGCCCAGGAATGTGATTTGGACTGACACCTGTCAGAAGGCTTTTGACACCCTGAAGACTGCCATGTGCCCGGCGCCCGTGCTCCTGGCTCCCGATTTCTCCAAGGAATTCATAGTGCAAACAGACGCTTCAGAGCATGGTGTAGGGGCTGTTCTTTCACAGATGACTGAGGAGGGCTTTGACCAACCCGTAGCCTTCATAAGTAGGAGGTTACTTCCACGGGAAAGTAGGTGGAGTGCAATAGAGCGTGAAGCATTTGCTGTGGTCTGGGCGCTGAAGAAGCTAAGACCCTACTTGTTTGGGTCTCACTTCCGAGTTCAGACGGACCACAGGCCCCTCAGATGGTTGATGCAAATGAGGGGTGAGAACCCGAAACTGTTGAGGTGGTCCATTTCTCTACAGAGTATGGACTTTACGGTGGAACACCGCCCTGGCACCGATCACGCCAACGCTGACGGTCTGTCCAGATTTTTCCGCCTTAGTGATGTGGAACTCCCTGGGGAAGGGTAGTTCCCCCCACATTTCAGCTGGAGGGGACACATGTTAGACCTGGCACCTTGGCGTGAGTCTCCCTTCCACTTTTTGCTGATGTGCCTCCGATGTTTTGCTGGTTTTCCGATACTCAGGGCACTGCGCCACGGCTGACCCGTACCGCAGTGCAAGTGCTCTCTACTGTAAATTGTACATGCGATTGGTATCCATGATTGGTTCATTGGATTTACTGTCAGTCCCTAGTAAAGTGCACTAGGAGTGCCGGGGCTTGTAGATGCCAATACTGCTGGTGGGCCTGCAGCGCGGGTTGCGCCACCCACCGAAGCAGCCGTAAAGATGTGTCTGGGAACTGCGACCGCAGAACCCGCGTGCGGTCTCGTACTGTCACGCTAGCTGGGCAAGTGCACCCACTTGCCAGCCCCTGAACCTTCCCTTGACTACATATTAGTCACCCCTATGGTAGGCCTGCGGGCAGGGTGCGTTGTAGGTGTAAGGTAGGACAAGCCTGATGTGTGTGGCATGTCCTAGTAGTGACTTACAACTAAAACCGTATTTCACTATTGAAGGCTACCTGCTCCATTAGGCCAGACTGAGCGGTTGGAATTATTACACCCTATAATCCCAACAGGCTCAAGGAGCATGGTAGCGCGTCATGTGTAGTATGCCTGAACTCAGGATGATAAAATATTTCTTGTAGTCAAGTTTATTTTAGGATCCTGGGTTTGCAAACGCTACTTTTAGAAAGTTAGCGTTTGCTTGCCTAACCATTTCAGCCCGCCTCTGCTGGTATGTGTATCTGACTGTCTGGGATGTGTGAGTGACAGGGCTGGGGGAATGACAGGTGGTGAATGCGCAGATTACACCTTAGTGGGAGGTAGGAGTGGCTCTTGACTCTGGATCTTGCTGTGCTCTGCCACCACACTGCTGGCTCCACCCTCCTGGGGAGCGACTGATGACTCAGCCGACACCTGGCCCAGGAAGGGCGAAGCCCCCATCAACAAGGTACTCTGGCGGCCCCTGTCCGCACAATGCTGGCTCCACCTCCTGTGGGGCGTCTGATGCGCCTGCCCCTCACACTGAAAGCAGAAGCCGGAGTACACCCACCAGAGTACTCAAGGACTGAAAGTGGCTATGCAAAGGCCCCCCTGGCCTGCGAGAACAAAAGAAATGCCCTATAAAAGAAGGAGCCCTGCTCCCTGAAAGTTAGATCCAGTTTGGGCTACAGAAGGAACTCTGCCCGACGAGAAGGACCGTGAAGGACAAGGAAGGGTGCTGTCTCTTGCCTGTGTCTGGTGCCTTGCTGCCGAAGGAGAGGAGAAGGGAAAGACTGCGAGAAGACTTTTGCTTTACAAGACTTTGTGCCAAACTCTGCTGAGAGATCTCCAAGGGCTTGCTGTGAACTTGCCCCCTGACCAGCGCCCCAGGACCAGTGGGCGCTACACCCTGAAGAAAGCGACTGTGTGTGCTGCCTGTCACTGCAGTACCACCGGAGGAATCTCCTCCAAGGCAACGACATCCACCTGACCACCGTGACCGGGGCCCAAAGCAACAGCGAAAGCAAAGTAAGGACCAGCCGCCGCTGGCCCGAACACCGTGACCGCAACTGCACCGGGAGCCCGAGAGCAAAGCGAAGGGGAACCCGTCTGGTCCGAGCTCCCGAGTTGACTGCGCCACGAGCAGCCAATCCACTTGCAAAGAGGGACAGTTGCCCTGCGAGAATCCACTGGGTCGGTACTGGCCCGACAGCTCGGCTGTGAGCGCACAGCTGCACCGGCACTTGGCTGGGTACGTCCTGCACTTGGGGACCATACTGCCACGGGCCGCCACCACAACAGCCGCTGCCTCCAGGGTCGGAGCGGACAACGGAGAAAGGACCCTGCCGCCACAGAGCACCGCTGCCCCGGATGACCCGTGACCTGCTCGGCTGAGAGCTGCAACGAACAGCGATCCCGGGAAGGCAACGCGACGTGGGACAGCTCCCCTGGAAGCCGCCCGCTCTACAAGAACTTTGTTGAACTGGCCAGAAGGCCCTAAGAACTCTTATTGCTAGAAAGAACTGTGGCAACTTGAACTAAGTAACTTGAAACCGCTATTTGAAAGCCTGATAACTGTATTCACCAGCCTGCTTGAAGTTTATATAAAGAGATATATTTTCAACGAATACAGTTTGGTCTCATTGTGTGGTGGGTTGGTTGTGACGGTGTAATATTGCAAGTGTTTAACCCTATGTGCCCCAAAGATTAGCCTACGACTGCTTCAGCCACACTACCTAGAGGGTAAGCAGAGGTTGTCTGGAAGGTAACCCTCAGCCCTGACGAGGAAGAGAGAGTCCCTGCTTGTCGCTAGTGTCGCCACTGCGCCAACTAGAGCCTCCCCCTTCCTACATCCCACCATCCCGGGTGCAAATGTGAATGGGGGAATTCTGTTAGCTGCTTACTTTGTCCTGCCACTGCTTACCTTCAACTTAATTTGCATTTATCACTGAACCCCACATTTTGATTCTATTACATTCTTTTAACGTTGCTAGCTGAGGGACCCTAACTTGTAAAGTCCCACTGTGGCACTGTTTATTATTTTCCAGCTTCTCTGTCTCTTTTTGTGCTGCTGTCTGTCCTCTTTTTCTTACCTCATGTGTCTGACACCATTAACTGCCATTGTCACTCAGTATATTCTGTAACTGCTACTGCTTCCCTGTTACTTCTGCTGCTCAAGAGTCATCCGCCAGCTGCATGACAACTCCATCAGTTGTGTCTATGTGCCACTGCCCCCCTTGAAAGACATCTAAACTCTGCCACGCTGGACATAATATCAGTGGCGGTTTGCACAGGTAAGAGTGGTGGGCCAAGTTGGGGGGAGTCGACAGACGACGGGATAAGTAATATTAAATAAATAAAAACACTCACTTTGCACTTGTCACATTGTTGATGCGGCGAGCGCAATGTAAATGGTTTTATTTTTTCATTTATTTATCCACCACCCCCCACCCCCCACCCTGCCCACCGCTCTTACCTGTGCAAGTTGCTACTGCGTAGTATGTGTCACTGCCTTTGTGTTCACTACTGCCCGTTGCCCAGGCTTCCACACTCATCTTCTCGTCTATGTCTACTAGCAATAGCACTACCCACCTCTACCTCGTGCTACTGCAACTGCTTAGCATTCAAGGAATAATTAGCCAACACCCTCAAATAAAATTATGTGTTGAATATGTATTCTTGCAAGGGGGCACATTTCAGATGGACATACATTTGGGATTACTTCAAATCAACAATTTGTCTTCTTCCACTTTATAACTTAATGTGTATATTTGTTTGTTTCATGAGCAGGAAGAGTTTCTGTCAGCACACAGTATTCTGACACCTCGTTGGATTGAATGTGTTTGATCTCGGCGCAATAATTTGCTTCTTCTCATCTGGAACCAGATTACATAGTTCTAAGCCCGGGCCGAGTACTCTGCTCCGTCAGCGGAGTTTGCAGAGTTTTACCAACTCTGTGCTCCGCTGGAAACGCAAAGTTGTGGCAAAACTCTGACTCTGTGGCAGAGCGGAGTACGCCCCTCAACCGAGCCAGTGCCCTGCAAAAACTTTTTTATTAAAACCATCTTACCTTCTCTTCTGTCGTAAGCGGGTCTTCCTACTCCTCACATCCCTCTACATATTACACCTTGCATGAACTGCACATGCATAGTTCACGCAAGACGTAATGCGTAGAGGGACACAAGGAAGAGGATGACGGCAAAAAGGAGACAACACAGTGAGGAGGGCAGGCTGAAGACAACAGAAGAGAAGGTAAGTGGGTTTTAAAAAAAATTATTTAGGGGCTGGGGCAGACCAGAGCGTAGTTCCACAGAGTTTTTTTTTAACTCTGTAGAACTCCGCAGAGCACCACTCTGCATCTCCGCCTAGGGTTTCATAAATCACACCAGTGTTCGTCCAAATCTGTGCCATTTAAATGTTGCAAAATTGATATTTTCCCCAGACAAATATTGATTTTCCAGAGTTGGGCGGTGCAAATTGTGGTACAAAATAGAAAAATTGAAATCTGTGTGACCCGGCCCCCATTTTGAGCCACACTCTTCGGTGTTGGTCTCAGTGCTTGGCCCTCCAGTTAAATTGGCAATAACGACCGCTTGTCTGCAAACAAGGATCTGCTGGCTTGTTGTGCAAGAACCTTTGCCGATTTATTGACATTTCATCAAAGGAAATAAGCATCAAGTGTTTCAAATAGGATGTGTTCTGTCTGCCTGCTGTCTCTCCCCAGTGTGAGACAAGCCCCCACACATGAACTGTACACAGCCAATCATCTAATTGGCCAAATAGTGTTTCCGTTCCAGGGTTCCTCATGCGATGCATTATGGATACTGCGAAAAGGACATGCTAATTGGCACAGCGTTTAAAGATGCAAATTCTTTCCAATTATTTATTCTATTCATTTTAATTGGATTGTAGTGTGATCGTGTGTTCCAAGGAAAGCTCTTTGCCATTTAACATAAACTGCAAGAAGAAAACAGTCAATTTGCGCTGAGCATGAGTCATCAGTGGCACCATCAGTGAAGGAAATAGTACAAGGGCAGGTGTTTGGAGCTTGGCATCTGGTATTCTGATACTTCATACTCAGGGCCTCATTCATGGGTTTTTTGCAGGATTGCAGCACCGCAGGGCTTGCTGATGCGTCGCCCTGTGGCAAATGAAAAGAGCAGGAATGCACTGTATCTATTAGATACGTGCATTCCTGTCCTTTCCCCCTGCGCCGGCACACAATGGGCTGCAGGGCACAAACACAGGCACCTCTGCACCTTGGTGCAAGGGTGCCCGCATTGTGGGGGGATAAATATTTTTTGCAGGAAGAGTAACCTTCCAGCACAAAAACAATCACATGAGGCTTTTTCCTCTTCCTATGTTTGCTGAGGAAAAACGCGGAGAAATAAAGATATTTCTCCTTGCTGTGCCTCTCTTATGCCTCCCTTGGGGAGGCCTATGTTTTTGGCACTGCCTCATACCTACGATTTCTTGTAGATCTGGGGCAGTGTCAAAAGGATGATTGTTGGTAGGAATGCCAGCAACACCCATGGAATGCTCCTTTCACCAAGTTGTCTGCGTGAAAGGGGCACATATTTATGAGGCCTTGAAAAGCAATGTAACGTGGATTTGTGTGGCCTTATAAATATGACAGTGGCACATTGTGCCACGGGAACTTCAAAAAAGTGACATTCCGATAGTACAATAGTGCCGGTATGAGGCACCTGGTTTTTGGTTTCTGTGTCTGCCTGTGTGTGCTGAAGTATATTAAAGAGGGAAAAGCCATTACATTGAGGCTGTTACCCCGCATGCCATTACAGCGCAAGCATTACAACGCATGCGTTGTAACAACACATGACCATCACAGTGCCATTTTTTACAATGCATAGGCCTTTACAACACATGCCTTTACAACGAATTTCGCTGTAAAGGCATGAATGGTAAAGGGATATTCTTTTCCAATGTAAGTATTAGGTAAGTATGGGTTTTGGGGTGGTATGGGTAATTTTAGGGTTTAGGGTAGATATGGGTTTTGGGAGGTATGGGTAATTTTAGGGTTTAGAGTGGGTAGGGGTTTTTGGGTGGCATGGGCATTTATGGGGGTCAGGGTGGGTAGGGGTTTCGGGGTGTCAAGGTTAATTTAAGGGTTTAGGGTGAATATGAGTTTTGGGGTGGCAACAGTAATTTTAGGGTTTAGGGTGGCTGTGGGATTTGGGGTGGCAAGGGTAATTTTAGGGGTTAGGGTGTCTATGGGTTTTGGGGTGGCAAGGGTAATTTTAGGGTTTAGGGTGAATATGAGTTTTGAGGTGGCAACAGTAATTTAGGGTTTAGGGTGGCTGTGGGATTTGGGTGGCAAGGGTAATTTTAGGGGTTAGGGTGGACATGGGTCTTGGGTGGCAAGGTTAGTTTTAGAGTTTAGGGTGGGTAGGGGTTTTAGGTGGCATAGGTAATTTTAGGGGGGTAGGGGTTGTTGGATTTATATATATGGTTTTATATATTTCAATAAACATCATTGTGTGTGGAATATGTTAAAACATATATAAAAGGAGGTACATTATTTTTGTTTTTTCATGCATTCCCATGCATACCATTACTAAGAAATTATAAGTACTTTATAGAGGGACATAAAGCAATGTATACATAAATAGCATGTACATTTACCTCTAAAATATTTCTTTTCAATTGCAACTTTAACCACACATATGCTTTTACCACAAAATGTGTTAAGACATGCATTGTAAAGGTATATGCATGGTTAAAGTTTGCGTTGTAATGGTAATGCATTGTAACAACACTTGCATTGCTACAACCGTGTTGTAAAGGCACATCATGTAATGGCATGCATTGTGGAGACTTACAACCAAACTAAAGGCTTCCTTGATTATACATTGATAGAAAATACAGAAGGAAATCTTTAAAAGAAATGAAAAAGTATGATTACAAAAGATTTGTCAAAGCTGAGAAACAATAATAATAATTACTAGTAGTATTGTAGTAGTAGCAGCACTATTAGATGAAGTAATAGTAATTATACTTGTATTATTAATATGATTATTGTTATTATACTACTGCTGCTACTTGTTATTCCTACTACCATTAATATTGAATATAATATTATGATTGAGATTATTAATCTTTCAAAGTGATTGGGTGGGTATTTGTAAAGAGGATAGAGACATGGGATGAGGAAAACAATAACTGTGTGGACATCCAATATGCTTCAGTCCATAATTTCTCACAGTCGAACAATGGCTTAAACTCTGTCTTTCAATTGAGAAGTATTGAACTTCGCATAAAGGAGCGCTATTTTTGGGGGTTGTGGACTGTAGTGGGTCCTTTGACAGAGTCAACTCCAGAAAGGATGTTTAGCCTTAGCCACGTGGGTCTGGATCAGAGCTGGTTGCATGTAGTCCAGGAAACACATTCTCAGCTCACCATTTCTCTTCACTATAGGGTACAAGGAGAGTGATTCCAGTCATTTAATCTGGAGCGAGGTGTAAGAAGAGTGATATTTAATGACCCCTCTCTTGTTTTCCCTTACGTCAACTGCTTAGAAACAGGTGTGGCATACACTGCTGAGAACTTGCCTAGGGAGAACCTGTGGATAACACCGGAAAGATATTATAGTGCCTTGAAAAACTCATTCAAGTTATCCAAGTGTTTCTATTCATCAGCATCTATCAGCTTGTACCAGGGGAGAAAGTAAGTGGCTGATTTAGTGCCGCACACATAGACGTTAACTAGTCAGTTGATTGGAGCTGTTGTTGTCTGGAACTTGGAGCTGTTGGAGTTGTGTCCTAGGAGCATGCGGGTTTCAAGTCACTCAAGAGGTAAACTATAGTCAATCTCTGTCAGTTTCTGTGAGTCCTCTCCTGTCCCTTTCATCGTGCTCACCGGCCACCTGCCACAGTCTGGGCAGTGCAGTGTTATAAATCACTTCATCAGGTTCTGCTATGCTATTGACATTCGGTGATAGTAGGTGGTCGAGTTGTGCCACCCTCCCTATTCTATGTAAACTCTTTACATGGGGAAGCGCAAGATGCTAGAGGCTTTATCAAAACTGGAACCTCCCACTGGGTCCTCCTAGAACTCCTCCCTCCCCCCCAAAAAAAAAAGAATTGGATGGGTTCTTGCATAGAGCGGTAAATGTTGTTAATATGGAAATTGAGCTGGCAGAGAGAGAGTGGTGTTTATCGATCTCCACCCTGCTGCCTTCCATGCCGTGTGATTAGGGACTACAAACTTAGGCTTAGCTCCCATTCTGATCCAACAAACAGGTGAACAATTCAGGGCCTCTGTGAAAGCCTCATCAAATGTAATTTTGGAGGGGTCATCAAATGTACTTTGTCACAAAGCCAAACCCAGGGGTAAAGCAGGTGCAAGAAAGAGGATGATGGTGGCGCCATTTCTAAGAGGTTGGGTTTGTCATCTTTGCTAATCTCCTTGGAGGAAAGTATGGAAGAAAGGGCCAAAAGTAAAGACATATCGGATGCCAGCTGTAACAAAGTGCTGGAGATTTTAAATAACAAGCTTGAGCTCATTCTGGCTAGTCTGGGGAGGGTTGAGTGAATTTACCAAGCTGAGATTGGTTTTGTCTGAACTGCAGGCAGAGGCTGTGCCAACAGGGGTTCCTTCTGCTCCCTCTGCAGGGCCTGTATTGATCAACTCCTCTCTGCATCAGTCTGAGCCTCTAACCCTGAGTTCACTTATTCTAACTAGAACATAAGGCCCAGGGAGTAGGGGCCCAAGAAGTAAGGGCATCAGTTTCAGAGGGACAAGTGGGGTGTAGAGATCCTGAGAGGGTTGTAGGACAAATGAGTAACCCCCCATCCCCAGTACTCACCAGCACACCTGCCCACACAGGCCATCCGTTTTCCCAGCTTCCACCAGAGTCTAGCCCATATGTGAAAGTTCTAAAGAATGTACTGAATCTAAAACCCTGTCAAAGAGAAGATCATTTGGCACTTAGAAATAAAGTAACCCATTGGCTAGGGTCAGGTATGGGATGGTTATGTGATCTTTCAAGGGAGGTTATAAAGGTGGGGAGGTCCCCCTGGGTGGGTCTGGCTGCAAAGGAAATTTCTGGGGATTGTGTATTTTAAGTCACCCCACACTGCCAGACTGATTTTGAGGCTCTTTAGCAAGCAGTCGCAATTCCCTAATCCCATCCAGGTATTAACTTTAGGCAACTTCTATAGGTTGGAGATTCTTGCTACAAGGCACAGGAAAGTAACTGAGTATCACCAGGGGGCTTTCAATTCAATCTATAATGTGGAGGTGAGGAACTATAGTTCTCTGGAAGCACTGGATTAGCTCTCTACCCACGAGTGTTCGAAGGCTCAGTATTGTGAACACATCCATAAAGAGAGATGCAGGTCTAATGGCCCTTTGGGATAGGAGGAGTGGGATGGGCATCCAAAGGGGGTTGTTTATTCCCCCCTCCCCGCCCACCACTGGCTAAGGTCTCTGTATGGAGCGAGAGAGGCCAGGGTGGAAAGGGTTGAGAGTTATATCATTGAACATTGCTGGTGTTCATTCTAAACTTAGGAACCCCGACTGGCTCTATACTATAGGTAAAGCAGACATTGTCCTAATGCAGGAGATAAGGGCAACCAAGGATTTTGGTATATTTTTCAAACTATATGTAGCCCCGCTATTCCATCTCATGCAAGCAGTGGATCTTAGCAATTCTATGCTCTATACAATTAACATGTACCTTATTATGAATAATTTTTACCAGACCTAACTATCAGCTGGCAGTATTACAGACCCCATACTGTTTTGAAGTGGTTTTGGATCAACCTACATAATAATGTCTTTGACTCCTGTATAGCCTCCGTAGTCAATGATTTAGAGAGTGGCCTTGGGTCTTTCCTGGATAGTCATAACAAAGAGGCATTGATTGTCTGGGGGAGGATTTTAATGCAAGGCTTTGTGGGAACACTGACCCCTCCTCATGTGGCCTAGAAGACATCAAATGGGGAGAAGTATCTGCATTTCCAGCAAACACCTTTTGGGGGGGGGGGGCTTGAATAGATTGCTGACCTCCAGATCCCTGGTTTTTACCAAAGAACTTGATACCTCAGGAGCCCCTCCCCTGATTACTTTTAACAGTCCTCCAGAGAGTAGTGAGATGTACTACTTTTTGGTGTCAAAGGATTTAGTTAAGCTAATACTTGACTAGTATGTCGTGATTTCATGTCTCAGTGACCACAACCCACTCTCTTTAGCATTTCACTTCATGTTGACTAGGGAAATGGGACAGCAGGAGAACCTGGTCACTTCTTACTCACAAAATGGGGTTGTCCAGATAAAATGAGAGAGGGTGGATAGGGATACCTTTTGAGTTTAACTTGTGTGTGAAAACAGTGAGGCGTTCTCAGTACTTACCCGGGAGGAGAGGACACCAGAAAACATCTCAAATGCTTTTAGAACTGTATGTTCTGCTGTAGCCAAGGTGTTGAGACAGTCTAAAGTTTCAAAGAATCCCCCACCTATAGGCTGGTTCAATCATCCCTGTACAAAGGCTCACAGGAAACTGAAACTTGCTCTTTCAACTAGACCGCTCTCAAAAAGTGTCATAGTAAATGTCAGATGAAGCTATAAATCTACCCCGGTGGCCATGAAATCAGTCCTGAGGGAAGAAGCATGGGAGGAGTTGTCAAAAGCCTTTGTCTTAATCTTTTCTGTGCTCCTGTCGGCCAACGGCCGACGGGAGCACTCTCTTCCTGGTGCTGCAAAGGACCGTTGGCCAACGCAGATCCACCCACTCTTTATAACGTCCGCACCTCGGCGGAATTGCCACTGCGGTTAAGGTATTAAAGGACTCAGCACTGTTCTGGAAGATTGTAAATTGCCCATTAATTTCAGGGTATGAGAAACCTTCCATAGGGTCATTCCAGTGGAAGCATTGATTTCCCACTACAATAACATATTTAATCCTGATAATAGAACCCTGACTCAAGAGGGTGAAGAGATAGTCTATGGTAACCTGGGGCTGTATTACAACCGTGCCAACTTTATTAAAGTCAAGGACGTAATCATCCCCCTTAGGCAGAGGCCTAGGGTGTCCCCCTAGATCTCTTCAAAGATAACATTGTGCCAGATTCGGACAAATGTTTAAAAAGCTTCCATTAGGGGATATCTCATGCACACATGGGAGGAAGCAGTAGTGATCCCCACCTTTAAGAAAGGGGACCACTATGATCCCCAGTGCTACCGACCTATCTCCCTCTTCGACAGCTTCCTAATGACCCTTGGTCGAATTTTAGCAAGCAAGCTGTAGGAGTGGCTGGCAGAAAACACATCTTTATCCAGGATTTAACATGGGTTTTGCCTGGGCTGGGGATAGTTGAGCAATGCCTGAGGCTCCAGCGGTCATAGGCAAGTATTTTAAGGAAAGGACAGGTTCCATTCACCAAGCGTTTATAGACCTCTCCTAACCCTTTCACACAGTTAATAGATCTAAGCTCTGGGGGATAATGGCAAGGATGGGAAATGACCCATCTATAATTTGTTTGTTGCAAAGGATGCACTGGGATTGGTTGATTAAGGTTAGGTAAGGTACTGAGGGTAAACTCTCTCCTGAAATAAAATCCTTTATGGGAGTCAGACAGTGGTGCATGATGGCCCCCTTATTGTTTCTCATTTACATCAATGACCTGAAACGGAGTCTGGGCAAAGCTGGGAGACATCTCCCAAATTTAAGTCAGGGGCCCTGCAAGTTTTACTGTACGCCGACTATGCGGCCCCCATTTCAAGAACTGCAAAAAGGTTACAGTGTCTTTTACACTCCTTTTATAGTTTCATGGGGGCCTTGACCTACAAACTAATCTCAGAAAATCATTTCTATGAGTATTGGTTAAACTAATGGTAAAACGTGAATGTTCCTACTGGGTGGTATGGAAATGTAAAAGCCCAAGACATTTTATTATTTAGGTACCTTACTGAACCAAAATGTAAATTGGTGCAGTCTACTCTCCAATAGGGTCATCCAGTATCAAAAAGCTGTGGAGGCAATTTTCACATTTGCACGGCGGGTGGGGCAAAAACCAATGTGCAAGATTATTAGCATTTACTAAAGCAAGTACGCTTCCGTAGTAATCTATGGAGCTGGGGTATGGGGGTACAAAGGAAATGGCCCTATTGCTATTCCTCAAACCACCCCTCTTTTGTGTGCCACTCTTAGGTGGTTCTGTACCCCCTGGTGAACAGGATTAAGTCAGCCCCTCTGTTGCACTGGGTTAGAATTTGGGGTGAAAAGGGGGCCTCACTGTCAAAAGAGGTTCTGGGAGATTGTTCCTCCACTGATCAGGCTTTGCCGATCCTCTGGATTAATTATGTTAAATGGGGGTTTATGGACCTGGGGTTTGCAGACATATATTCCAACCTGAGAGATATAAAACCATCTATGATATCCCAAATAAAAAAATGCATTCAGGAGAAAACAGTGTAGCCTTCACCAATTAAACTTTAACAAACTAAGTATTAATGCCAACTATCGCTCTATTAAAACATCGCTGGGTTGTGAATTTTATTTGATTTCAATTTTTTATGCAAAAAGCAGATTTTGCTTACCAGGTATCGTTTTAATCTTCTTTATTTACTAGTGGCCTTTCCCAAGGTTGTTGATTTGTGCACACTCTTGCCAAACTGCCCTGATTTATCAAAGCAAGTCACTATGCACTTTACTCTATTTTGCCATTTATATTCTCAACCCCGGAAGTGCTTCCTGACACCAATCCTTTGTTCATCCAAGATTAGATCTCACAGAGAAGCATTGCTTTATTTGCAAAAAATGAGTAAGTTGGATCTCTGTGTAGCAGTGTTAATTGTTACTCGCTGTGTAATTAGAATCAGAAATCTGTATGGGGCTATGTGATTAACGTTTCCGCAGTATGAACTTTTGTGACCCAATGAATTGGAATCAAACCATTTTAATCATGTTTTTATTATTCTTTTTTCCAGTTTTATAATTGTACTATTTTATTCGGTCATTCAGTGGCTTGAGATAAGCCGAATAAAGATCTTTTGACTGACTGACTGTCTTAGGAAGAGGACATGATTTGTACTTAACTTCTATATGCAGATGATATTGTCTATTTTTTTAATTCTTTTCCTCATTCTCCTCAAACCTCAGCTAACAGAAGATCAGAAGGCTGCTACTGCTACTCAAATTAGAGAAGTAGGCTGTATGGTGATCTTTTCTGCCCTTCGTCCCCCACCTACCAGTGGCATAAGCCGACTTCACTCCAGTTGCTTGGTTAAGGGGAGGGTGGTTGCACTCTCTCCAGAATTTGAGACAGAAGCTGGTAGCTAGACAGGCCAAAGCCTGCTAAGTTACAGCTCTTCTCCAGCACAGTCTGAGAGTTCCACTGAGGCTTAATCATGGGACGAAAAAAAAAACTCAGTTGTTGGCCTGCCCAGAGTTGGCGATCTGTGAAGTGAGTTGAGGCTATAATTTTTCAGGATAGCCAACAGTTCTGACTTCTGGAACCTAGGACAGCTTTCCCCCGGGGACTCCCACAATTGAGGCAAGCCAATTTGGTAAAGCAAGACCTTGATGTTGGATAGCCAGGGTATATTTTTGTTCTTGAGCTGCCCACAGACTGCTAAAAATTCTGCTCTGTAGTCAGCAAGTTCCGGTACAGTCCAGAGCCTTCTCCAGTAGAGCAAAGGACGTGTGGCTATCAGATCTTTTATGGACTCGAGGCCCATATCTAGCCGCAACAGTATAAGAGGGGTGCTTTGAGGTAAGCCTACCAAATTTCTTTAATATGTTTCAGGGAGATTTGTACTGTACGTCCCAAAAAAGAAGTTAAGCAATCTCCAAATTCCCTCCAGAAATCAGAGAGAGACAGGCAAGCCCAAAACATATGCACATCCGGGACGCTTTCCAAGTTATATTTTTTACACCTTGTAGGTGGGCCCTTAGAAAGTTTAGAGAGTCTGGCCGGGGAAAAGTAGGCTCTATTTGTTGTGAAATAGTGATTCCTCCTCAGCCAAGCTGGCTTCACGACTGAGAAGAGAGTGTTATAAGAAGTCTTCCACAAGTCCTCCAGATCTGTCTCCGGGAGGACTTCACCCCATAGCTCCTCGGCTAGCTTGAACTCGCCGTCAATAGCCTCTTCAATAGCCCAATAAAAAAAAGAGATCTCCTTTTTGCATACAGGCTTATTAGCCAGATGTTCTTCCAGGGGATTTCCCCAGCCTAACGAACTCCTCAAACTCTGGGACCAGCTTAATAACTGTAAATATTTCAACTTTAATATTCCTCCCTCCAATTTATTACTCAACATGGTCTACGGTAAAGGAGAACAATCAACCGCAAGGTCCCCCAATACTAATAGCCCTGCACTTTTCAAAGGAACTGCCAGCTGATCTTTTAGACAACTGGGAGTTCCTGGACTATACCACATGGGGGCCAGCCTCGAATAATACTCAAGACGTATTAATTTTTTGATCCTAGCCCATACTTGAGCTGCGCACTTAGAACTTTCAGTCTGACTTTTTTGAAAAACTTTTTGTCCCCATACTTAAACAGAAAGCCTTCAGGTGTAAACCCCAGTTGTTCCAGCATAGCTCAGATGATATTGTCTTGATGTCTGGGATAACTAAAGGTTTTTAAGGTCTGGGTAATGCAAATATATGATGTTTATGGCTGTGTTATATTTACCAACAAACAATGATTGATAATTCAAATATGATATATTATCAAACATTATATATGTAAAACACGTAACTGGCTAGGTGTGACCCCTGATGAGGATTTGACATTTCAGCAGTTGTTCTAAAATAGGTGCACACGTTTTTCTCAGGCTCAAGGGTCTGCTTTGACTTGTGATGCTAAGGTTGGCAATAAAGCCATAAACATTATGATTATAATCTACCAAGTGTATGGGGTTGACTGGCTCATATAAGCTGGAGCTCTGTTTTATATTAACCTATCCAAATGACAGCTGAAGGAAAGGAGTTTACAGCACCTTTTGGCCCTACCTCTTTCCATATTCTGTATTCATCTTGTGGCAAGAGATGTCTCCTCCCACATTTCTAGAGGACATTTTATCTTTCAAACCGTTGCTCGGCTGGCTTAATCTCTGGCCCAAGACTGAGGCACATTTTATGTACCACTTTCTGACACATTCCGTGAAGAAGATACAAACTGCTCATTTTCTATGGGTGCCATACATATGACACATCTTTAGCTCTCCTCTTGCCCTGATTTAGTTAACTGTTGTCAGTACAAAAAGAGCCAAATGTAGGGATTCGACCATAAACATGACGAGCTAAAAAGAAACCTACAAGCTATCTAGGTCATCTGTTCGACTATATTTGCCCTTGAAAACATTGTTTGCCTCTGTTGGTTCCATCACAGGGTTTAACATTTTCTACAAGCAGAATTTTGTAATGCATTAGGCTGGTCATTGTAAGATATATGTTATACTATGGTACCCAAAGAGTTGGTCCCAGTTGGAAGTGCATATGTGTTTGACTTATGCAATGGTCTATCTTGCCAATCAGACATACATTTATTATATTTTGTGTGACGAGTCCGCTGGCTGCTGATTTTTTTGGGATCTTTGAGGATTTCCTTTGCTTTCCACCTGTAGGCCAGTCTTTGCTAAAAGTATGGCGCAGGACATATTTTATATGTAGTGGAGTAGGGACATTATTGGTGGTCAGTGTTAAGGTAAGATGTTTCATAGAAGTCTCCAAGCACTCAATGCCCCTGCCCCATTGAGTGCTCGGAGACTTCTATGATACATTGAGGAGAAGTTTTCTTTTCCAAATTTAGGAATATTTGGTGGCTCTCCCTCCTCCTGAGCACCGACTAAAGTATATGGACATTGAAATATTGAGTGTTTATTTTGTACCAGTATTGAGTATGCGCTGTTTTCCCCGGCCACTACCATTTTTTGTAACGTAAGATGTTATACTCATATGTTTTCGGATTGTGCACATAAATTAGTTATAATCTCACATGTACACTGGTGATTGCTGAATTATAGTGCTGTGATAAAAATATTAATAATAACAATAATAATAATAACAATAATAACAATAATGAATTGCTGATGAGACTTCTGTTGAATATTTGCCTGGCAGTACCTCCTATGGTTAGCAGTGGTGTAGCTAGACGTTGTGCTGCCCATGGCGGTCACTGGGTTTGCCGACCGGTGGCCGCATGTAAGAGTGTGGGGGATGCTGGCAATTTCCATAATGCCTGCCACGCACAGACAAAAGAGGGGGGAGCTGCCACCCCCAAAACTCATGCCGCCTGGGGTATACCACCCCCCTTGCTACGCCAGTGACGGTTAGTTTTCTGCACAAGGTTGGCGAACTCTGTATTGTTAAATGCATATGGTACAAATACACAGAGCCGCAGTGGCCCTTCAAAGGCAAAATTCCTGCATTGCAAAGGTATTGCTGGATTAGGAAACCAGAATGCACTTTTGTCAAGACTAATGCAAAAGCAAGAGATTAACATATTGGTGTTTGGGGATGAAACTAAAGCTGGCTTTGCAATGATTGTATTTTTAATACAAAGATTTTGGTGAATGTTTGATCATGCCATCCTGGAGGGCTTAACTGGAAAGAATTGCCTCTGTATCCTTCAACCGTGGCATATATAGGCTACTGAAGCCTGTGAACGTTAGTCACTCTGGTGGAAACCACTCTTCGGATGAAGGTTGTATTATTTCCTTATTGTGTTCCCCAGGAGCCTTGCACATTGATCCCGCCTTGGAAGACTCAGCCTTTCAAGCTAAGATAAGTTTAATCAGGTTCAGGACCATATTTAAAAACCCTCGTTATGAGATGCATTTTTGTCCAATCTCAGCACAAACACGTTTGCTCTGGAATCAGAATCACAAACATTTATTACCACATCACCACAATATTCCCCTGTCAATTTTGGCAGGTATAACCTAAGGAAATGTACTGGGGAAAATGCCCAGTAAATACCAGAACATGGCAAATTTGGTGCATAAAGAATGAAAATGTGCATGCTGTCCCCCTTTTGAATGAGTATCCTCCTGATAGCAGTATTTATCAGCCCAGATGAAGACTGATCTGTGGGGTGTTGGTTTTTATAGTGACAATAAATAACCCATTCTCCACTGGGCCACTCCTAATTTCATTTAACAATGGTTAGAGTGGCAGAACCTGTTGCAGAGGTCTAGCCCGGGACCAGGGTTCAATTCCCCGCCTCGGCGGGGTCTTGGGCTCAAAATTCCACGGACCTGATAATTCTCGCCTCTGTGACTATTCTCATCATGGAGTCCCACTCTGCAACTCTGGGCAATAGCTTGCTTAATCTCCACAACGGCCCCCACAACGCTAAGGATGCCTGGCCTTCACCCTGGGGGTGCCCAGGAGTGGACGCCTCACAGGGAAAGCCAGGACGGGTTCCACAGCGGTATTCGTACAAGCGCCTTGAGACCCTTGCGGGTGAGTAGTGCGCTATACAAGTATCAATTTACATTTTACATTTACATATTTGTTGGATTTGAACAATTCTGTTGGTGTCCTTGATTGCAGACACAAATTCATTTATGGAGCTTCTGGTGATTGGGCTGTAGCTATGCCTTTGATGGAAAAAGATTCTAAAGATGAATTTTGAGAGGCGTATTTTCAGATGACATGTAAATGACTTGCAAAATGTTTTTTTATAAATTGGGGCAGAAACATTATTTGCTCTTGATAGACAATTGGAACTGAGAACAGCAGTGATAATGCACAGATCTCAACTGCCATATTTCGCATTGTTGAATTCATTGAGTAAGTATTGCTAATCTGTTTGTTATGATTGGACTTGGAGGGGCTACATCTTATGCAATTATTAAGGGAACCGGGTGTGTCAAGCTTCTCTTAAGCCATGACATGGTTGTTTTCAATTGAAATCTAAAAGGATATAGATTGTGATATAATTTAGCATTTTGCTACTCAAGCTCAAGAACTTTTGGAACTCCCTACAAAATGACATTTTGTGGTTTGGGCGCTCCCTCAATACTTACAGCAACGCTATTTTGAGACTATTAGTTTCATTCTGTTATCTTCTTGGGTGGTGCAATAGGCTAGTTGATATTGTTAGAATTATATTTAGGCCTAGTGTTAATGGGGTCTCTATTTGGCAGAGGTATGTACCCTGTCCAAGTGGGGACTCTCACTCCAGTCAGTGAAAGTGTAGGGCACACTAAACGTTTACCTGTGCTAACTCTCTGGTAGCTTGGCCCAGAGCAGGCTGGCTAAACTAAAGAGGCAGTGTGTAAAGTATGTCTGTGTACAAGCACACACACACACACACAACACACAAACAACACCCACACTGAATAACGCAGTGAAAAAACTAAAAACGTACTCCACACCATTTTAGAAAAATAGCCAGTATTAATCTGAGTAAAACAGGACCGAAATGTCACAAATCCAACATAGACAAGTCAATATAGGATTTTTGAAAGAATAAATAAAAATGCAGTGCTTTGAAGTCTATAGCTCCAAGTGGGGCTATCTGGTTACGCTTGACCGGAACAAATACAAAAGTTCAGTCTGACCATGATGGAGCGTGGGCAAGGCACAGGAATCAAGAAGACCCTCTGACAGTACCTTAGATGAATTGGAAATTGAAGATGATGCATCGTGCAGAGGAGGTGAGGCATTGCGGAGGCAGGTGATGCGTTGGTTCCTTAAGGCAGTGCAAGCTAATTCAAGCTTTATGCACAAGAGCGATGTGTTGTGCAGAGGAGGTGATGCTTTGGTTTCTGGGGCGAAGCCTTGGTTCCTGAAGGTGATGATGAATCAATGTCAAGAGCACAGTGTGTCGATTCCACAGCATTGAAGTAGAACCGCTGGGCTGAACATGATGTGTTGGTCGCAAGCCAAGCAAGGCCAGTGATGCATCGAAGTCAGAGTGGTGCATCACAGACTTCGGTGAGGCAGTGCTCGGGATTCATTCAGTGACAGTTCCTTAGAGGTGCTGCATCGGCAAAGCCAAGGGCTGCTTTGAAAGTCGAGGTTGTTGCATCGCACACTCAGTGAGTGGTGTCCACTGCTTTGGCACAGGCAGCGCCGATTAATCGGTTTCACAGGGATGCCCCAGTTCTAAACTGACACTCTGGAGTTGATGCGTTGATTTATTGGTTGCAGCACCAAATTCACCTCCAAGGGCTGAGGACTGGATCTTGTGCTAATCGGCCGGGTTCACAGCAGAGAAGCCTAGTTGCCAGTATCAAAATGCAGGTGAAGTCTTTCATGTTCCTGAGACTTCAACAACAGGAGGCAACCTCAGTCAAGGCTTTGGAGAACCTTAGAAAGCAGGATGTAGAGAGTAAAGTCCAGTCAAGAAGCAGTGGGCAGCAGGCAGCAGGCCAACACAGCGAAGCAAGCAGCAAAGTGTCAGTCCAGCCTGGCAGCTATTCTTCTTGGCAGAATGTCCTCAGTCCAGAAGTGTTCTGAGTATCTGGTGTCAGAAGTCCATTACTTATACCCATATTAGCCTTTGAAGTAGGAAGACTTCTAAGAAGGGTAGGTGTTTTTTTTAATGCACAAGTCCCTGCCCTTCCTGGTTCTGGCTCCAGACACACTGCAGGGTGGTATGCAGCTCTTTGTGTAGTGACAGTAACGGCCCTATTCAGGTGCAAGTGTCAACTCCCCCAACTAATCTAGTTCAGGAAGTCTCATGAGCCTAGTGGTGGGATAAGCAGGGCACACCTCAGGCCCCATTGTGTGTGGCTGTTCTGAGTAAATTCACAAAGCCCAGATGTCATCCCACCCAGACGTGTTTTCTAAGGACAGGCAGATGCACAGAATAATTAAAGTAAGAAAATGCCAACTTTCTAAAAGTAATTCAAGACACAGGGTGCTACAAGGGACTTATTTTAAAGTTATTTTCTGCGAATTGTTGAGTAGTATCACAGTAACACACTCCGTAGTATCAAAGAGATATCAATCTTATTCGACAAAAAATGAATTAATATAAGGTTGGAAGAAATACAGAGCAAAAAGGTTATATTTCAAATTAATTCTTTACTTAAGAAAATTTATGGGAGATATATATAAACAAATCAATTGGAGCAAAAAAGTCATGAACAAAGATAGACAATGTTTTCTCTATAGTTCATAACATTATGTATCAACTCCTGCTAAATCAAACAAACAACCCAAATTATACAATAAAAAGTGATTGTAGGTTGGTGTCAGAAGACAACATTAAAGGAGATGATGACAAGATGTCGACGTTTCGGTCTTTGCTGCATTCGTCAATAAGACCATCATCAGGACGATGTTTATTCAGATGCTGAAAAAACTCCCTTAGAGTTGTAAGGGGAGCCGCTTCAGTTGATATAGGAGGTCCACACTTAAATTCTTACTGGAAGAATCAGATAGATGCAAAAACAACATCTGTTGATCAAAGAGAGCTGGCTATACAGTCCAGTTGTGGCAGTGTTCGATTCTTTTTTATGAAACGACTCCGGCGGCAGAATTGTATCCCCGTAGGTTCGTCATAGACGATGATGATGGTCTTATTGACGAATGCAGCAAAGACCGAAACGTCGACATCTTGTCATCATCTCCTTTAATGTTGTCTTCTGACACCAACCTACAATCACTTTTTATTGTATAATTTGGGTTGTTTGTTTGATTTAGCAGGAGTTGATACATAATGTTATGAACTATAGAGAAAACATTGTCTATCTTTGTTCATGACTTTTTTGCTCCAATTGATTTGTTTATATATATCTCCCATAAATTTTCTTAAGTAAAGAATTAATTTGAAATATAACCTTTTTGCTCTGTATTTCTTCCAACCTTCCATTAATTCATTTTTTGTCGAATAAGATTGATATCTCTTTGATACTACGGAGTGTGTTACTGTGATACTACTCAACAATTCGCAGAAAATAACTTTAAAATAAGTCCCTTGTAGCACCCTGTGTCTTGAATTACATACTGCCCAAGCCTACAAGGGTTGATTGGGTTTTCCCCTGATAAAAATAAACTTTCTAAAAGTGGCATTTTCAGACCTACAATATCAAAACCAAATTAACTAAAAGATGTGTTTTTAAATTGTGAATCCAGAGACACCAACTCCCTTTTTTCTATCTGCTCCCAATTGGAAGTTACATTTGTAAAGTGTTAAAAAGCAGCTCCAATTCTAACCTAAGGGAGAGATAAGCCTTGCTGCAGTGAAAAACGAATTTAGCAGTTTTTCACTACCAGGTCATGTAAAACCCAAGAGCACATGTCTTAACTTTTAAATACACTGCACCCGCCCCATGGGTCTACCTTGAGCCTACCTTAGGGGTGCCTAACATTTAGTAAACAGTGTGGTTTAGGCCTGGTAAGTAGGTGGACTTGATAATAATAATAATAATAATAATAATAATAATCCACATTTGTAAAGCGCACAATCACCCGTAAGGGTCTCTAGGCCCTGGGGGCCGTCGGGAAGATTAAGCAAGCTATTGCCCAGAGTCACATGGTGCTGGGCTAATCTGCCGCCGGCCCTGGGGATCGAACCGTGATCCCCAGATTCCGGAGTCGGTCACCCTGGCCGCGGCGCCACACCTCTCCCGGTTGGCATCGCAGTTTATAAAGCACAAACAGACTTCGTAGTGGCGGGCCTGAGAAAATGTGAAGGGCTACTCATGTGGGTGGCCAATCAGTGCTGTAGGCCCACTACAGCATTTGATTCACAGGCTCTGGGCACATGTAGTGCATTGTACTAGGGACTTATTAGTAAATCAAAAATGCCAATCATTGAAACACCAAATGCCATTACATTTTAGACACAGAGCACATGTACTTTAGCACTGGTCAGAAGCAGTAAAGTGTCCAGAGTCCTAAAACCAGCAAAAACGAAGTTCCGCACACAGACAAAAACAGGAGGTCAGAAGCAAAAAAACAGGGGAAACCACAACAAAAGATGCCAGGTCTAATACCTAGGTAAAATATTTTTACATCCATAAAATCTCATGACATTCGTAAAATTCTTCTTGTGAGAATTTTGTGAAATTTTGTGAAATTTTACCAGTGTGAAATAGTGCTTAATGTCTGCCTGTCAAAATGTATTGCAGTGAGCTTAGTATTGCATTGGTCCTGGCATAGTGCATGTTACCGGTCTTATTATTATGCTAGACAAGTGATTGTGATTTACTCTGAAGAGTAGGTGAAATCTAAGTGCTCAATAGTATTAGCATGACTTTTGCCTTGTGTATATTAAAATTGATTTAAAAATATTGTTTCATGAAAAATGTTAATGGATTAAATACATTTTTTTTTTAACTGCAAGTGTAGTTTTATTTGTTGTCGTTCAATTGAAAAGACAAATAGCCAAGAATAAAGTTAAAGTTCTATTTGAAGGAATCTTGGAATTTTAACTTAGCACACACCACAAACTGAATTGTCCACTAAAGAAACATAACAGGGTTGTTGAAACGGTTAGGATTATAATCAGACCGGGGTGAAATTCTATTACATCCACAAAATCTAATGACATTCTCAAATTTCGTTCTGTCAGATTTCATGAAATTTTGAGAGATTTCGCAAGTGTGAAATTTTAGGTATCTTGTGTGGTTTTTGAGCAGGCGGTGCGCCCTCACTATCAGCTTTCACAGGATACACCTGCAGATACATTTCATGATATTGTGCATAATTTATAAGACATTTCACAAAACAAGTACGATTTTGCAAACCTCTGTTTTATGTCTGTGCTCCATGGACACAAAGTCAATTCTACAGGAGGCAAGGTGCAGTTAGTTGGATACCTACAAAAACCTAAAGAAATTTGAAAATGAAGCGTGATTCGCCAGCGCAAAAATACATGTCTCCTACACCCTGAAAGAACTGTGGGGGGTTTGAAAGGTCTCTGAGCGGTTTCTCTCGTTTTTACACCACCAAAGAGCGCTGCGTAATTAACAGCAACAGCTGTTACGCCGCGACCCCGAGGCAAGGGCCTTTTGACCTTGTTAAGTCAGCCTCGGTAGACAGTTGTCAGACAACATGGGGGAAACCACCTAAGCATTATGTATCACGCAGAGCTGGCCACAGGGGACGACTCGCCTGGAGGCTGTGACGGTTAACCCTAAATTTACGGCAGGGTGAGCTGAAGGTTTGTTCCTCCACATAGTTGCCCTGAAGGAGCAACTCACTCACAAACACTTAAAAAACGTTCATTATTTAGTCCTGGTTACTGCGTCAGACCATGAAACATTAGTGTATTCATTAGTAACGAATTCCTTGTACTCAGTGCTTGAAAAAGAAAAATAGAAGTGCGGGTACCTTGTAACCAGAGTACTGCTTGCTTGCTTCTGAGAAGTGCCGGCGTCTCTACAATTAAAAATAGTACGTCTCTCTTAAGAAGTGCAGGTACTCTCCCTCTCAAAGGGCCATATGTATAAACATTCCGTTTTGCGATTCCTAAATAGCGATTTTTAAGGAATCGCTATTTAGAAATCGCAAAATGGTATGTATGTATAAAATCGCTTATTTTTAGCGATTCCTTAAAATTCCATATTTGCGATTAGCAAATTGCTAATCGCAATTAAGGAATAATTTCCCATTAATTTCTATGGGCCAGGAGGCCCATAGGAATGAAGGGGAAATTGCGAATCGCAATTTGCTAATCGCAAATTGTGAATATTTTCAAGGGTGCAGGGGTGTCTCAAGAACACCCTGCTGCACCCCTGAAAATGACATGTGTGCGTATATGGCGCACATACATGCCCTAAGGGCATGTATGAGCGTCACATGGCACCTTTTGATTTTTAAAATAATGCTTTTTTGAAAGAATTCGCAACTTACCACCAACTAGAAGTTGGTGATAATTTGCGATTCCTTAATGGCATTTTGGAATGTTTTTTTCCTTGATACATTGCATTTAAGGAATCGCAAAATTTGCAATTCCTTAAATGCAATCGCAAAATAAGGAATGGCAGATTTAGCGATTCCTTATTTTGCAAAAAAAATGTTTCATATATACAATTTAGCAAAAATGGGTTCGCAAACGTCGGAATTCTGCGAATTTCGGCGTTTGCGAACCCATTTTGCCTTGATACATATTGCCCAAAGTGAAAATGTTATCTACCCAGTACTGGATAGTACCGGCCCATTTAAAGCACTGTGAGCACTGCTCTTAGGTGCAGAATACAAAGGAGAAAAATACATAACTTTGGTAAATGTATACTCTGTGTATGATTTGTGCATGAAGGCATTTCTCTGTTTGGTTACAAATGACTTAAATGTATGTGTAGGTGTGTTGCCCTCATTGTTGCCATGTGAAGTAACGCAATTCCATGCATTGCAGGTTCAAACTGCTTTGCTTTTTTCCGAAAAGCCCAAGGAATAGCATGGGGACCTGCAATGCTGAGCCAACTTCCATATGACTTTTTCAACTCGCTCCACAGCAACACCCCTAGCCATTGAACATGCAGACAGAGCAGTCCCTCCCTATACGTTCTATGCACTGATCACTTTGCAATTATGCACTATTAACAGTCCACAAACCACCCACCTCTCCTATCACTCATTGACTTTATGCTTGTCTGTGACCTCTATAGGGCTTCCTCTGCCTTTTGACAGGGTTCTCACTCTAGAAATACCACATACATTCATACTACGTGGAAAGGGCGCAACTTGACCCAGACTTGGGGGAGGTGGATAAGATTTTGAATTGTAGGGGGAGAGTGATCTTCATGTCAAAATGACTGACTGGGGACAGCAATTTAACACATTGGGGCCGTGGACCTGACAGGATGTAGAATTCTGTGTTCTATTTTCTAGGACAATCAAATGCAAATTAAATATTCTAAAAAACACTGGGCTGTTTGACGGAGTCTCAGCATAATCAGGTAGGATGTCAATATACGAGCACTTCCTTGCCCCTTATCCATCTCTCTTTACTGCTCCCACCCTTTTCTCTCTTCAGGCCTTACTCTTTACACAATCTGTGTGTAATCTGTGCCTGTGGTTGCCAGAGGGTGGGCACCATTACTAAGTTTCTGGGATGGGGATTTATTTTTCATCAGGCATGAGTTAAATAGACAGAACTGTCAGGTCTAGGAAGGAGGCGGTACAAGGCAGAATTATATATTCAAAACAAAAGAATGGAAGGGAACCCTTAGAGGAACAACTGCAAAGGTTCATAGAGTGAAGAGCCCCTTCCAATCACTACCTAATAGAATTAAAGGAGACAGGGTTCTGAGGCCATAAATTAAAGGCTGTAAACTTGTATCTTGGATTCCTTTCTCAAACAAAACATTTCATCTGTGACTTGCAGTCATGAGGATTTAGAAGTTGTGAAAAATGTGTTGTCCTAAGTTTTTGTAGAGAACAGAAATTAAAATTACTTCTCTCACTTTACCCTAACCTTAGAGCCCTCCACAATTGTCAAAGAAACTTTTCATATACAGCCTCACAACCGGTCTCCTGTAGACGTAACCAGTCTAGGCATTGTTAACACTGGCATTCGGCAGTGCACAGCTTGCTGCTAATAATAACTTTTGGTCCATATGCTAAGAACATTTTCAAAAATAAATTAAGCATACTCACAGCTGTTTCCCCCCTCAACTCTTGACCTTCACTCATCCATGTCTCCTCAGAACTTTCCTTCCCCGTCCTTCTTCCTTTCACACGTGTCCATCTTCCACTCCATTCTATCCTGTATCTTCTTCCTTAATTAACCCTTCTCCTGTGAGCACTTTCTCTCACCTTACTTCTTTCTGTACTCCACCACCTGGCCTTCTAAAAGTACTGCTCTGCCACCTTCTGCAAAAAGAACCAGGACACAAGAATACTGCAATTCTAGGTCATTTCCAATGTTTTCCTCAAACGTTTCTGGGAGAGTGGATCTTTCACATGGACTGCAATTCGTTTTATAGCTGGCAAACTCCACATTGTCAGAAATGAGGCCAACTTAAATGGAGGGCTGTGGGTTGTTAGCTGGTCGTCGTGCCTTCTGCCAGCAGGCAGCCATAGCTGGTCAGTCTCCTTGGGCTAGAATCAAGGGTTGCCCCGTCAGCAGTGATTTTAGAACTTCATGGTCGTTTAATGGGGCTCCAGTCCAGTGGTATCCTGAAGTGGATTGGATATTTCAATAAAACTGCTATTCCTGTGGTCCTTACTTTTGTGTTCTGCCTGTTAAGTGGAAAAAACACCACTCTTTGAAGATGAACATTTCTGAGAGATTTTATTTTTGTTACCAACAAACATAGCACACATGTTAGTAAAGTTCAAGTTCAACCCCCAGAGTTAGTTTGTGCTATTGAATGATACATACCCAGCTCAGTGGTGCTCATTGTATCGGCCTCAGAAGGATGACAAGCTATAGAAGCCCAGGTAGAATCCAACATGTAACCATGGGGGACAAACACAGATGTTTGGAGTTGTAACATTAGCTCCTAGAGCCACCAGTGGAATTCATAACGGTTACAATGCCACATGTTCCAGCCAGACAATGAAGTGATTTAGGGCCATATGTATCAACATACCCTTTTGCGATTCTTAATAGCGATTTTTAAAGAATCGCTATTTAGAAATCGCAAAATGGAATGTATGAAGAAATTCGCTATTTTTTAGCGATTCCTTAAAATTCCTTAATTGCGATTAGCAAATTGCTAATCGCAATTAAGGAATAATTTCCCATTTATTCCTATGGGCCTCTTGGCCCATAGAAATAAATGGGAAATTATTCTCAATTTGCGATTCGCAATTTGCTAATCGTAAATTGAGAATATTTTCAAGTGTGTGTGGGTGTCTCAAGAACACCCTGCAGCACCCCTGAAAATGACATGTGTGCGCATATGGCGCACATACATGCCCTAAGGGCATGTATGAGCGTCACATGGCACCATTGGATTTTAAAAAAAAAATGCTTTTTTAAAAGAATTCGCAACTTACCACCAACTAGAAGTTGCTGGTAATTTGCGATTCCTTAAGGGCATTTTGTATTTTTTTCTCCTGGATACATTGCATTTAGGAAATCGCAAAATTTGCGATTCCTTAAATGCAATCGCAAAATAAGGAATGGCAAATTTTGTGTTTCCTTATTTTGCACCCAAATTGTTTGATACATACCATTTTGCGAAAATGGGTTCGCAAACGCTGAAATTCTGCGAATTTCAGCGTTTGCGAACCCATTTGGCCTTGATACATATGGCCCATAGAAACAGTAGACTGTTTTGCTGCTGCTCATCTCTGCAAAATTTATAATTTAATAAAAATCAAGCAACAGTAGGGGCAGGACCGGCTGGGGACAAGGATGGCTTGATTCTGTTAGCACTGCGGACTGGCTCCCTGTTTTCTTGGTGTGCATGTCCTCAGAGCAACCTGTGAGCGGCAATGGGGCACTCTACAAACCCACTGACTCCTAGCAGTCACTGCAAACCATGCTGACCTCTGACACTCTCCAAACCCACTGACCACAGCCCACACTGCAACCCTAACTCACTCAGTAGAATCACATACCTTAGACATACTCTGCAAATCAGCTAACACACATCACATTCTGTAAACCTAACCAACTTAAACCACAATGTAATCCTCTTTGTGCATGCAATATATTGCAAGCATGCACAACAAACAAGGTGCAATACAACAAAGGCAGTAACACTCATTTGTAATTAAAGATATAAAGACCTAGTTGGAAGCCCTAGTGTAGTAATGAAGGTAGGAAAGAAAATGTCTTAACTAAAATAAAGTGCAGTGCTTGAAATAGTCAGCGTTTTTATTTATCTCAGGCTGCGATGTGCGAGAGCCTGAATCTGCGATCTGCATGAGGAAGAGGGGCAGTCTTAGTGTGTTCTGGTCTTGCTTGAACATTGCCTACGAACTGCAAATAAACAAACTGCAAAGTTCAGTTGCTCACCTTCGTGTATATGTGTTCTGAGGGGTCAGCAGTGTTTTGTTGGAGTCTTTTTTACCTGCTTTTGCAAGTGCAGTTAGAAATAACGTAAAGCAGTACTTTTCTCTGATTACCTCTGGTCAGGCAGGACTGCATCCCTCACCCAGTGAGTCCAGACCACGGCACGTGACGTGGGGGGGATAAAGCCCTCTAAGCCCCCCTATGGCCATTGCATGCCTGCTACACGGATAAATAGACATACATGCCCAGGTGCTGGCTTCCATATACTACAGGCTTCAGCTACAAAGTGGCAGCACCAGCACTGCACCCCAGCTCTGTCACTTCACAAACACTTGAATACCAGCATTGATTCACTCAAGCCTGACATGTACGTGTTGAGGACACTTAAGAGCTAATGTTGCTGCCAGGGTCCGAGGTCATTAATGCGGTTGGCACATGGATGTGCTAGCTCTCTCATCTCATCTTCTTAACATCCTTCTAAAAGGTCAGTGGTCTCTGTTGAGAGCTCCTGCTGAGGACCTGCCTGTACCAATGGCTATGACCACCATTTCTAGGCATAGGATTGAGTTTCCCACTCTTAGCATGTACATGAATGATGTGTTAATGCTTAACTCATTATGTTGTCCATATTTCATTACCTTTCCATGTAACTAGCCAGAGCTGCAAATGTGTTGGTTCTAATCATGTAATTCTATTACACAACCAATCCGTTAAACCAGCAATAGTGATATTTTATGCTTAAAGAAAAGGTCAGCGGGGGGAAATATTTATGCTGAAGGTGCAACTTATTGCTTGACGGTGCAAATATATTATTAATACTAATAAACGTTCATCTGGTACATGCAACCCTGACATCTGAAGTACACTGCGCTGCAGCAATACTTTACATACAAAAATGTACTCTAAATGTATCTACTGAAAATATTCCGACCCAGCTAGTCAATTAGTTTGGTTTTAGTTTAAAATACATGATTATAATATTATTGGCTCTCCAACTTTTTTTTATTGGTCTTGGCTCCCTAATCTCTCATGTTCCGTTACGTAAGCATCAGCACTGAAGCTTGAATATTCTTTTTTCATCTTTTATCTTATTAGCGTATTGTGTTGTTAGGTATATTTTGTTATCAAAGTCACTTATGTTCCCTTTTAAGCCCTTACGTGCTGCTGTTGGCCGTTGGCCGACGGTAGCACTACCTTGCTAGTGCTGCCATCGGCCAACGGCCGACGCGGCCCGCCCATTTTGCGGAAGTGCTGCACTGCCGCGAAATCACGGCCGCGGCAAAGGTGTTAAGGCATTTTTCCCTTTTTCATTCAGAATTTAGCTTGTTTTGAAGGCGGACCTCTTTTCTCTCTGCTTTTTCCAGTCCTCACTTCTCGGCTAGTTTTATCATGCTGACTTAATGTGCTAGAAGCACGCAAGGGACGCACTCAAGGCTAGTCTGTATGGGCTTGCGGGAGCCATCTATAGCCATGTTCATGCCACTCTGTAACTCTGCATAGCTCACCCCATCCTTGATGATCATAGCATCTTTATTTTCTGTAACCATTGTCAAGCAATTGCTTCAAGACCTCACAAAACGGGTTTCCTGTAATCTTGGCAGCTGGTTATGGGTGAAGATTTTTATTTTGGTCACTTTGCTGGCTCCAGCTCTGGACTATCAACTGATTGTAAGTGTTGGTTTTGGCAGCCCTTATGTTAGAGGTGGACTTTGGCACAAAAGGGACAGTGAACTTAATTGGCATTCATCCAATCACTTAGTCCCATCTCCAGACATTAGGATTGATTCTCCCATTTTATTCTAGGAAAATAAATACATTTACAACCTTCCAGGAGCTATGAAAGAAACGCACAATAAAGCAGGATGTGCAGGAACAAATTAAATCTATTTGTCAGTATGCATGCAGACTTACTTGTCAGCAAGGAATACGTCAGTGCACACACTGGTGCTCTCAGGATGCTTCTTCCATGAGTGAATGGTATCAGGGTCAAATATACACTTAGTAATGCTACCCTATCAGAACTAAAAGGTTGCCATTGTGGTCAACAGAGGTGCCAAAAATGGTCAACAGAGAGATACAAAATTGGCACTGTGCCAATTATACACTGTGCCATTTATAATACAGACATACAGTGTAAGCAGAAACTAACAACCTGATGAGCAAGCTAACATGGTAGTCAGAAAAATGAAGAAACCTCTAAGTTAGTTCTGAAGAGCTGTTGAAGCTTGCCTAGGCACGGGCAGATATGTATTAAGTGCATACATATGATGATATATATATTTTTCCTCAACAATCACTCCTTTTAGGATAGTCATGTCCTACATTAGTGTAAAAACAAAAATATGTACATATGAAAGAAACATAGTTACAAATCTTTGGATAGCATTACCCAGTATCAGATTTAAATACATATATTGTCATATAAATACCTTCTGATGAGATAATCATTATTGAAACATAGACAAAATAATATAATATTATTCAATTCATACTGCTGCCTGTTGCATTGTGATATCAGCCGGTGGTGTAATACAGCAGCATACTCATATTATTTGGCCTGATTATAATTTCTGTCCGTCCACCATTGTCCCAGGGATGGGGACCACCCGCCTATAAGGCGGCGGTCCCCCAAATGCTATATCAATACAACCGCCAACATGGCAGCTGCAAAAGGCATTTGTTCTATTGCAGCGGGTGCTGCTGGCTGCAGCACCCACCGCAATGGAAAAAAGGCAGGTTTTGCTTTTCCTGCACTACGTGGCAGGCACCACGTGGTGCCTGCCACATGGTGCAGGGCAATAGAGGGAGGCACCTATGGTGCCCCGAAGTGCAAAAACGAACTGCCCCAGCACAAGGGGGGCCCTCAATGGGCCTCCAAAGGCCAACCCTGCCAGCTTTTCCATGGTGGGTGAACCGCCATGGAAAGGCTGGTGGGGAGCTACCATAGTAATCTGACTGACGGTGCCTGCTAGGCACCGCCGGCTTGCATTACATGCTGAGGTCCTCTGCAGCACCGGCGGGCTCAAGGAGCCTATCAGATACATGGCAGCTGCCATCATAATATGACAGCCTGTTGGTGGCAGGTTCATCGCCATCGTAATAAACCCCTAAGTGTCCAAAAAATATTGTTTGCACTATACAGTGCATATTGCTACAGTGTCCCTTAGTCACTCAGTTCCAGGGCACTTTCTGTAAGTGTCAGTAATGTAAAGGCATGCAGTGTGCTGCCATCTGCTTCTTCTACTGGTCTGCAGGTATCTTGTTCAGAAGGTGTTTCACGGACCTGCCCTGGGTTGTCCTCTTCAGTCTATTTTTCTAGTAGGTTCAGACCATCACCTTTCTTTGAAAATTCATTGTGTACTTCATTCAACAGTGTCAGTTGGTGTCACCTTCCCTGTGACCCTTTATGATGGCCCTCAGCATGGCTCTTAGGAATGGTCTGTTTTTTCTTTTCCTTGTTTGGTGTGTTGCGCTGCTCCTCTGGTGACAGATGTTCATCAATTTCTGCAGTGGCGTAGCTAGATACTTTGCCATCAGTGGCAGTTCTTGCCTTTGCAGCCCCATGAAGGCTACATGGAAGAGAAGAGGGGGCGCCACCCCAAAAACTCGTGCTGCCCAGGGTGGACTGCCCCCCCTTGCTACACCACTGAATTTCTGGTACCTCCATCTCAGGCATTGTTGCTGCAACCATGCATCTTGTCCCCCTAATCCATTTGTGGTGTCCGATCCCCGTTTGTGGTCCAGTCCACCTAGTCACCATTACCATGTCTCCAGAGTTGCTTCAGATGGCTCACCCTTATGGCGTGCAGTACTAAAGGAAGAGCATCAAGCTATTTCATGCCAGTTGCATCAGTGGTTTTTACTAATCTATTTTATTTTTATTTTAGAGTTCATCCTCTCCCCATGGCTTTAACTTTAGGGGTTGGTATGGGACATGCAGTTTCCACTCTATGCACAAACATACCATAAAGTGCCCCCATCGCTATTTATGCCCGCATTTTTCTTCTTTTGGGAACCCCTCAACCTAGTTTGAAAACTCATTGGCACACACTTGCAATATTTCAAATCATTCACTGGGAAGCAAAATGCATCTGAGCATTTATCCCCCTTGTGCAATTTCAGAGGGTCCATGTGCAAGCCTTGTGAGGGAAAGGAATACACTGTGTGGCCACAGGCCTCTCATCCCGGTAGACCCACAATTCCTCATCATTCTGCTCACATCCATCATCAATGCTCACTCTCTCCTTTTCTGGTGTTGCAGACCATTGTGCTCCCTTCACATAAGCTAGCAACAATTTTCTCTGAATGAGCTGTATTTTTGGAATGCTTTTATTCATTAAAGGCACCTTCTGTACATGCTGTAACCTGCTCTCTCTTTCTGCTGTGTCAGCCATGGCATTACCTCTAGCTATCTTAGTATTAGTTCCTGTGTGAGCTTCACATTTTATTACCAATGTCCTGTTGTGTAGTAGTATTTCTTTTAACAAGTTCTTTACTAAAGGTCATTTTGAATGGGCCGTCCTGCTGCTGTTATGAAACCACAATACTGCCTCAGCTAGGATGAATGCTTTTGTTACAGCATACAGCTCAGCTAGCTGAGAAATGTGCCTGGTGGTAGAGCTGCACTTTCAACGTGTGCTACTCGTATCTGCGTTTTCTAATGGTCTCTGATCTTGGTGTGGGGCCAGCCTCCACAATCTCAACGCCAACATGCTTAGGGGTCTCTTCAGAATAACCTATTGCAGGTACTACTGTTGCCAGAGTAGAAGGTGAGCAGCTTTTCGTTATGATATTACAGTTGGACAACTGTTGCAGGGTTTTGGCACAAATACAGAACCATACGCAGGAATATGTGATCTTGGTGTATAGGGAGTGGATCTTCCTACCACCTTAGTACCCATGAACCCAGGACCGACTAGCTATATTGTCTCACTTGCTCTCCTACTTACTCACAGAGAAGCAAATGATTAGACACCCCAGAACACAACAATCCCAGATCCCTCTGGAATCGCGGTAACAAGACACACCCTTTCGCTCACACTCATGTATTTGTCCACAATAAGATCTGACAGAGACAGGAAACAGTTTAAAATATTTACGTTAACTAATGTGCAGTATACATGCCACAAAATGCAATAAAATGCAAAGTACAAATGTCAGCATAGCAGCTGGTCCATATATTATGACGGGAGATGTCATCATAGAAAGACAATAGAGAAAAGACTATAGTGTCTACCCACCCTCCCCTTGCTAAGAAGAAGTATTATTATACAATAGAAGATCTCTGGGCTTTGTCAGCAGACCACATACCTTAGCCTATAGATGGTAGATCTACATCGTAGGTGATGTCTCGCTCTTCTCCCTTGAAAGGTCCCTCTCCAAGTGTGCTACCTATTCGTGTACCCCACTAAAAACCCAAGTACGTTGCCCAAACAACAGCTGCATTGCTATGTTTTGTCTAAGGGCTAAGGCATGGCCAGAACAAAATAACAATGTGCATTGTTGTTCGACCTTGCACATAATGTTCAGTCAAATCCCAGGAACATGCAGAGAGTGAACACAGCAATGAGTTCTCATGTGAAAGCAATCATTAAAATTATTTAAAAAATAAAGATGTGTAGTAATGTGCGCAAAAGCAGGCAAGCTGCAACGTGCTCATGCTAAGTTAGTGAAAAACGACAATGTCTCCATGGGCCATGTGACACAACAAGGTGACCTCATAACCTGTGTGCCTGCCAGCTGAAAAATGTTGTGTTGCTCCAGATGTCAACAACAACTCTTCTAAATGTGGCACCTAGACAATACAAGTATAGTCCAACAGAATGGGAGTTATCCTCCCCACCATAGCAGCTGCCGACACCCAGTCACTGCTGAATCAAAAATCAGATTGTAGAATCCTATAGGTCTTTTTTTAAGCTGTGTCAGCACACCATTTGCAACACCACATCATTTGCAATGCCAAGTTGCACTAATACATAAAGATGAAAGGGCAGTATGTAGTCAGGCAGTCCCCATGCTGGTGCAGTACACAATGTCTCTTTCAATTTCTTGAAACAGTTTGCAAGCTCATTAGTCCATAGAATGGTGTTTGGTACATCTTTTAGTGTACAGTGTCTCAAGATGGCATAATAGCATCTGCATTCAGGTAACCACTCATGGCAATGTAAATGTAAATTGATACTTGTATAGCGGACTACTCACCCGCAAGGGTCTCAAGATTCTTGTACGAATACCGCTGTGGAACCCGTCCTGGCTTTCCCTGTGAGGCATCCACTCCTGGGCACCCCCAGGGTGAAGGCCAGGCATCCTTAGCGTTGTGGGGGCCGTTATTGAGATTAAGCAAGCTATTGCACAGATTTGCAGAGTGGGACTCTACGATTAGAACAGGCAGAGACAAGAATTATCAGGTCCATTGAATTTTGAGCCCACAACCCGCAGAGGTGGGGAACTGAACCCTGGTCCCATGCTAGACCTCTGCATCAGGGTCTGCCGCTCTAACCATTGAGCCACACTTCTCCAGGAAGAATATCATTCCTTTTCTGTTGGACAGGGGCATGATGCCTTGAGTCCATTTTATTCTGTCAAATGACATACAAGTGTACTTTGGAAAATCACATAACTCAGGCAAGCCACCTTTTTGGGCAGCCCTGGAATTTTGACAATGAGGCTTTGCATCCTATCTCCTGGAGACAGTTCATCACAGCTAAAGTGTCATTTTCACAGACCTCAAGTGATGGAAATGCCACAAGGAGGTAATCAGTGTACTGTAAGACGATCCTACCACTGTTCATTTTCAGTTCAGTTCAGTTCATAAAGCTTTATTTTGATAAATAAATATCTTAAAAGCTATACAATCCAATATAAAAAACATACAAAATAGACCATAATGCACACAACATAAAAACATGTATAAAAATAGCGCTGAAACTTGATCAATTCAAAGAACAGTAGACAATAAATATTTTAAAGTTATCTCTGCAACTAAGTGGTGGTACTAGGAAACGGAAAATTGTTGGAGACTAGGTCCAACTTCAGAATTCATGCATCAGGAGTTAAACTTTATTTTTGCACTCTAATGCTCCATGCCCATTTAAGATATTTGGCTAAACCACAAACGTAGAGGTCCCAGTTGTCAGATTTTAAGATGCGCAGTGCAGCTTGATGGCTGCCAGTGCCCATCTTGACGCATATAGGTTTCAGTCAACACCTCCTAGGGACTTTGTATGCTGGACAAACAAACATAAAATGTGCAATTGACCAAGTGGGAGCCTCGCAACTTGGGCAGAGAGCTGTAGTTTTATGGGGAGGCTACCACTGAGCAGTCATCTCTCTCATGAGAAGTGTGCCTGTCCTAAACTCAAAGTAAAGGGCTCTATCGTGTGGTTTTTTAATAAAATCTAAATAGGGCTCATAGCGGATAAGGAGCTTATGGTGCCTGTATGGTGCATGAATTATTCTGTGAGCCTGCCTGTTCTTGGGTTGAGCAGATCGTTTTTGGCAACCCACTGCCAGTACAGTCTCTTGACCTCGGCCTTGGGTGGGGCGGTTCTATTTTGCCACTCCTCGTTGAGGCCCAAATCGTGCAGAAGTTTCTTTACGTTTTTGAGCCAGTGGACTCGGTGCCACCCGTCCATGTCCATTATCTCCCTCAGCCCTGTTGCATATTTCGATAACTCTGGGGGCCGCCACAGGCGTACCCAGAGCAAGAGTGGGCGAAGTCGTGCTATGTCCCTGGGCGAATGGCAGCCTAAATCGTATAGAAGGGGCTTAGTGGGTGTCCTATGAGGGAGCATCATTAGATCTTTTAAAAATGTGTTCTCTGAATGTACGATTTGGTCTATATTAGAAAAACCCCACAGTTCGGCACCGTAAAGGGCCGAACTTACTGCCTTAGCCTTATAGATTGTGAGGGCAGGGGCAATTGGTCTGGTCGTAGAAGAGCGATGCTCTTTTAGTATTGACCCCGCCACCCTTTGATGAGACAGAAGCATTTTCTGTGTGTGCGGTGTCCAGTTCATAGTATCGGAGATACGGATGCCCAGATAGTCGAAGGTGGTGACCCTTTCTAGTTGGACGGAGTCTAACACTGGAGGGTTCTTGAAGGTTCTAGATGGATTGAGAGTAAGACACTTAGTCTTCAGGGTGTTGATAGACAGCCCTCTAGTAGTGCAAAACTGTTGGAAGCTGTCTAAAAGGGTCTGGAGGCCGTTCTGGGTTTTTGAGATGAGGAGGGTATCGTCGGCAAACAGGAGTGTTGGAATCTTTGCACCCGCCAGGGATGGTGCATCAGAAGGTATTTGCTGTAGGTATTCAACCACCCCGTTCACATATAAAGAGAATAAGGTGGGAGCTAACACGCATCCCTGGCGGACTCCCCTGTTCACCGGTATCCAAGGTGTTTTTCCCCTTGTGATTCCCATCTCACTTGGGCATAATTGCCCTCATGAAGGTGAATCAGTATGTTCAAGATATGCCTAGGAACCCCCTACTCTACCAAGACCTGCCACAGGCGCTCACGTGGGATCAGGTCAAAGGCAGTTTTAAGGTCTATAAAAGCGAGGTAAAGACTGCCTTTGCCTATTCTGACCACCTTCCAATACAGGAGGAGCAATCTGAAAGCCTGCTCGAATGTCCCCATGCCTGCTCTAAAGCCAGCCTGGTAGTCCGAAAGCACTTCATTTTCATTTGCCCTTGCTATGATTCTCTCAAACAGGACACATCCTACCACCTTTTGAATAGAATCTAACAAGCTTATTGGGCGGTAATTAGCAGGTTTGTCTCTGGCCCCCTTCTTAAAGATTGGTACTACTTCGGCCCCCTTCCAGGAGTCCGGGATCGGGCAGCCACTGTCAATAGCATTAATTACAGATGATAAAAGTTTAGCTCAAGTGACAGGATCTGCACGGAGGAGGTCCCCTGGCAGGCCATCTGGCCCTGCAGCTTTTGCAGGGACTCTCCACCGAATGGCGGTTTCTACCTCCAAATCTGTAAAAGGGTATCTAATGAAGTCCCCAGGAGCCGACCGAGGGTCAACTGGTGGGCCATCTAGAGTAACTTCTCCATCATCGCTATAAAGGCTCTGGAAGTGGTCAAACCAAATTTTACATGGGATGTTATTTGTGATAAGCTCGCTAACAGGGCGCGTTTTTTTCCTCAGGAGATCCCAGAAAAGGTTGGCGTCCTTTCCCTGGCTAGCAGCTGATAGAGCCTACCAATGCTGCTCCTCCCAATCTTTTTTTGCCTTAAGGACTGCCGCCTTGTACTCCTTTCTCGCTGACATAATCCCAGCGGGGGACTTGCTTTTGACGGCCTTTATAAGAACTGATTTTTTACGCCTGCAAGATGCTGTGTACCATGTGACAATGGTGTTGCTACGCAGGTTAAGTTTCTTGCTATTTGTATAGAAAAAATTACCCAAAGTTTTAATGGTGTCCTCGTATATTAAGGGTATCTTCTGTAAGGCATCTGCATTGATAGTAATGTTTTGCAACCCAATTAGAGCCCCTTTTAAGGTGACTCTGATGCCCGATAATTTTGTCTCATCAAGGGCCACTTTATTTCATTTAAGGTGCCTGCCAGAATTTGAGGGAATTAATTCCCTTGTCTGCATCAAGGTTTTTTTGGTAGGATTCTTGTGCTTAAGAAGCCATGGAGGTTTAAGCGAGTTGTGGTCACTGTCAGTAGTTCGCAGTACAGCCATATCTAGTAAGTGGCTCCAGAAATTGCAGTCAAGCAGGATGTAATCGGTCCTAGAGGAATGGCCTTGCCTGTTGAATGTATGATTTCCCGTCGGGTCAGACTGTGACCTCCCATTTGTTGCCCTTAGCCCATATTCTAGGCATAAAGTATTAAGCTAGACCGCTAGTTGGGTCCACTTTTTTACAGGAGATAAAGTCAGCGGGGGAACTCCCAGCTTTAGATCATCCTCGTCTATGCCTAACATGTCGTCAATGGCTAAGGGTTCAAATGTACATTTGAAGTCTCCCGCTACCAGAGTGTATGAGTCTGGAGGGCAGCGGGAGAGTTCAGCTTCCAGGCACAAAATAATGGGAGATTGCGCTCCACCTCTTGTGCCGCACACATAAATGTTGAAGATCTCTAATAACCTCCCGCTCTTGTTGTCTCTTAAGCTCATCCTTAGGAGGTCAGGGCATTTACAATCAATCTGTTGGAATGTACAATCCAATGAGATGTTGACCCAGATCAATCAGCCGCCAGATGGCCGGCCCTTTCCTGATACTGTCGGTACTGCCGGGATGTGTTAAGTGACGAAACCTACTTTATGGTGGAGTACCAGACTCCAGGTTTCCTGAAAGATACAAATATCGTGTATTTCAATAAACTGGTTCCATTCAGGAAGAGCTAGGTTCTTTTGAAGGCCAGCTATATTCCAAGACAGGATGTTGAAGCTTGGGATCTTGACACTATAGCTCCTTGATTTGGTTTTCAGTGTGACCCGGGTGAAGTTGGATTCCGGTGTGCTTCCTACTACCAAATGTGTGTTGGGGCTTGTGGCTATGTTCCCGGAATTAACAGGTCTGCTAACGTTGTAAAGTGGCTCTGGATTTTGTGCTGTCACCTGGACGTATGTACTCAGGAGCTTAATAGGTTCAGAGTCAATAGGGACCTGGACCTGGGTTAGAGTGTTCCTAGAGGTAGATTGTAGTGCATTTGTTAGTCAGTCAATTTCATTTAGATCAGACCCCCATGGATGATTACAGTCTGGGGTATTGATCATCATGTTTGTACCTATGATGGGTGCTGACGCTCTAAATTGGATGTCCGATGTACTGGGAGGGCTTGTCCTAAATTCAAGAGCCAAGAAGCACTCGGCCAGTAGAGGGGAGGCCAGTGTAAGTTCAATTGTGTCTGCTTGCTGATTATGGACAGAGATCCTCCTCGCTTTTAGGATGTCCTCTATTATTAGAGATCAACACCCTCTAACGTGTCTGATCCAGTGAGTGACCTTGTTGGTAAGAGAGTCTCCCTGTTCATGGCCCAGGCATTTGGGGACGTTCACCATATACACCGTCTGCTTTTTGAAATGGTTAGAAGGCCCTATCGAATACTGTGCAGATGCTATGGGTGTATGCGAAGGGAGCATTGACATAGAAGCAGTCGGTGTACTATGCTTGGTTTCTGTTGAAGTGCTTACTTGCCTTCTGTTTAGGACCAGAGGTAATGACGTGGGAGGGTCTATAGGTGAGTGAGATGGAGTGATGTGTGCGTTACGGGACTGTGAATGGCCAGTTGTGCTTACTGGTTTGGGGCCAGATCGTGGCATTTCAGGAGGGTGCGATCTGCCAGATAAAAAGTGGCTGGTGAATAATGTGAGGTCAGTTTCTTGACAGTTGCTGTTAGGTCTAAGACTAGGGTTTTTAAGTCACTCACCTGAGTGGTTAGGGAATTTATCAGTGATATTAGCATAGGGCCGCTAGCACCAGGTACAATTATCCATCTGAAATTGGGACGGTACCTCTGAAAGAAGTGCAATAGGTTAATCGGGAAGTGTGTCTGGGACAGTACTCAGAGGTAGGAAACGATTGGAGCACACTACCACAGAGGGTTCCAGGGGATACAAACTCGACTGTACTAGGGGAGGCAGGGGCAACTGAGAGTGCGAGAAGTTTACGGGCTCTGGGATATGTCAACTTGGAAATTAATCAATGTTGCTGTTAACTGGTTTTAAGTGAGGTGGTTTAGAAAACATTTCAGGTATTCTTGGTTTAGTTAGCTGAGTGCACTTATCGTTTTCGATAGCTTTATTGTGCTGGGCGGTCAGTACGTCAGTGCCCCGGGCAGAATCTGCCACTAAAATGGCTTCACAATCTTCTACAAGTAATTCAATCCTGTCCATAACATGGATATTAGGCCCTTTCTTGCTATTCTTCTTTGCCTTCTTAGCTTTCCTATGGCCTTGAACAGAATTTGTAGCTGTAGCCCCTCCCTGCCCCTCCATAGTTTTTTGCTTGCCCATAGTGGCTCAGATTAAGGGGACTGTTAAAAGTACCTTTAGAAAAAGACGCAGTCCATTACAGCTTGTTCCTGTGGATGGCAGGCAGCAAATCTCAGGGGGGTGGTCCTGTCCTGGCTCCTCCTGGCTGTGACGGGTACGGATGGCCCCTCCCTTGGCCCGGGCTTAGCCCGGGCACGTCCGCGCGCATCCCACGCTGCAAGAGGGATGGCCAGCTTTATGTGCCACCGGCGCCCTTAGGTGACGAAAGACACAAGCGACTCGCGCAGCCCCCTGGGACTTGTAGGTAGAGGGGCTGCGGGCGCAATCAGCTGCTGGCCGTTTCCCTCACAGCAGAAATAAGCTGCAATGTGCTGGAGCTGGTGGAAAGTGACTGGTAGGTGGCCGTTCCCCTCACAGCTTTGATGCTGGTACAAAAGCGCGTCCCCTGTTCATGTATAGGTGGTCCAAGTCTCTCTTTAGTGCCTGCATAATGACCTTGAGACTCTCAGTGAAGGGTGTGTACTGGGTATCTTTTAGGGCAACATAAAAGATGCCCTCACTCTATGGATGGAATTTAATTCTTAAAACCACTGCCTCCACAGGTATAGATGATAATATATAGAATTGGAGTCAGGTATTACAGGCTCTAAGGGAACCACAAGTTTATAATGTAATCATTTTATGGGGACAGCATGTTTTCACCAATCATCTCTTCTTTTAAATATCACTTTATGGGGAGGCCATTTGTTGGTTTTCCCAAACCTCTCAGTTCACTAGTTCTAGAACCTTATTTTTAGTCATCTGTAAAGTCATATTCCATTCAAGTTTATCAAACTGCAGTCTAACACCGTCATTCATCATCTCTCAACACATACCAATGGAAATGTAATATCCTTAGTTCTTTGATACTCCTGAAGGCGTTTGACCCTGGGGCCAAAATGTGTAGGGCAAAACCTGTTTCTGATACTTATAGATACTTATAGACAGTGTTGTTTTGGAGCTGGCACTAACATAATCTACCTCATTATGTACCTAGTTTAATGCTAACTGCACACCCTTCTTTTCCTATATACGTGTTCTCGACCAACTCCATTGTCCAGTACAAATGTTTCTTTGCCATGTAGGCATACCATTCATGCACTGGCCCTGTGAAAAGCATTTCAGTACTGTGTACATGCTCAGATACTATGTTAACTGAACTAAATGAGTGACCATGTCACTCTCAATTTCAGGGCTCTAGTTAAAAAGTTTGTGAAATATTATAGAAATGGCTCTGTAACGTAGTCCATTGATACCATGTTGGAGGAAGAGACAAGACAAGGGGTGCACATTCCACAAAATACTCACTTAAGTTGGAAGCAGTAAGTGCTCTATTCTAACCTGTTCTATGATATTTGTAATGAATTCCATTTATTGAGAAATTCAATGTTGGAAAATGGTAGGGTGCATCAATATTAAAATGTAAGAAATCAATCACTGTATCTCCTTCCTTAGGTGGAAACTTTGTATTCTCCTCTGGCACGTCTGATACCTCCATCTTGAAAGACTGGGATCTGTGTTCCTCTATGCTGATCTTTTTGTTTTCCCTGGAAAGCAATCCTCATGTAGTGCTTGTTCTCCTGTAAGAGTGTTGGCATCTGCAACAATAACAATGATCCCCTACTCTTTTCTCCTCGCTGTTATTTACGCTGCTCTCCATGGTAATGTTATTCAGAAGGGTAAACCCCACCTTGCACATCTTCCTCAAAGGTACTATACCTCAAGAAAACAGTGATGTCCACTCTGCTTCTAGCAAAATTTGCAATGCTTCCTTTAGCCAGACAGTCTTGTTAGTGGCTTTGTGACGGTTCTTGAAGCAAGTTAGTATCCGGTTAACCTCTTTCTACTTATTTTAGTTACGCGTTTATTGACACTGCAAGATGCACAAAAAATAGGTCAATACATTTAGTTCTCGGACCTAGAGCAGACTTGTGGTGCCCAGTCTAGTTCCGAGAGGGCTGAATCAAGACCTTAATTTTATTGTAGCCACTATGTAAAGTCTTCCATTATTTAAATTACTAATAATGATATCCTTAAAATGGCAACATGTATTTAGCATCAATTTGACCCTATTTTTTCTAGGCACATGAAATCCTCAGACATCATCAGAGCCAAGTTCAATTGAACGTTTTTATACATCAGCACTTTTGAACTTTTATGTTGTCTGTACATTACCTGTAGTGTATTATCCAATCATCTAACATTTAGGAAATCTAATACAAAGGAATTAAGTTCTTGTTAAACTACTCTTCAAAATTAGAGCCATTTATTATATAAACGTTTCCTCTGGTCCAGAGTGCCTATTTAGAACAACTTGCACTCCACTGTGCATTTGCTTAACTTTTAGGAAACTGGGTGGCTACAAGCTTTTTTTTTGCACAAAGCATTTGCTGCAGACCAAAATAGAAGCACAACCGCTGAAAAGAAAGATCTTTTCCTTCAACCAGTTCACCCTGTTTGTTTTCTTCATTATTACTACAAGGGCTATAGCCTAAATGTATAAATTGCATTTACACAATTAAAATGCACATATGTACATGAGGTTCTCCTGCTCTGAAAAGTTCTGCCCTAATTTATTCTATAAATACCGCTTTTAGCTTGCACTTATGAGCTTGTGCATGTGACTCTCTCAAGTCATTTAGATAAAATCCATTTTATCAGTGAACTGCTAACAACTGATGTAAAACATGGACTGTCACAGTGGCTAACTTCATGTAACAAAATGCTCAAAACCCCCTGTGACAACATTTTTCTTCCAGCAGTGCTAGTGAGTGCTAAATACAGAACTCGGCATCTGAAACTTAAACTTGTTGTCATAAATGCAGTCCCTTGTCTCAGCTCAGTCGCCTTTTAGTGTTTGACCTATTTCAATGTCCCATCAGAGCTCTGCCCGGCAAAAGCGTGCCAGAGGACTGAATATGCTTGGAAAGGTAGGATCTAAACTTTGCTGTTTTTATATTTCTGTGCAGTGTGATTTGTAGCACCCATTAACAACAGTAGTTTAGACTGCCAGTATGCACCTAGAAATCCATAAATGCTCTCCTTTTTCATAGCCATTAGGTGCTATGGAAATTAAAACTCACATTTTAATGTTGTCACTAAAATGCAGAAATATTGGCATTGTTAGAGATCAAAATTGTCTTATTTTGTACACAACATATTTGCCCATTTAGACACAAAAATCAGAATGTGTACATTGCACGTGTTGAAAAAAATAACACAGAAATCAACAGCACTTTAAAAGCTGTTGCCTTACATTGTAGTGCGTCATAAAAAGAAAGTGGTCACAATTTTATTGGAAGTAGTTACATTGCTTATATTTACAGTAGGTATAATAATCATTATAAAGTTCGTAAACATTTTTAAAAAGATTTTAGTAAAGTGAATTTTAAAAATAATGTACATATATGAATGCATGTTTGAGAAAAAATGGTGGTAGTAGTCCATATTTAACCTTAGGCACTGATAATTTTGCTGTTGTTTCTTTGTATGAAATGTTATTTTCTTTCATTAAATTTTATTCTAATGTTAAAGCTACAAATCGCATTTAGATACATTTATTTACAACACTTAAAACATTTATTTTGAAAGCTGTAGTTTACACTGTAATATGTCTTTATTCATATTTTACATTTTATGTTGATATCTTTGTTGCTGTGAATATTATCCTTTACTGAAACATAGAAATGTTTGTCTTGCCCTCAAGAACTACCGCCCCATCTAGCTCCTCCCTTTTCCTGCCAAAGTCGTCGAGAAGACCGTCAACAGTCAGCTTGCCGCCTTCCTCGAGACGAACGGATCCCTCGACCACTCGCAGTCTGGCTTCCGAGCCAACCACAGCACCGAGACCGCCCTCATCGCAACCACTGATGACATCCGAGCCCTGCTCGACAACGGGGAAACAGCGGCCCTCATCCTCCTGGACCTCTCCGCACCGTTCGATACTGTCTGCCACCGCACCCTAGTACAGCACCTCAGCAACATCGGAATCCAAGAGAAGGCACTAGAGTGGATCATCTCGCTCCTCGCTGGAAGATCCCAGAGAGTCCACCTCCCCCCGTTCAGATCCGAGGCCACCGAAGTCATCTGCGGCGTACCACAAGGATCATCACTCAGCCCCACCCTCTTCAATGTCTACATGAGCCCCCTCGCAGCCATCGCACACCAACACAACCTCAACATCATCTCCTACGCCGACGACACCCAGCTGATCCTCTCCCTCACCAATGAACCAGCCACCGCCAGAACCAACCTACACGAAGGGATAAGAGATGTAGCCAAGTGGATGATGAACAGCCGCCTGAAACTGAACTCAGACAAGACGGAAGTCCTCATCCTTGGACCATCCCCCTCTGCCTGGGACGACTCCTGGTGGCCCCCTGCCCTGGGCAGCGCACCCAAACCAACGGACCATGCACGCAACCTGGGCTTCATCCTGGAATCCTCCCTCTCGATGACCAAACAAGTCAACGCCGTCTCATCTTCATGTTTCAACATCCTACGCATGCTCAGAAAGATCTTCAGATGGATCCCCACCGAAACCAGGAAGACGGTAACCCAGGCTCTCGTCACCAGCCGACTAGACTACGGAAACACCCTCTACACCGGAACCACAGCAAAACTACAGAAAAAACTCCAACGCATCCAGAAAGCCTCCGCACGACTCATCCTGGACATCCCCCGACACAGCCACATCTCCGGACACCTGAGAGACCTGCACTGGCTCCCCGTCAGCAAGAGAATCACGTTCCGACTCCTCACCCATACACACAAGGCCCTCCACGACCTGGGCTCCAGGTACCTCAACAACCGCCTGACCTTCTACACTCCCACCCGTCAGCTACGATCGGCCAGCCACGCCCTTGCCGCCATTCCACGCATCCGAAGAGCCACCATGGGAGGAAGATCCTTCTCCTACCTGGCAGCCAAGACTTGGAACTCCCTCCCCATCCACCTCCGCCTGACCCAAGATCACCTCTAAGCATGGGCGGAAAATCCGTTCCGCTCGCTGATTTTGCGGATTTTCGGTAAATTCGCGATCCGCGAACGCTCGCGAATTTACCGAAAATCCGCAAATTCGCACGCAGCGGTTTTTTTTTTCTTGGTGATACAATTTTGCGGCGTAAGTTCGCAATTGCGAACATGTAGGTGCGGCGGGCAGCAACAATCTCGCACTCGCGAAATTACAAAATGTGCAATTCTGCACAAGAAATCCACTAGCAAGCAGCATAGACCTTCTGAAAATGATGATTTTTATCAGAATTACTCCTCAGGTTGACATTTGCCTGTCCTTTTTTGGATTTGAGGCCTTTTGACTTTCTTTGGATCACTTTTGGATTAGAAATCAACTTTCACAAGTAAGTTTGTTTGGGGCATTACATTTGCTGTTCTGCAGAAAAACGAGTTTTTCTAAACTGAAAGCACTCAGCAGGTGCAAAAGTTCAAATTCATCATTAGTAACCATTCCCTGTAGTGCTTCCTGACTAGGGCCCCTCCAGAGTTCAGTTGCTAGTTGCAACAATTGTATGACTCGGCTCTGACCCTCACAGCCGGATCATAGAATAGCTACAAGTAGACCACAAAGGTCCTGGAAAAAAAAATTGCACTGCAACAGAAAGCAAATTACAGATAAGGAAGCAGGTGCCAGACTGGAATTTTAAAACAGTGACACATTAATAAATCAACCCCAAATTAATTCATGTCAGTTGAAGCAGGGCAGGTGTGCTTGCTTTTTCCCCCCATAATCTACAGTGATGATGATGAACCAGAGAGTGGCATTGATGTACCAGAGGGTGGCATGGGTGAAACAGAGGGTGGCAGTGTTAAAACAGAGGGTGCTGTGAACCTGTGATGATGAACCAGATGTAGAAACAACATAGTCGCGACCATTGCGTGCCGACAAGTAAGTTCGCAATTGCGAACTGGTACAAAATCCTCGCGAACTGGCAGAAACCTTTGCGAACACTATAAAAACAAAAAATCCACAAATTCGCGAGAATTCGCAGATTTTGAGGATTGCGAGTTTGCAAATACGCAAATTCGCGAACCCCAGATTCGCAAAATTCGCCCATGATTAATCACCTCTCCTTCTGGAAGCAACTTAAGACCTGGCTGTTCGAGCAGTAGCAGACCCCCCTCCCCCAAGCGCCTTGAGACCCTCCAGGGGAGTAGCGCGCTATATAAATGCCTTGATTGATTGATTGATTGACCCTTTAGAAATAAGGAATTATATACCAACACAAACACAAATGTGCTTACCAATGGAAGAAATTGCAAAATAATGTATAAAAAGGAAAGAAAGTCCTGACTTTTAACTTGTTTTTATGCAAAATTCTAAAACAATATTTCTAAACTTTCAAGTCTTGTGGCTTTTTATACACTGTGCCAAGCATAATACAGACATATAGTCTAAGCAGAAATAAACAACCTGATGAGCAAGCTAACATGGTAGTCAGAAAAATCAAGTGACCTCTAAGTTGGTTCTGAACAGCTGTTGAAGCTTGTCCAGGCAAGGTCAGATGTGTATTAAGTGCATTCATAGGAGATAATACATATTTTTCCCCAACAATCTATGTTCCTTTGACATATCTCGCCCTATCTTCACATCAAACTGGACCAAGTTATTGTTATGATCTATTATACACATTCAGTGATATTCCTTCCAGAACCTGGATTCTCTCAACAAGCTAATCAGTTATCAGTATTTTGTAGATGTGTCATGACATCTTTTAATGCAGTTGTATCTCTCAAATATAAGTATATCATATGATTTCTGCCATTATAGAAGTCTAAGATGTGGAATGCAAATGTTTCCTGCAATATAATCTATCTTGTGATAAAACTCGTATTTCCTTCCTTTATACATATTTGGATCAGAAGGCTTTCTTACTTCTTTCTATCAAATATAATTTTCTCTGATTACAGAGGAACTTCGGTAGACTTCTTTGGCAATACTTCAATCAGGCCCACCTAGGTAGTAAGGCCCGATTATGAGCAGAGCAGAGAAGAATTCCCATATGGAATTTCACTTTGCTCAATCATGTATTGGGCGCTATTCTTACATGTGGAAACAATGTAACTAATTATATCAATTGCAAAAATGTGAAGAAAGGGGTACATGGCAGCCCCAACCTGTTCCTTGGCCCACGCATGACCCTCATCCAAGGCACAGGGTGCCCTTCCCTCCGCCTCTTCTCTCAACTGCCTTCCTCCAACCTGCCTTACTCCAGCCCCCTGCACAAATTAAGCATCTCCTTGGAGCATGTGCTAAATGAGTCCTTTAAACCCTGCAGAAAAGGGAATAACATTTGTAATACCACTTTGCACTTCTGTGAGGTTTTACTCATAATAGAAGTAAATAAATGCAGTAATTCCTGCCACCTGGAATCTCCATGGGTATTTACTCATAACCTGTAATTGGGGTCTATAGGATTTGCAGAGTTGCAAAGTTTTTCTTCCACACATCTTGTACAGTTTTTTTGATTATGTGCACATTTAGTAAGTTTGACTAAGCTTGCAACATTTCAATTGCTGAAAAAAACACTTTTCCTCGCATAAATTGCTGCAAAAATGCCACAGCTATAACTTTGTTTTAATGGAAAAATTGTTTTGCATGCACTTTTTGGAAGCAACTTTCTTCAGCAATATAGTAGCACAACAAATGTGTTAACAAATCTGTTTAAAACACCACAGGTACCATTTCAATTACACCTACAATTATTTTAAATTCATACCATCTGCTCATTCCGTAAACCATTTATTTATCAGCAGTAACTCCAACTTTGCTATCCTTTTTTAAAAATTACCTCACAGATAAATCACTTTAAAAAGTCCTTTAGTATGCTGTGGCTCTTCTGGCACTAAATTGCATAAAGAAACCTCGGCAGCCTCACTCATACAATTATAAATACATAAACAATATAAAGTTCAGATAATGTAGATGTTACTTAAATTCACTTCGTTATTAATATTCTAAATCAAGAAAAATCTTGCCTATGTATGGAATGGAATCTCAAAAATCATTACTAGGAGATGGTGAGGGAGTTGCAAGATAAGCTTCTTGTCACAGACTGCTTTTACAGGAAGCACGTCCGGGACACCGTTTGAAGTGGTTACCAGTTGGAGCCCAGGATCCCTTTTCCATTCATCATTGATCGGAAAGAATCTTGAGAGCAGTGTGTGACAAGACACTTATCTTGCAATTCCCTTATCATAGACAACTTATCCATCCTGTGTCAGAGTGTTAAGGAAGTCTTGACCAGATTTTAAACTCAAGTTTCCACTTGCCCAAGTTTTAAGCACTTTGGATTTGATGATCTTCAACTTTAGTATTGGTTAATTGCTCACACAATATGATCTTGAAGTGGCTTTCTTGAAGAAGGTGTTTGGTCGCCGAAATGCCAGTTGAGTGGAAAGAAATGCAGGTTTCATATAGTGATTAACTTACGCTAAATTAGGAATCGAATATACCATACACCTGGGGCACATAAAAATACATTGTGTTATCAATAATAGAACTAATTGAGATCTACAATTATTATTTTTGATTGGTATACACAATACTATCTCTATGGATGTCCTGTCAGACACTAATGATTGGTGTTATCTATTAGGTTATAAATCCAAATCTGATGGTATGAAAGATAGTATGTGGTCGAGTGAATGTATGGTGTGATCATTATATTTTATTCCTTCAAAATAACCTTTAAATTATGTGCAATTATGATTTTTCAGATATAATTTTATATATAAAAAGAAAAGATTGTTCTTGTTTTAGAATGCTAATAAAGATATTAATTTAAGTAACATCAACATTCTCTGAGCCATATATTGTTGGAGTATTTACAATTGATGAGTGGGGTTACCAGGGTTTCTTTTTGTAATATTTGATTATTTCCTTGCCCTTAGAATCTTTAATCTATAGCATGGGGTCTCCTCTTTTCAGTTATGTTCTGGCAATAAAAACATGAGGATTGATCCTCATTAAACCAGTCAATATTGGCCTGTTTCATTGCTCTCATCACTAAGGAATTTCTAGCCCATGATTCTATACACCTACATTTTTACCTGGGACTAGAATTTTTTTTATTAAATGTCAGAAGCAGTTTTGTTTGAATTGAGTAGCTATATCAGTGCTTTTTGCTGTTTTGGATACTTTACTGATGAGCGGTACATGGCAGGAGAAGTCAGTGCCCTTATTTTACTATACATATTAAAGACTTTTTATATTATCCACTGTCCACCTTAATAAGTCACTTACATTCAACTGCCTAGGATGGGGCTTATGCCACATTTTGGGCACACCTTTTGCAGACATGTAATAAGGAAAAGCCACAGAAACAGCAGCTGTGAAGTACAATTTCACAGGGGACTTAAGGACCCTAACACCAAGATTCTTATTGGGTCTCAGACCCCTCAGTAATTAAAAAAACAACTTTGAAATGCGTCCCTTTTCAGGCTCTGTATACATGCCCTTAACTTTATTCGCAAAAAAAGCTGATAAAGTTCTCGGGGGCTGTAAAAAACCCATAAGATATTCCATGTCTTTAAGGAAATCCCTGTTTACATTTCGCATGTTTTACTTCATTAAAGTGTTGTAAAGTGCACACTTTGAACTGAATAGAATCCAGGTGTTGAGTGAGTTTATGTTGTAGGTGGGTGCTTATAACAGCACACCATTGAGAGATGTGAAGCTGAGTCAGAAGGCAGTGTCAGATATTCACAGTGTCTGTCAATGGGTCACAGAGGTGTGCAGACTACATGCACATCCATTCCTTGGCCTATAAGCAGGGTGCGCCGAGGGATAGTTCACACATGCCAGTGGAAACTGTGGGAAAGTGGGAAATGCATAGGAGCTCATTTGGAAATGTACCCCTGTGAGGGCACACTGGTGCAGGGTCATCCTCTTGTCCACCGGTCTGAAGATTAACAAAGAGAGATCGGCACTGGAGTGAAGTGAAACAAACCAAGTTTATTAAATGCTCATGAGCAGGACTGCGTCCGAACAACACCCTCAAGTGTTGTGGGAGGAAGTTCATTGTATAGAAAACCATCACCCTTATGTACAGTTTGTTGCAGTGTAATCTCATGAGAAGGAAAACAGGAGGGAACAGGTTTAAACATGGAAATAGCTGCAGACAAACAAGAGCAGATGGGTGACCAAGAGAACAGGAGATGAGGATGGGGAGTAAGGAATGTTTATGGTGGAAATTAGAAATTACTTGATAGCATCTAGGACCAGGTGCACCAGCAGCTGCAACCCCCCAGCACGTACATCAGATTGACCATGTCAGAGAGGTCAGCTAAAGTTAGAGGACAAAGGCTGGGAAAAAGGCAAACAACAGAGAGCAAATGAACACGAAATAAACGAAATTGACGCAACAGTCAAAATGGCTGCTGCTTATGCTAAAATAGAATTTACACTTTTCCACACTGATATCGAAGAGTTGGAGAAAGTCTGTAGGTGTCCAACAGTGTGAGAGATTACAGACGCAAGAAGTGTGGAGAGCAGAGAGGGAGTTTCTGAGACTCACTGGAGGCCACGTCCATTCGATAGACCTTAATAATAGTCTCATGTTTTCGTAATTGAAAACATCTAATTAATCACAACCAAACAGTTGTTGTTATTCATTTATCTTATACTGCTAACAGGCATTGGAAATACCAATAGGTCTGGCTATTTGCAGGTATATATGTTTGTTGTTGTGTGGCATGTCTGCATGCAATAACAAAACCCATAGTACGGTACCCTAATATTGGTCAGGCAACACTCTGTTTGCAGCACAGTATTTCAGTTTCAATATTTTAATCTACTCCCCTAATTGCTTAGGCCACACCTTTTGGAAAAGTTTCATAGTTATGCTTCATTGGGAGAACTTTTTGAAGGCCTCCCACCTTTTTCATCACTCATGACTGACACTGCAAATGTTAACAAAGTGGTGAAAGTTTCGAAACATAGTTTATATAACAAGAAAGCTGGTAATAGGGACTTGCCGCAAACATACACTTTGGGTTTCATTTGTGGCACTTTTGCATGTTTACCAATGAGATGCTACCTCTGTTTATCTCACGGCCCAGTGGTTTCCCCCTACTGGTGTATACATGATACAAAACATATGGCATGCACAAAAGTTCCATTCCCCGACAAGCCGCTTAATGGGCAGCAATTTGTAGGGCGCTGAAGGTGTAGCCAAGGAGTCATTTTGTCCCATTAGGAACATTCCCCTCTTCACCAGCTCCATGTGGAAGTCTGTCGGGCCTGCAGCATTACAGCACTGGGGCCATTAGAATGCCATGCATCTCAGATATTACAGGGAAAGAGGAACTCTAATGTGGCCAATGCCTGCCCTAAATGAGGCAGAAGAGCCTGCGATTGATACCATGGCTGCTGAGCACAAGCACTCGTTTTACAGATGTAATTATGAAGCTATACTTAATGAGGCCTGGCGACTCCAATCATGGCACACTGTACATTGGACATTTGTGAAAGAGTTTTCAATACAAACAAGATCACTAAACACTGGTAATATGATGTAATGTTTTTCAAGAGAATTTATTGTTATCAATTTGATATTTTAGGGAAGACTATCCAGTTCAAATTTGAGGCGTCCTTTCAGTTTAATTCATCTTTCCCTCCTGTTAGCCCTGGCATCATTGGCGTGGGTCTCCCTTCCTCTTTTCTCTTCCTACCTTTTATATTGGCTGGATCTATATGCTCTGTGCGCCGTGCCACTGCTAATCACTGCCACAGCACGAATGCTCCCTGTGTAAAGATGACTGTATGAATTAGGATAACCTTCTTACCTAGATCTGTGTAGCATGTTCTAATAGCGAGTTACGTCCATTTCAGTGTTCTGTGTAACATGTTCTAATAGCGAGTTACCCTCCATTTCACTGTTCTGTGTAGCATGTTCTAATAGCGAGTTACCCTCCATTTCACTGTTTGTGTAGCATGTTCTAATAAAGAGTTATCCTCCATTTCACTGTTCTGTGTAGCATGTTCTAATAGCGAGTTACCCTTCATTTCACTGTTACTTTTGTGAAGCTAACTGTTCAGAATGGGCAGGTGGAGGATTACCTTCTATAATCCCATCTGACTCCAGGAACCTGATAGGAACTTCGCGTTTGATATGTTTATGCTCAGGACATTGAGAAACACCTTTTAGTAAGGACCATTTATGTATCCCATGTTCGAAAATGCCTTTTCTGAAAACGTGGTATTTTCTTGCCTAAGTTTTCCTGTAGGCTTTGCTAATATGTGGTTTTGGACCAGCAGGGCCAGCTGGATCAGACCTGCCTGGAGAGAGAGATTGGTATTCAGAGCAGGGGGAGGGGTGACTCTTTCATCTGAGCAAGGCCGTGCCCGGTAATGTGAATGATGGCTCCAACTTCCACGGGGCATCTGATAGCAGACCCCCTCATTCTGAATGGGCAGGATGTTGCCTCATAAACCAAGTGCTTCCCAATCCCACCGAACTGGTTCTGACTGGACTGAGTGATTTGTGATTTTAGAGAACAAAGACTTTATTGGTATAAAAAGCTGCACTGGAACTTTAGTCGGTGTGTTCCTCCTGGATGTCAAGATGAAACTCTGTCCGAGTGAACAGAGGAAAGGACTTTGAAACTTTCATCAAGCTTGCTGAAGAAACTACCCGAGGGCCTGAATTGAGAGTGCCTCCTGCTGAAGTCTCAGGGACATTAGACTTCACCCCGCCAGCTGTCGGAATTCCGGTGCGAGGAATTCTGCTTGCAGGTGAGGCCTCCGTCGAGTGATCCGGAGCCTCTAGTTCAACTGTGAGGAGTGCGGACTGAAAACCCTGGCTGAAAATGTGTGGGCCGCTGCAGCTAAGAGAGAGCTGCCACCGCTGAGTGCCCGCCAGAATTTGAACCTTCAAAGCCCTCGCTGAATCTGTGTGGGCCGCTGCAACTAAGAGAAAGCTGCCACAACTGAGAGCCCGCCTGAATCTGAACCTTCAAAACCCTCACTGAATCTGTGTGGGTCGCTTCAGCTAAGAGAGAGCTGCCGCCGCTGAGTGCCCGCCTGAATTTGAACCTTCGGAACCTTCGCCAAATCTGTGTGGGCCGCTGCATCTAAGAGAGAGCTGTAGCCGCTGAGTGCCCACGTTGTGCCAGTCTGGTCGAGATCACCATTGTCCTGTGGGGCACCACAGCTAAGAGAGAGCTGCTGCCACTGAGTGCCGGCACCTTTGCCAATTTTGCAACATCGTGAAACAGTCTGTGGGCCGCTGCAGCTATGAGAGTGCTGCAGCCGCTGAGCGCACGCACCTTTGCCAATTTTGCATCATCATGATTCATCCGGTGGGCCCCCGCAGCTAAGAAAGAGCTGCTGCCACTGAGCGCCCGCACCTTTGCCAATTTTGCATCATCTTGATTTATCCTATGGGCTGCTGCAGCTAAGAGAGAGCTGCTCCTGCTGAGTGCCAGCACATTTGCCAATTTTGCATCAATGTGCTTCATCCTGTGGGCCACCGCAGCTAAGAGAGAGCTGCTGCCATGGAGTGCCCGCACCTTTTCCCACTTTGCATCATCGTGATCCGTCCTCTGGGCTATCACAGCTAAGAGGGGGCTGCTGCCGCTGAGAGCCCGCATCTTGTTCATTAGTGTTGAGGATTGTTGCTATCGTCGCACGGGCCACCACTGCTAATAGAGAGCTGCTGCTGCTGGGAGCCCATCACGGAGCTGCAAGATGAGAGTCATCGCTACCACCAGCCCAGGCCTTCGCAGCCGCTTGCTGCTGCCGCTGAGAGTCCGCCTGTCCCTGAGGGCCCGAATCATTGTGGGTGCACAATGCGGGCCCCTGCAACCAAGACCTGTGATCGCTGGGAGTCAGCCTGTCACGGTCTCCGCTTCTTCAAGCTGTGTCCCCTTGCAACAGCAGGTATTAGGTGCGCACCGGTTGGCATAGGCCCCGGCCTTGAACTCAGTCCGTGTCACGTTCTGGTGAATACGTTATTGCCTTGTTGAGTCCCTATTGTTTTACTTGCATTGTAGTTACTAAAATGTTTGAGACCCTTGAGTTAAACCTTAGATAAAGATATTATTTTTGTGTACCTACCTGAGTTGTGTCCTTTTGTGGTGTTGTTACTGCCTTCTTGTGCATGGCCATTAATGCTTCACACACTGCCTCTGAGATAGGCCTAACTGCTCATGCTACGTTACCACAGGGTTGAGCAGGGGTTGTCAAAGAGGGTAGCCCACTTGCCCTGATGTAGGAAGAAGGTTCCCTATTTGGACATTGGCGCCAGCCATTGCCAACTACAGACCCCCATTTCTAACAACTCCTCTTCCCCATATCGTGTTAGTCTTGTAACTGTTTTTACACTTCCGTGGCATCCTTGGTATCATCAAACACATGATCTAAAGCGATCTACAGAGAAAGGTGATGGCTGAGGGTGGAGAAGGGAGAATGGGACTAGGAAGCAATTTTTAAACTGACGGAAGTGACACAAGTATATTCTGGGATATCAGATAAAGTAGAATTTTGCCTTTGGGGTGTTCCCAATTTAATAATAACATACAATTTTGTTGGGCTTTTAGGGTAATATGAACCCATGAATAACAGGGGTGTTGTGCTGCAACCCTGGGATTTATTTTAACATCTTGATGCATTCTTTGAGCAATCATCTTGAGTCAATTCAATTAAACTAATTGCATCTAAGCACCAAATTATGATGCTTTGAAGGTGAAATGCCTGGGCCTGATGACGGTGTCCACAGTGAAATGGATTCATCTAGTAATAACGGGCAGTGGCAAATACTTCTACGTGTAAGGACTCAACTTTATAGAAGCACAAGCTTTAAGGTCCCTCACTACTAACATCAGAGCTCAAATTTGCACTTTGAAGATCAGAAAAAAACAAAAGGCAAATGATGTCCACTAGCAGAATCTGAAAGATAGGCCTCCTCTCCTCAAGGCGGTATCGCTAGTCACAAGCACATACTTCACCCATTGCATTTGAATATCTATTAGTAGACATTGAGTGCTTAGTACTAGCGCTTTAATTCAGCACACCAGCCACTACACGTTAAATTATAATCACTTGTAATGCAACTGCTGCGACCTGGAGGTGCCACAAATTAGCACTTCATTAATGAGTACATGTTACTTTATGTTACTAATATTTAATATAGTGCTCGTCCAGCAGTGGTTTATTGGCACTGGTGAGAAATATGTGAAGAATTGACATGGAGGAATCGTTCATCAAATGCTACAAACAGAAAATCAGATGTCAAAAATATACATTAAACTAAAATACTAATTAAATTGATAGATCCATTCAAATAAAAGCAGAGACAGAATATAAACGTCTTCCTCCCAATGTTGTACCGTATAAGTGTCCTGACTACACCAGTGGAATAAGAATACCTCCTCCACCACAATGTTGTGATGGAGCAGGGTTTTTGCGAAATTAAACTTGCTCGGATTGAACCCTCATAGGGAAATTTACTAATCGTGTGATGTGCAAACAAAATGTGGAAAAAGGGTAAGACGAGGGAAAATGAAACTGCGCAAGCGTGAACTAAGATGCTGATGTAGGCCGCAAATGCTTAAGATTAATCGAAAATAAAACGACTAATGCTGCTTGTTTATTTTATTCTAATTTACATTGGAAGTAACATTATTTTGGGGAGCGCATGGGTATAAATGAGAAATATGCAACACACAGGGTGGGTGCGTTTATGGTATAGTATTATAATTGATTAATAATAATTGTGTTTGTTTTCCATAGAAATATGATTTTTTCCCCTGCAGAAACGCCCCTAGAGTCATTTTAGAAAATAAATGTGCGTTTAAACTGTCCAAGAAAAGGGAGTCTGAAAATGTTCGTCCTTCATGGGTCCTGTGTGCCTGCCAAAGTTTACGTGGGGAAACAAATTAATCTTCGAAGCCGGAATACTTCCTTAAAGAGCGGCGCAATTGAACAATTGAGGCACAAAAGTTGTTACATGACCGAGATGGAGGAAATGTGCATATGAAGGAAGCGCGAATTTGTATTTCCTTGGCTGGAGGTCAATAGAATGGACAATAGGCTATTTTTCAGGGTTGTCACAACAAGAGTGATGTGATAGTACACCCCCTTTGTCAACCAATAGCATGAAGAGAAATTGTGTGTTATGATACATTGTGGATTGGTCTTTTTTGGGATGTAGAGTATAACTTAGTTACCTGGTGGGTTGGGTTGTTGGTTGCGTAATTTTCTACTTTGCGAGAGGAGAGGGCAGTGTTGCTGTCTCCTATTCCTATTTGTTCTGGCTGTTCCTGTGTGATGAATCCTGACTTAGTCTTTGCTCTTCAACTCTTCTTTAGGGGCCTTGCTGCTCTCATGGCCAGAGAGTAGTTTTCCAAACATCCTTCGTGGGTTAGTATGAATATCTGGAGTGGAGTGGTGTGGCTCACTGGTTAGAGGCGGCAGACCGGAAGCAGAGGATGGCCCGGGACCAGGGTTCAATTCCCAACGCGGCAGGGTCGTGAACCAGGGTCAGCGGGCTCGATAATTCTCACCTCGGTGCCTACTCTAACCATGGATCACACTCGGCAACTCTGGGCATTAGCTTGCCTCACCTCCACAACGGCCCCCCACAAACGCCCGGGATGCCTGGTTTCACCTTGGAGATACCCAGGAGGGAACATATCACAGGGAAAGCCAGGACGGGTTCCCCAGCGGTCTATAACGTCAGGACGCCTCTGGGTAGAAGTGCGCTTTACAAGACACACATTACACATTTATCTGAATTTGCATAACTATTTTGCAAATGTTTTTTGTCCCTAATCTTTTGTCTCTAGCCCTAACCACTCTCTCAATGCAGTGATCACAAGATGTTCTTTGGCATTTCTCAATTATTGTTTCTTGTATGGTGATCAATAATTCGAGCTGTATTGTACTTGATGAGCAATCACATTATTTTAGATAAAGCACTATTAAGTCATAAGTGAGTTTGTCATTTTTAGAGTTGGTTTATGATGAGCATGCAATAGTATTATTCTAGATCCAAAAATTAGTTTGCCAAACCCTGATTACATAAATAAAGATTGCATCGCCACAAAATATAATGCGAGGATGAAATGGTATTAAAATTGGTACGTTTAGTATTCACCCACCCATCGTGTAGAGACTGGTAGGGTGATGAATTTGGCCTAGGAAATGGCAATTTGTTAGTCTCAGAACGCTGGATCTGTTTTTTGCCCTTTGCTACATTTCTTGTGTTTATTCATGCAGCACTGCAAGAACCTCTAGGAAGAATAAAATGAAGGTATGGATTAGCGTGGAGAGTTGTGGGTAGTAGGCTTTCCTTTGTCAGGAGACTATCCTGAAAGCCACTTTGTTTCTCCATCTTGAAAGCATAATATGTAGAAGTAGATCATAATTTGCTTTTGTGGAAATTCACATCAAACAATACTAATTTTGTAAAATACAAATCCCTCATTTATTTATATATTTTAGTGGGAAATACGTCTTTGTATACATTTTGGAACATGACCGCATTTACACATAAGCACTTTGGCAGCAAGTCGCTTCTGTTTTTCCCATGTGTTCAAATTCAGCATTTGCTGTACATTTTTACCATGAACGAAGTGTAATTACGTGAAATGACACAGTGGTGTAATTTTGGGAATTTCACATAATTTTGTTAAACGCACTAGCTTAATTTTAATTCCATCCAGGTCTAATAATATGCAAGATTGGTAGGACTATAAGCTTTACCTCATTAGGGCTCACCAAATAGATACTGCCTGCCTGTGGCAGCCACTAAAAAAAAAAACATTCACAATTTCAACAGAAAACATTTCATAAGTAGAAAATAGCTGGACCTACCTAACCCCATAACTGCACTCTGTTCTGAATAAAACCATGTATTACTTGATGATAAAATAGGCACTGAATCATCATTGACACAACACCAAGAGCTACCCTAATTTAAATGGATACTATGCAAAATACTGGAAGTTCACCCTGCATTACCTGTATCGGTGGTCGCAATCGCAAAATGTGTATTTTTTTCTTTTGTGAAATATTTGAAATTTTGAAAAAGTACAGGAAATTAAATGTGTTCGTCAATGTACAAGAACAGGATCTCACATGGAAATTCATGCAGGGCACACATCTCCCCTGCACATGTCACGAACGATAATGGAAAGAGACTAGTTTGGTTCCCATGAGGCATGTTTGGCTCAAACCTCCTGCGAGCAAAAATCACACTAGATTATACTGCCACGAAATGACAAGACAGTTTGCAACATTTATGAATTTCATTAGATTTCGCTACTCTAAAAAAAAAAGGCAACGGCCAAAATATAGAGCTGCCATTACTTAACAAAGGATTTTCACCTCTCTATATGACGGTTGCAAAATTAAGTTTTGAAGTTCAGTAATATTGTTGGGGTTAAAATAATGCACAAATCTGCAAAATCCAGGTGGAAAAGAGTATCACCTATTTTTTAATACATATGTAGTACATCATTAAACTACGGAAGGAAATCCAAAGAGTAGAAGATCATGAAATTTAAATTCGATAAAAAAGCACATTTTGAGTATTCAGAAATGTCTTTGAATGCACCCAGGGCTGGACTGGGAACACAGGGCAACACTGACAATTTTGTAGCTACAGTCCCCCTACCCTCTGGGAGAGAGGGGGTGAGGGTGCAAGTGTGAAGCACTGTTGCTTTTGTTACTGAAGGGCGATACTGCAGCAGCAATAATGATATAAAGAACCGTTAATGTAAGAAGAAAAAAAACTGTTTTATTACTAACCTTACAATTTAGACACATTGTTTAAGTGTAAAGTGACAAAAATTGACATAACAATCCACGCTAATACCATGCAGACAGGCAAGTGAAATATGAGAAAAACTCTTAAGGATACAGATAAGTGTATTGGGTTTACATTTATGTGGTTATCATAATTTGTAAAAGTGATGACAGCCGCTTTTAGGAAACATTTGTTTGTAATTCACTTTTATTCCCTTTACATTGATATATATATATATGTATATATATATATATATATATATATATATATATACAGTCCAAATCCCCTTCACCTGGAAGAAGAAAAAGCCACACATAGGTAACCTGGTCCAGCACACTTTATTGCGCAGCTTTCTGGCATGACGCGTTTCGTAATAAAACTTTTTCAAATGCCTTCAATCCTTGAATGCTCGCCAATGTCCACCTTTTAAACAAAATGTCTTGCTGCGATTGGCTGCTGACACCTGACAGGTACTAGGGAGTATCCCAAAACTCGGCACTCCGGGTCTCAGGAATGGCAGTCACAAGGCGTCTGTACTGCCCCAGTGGGCGGTCACTGTCTAAACTCCCTCAATGCACCTGGATGTTCTTGTGGAAAAAGCGGCTGGCCTGCACCTTCACCCCCCCACACACCACAGTTGCAGACTCGGAACATTCCAACAGTGCAGGCAGTTCCCTCGTGCAGTTCACGGTCCAAAACTGGTAGGCTGCTCCCGTGAAGCGTGGTGGTTCGGCGTTTCCCCAGACAATGAGGTGTTACCAACAAAGCACTTGCCACTGCTAACACCGAACTTCCTTTGTGAGGTGGGGGCTCCAAATGCGCTGTGGCCGCGCACAACATATACAGTCCAAATCCCCTTCACCTGGAAGAAGAAAAAGCCACACATAGGTAACCTGGTCCAGCACACTTTATTGCGCAGCTTTCTGGCATGACGCGTTTCGTAATAAAACTTTTTCAAATGCCTTCAATCCTTGAATGCTCGCCAATGTCCACCTTTTAAACAAAATGTCTTGCTGCGATTGGCTGCTGACACCTGACAGGTACTAGGGAGTATCCCAAAACTCGGCACTCCGGGTCTCAGGAACGGCAGTCACAAGGCGTCTGTACTGCCCCAGTGGGCGGTCACTGCCTAAACTCCCTCAATGCACCTGGATGTTCTTGTGGAAAAAGCGGCTGGCCTGCACCTTCACCCCCCCACACACCACAGTTGCAGACTCGGAACATTCCAACAGTGCAGGCAGTTCCCTCGTGCAGTTCACGGTCCAAAACTGGTAGGCTGCTCCCGTGAAGCGTGGTGGTTCGGCGTTTCCCCAGACAATGAGGTGTTACCAACAAAGCACTTGCCACTGCTAACACCGAACTTCCTTTGTGAGGTGGGGGCTCCAAATGCGCTGTGGCCGCGCACAACATATACAGTCCAAATCCCCTTCACCTGGAAGAAGAAAAAGCCACACATAGGTAACCTGGTCCAGCACACTTTATTGCGCAGCTTTCTGGCATGACGCGTTTCGTAATAAAACTTTTTCAAATGCCTTCAATCCTTGAATGCTCGCCAATGTCCACCTTTTAAACAAAATGTCTTGCTGCGATTGGCTGCTGACACCTGACAGGTACTAGGGAGTATCCCAAAACTCGGCACTCCGGGTCTCAGGAACGGCAGTCACAAGGCGTCTGTACTGCCCCAGTGGGCGGTCACTGCCTAAACTCCCTCAATGCACCTGGATGTTCTTGTGGAAAAAGCGGCTGGCCTGCACCTTCACCCCCCCACACACCACAGTTGCAGACTCGGAACATTCCAACAGTGCAGGCAGTTCCCTCGTGCAGTTCACGGTCCAAAACTGGTAGGCTGCTCCCGTGAAGCGTGGTGGTTCGGCGTTTCCCCAGACAATGAGGTGTTACCAACAAAGCACTTGCCACTGCTAACACCGAACTTCCTTTGTGAGGTGGGGGCTCCAAATGCGCTGTGGCCGCGCACAGCATATACAGTCCAAATCCCCTTCACCTGGAAGAAGAAAAAGCCACACATAGGTAACCTGGTCCAGCACACTTTATTGCGCAGCTTTCTGGCATGACGCGTTTCGTAATAAAACTTTTTCAAATGCCTTCAATCCTTGAATGCTCGCCAATGTCCACCTTTTAAACAAAATGTCTTGCTTGCGATATTGGATATATATATCACAGCTTCAGACATCCACGGACCATCCGTCCGTAAGGAAAGCAGCACACGCAGGGGGTAGTTCTTAGATTTTATTCGGGAACAGGATGTATAGGTGTATCACTACATATGATGAGTGAGTATATGTATGAGTGACTATATAGAACTGTTGGTGAATGAGTGGATGTGTATATAGATGGTGGAATTATTGAATTGGTTGTTGTAACTGGTATGTGTATCTCCATTTTTTGAAAATGTTAATTTCTATTTTTGAATATGTGTTTCAAGGGTTACATTACACTGAAAGGAGGTCTGTCACTCTGTCACAAGGATGGTGTCATGAGTGATGTCATGAGTGATGTCACTGACCATGTCATGAGTGATGTAATATGCGACGTCATCAGCAGTGCATTGCACGCGCAAGTTATAGTGAGTCCATCTAACTATAACGTGGGAATTTCAATGGTTTTATGCAAGTAAAACTTCCAGCTAACTATAACTGGTGTGAAACCTATGGTTTTTTTTAGTGAATATATATATATATATATATGATTGTTTAGTGCAGAAGGTTTAATTTTAGCTTTTATATTATGTTCTAACTACCATGTCCTCACTGGAATACTTTTTTTAAACAATATAACATTCCTAGTATCATGAGCTGAGTCTTCACATGATGCTTTAAGGAACAAAATACTTTTGTAAACATGCAGCATTTGGAATGCCTTCAAAGGCACGGTAAATAGTAAAGAATTACAATAGGATGTCCCTACAGGGTGTCAGTGTAGCTTTCGGGAATCCATGGAGTAGGGAATTACTGCCATCTAGATGTGAGAGTATGAGGGTATAAACACTTGTTCTGAACTTGCTTTCAAGAAGAAACAATTTGCCTTTCTTTAGAAGAGATAGCTGATACCAAGCTGTCTTTGTTTTTTTTGGCAATCTGTTCATTGAGGGTGTGGTTGGTCTCTAGGGTGAATCCAAGTGACTTGGCATTTAGTGAAAGTTGTAGTTCAAAGCCGTTAATGTTCATGTCATTGATTGCATTGCCTCGTGGTTATTGTTTTGTAAATACGTGGAATTCTGGCTTGATTGTGTTGTGCTTCAGGTAGGTACTGGTTATCCAGGTCAGGATGATGTGCAAGCAATGTTTGAAGCATTGGATGTCTGAAGCAGTTAAGACTTTTAAGAAGAGGTGTGTCAGCAGCATATTGGTGAAACATGATGCTGTTTTCTGTGCGCAGAGCACCAAGCAGCCCCATATATAGGTTGAAGATGACAGGAGGCAGTACAGAAGCCTGGGGGAATCCACAGGTAATAGAGATGTTTTGTGACCTGTACATGTTCTTGTGAACAAACCTGTGTCGGGTGGAAAAGTAGGAGGAGAACTAGAAGAAGACATTGTGGTGAATCCCATTCAAGACTCCGTGGTGTGTATGAGGGTCGGGTAGTCAACTGTGGTGAAGGCCTCTGAGAGCTCCAGCATTATCATAAGGCAGGGGCCATGTTCATCTGTCATCAAGAGGGCATTGTTTATAATGTCTATGATTGCAATTTCTGTGCTGCAGTGTGATCTGAAGCCAGAGTGGTAGTAATGCAGGAGATGAATGTATGATGTTACAACGCATACATTTACAACGCATGCACTTGCACCACAGTTTTTACATCGCAAGATCCACTACAACGCATTCCTTTACATCGCATGACACTAAATAGCATATTAAAAACTACCTTTACAACGCATTCCATTACATCGCATACTACCTTTACAACGCATACCATTACATTGCATACCATTACATTGCATTTAAGGTAAGTATTGGATAGTATAGGGGTAAAAATTACTATTCTAACTCCAGGGGGTGCAACAGTAGGGTAAGTATTGGATACTGTAAGGGTAAAAATTACTATTCTAACTCCAGGGGGTGCAACAGTAGGGTAAGTGTTGGATAGTGTAGGGGTACTATGCATTGTAATGGTATGCGTTGTAATGGTATGCGTTGTAATGCCTGCGTTGTAGTGACATGCGATGTAGTGTCATGCGTTGTAATGCCTGCATTGTAATGACATGCGTTGTAAAGGATGTTGTGATATAATGACTGCGTTGTAAGTGTAGTGCGATGTAATGACTACGTTGTAAAGGTTGTTCCCTGCAGGGGATGGTTAGCAATGATGTCTGTCTTGGAGTTGATCATAGACTTTTTTTCAATCATCTTGCCAATCAATGGTAGGTGAGTGATGCACCAGTGTTTGGCGAGGTTATCAGGGCCTAATGTAGGTTTCTCTAAGAGTGGGAGGATCTGGCCTGCATTAAGAGCATCTAGGAAGATGTTTTGAGTGAGGCAGGCAATGTCAATGGTAAGTAGGAGTAAGGGAGCATCGCCAGAGAGAACTTTGATGAAGGACAATGGTAAGACATCATCTTCATGGGAAGTGCCTTCGAGGGAGTTGAGCATGTCAGCGAGACCTAGGAGTGAAAGGGCTTTGAAGGGTGACCATTGCAGAATTCTACGGAAAGGGGTGAGTGTGTGAACTGAAGCAGGCTTGGTGTTCTGGACATGCTGTAGTTCTCCTGTATTTTTTAAGGAAGAAAAGGTTGATGGCATTGCATTTTTTTGTGCAGTGAAGAATAATTGGTTCCAGTAGGGTGTTGATGCGGTGCTTGATTGTCTTAAACAGCGTACCAATTGCTGCAAGAAAAGATGCTACTACTACCTATCTCAATGCAACTAATTTTCTTGACTTTGAAAGAGTGAAATGCTGTGTTCATCCTCTCCAAATTTAGAATTTTTGGTTAACAGTTTTCACACAGATTTCTGTAGCAGGATGTATATTAAAATGTTTTGTGGCAGAATATAGGAACACAATAATTTAACTTTGGCAAATTCAAGTTTAAAAATCTGCTATTCATATTTCCCATATCTCATTGCCCAAAGATCAATTGTGACTCTATATCTATTTGTACATCTAGTGGACTCTTGTAAAACACAACTCATACAAAGAGGTATTGTGGAGAATATGGAATTGGTGGATACATTTTAGGTAGCACAGTTATTGTAAAGGAGGCAACCACGTCTGTTTGTACGTTTTCATTTTATGTTCATTAAAAGAATTAAAATCATAGTTTGGACTAAGGGCCCGATGTAGGTAGGCCGTTTCCGATCAGTAAGGGCCGAAAATACCGATTTTCGGCCCTTACCGATCGGTAGAGTTACTGATTCGGTAATTCACCGATTCGGACAGGGTAAACTCAGATTGAGATGTAGGGAAGCATAGAAATGCCGATTTGGACCCAAGATCGGTATTTACCATGGATTACAATCAGGTGGTAACCAACTTCAACCTATAAAAATAGACCCAAAATGCATTGCAACTTGCAGGATGGCGGCTTTTTATGTCATTGCAAGGCGGCTACGGCTACAGCAGGAAGGAGAGAGGGAATGGCAACGAGAGGAACAGGTCTACAGACTGAGGATCACCCTGTTCATGCTCACAGAGGCAGAGATCCTACAGAGGTACAGGCTGGACTCAGACACCATTCTGGACCTCATCAGGGACCTCAAACCACTGTTGGACCACCCCACCCCAAGGGCACATGCCATCCCAGCGCACGTGCAGGTGCTATGCAGCCTACACCTGCTTGCGTTTGGCAGCTATCAAAGTGGAGTAGCTGCGGTAGGAGGGGTGACCCAGAGCAGCCTGTCAAGGTTCTTCCACAAATTCCTTGACGCCATGATACAGAGGATGGACCAATACATCTCTTTCCCTGCAACCCACGCGGAACTCGTACAAACAAAAGCAGACTTTTACCAGATGGCACAATTTCCCCAAATCATCGGCTGTATAGATGGCAAGCACATTCCGATTTGCCCCCTGCTGACACAGAATACATATACCGCAATAGGAAGTCTACGCACACCATCAATGTTCAGGTGATCTGCAATGCGAAGTGCACCATCACAGACCTGGTAGCAAAATTTCCAGGGAGTACCCACGACTCCTACATTTTTCCACATAGCGGCATCTATGCACGGCTGACGGCTGGCGAATTTGGTGAAGGATACCCCCTAGGTGAGACACATCATCAGACCCCCATAACACAAAGTAGCTAAGTATAATACATGTATGCATGTGAGTAATGTTACCCCTTTTCCTTGTAGGCGACAGTGCATATGCCCTCCGCTCATTCATACTCAGCCCCTACCTCAACCCCTCTACACCCAGCCAAAGGAGGTATAACCGGGCCCACAAAAGCACAAGGAATGTAGTTGAACGGACCTTTGGCATCTGGAAAAGCAGATTCAAATGCTTGCACAAGAGTGGAGGTGCAAGGCAGTATACCCCCATCACCTGCTGCAAGATCATAGCTGTCTGTGCAATGTTGCACAACCTTGCGGTGAAGAAGGGCACTGAGGTGGAGTTGTCAGACTACGAGGACCATGGCGACGACGTTGCTGTGCCACAAACACAACCTACTGGGGTGTCTACGCCAAGTGATGGCAGATACAGACGTGAGGAGATTACAGAAAACTATTTCTGAGTGAGTACAGATGCACAGACAGGTCAATGGATGTTAGAAAAAGAAATATTTAATAATGTTGCAACAACGTTACTGCACTGATGTGCAACAAAAGAAAAGGTAAAAAATATGTGGGTAAATGTCAATTGTCCGGGTTGCCTCACCCGCCCTGGCAGTCTTATTTCTTGCTGCGCTTAGCAGCCCCACTAGGAAGTGCCTCATTCCCTTCTGCATGTCCAGCAGCCTCAGCTGAGCGCCTGCTGCTCTGGTGCGGCTCAGACACTGCGCTGGACGGGCTGCTGCGGCAGCTGCTGTCCCCAGCCTCGCCCAGGTCCAGGGCTGGATTAACAACAGTGTTCAAAATGATAAGTGTCTCCATGGCGGTGGTAATGCGGGCCATGCCCCTAGTCACCTCTGCCGTGTTCTGGGTGAGGCTGGCCTCCATGTTTGCCCCATGTTGGCATAGCTGGGCGGTAGCAGCAGCAAGGCGGTTGATAGCCCTATTCTGCATGCGGGCATCCCTGCGGCGAGAGAGCTCGTGTTCATCCATTTTAGTACAGAGCTGGGTGATGGCAGTGGTCATTCGCCCAAGACCTGTTGCAATGTCCTTGTTGCTTTCAACAAATGTCTTGAACCCCTGTGCCATCGCCCCCATCTGCAGGTTATGCACCCGCAACTGGCGCTGGCAGGCCAAGATTGATTTAGCCTGCATCCTCTGGATCTTCACCATACTGCCCTCCAGCCCTTGAAACACGCTGCCCTCCCGTGCTGGAAGTGCACTGCTGGATGTTCTTGGCCTCCGGGGATTGCTGCTGCCCTGCTGTGTGGGCTGGGGTGCCACAGGTGTAACAGGGTTGCTAGCTGGAGCCAGACCCGCTGCTCCCTCCATGGGGTTTAATGGAGCAACAATTATACTCCTGGCAGGAGATGTGGCAGGTGCAGGGTGGCTCTGTGGTGGTGAGTTCTCCGGGGAGAACTGCATTGGGGGCGTTAGAGACAGTCGGGGGGAGTGTGGAAATGTGAGGGTATGTCCACTGTCTTCCTCATTTCCCAGGGCACTGCTGTTCTCCTCCTCCTCCTCCTCCTGTGCTGGTAGACTGGTGCTTGGCCCTGCCACCGCACTGGCAGATGGTGCTGGTGCTTGAGTAGCTCCTGCTCCTCCGCCTGATGGTTCCCCTAGGTATAAAGAAGCATTTGTAAACTGAGTGCTGATGTATTACAGTCACTACAATTAAAGCATTGCACATATCATTTCAAATACTTTGATTCAGTTTTACAGTTCTTTTCATTATGCTTCTGCACTGGCATTTTTGCCTACTTCTACTGACTACATTTACCATGATGCATTTCTCATGTCTGTTGGTAGCAGTACTGGGCTGGGGTTTGGCTGTGCATTGGGTCTAAAGGGGAGGTGTCTGGTAGGGTGTGTCAAGATGCGCATGCTTCTTACCTTTAGCTGTAGCTCTGGCTGAGCTATCCAGGTCCCCAACTCCCACCACACTCTCCCTCTCAATGGTAGTCGCCACAAGTTCCTCCAGGTCAGTGAGGGGTGGCGCCGGGTTCCTGCCTCCACCAGTAAGTCCTGCCTGCTTCTGCAGCTCTGCCAGTTTCCTCTTTTTGAGGCTGCGGATGTCATAGAACCTTTTTGAGGTCGTCCAGGGTCCTGGGGGTGACACCAACAGCGTTTACTTTTTCCCCAATTTCAGTCCACAGCCTCCTCTTAGTGCTCTCAGGGACAGTGATGGACAGACTCCCAAACAGCTGCCTGTGTACCCTCACCACCTCCTCCACCAACACTTGCAGCTCCATGGTGCTGAATTTGGACTTTCTCTTGCGCTCTGCCTTCTGGCTCTCAGAGTTGCATGCCATGTTTCACAGAGAGATACTGCTACCACTGCTGCTCACTGTGAATGCTCAGCTCAGGCTGCCTCTCCAGAAAGTTCTAATGAGTTGCACCTGCCTGGGTAGCCACTCCCTGCTAGGGTGGGGGAGGGTGGTTCAACCTCATTGGCTGATGTCTTTGGTTTCAGTTTTACTTGCTTGCCGAATCGGCATTTACCGATTCGGATTTTACTGAATCGGATTTTACCGAATCGGTAAATACCGATTCGGTAAATGCCGATTCGGTCTTTACAATGCGTTCCTATGGGCCTTTTGGCCATGGGGGTGTATTGCGATTACCGAATCGGTATTTGCCGAATCGGTAGTAGCCGAATCGGTAAATGCCGATTCGGTAAATGCCGATTCGGTAAATGCCGAATCAGTAAATGCCGATTCGATACGTATCGATTCACAATACCGATTCCTACTGAATCGGTATTTTTCCAAATTTATTTATCTACATATCATTTTCCGATTTCAAAATACCGATTCGGTAGGATTCGGTATTTTAAAATCGGTTAATGCGTTTTACCTACATCGGGCCCTAAATCTGTAACAGTGATTCAAATTCATCAATTAAAATCCTATGTAATCAATATCAACAACAGATCAGAAATAAATTATCTGATGACTGGAATGAGCTGGGATTCTGCTATATTGGAGCCTTGTGTTCATATATGACTACAATATTATGAGCATTGAAATTTCAGATTTTAACAATTAAATATATCTCTGAGTGTGTCCACCGAATATCAAGAACAGAATTGCGTGGTATAACTCTATCGAAGGCAAAATATTGAAGCCAAAATGTCAATATGTACAGATTTTATACATCTATCGCCACATAGAATTAACTTGACAATACATAAATATAGATTTATCTTCAGAATATGTAGATGAGGAGTTAGGAAGAGAAAATCTATACTTCCTCAATATTCACTTACCATTTCATATTTTAGACTTCAATATTTTGTCCACAATATACTTGACTCACAGTATTTATATACTCGTTATTTGGTACTATATGTTATCAGTGCTACAACTGCCTACTTGCAGTAGTAGAGTAGAGATGGAAATCTTTCTTTCAGCAGTGCTTCCCCGGTTCGGGTACTAGGCATTATAATGTCCGGAACTTCCAGTCAGCACTATACCATAAGGTTGCCCAGTGATGGTACAGAGCAGCCTGGGTAGTCTGCTTCCTGAGCGTGTATGCATTTATTTATTTATTTATTTTATTTTGCGGTTTTTATAGAGCGCATCAATCATCCCGAAGGATATCACGGCGCTAAGAGCCAGAGAAGCTGCTAGGGTGACAGCTAGGATTTATGGTTTAGTATAGAGATACGTTTTGAGATTCCTTCTGAACTGAAGATAGTTGGAGGTGTGTCTTAGCTTGGGGGGGAGCTCGTTCCATCTCTTGGCTGCTAGGTGGGAAAAGGAACGTCCACCTGTTCTGACCTTATGGATGCGTTTAGGCTTTGCCAATGCAGATTGGCAAGATCGCAGATTTCTGTTAGGTTTGTAAAATTCGATCCTTCCTTGCAGTATCGAATGGGCCAGTTCCATGTAGGGTATTGTGAGCATGACTGAGTAGCTTAAAGGCAGCCCTCTGACGCATTGGGAGCCAGTGGAGTTTATTTAGGCACTCTGATGCTGAGTCGCGCTTACTTTTGTTAAGAATAAGTTTAGCCGCCTGGTTTTGCACAATCTGCAGACGTGAGAATAGATGGTCGTTCATCCCATTGAAAAGTGCATTACCATAATCCAGGCGACTGACCAGTAGTGCCTGCGTAACGGACCGTCTGCAGTCCAAGGGTAGCCAAGGGAATATTTTAGCAAGGAGTTTGAGTATGGCAAAACTTTTCCCGCAGAGTGATCTGACATGATCTTTCATGGAAAGAGTATCGTCCATAATGATTCCCAGGTTCCTGGCCTGTTGACTGGGAGAGGGGGCCGTTCCCAGTGAAGGGGGCCACCATGTGGCATCCCATACATGTTTTGCTCCCCCAAATAGTAGGATCTCTGATTTCCCGGCATTCAGCTTCAGGGAATGCTTGTGCATCCAGTGGGCCATTTCTCCTAGACAGTTGTGTAGTTTGGATTTGATGACCTCAGGGCCTTCATCCATAGTCACCACCAGCTGTGTGTCGTCAGCGTATGAGCAGACTCCAATGCCCCACTTCCTCCCAATGTCGGCTAAAGATGAAACATAGACATTGAAGAGGGTGGGGCTCAAGGAGGCACCCTGTGGTACCCCACAGCCGATGGTGCTTGGTTTAGAGTGATACTGTCCCATGTGTACAGCTTGGGTACGGTTGGATAAGAAGGAGTGGAGCCAGCCCAAGGCTTTGGACTGTACTCCCTTGCTTCGAAGTATATGAAGCAGGTGTTCGTGGGAGACCGTATCAAACGCCGCTGACAGGTCGAGCAATATCAGCGCCACCGCCCCACCCTGGTCGGCGGTGGATCTGATACCGTCCGACACTGCCAGCAACGTTGCTTCGGTACTGTTATTGGCTCTAAACCCTGTTTGGGACGGGTCTAGGAGGGAGTTGGTCTCTAGGTATTTAGTCAGCTGTATGTTGACCAGTTTCTCCAGGGCTTTTGAGAGAAAAGGGAGCTGTGATATTGGTCTATAGTTTTCGGGATTTAAGATGTCGGTTCCAGCTTTCTTTAGTAAGGGAGTGACAGAGGCGTGCTTCCAGGCTTGTGGGAAGGTGGCTGTAGTTAGTGATTTATTGAACAGTTGGGTGATGAGGGGACAAAGCGCGGATATAATTTTTGAAAACACAAAATGGGGGCAGGGATCTGAAGGGGATCCAGATTTAATTGTGTTCAGTACTGCCAGGACCTCTTCGGTTGAAAATAATTCGAAGCTGGTGAGATTGGGCCCGGTGTCTAGGTCTGAGGAGTTTAGGAGGTCTGTACGGGATTCTGATGGGGGGACATTTGTGAAGGAAAAGTTAAACAAATTAGTGTTTTGAGGGATGAAGGAGGAGTAAATCTTTTTGATTTTGTCCGAAAAGAAAGTGCTAATACTTTCACAGGCCTCTGTGGAGGGGGTTAGAGTTTGTGACGTACTGGGGGGTTTGCCTAGTTCTTTGACTATTTTGAATAACTCTTTTGTTGAGTTGCAGTTATCCTGTATTCGTTGTGTGAAGTAGTCCTTTTTTGCTTGTTTTATGGCACGGATGTATTGTTTCCGAGCGTTGACGTAGTTTAATCTGGTTTCACTGTCTTTGGACTTTCTCCATAGATGTTCCTTTATTTGGCAGATTTTTTTTAGGCTTTTTAGGTTGGGAGTATACCATTTCTCAGATATGGTTTTGGTTCTGGCTGTTCTTAGTGGGGCTAATGCATTCAGTGTTTGCAGAATGCCCTCCTCAAGTAGGGCGGCGTTCAGACAAATAGAAGAGTCCTCCGGAAATATGACCTTGTCTTTAGGGAAATTGGAATCAAAGTTTGTTTCGTTAATCAACCTCCAAGCTCGCTTGGATATCTGTTGAACGGATTTGGTTTTAGGGGGTCGCCCAGGAAGGGAGAGAGAAAAATCTATAAGAGAGTGGTCTGACCAAGGCAGTGGGTTGATTTCTTTAATGCTGGTGGAAGTGATGTTGGTGAATAGAAGATCAAGTGTGTGGCCCGCAGAGTGCGTGGGGCCCACAATACACTGTTTAAGTTGAAGAATTTCCATATCTGATTTGAGTTCAGTAGATCCTGGGGCATCTGTTTTTTCGAAATGAATGTTAAAATCACCGACTAGCATGTAGTTTCTGTGTTTTAAACATATTGGCAGGAGTTGCTTTAATAGGTTTGCCCCGATGTTTGTCTGATGTCCTGGGGGGTTGTAAACCACTGCACCTGCTAGCATGGTATAGCCGTCCAGGAGAATTTTGAACGGTAAGATTTCGTGTTCGGGTTGGGCGGTTGTTGTTTCGACCAGGCAGGTTAAGTGCTCTCTGAATATAACAGCAACCCCGCCACCTCTCTTTTTGCCGGCTCTGTCTTTGGAGATGATTTTGTAGTTGGGGGGGATGGCAATCGCAAGATCAGGAGCATTGGATTCAGACAACCATGTTTCTGTTACAAAAACCAGGTCCGGTGACTTGGATGTTAATAGCTCCCAGATATCTAGAGCATGTCCCGGTAAAGATCTGGCATTAAAATATAAACAGTTTAGTACAAGATTATTATTCGTGGGGGGTGAATGACTATTGAATTGGGCTGGAGCCATACTAGACCAGTGACAGGCCATGCACGAAATGGGTCCATGGGTAGAGCCTGGTGTCAGGCGAGCGCATTGTTGGCTTACGGCAACTCTGTTGTTTTTCTGATAAGTTAGCAGTTCACTACGAGAATAGTGAATGGGTGTCTGCAGGCATTGGGTTGAACTTGCAGGGGGTATCGCCCCTGGCCCCGGTCGGACGCGGACGGGCGCAGACGGGCTTGCCTTTGGCGCGCCTTCGGCGCGCATCCGTCGCGCCCGCTGCGCTCGTCCGCTGCGCTTCCGGCACATGCACATGTTTATGGCAAGGGGGCAGTGAAGAGGGCGTGGCCTCGAGTGGGCGTGTCCCCGTCCTAACGTGAGGGATCCAGCTGGTGGGACCGGCGATTTCGCCCTACCCAGCGCTCGTTTTTGCTCTGCAATGGATGCCTGTGCACAGTAATCGTGCTACAGACAAGTGGGTGAGATTTCAAACAAATTAAAATTTCAGTTTTTACAAGGTTAAAAACACAATTTACACTGCTGCTCCCGGCTGTGCCTCAGGAGCTGACTGGCTGTCAGGGCGCTTGTGGTTCAGCGCGCTATTTAAGTGAAATTTGACGAAAAGGGGGCGTGGCCTCGAGTGGGCGTGTCCCCGTCCTAACGTGAGGGATCCAGCTGGTGGGACCGGCGATTTCGCCCTACCCAGCGCTCATTTTTGCTCTGCAATGGATGCCTGTGCACAGTAATCGTGCTACAGACAAGTGGGTGAGATTTCAAACAAATTAAAATTTCAGTTTTTACAAGGTTAAAAACACAATTTACACTGCTGCTCCCGGCTGTGCCTCAGGAGCTGACTGGCTGTCAGGGCGCTTGTGGTTCAGCGCGCTATTTAAGTGAAATTTGACGAAAAGGGGGCGTGGCCTCGAGTGGGCGTGTCCCCGTCCTAACGTGAGGGATCCAGCTGGTGGGACCGGCGATTTCGCCCTACCCAGCGCTCGTTTTTGCTCTGCAATGGATGCCTGTGCACAGTAATCGTGCTACAGACAAGTGGGTGAGATTTCAAACAAATTAAAATTTCAGTTTTTACAAGGTTAAAAACACAATTTACACTGCTGCTCCCGGCTGTGCCTCAGGAGCTGACTGGCTGTCAGGGCGCTTGTGGTTCAGCGCGCTATTTAAGTGAAATTTGACGAAAAGGGGGCGTGGCCTCGAGTGGGCGTGTCCCCGTCCTAACGTGAGGGATCCAGCTGGTGGGACCGGCGATTTCGCCCTACCCAGCGCTCATTTTTGCTCTGCAATGGATGCCTGTGCACAGTAATCGTGCTACAGACAAGTGGGTGAGATTTCAAACAAATTAAAATTTCAGTTTTTACAAGGTTAAAAACACAATTTACACTGCTGCTCCCGGCTGTGCCTCAGGAGCTGACTGGCTGTCAGGGCGCTTGTGGTTCAGCGCGCTATTTAAGTGAAATTTGACGAAAAGGGGGCGTGGCCTCGAGTGGGCGTGTCCCCGTCCTAACGTGAGGGATCCAGCTGGTGGGACCGGCGATTTCGCCCTACCCAGCGCTCGTTTTTGCTCTGCAATGGATGCCTGTGCACAGTAATCGTGCTACAGACAAGTGGGTGAGATTTCAAACAAATTAAAATTTCAGTTTTTACAAGGTTAAAAACACAATTTACACTGCTGCTCCCGGCTGTGCCTCAGGAGCTGACTGGCTGTCAGGGCGCTTGTGGTTCAGCGCGCTATTTAAGTGAAATTTGACGAAAAGGGGGCGTGGCCTCGAGTGGGCGTGTCCCCGTCCTAACGTGAGGGATCCAGCTGGTGGGACCGGCGATTTCGCCCTACCCAGCGCTCGTTTTTGCTCTGTAATGGATGCCTGTGCACAGTAATCGTGCTACAGACAAGTGGGTGAGATTTCAAACAAATTAAAATTTCAGTTTTTACAAGGTTAAAAACACAATTTACACTGCTGCTCCCGGCTGTGCCTCAGGAGCTGACTGGCTGTCAGGGCGCTTGTGGTTCAGCGCGCTATTTAATTGAAATTTGACGAAAAGGGGGCGTGGCCTCGAGTGGGCGTGTCCCCGTCCTAACGTGAGGGATCCAGCTGGTGGGACCGGCGATTTCGCCCTACCCAGCGCTCGTTTTTGCTCTGCAATGGATGCCTGTGCACAGTAATCGTGCTACAGACAAGTGGGTGAGTTTTCAAACAAATTAAAATTTCAGTTTTTACAAGGTTAAAAACACAATTTACACTGCTGCTCCCGGCTGTGCCTCAGGAGCTGACTGGCTGTGGGAATATGTTCCCAGGCAGCAAATGATCTTATAAGTGGCACTCACTGGCAGTCATTAAACCTTCCTGCATGTGGGGGAGTTTTAGAGTAGTACATATGTGGGCCAGGCGGGACCTGGCCCACTTCAAGCCAGGGCTTGAAGTGGGCCAGGTCACGCCGGTACTCAGGAACAGCAGTTCTAAAAAGTAGGTGCCTTTGATATACCTTTAAAGAGACTTGTTATTTCAGAACTGAAGCATTTTCAACATTATATATAACAAAGCAACAGTTATTGCTTATTTATCTTATGCTGCTAGCAACCATTGAAAAAAAGCCTCTAGTCCTGGCTTTTTGTAGGTGTAATATTTTCAGTTAGATTATATATCTGGAGGCAATGACAGAAGCAGCAAAATACTAGTCAGGCGGCACACTATGCTAAGCATAGATTTTTACCCTAGGTGTTTTTAAGCTATGCCCTAATTACATCGACCACGCCCCTTTAGGTGACACCCCAGTTTTTTCATCCGTCTTAAACCCCTGAGGACAGCCATATGTCAATGAATTCTGAAGTGAAGGGCTGGAGTTGACATGCCAATGGGAAGTCAAATTTAGTCAAGATGCAAATCTGCATTGTCCCCCTGGCACACGACTGATTCGCCACAAAAGTCAATGTAGCCTGCGATCACTGCACTTTTTTTTCAGCCACTGCATCAAAAGATCTAAACAATGAAGGGTTTGGAATGTACCTGTGCATCTACTTTTGAACTCAGCTGCTTGTCTGCTAAACTAATGCTTCATTACTTTGTGTATGAACTTTGAACTTTTGTTTGATTGTATTATTTAAGAGTGACATGAAATGCATGGGTTTCCATATTGCTTCCTGGGAGCTTCATCATATATGAGAATTCCAGTTATAAAGGGGGTGACGTGTGAGGTTTTGCACAGACAAATCACTGCAATTGACAATAATCTATGATACTTGATACATATTTGAACTGTCCATTGACACCAACTGGGGTCTGTTGGGTTCAGTTGCTATGTTAACTTACCCATGTGGAATACTTTTACTTTTTAAGTCGAGCCTGGGCAGCGCATGCACTGGTCTGCGATGTATGCTGTATTTGGGTTATGGACTAAAGCTCTGCCCCACACTCAGCCCATATTTTTCATTGGCTTGTGTCATTGTCCTTTGGAAACTGTGGCTTTTCATTGGTCAGTTGGCGTAGTAGTCCCTCCTTAGTATTGCCTTGTCTCATTTTATACCTCCCATGAGGACACCCCCTGTTACATGTGTTGTTACTCAGTAGGCTTTAATTACAGCCTCCGAACACTATTTGCTTAAATGGTTTTCTCTTGCCAACTCAACTGTTGCAGGCAGGACACACACTCCTCCACTACTTTATTTTTTATCTTTTTCATAGCATGGCACGCTCATACAGTGGTGGCTGTGCCTTTGGTTTATTTGAGGCACCAAACACGGTCACATGTTATTTTATTCTCAAGTACTTATTAGCTTCTTTTTTTTTTAAACTGCCCCATGTCACAATTTTACTTTATTGGTGGCTGCGCCCATTTCCTTAGACGAGCAGCGTCTAAGGAAAGGGGCGCAGCGGCCATTAAAGTGAAACCACAGCCTGGGGCTTTTTACAAAAAAAAAATCATTTGTTAGTCAATTTGACAAATAAATGCTTTTTTTTGTTAAAACGCCCCATACCGTACTTTCACTTTCATGGCGGCCACATAATTTTCTTTAGATACAGCTCGTCTAATGAAAATAGCGCGCACGAGATTAAAGTGAAAGCGGCTCATAGGCTCCTTTACAAACAAGCATTTGAGAGTTTTGGAAATGCTAGACCTGTTGCATTGCAAATGCTTGTTTGTGGGACATGTGCAGGACAACGTCTCCAACCCCGTGTGTCCCAACATGATCCAACAAAATCAAATTGTAACTAAAAAAACTCAGTTTCCTTCAAGAACTTGTCAAAGTGCATTCAAAAGTTGTTTTTTTTTGTTTATTTTTTGTTTGGTTAGCTTTGTGAAAATAACAACAAATCACTTTACATTGTGTTCTCATCTCAAGTAGAACAAAATCAATGTGAGGCGCAGCTTTTGCAGCAATGCTGCCTTCTGTACCAAGAAGATTCACTCGAGCTGCTCGCAATAATGGCTTTTGTTCTGTGGAGATGAAACGTGTGACAGAGAATAAGAAGCAAGAATTAGTGTAAAACAGGTCCCAGCGCTACGCAGCAGATGATAACAATGTATTCTGAAGGTAAAAGTGTTTTGCTGCTGAATAAATAAGCTCTAAATATCTTCGTTTTCTTTGCAGAGAGTTTGGTCGTTGGAAGGTGAATAACCTAGCCGTGGAAAGACGTGACTTCCTGGGGTCCCCCCTGCCACTTGCTCCTGAATTCTTTCGCAACATCAGACTCCTGGGGCGGCGGCCGAGCCTTCAGCAGATCACAGAGAACCTCATTAAGAAATATGGCACACACTTCTTACTGTCAGCCACATTGGGAGGTATGTCGTCCATCTTTAGCGGGGTCGGCGGTACTTGGGCCTAGTACATACAGTTATCTTAAAGCAAAGGAGGGAATGTCACCAGGTACCATGCCTTCTATTTTAAAGATGCAGGAACAGTGAAAGTCTCCCTCAGACGACCCTTACAATAAAACGGTTTGCTACAGCGACATCAAAACAATGCTTAATTTGTAGAAAAATACGTGTAAGAACCCAAACTTAACCAAAGTTGTGAAATGCTGGGATTTCCGACATCTATGAATCCTCGTCTTTATTCTACCTCCTGCCTCTTTCTCCTATTGTCCCTAAATTTGCAGTCTATTTATCTAACTCCCATATGTTCTTTGTTATCTCTGATCTCTCCCTTAATAGATGTTCTTTCAGCATTTTCTTTCCTCTTCTATTTTGCACTCTTGCTGTGGGTCCCCACTGTCCAAAAATAAGTGCCAGTGCCCACCACCAGCAAGGACTGACACAAATTAAGCACGTATTCCAACAAAGGGAGAGGTAGGGAGAATCAAGGACACTCTCTCAGTCCCCGGTTAAATGTACTTCAACAAAAGAAGAGAGGTCTGGTCAGTCATAGGACTGCCACAAAAGTGGAGCAAAATTTGGAAGAGTAACACACTCACTCAGTTTGAGTAGGAAGGCCCTCACACACTGACCTAGTCAGTGTCATGCTTCATCATCGGGCCCCACCAAAGAGGCCGAGTGCCTCTTCGGTGTGCTGCGACGCCAGAAAGACTGCGGAGCTGGTTGTGTGAGGAGGGCGTGATGTGAGTGAAAAAATAATTAAAAGTGCCTAAGAGGGTATCGAAATTTTTTTTTTAATGAGTGATCCCTAAGACACAGGTAAGTGGTATATATGTGTCTGAATTTACATGCCAAGGTTTTTAGGGTTTGGTTAAATTCAGCTAAATACCACAAAATTAATTAGTCCGTCAACATGTTTCTGCCATACTAGTGGTTTACATTTACCAAGGCATTCTTCAGGACTATACCCCGGCGGTATGGACACTCTAATAGTCCACCCTAACCTGGGGGCGTGAAAGTGAAAAAAGAAAAGGTGAAAAAGTGCTTAAAATTAGAAGAGCGGGAAGCTCATTCTAAAGAAAAAAGACCCCAAATTCAGGGGTATCTCAGCACTTTAAAACAGGGCGCTACTTGCACCATGGGTCTCGGGAGGAGGGTTGGAGCGCACCTGGCACATCGCCCTCAGCGCTCACAGCCCGCTCTGAACCTTCAGAGTTCCTCGGAAACCGGACCCCGACGAGGGATACCCCTGAATTTGGGGTCTTTTTTCTTTAGAATGAGCTTCCCGCTCTTCTAATTTTAAGCACCTTTTCACCTTTTCTTTTTTCACTTTCACGCCCCCAGGTTAGGGTGGACTATTAGAGCTTCCATACCGCCGGGGTATAGTCCTGAAGAATGCCTTGGTAAATGTAAACCACTAGTATGGCAGAAACATGTTGACTGACTAATTAATTTTGTGGTATTTAGCTGAATTTAACCAAACCCTAAAAACCATGGCATGTAAATTCAGACACATATATACCACTTGCCTGTGTCTTAGGGATCACTCATTAAAAAAATGTTTTCGATACCCTCTTAGGCACTTTTAATTATTTTTTCACTCACATCACGCCCTCCTCACACAACCAGCTCCGCAGTCTTTCTGGCGTCGCAGCACACCGAAGAGGCACTCGGCCTCTTTGGTGGGGCCCGATGATGAAGCATGACACTGACTAGGTCGGTGTGTGAGGGCCTTCCTACTCAAACTGAGTGAGTGTGTTACTCTTCCAAATTTTGCTCCACTTTTGTGGCAGTCCTATGACTGACCAGACCTCTCTTCTTTTGTTGAAGTACAAATTAAGCACGGCCTTAAGGTTTTTCAAAGGGGGAGGTTGACAACTTGGTTCAGCCTAGTGTTGCAATTGATTACTGTTCTTCCCTACAGTGAGCATTTGTCCCTACTTTCAGCCAGCGAAAGGAAGGATTGGGATACAAGTTCTTACCTGATTGGGCCTTCCTCTGAGCAAAATCAAAGGGTGGAGTCAGAATAGTCATCTGTGAACCAGTGGCTGCATTAGAAGAGGCTCAGAGAGTGCCACTAGAGAATGGAGCTGTCGTTTCAACCTGCCTTTCAGGTAGGACACAGTTCCTGCTCCAGAGGGCCTCCTATTTTTTAGGAGGGGTTCAATGGCATTATTGGCTTATTTGCAGAGCAACAACAGCTTTTAATTATTGTACCCTTATTATAGACACTCATCAGAGGCTCGGGCCCCTAGTTACAGTGGGGGCAATTAACAAGCATTATTGCCCGCCTATGGGAGCAATAGCACTTAAGAATGGCTCCAAATAAATCGGTAGAGGCGATTAAGCGTCATGCATTTTCAACTAAAAAAGTATCCATAGGAAGCAATCGAGAAAGTGAAAGTCAGTGTTAGTCAACTGAAGTCTTTGTGGGGTGGTTGACAAGTCCTTAGGTGTGCTTTTATGTGGATGTCTATAGAGCATGGGTCGTGTAAAGCCTAGAAGTTCTGATTTAGATATTTTTGTGGAGTTCAAAATCCTTCAGTTGGAAAAATCAGGCTGCTGATACCATTTAGGGAAGCACCAAGTCCGAACTGTCAAATTTTGGAATCTCGCACTTTCAGTTTGCCATCAAAAGTTCCAAGTAGAATAAACGCAGAAAATATAGGCATCAAGTCCTCTTGGCGCTAAAGTCATTTTGATGACTTCTCCTACTCTTGTGTTCTCAGTCAAGCTCATTTATTCATTTATTCATTTATTTTGAAAGTTTTATATAGCGTGAACATGAGCACCGAGGGTATCAGAGTGCTTTACAGATTATGCATCATGAAGGGCATAACAAAACCGAATAGGCAAAGCAACAGAATCAAAGTCTAAAATTGTCCAAGATTATCCTGAGGGAAAAACAGACACAACAGAATCGACAGTGCAACAAGATCACAGGCTAGAATTGTCTGAGATAATCGTAACCAGGTGGCTGGGTCAGAGTCAATGGGTATGGACCCAGAACAGATGAAGGACCCAGGCTAAGGAAGGGGTTTCTTCATCAGGAGCCCTTTGACTTCTGTTTTGAAGAAGACAGTGGAAGCGTTAACCCTGACTTCAGTTGGAAATGTGTTCAAGATCCCCAGAGCTATTCCTGAGAATGCTCAGTTTTAGGTCTTTTTTTTCTTGAATTTTTGTGGTTTTAGCAAAAAGGTGCTGGCACTTCTGGAGGCTCTAGAACCACAAGAGAGCTCCAGTTTCTGTGTGAGGTACATCAGGGTCTTTAAGTGGATGGGCTTGTGAGCCATGCATGCAATTTTTAACTGTATCCGACCTTCATATGGAAGCCAATTCCGGTCCCGCATGTCCGGAGAGATGTGGTGGTATTTTTTTGTGCCAGTTAAGTGCCCAGTAGCAGAACTGAGGGTAGCCCTAAGATGAGACATCCTCCAGTAGGAATTTTGTTTTAAGAGCATTTAGCTTCAGGTGATTACTTGTCAATAAGCTTTGTGTTTTCAGCAGGACTGAGTTGAGGGACTGAATATCTTCGGGGGAGGCAATCTAGAGGTATAGTTGGGTATCATCCAGGTACATATGATAATCAATGATGGATGATTTTAGAATTTCTGTCAGAGGCTCCATGGACAAGTTAAAGAGCGTGGGGGATAGTGCTGAACCTTGGGAAACCCCCAAGGTGACCAGTGCAGGATGTGACAAGGATTGGTTCACCTTGAAGCTTTGGGATCTGTTGTGAAGGAACACAGAGAACCAGTTTAAAACCGGCCTAGACAGCCCATCCTATGTTCCAGGAGGTCAATTAGGAGATCGTGTTTGACAGTATCAAATGCTGACGAGATGTCAAGACGGATCAATAGGCACAACTCATTGTGATCCAGCATTCTAAGCGTATCATCCACGATGTGCGCTAGGGCAGACTCAGTACTATCACCTGGGGGAAGCCAGCTTGGCACTGGTCCAGGAGATGGAAATGGTCGATGTGGTTGGGCGAGCACACATTTCTCCAGGAGTTTTGCTAAGGTGGGGATGTTAGTGATTGGGCGAAAGTTAAGAAGGTCCGTGGGATCAGCATTTGGTTTCTTTATGATCGGGGTAACTTGACCGATTTAAGGCAATCCGGAATAGCACCTTGCTTAAGAGAAGCATTGACGATCGTCGTCCAGAGTGTTAGTAAGGAGGATCTCACTTCCGGGAACAGGTTCGATGGCAAAGGGTCGTTGTAGTGATTGGAAGGTTTCAAAGCCAACAGTATTTTGTGCATAGTGGGTTCATCCAAGGTTTGGAACAGACTCCAAGATGCATTGTTTTTGGAGAGGAAGGGCTGTGAAGGGTCAGTGATATTCGACTCTGAAGGGCGTAGGGTGTTCAGCGGACCACTTGAGAGGTGATCACAGGCCGAGCGTAATTCCATCTCAATCTTAGCAGACTTATCAGTGAAGAATACAGCAAATGCTTCACAGTTCGGCAGTGTCCCTTGACCCAGATATAAGAGGTTAGGATGATTGTTAGCTTGGAACTTGATAAGTTCGACCAGTTTCTTTGGACTTTTTTTGCTTGATCTAGTTGAGTTCTGAAGAAGGTGGCCTTCGAGCATCTAATGCATTTATTGTATATGCTTCGCAAGGATCTCAATTGACAAAGATGTTCAAGGGAGGGATGCATTCGCCACTTCCTTTCTGCAAGTCTTACATTTCTTTTTTCGGCATTGACTATCAATAAACCACGGTTTGGGAAGTTTAGAGGATTTCAAGCTGAAGTGGTGCTACTGAGTCAAGTACATTAAGCACTGCATGGTTATAGTGGGCCGTCAGGTCATAGACATCCGACATGTTCATGGGAGGGGAGGCAAAATGCTATCACGGAGTGCCGTCAGGTCTTGCGAATTGATGTTCCGTAAACATCTTTTCAACTGTTTTGGGTTCTTAGGTTCGGATCTGTTTGCTCTTACCGATTCAAGGATGAGGAAGGTGATGCAGTAGTGGTCAGTCAAGTTACATGGGAGGATCAATTCCAGGAGGAAAGAGTTGGGCTTACCAATGACAAGATCTAGCGTGGCTCCTTTGTTATGCGTAGGACTGTCCCATAATTGGATAAGGTTAAGGTCAGGGAAGAAGGATTTAAGGCTGTTGACCATCACATTGTTTATATAATTTCAGTGGAGGCTGAAATCTCCAAGGAAGATCAAACAGGGAGGCTCTACATCGGGGGGAGAGAGGGGTCATTTGGGTGCAGATCTGAGTGCCCTGGAAATCCGAATTGGCTGAAATAATGTTCATGATCTGTTCTGTGAAGGGGTCCATTATCTGTTCAGTAAAGGGAAGGTTGTCGCGAGGGGGGTGGTAGAACGTGTGCAGTTTGCATGGGTGATTGTCACTTCAATGCATAAAGCAGGCAGGAGGTCGGCCTGAATGATATTCACTATTAGATTACTACGATTTAGGCATTTAATGCCTCCCCCTTGACCACTAGTTCTATCCAACCTAATGATATCAAAGTTGGGAGGCATTGAAAGTTCGAGGATGGGAGCGGCAAAGTCATTTAGCCAGGTTTCTGTCAACATTACAAGGTCAAGATCTTAGACAAGGATGAGGTCGGCAATATCCGCAGCATGATTATCGTGAGGTTGTTCACATTTAAAGATCTTGTGGTTGGCTTAGATTCCCTGAAGGGATTAGTGGGGATTGATTCAATTAGATGGAAGTTTGATGGGGGTGAAGGGAAGTGACAGATTGTCCAACAGTAGGAGAGAATCAATATCATTATCAGACAGGGACGCTCTACATCGGGGGGAATCAGGGGTCATTTGGGTGCGGAGCGGAGGCCCAACTATGGGGTGTGTGGGGGGGGGTGGGATGCGGTTCACCTTGGATAGGGGGGAACGGCGCCAGGTACAACCGCAGTCTGGGAGCGAACGTAGATGGAGATTGGTCATAAGGGAGTGGCTTAGCCTGTAATTAACTGACAGATCCTCAGTGATGTGGGATAGGCTATGAATATCTGCCTTAAGTTGTTGCAGGCAGAGTGCAATCTCGTTAAGTCTGTCTTCCAATGAGGTGTGTGAATGGGAATGTGAGGCTAGGTCCCGGGGACCCTGCGGCTGAGGATAGCTAGTGGAAGAAGAGACAAGTAGGGCCGGTGCCGAGTGAGTGGGCCCCGGGGCAAGGGATTCTGGGAAATGGAACTGCGAGCTCGGAGGGTTGTGTAGGATAGGGGAGAATGAGACGGACAGCAGGCGACCCTTGCCAGCCTGTGGGGCCAGGTCGGAATTGCAGGTTGGGCTGGGCGAATGGATCATGGGGGGAATCCGGGCAGTGTTGTGAGCAGTGGAGCTAGGGGAGTTAGGGGAGTTAGAGCCAGTTAACCGTGTGGGGGGAGCATGTAGACTCTTGTCATGGCTGTGCACTAGCGGCTCTTTCAAAATGGACAGTGTGGTGGAATTGTTATTCTGAATAGAGGTACCTAGAGGGGGGCCCTTCGGAACAGATGTCAGGTTGCCAGCTGGTGATGTTGAAGCGGGAGATAGAAATTGCATGGTCTGGTAAACCCTTACGTTCACAACGAGCAGTGCGGTGGAATTGTTATTCTGAGTTGAGGTAGCTAGAGCGGCCCTTTGGGACAGATGTCAGGTTGGCAGCTGGTGGTGAAGAGGTGGGAGATAGAAATCGCATGGTCTGGGGAACCCTTGCGGGCCAGCCCCTCCACAGGGAGTGACACTGAAGTTATAAACTGTCTTCATGATGATGGGGAAAAAGTTATCAAGCAACATTAGATTGCCGACAGAGACTTGGATAAGGATGGTTCCATTTTTATAAAGTGAGATGGTGGCTTCAGCTCTATAGGCAGAGTAGGGCGCAACTGTCACTCTGAGACCGTGAGGAGTTTTAAGGGAAGTGGAGATCTTGAGAAGAGAGTAACTGGCCTTCCGCCATTGAGCATGTCATTTAGAGTGAAAGATGAGATCATTTATGGTGACACCCTTGTTGATGGAGAAGAAGGATTCTAGAATAAGGGTTTTAGGATGAGTTTTAAGTAGTCTATGTTTGAAGTTTTTTGCAGCATTTTTTGAAAGGTTCGGGGGATATATGATTCGTAAAGCATTCTGGCCAGCCAGGTCTAAGTTGGGAGAGATGAGCTTCAGAGGATTCAGCTCCAAACCAGCCGCGGCCATGTCTCCTCACCAAGGAAGACTAGATGAGCAAATAAACTGGGGCAGAGCTGTATGCTGACGATAGGAGGCGTGGGGAGGCCAAGAGTCTGGGTAGAGGTTGGGGACATATCAAGGGGTTAGAGGTATACTCAGTGGGAGAAAGTTCTGGGGTTAGTTTGGGATGGGCAGTTGCATGCTAATTGCTAGCCGCACACCCACGGGTTCATTCCAGTCTACTAAAACCATTGAGAGCCAGATTGACCAAGGCTAGAAGATAGGAGGCTGGTGTGAAATTGAGTCCCACTTGCTCACTAAGCTATAGAAACACACTTGCTGGCTTCGCACCCTCGGTACTGTTGGGTACAATAACTATGAGAGGTCAGATTATCCAAGCACAAGGTACTAGGCTGGACCACAGTAAATAGGAGGCAATCCTGCACTTTACCTCTTCAGAAGGTAGGCAGTTCAGGCAGGCCATTTCATACATGGCCTTAGAGGGGATAACCATATACAACTATGCGGTGATGGGGCAAACTAAGCAATCCCATGTGTCGGATATATGTGGAAGAACATACTCCAAGGAGGCAAGCCTGGACTTTACATCTCAGAAGGTAGGCAGTTCAGGCAGGCCATTTCATACAAGGCCTTAGAGGAAATATCCATCACCAACTATGCGGTAATGGAACAAACTAAGCAGGCCCATGTGGTTGATATATGAAGAAGAACACACTCCAAGATGGCAGCCAATGCTGGGAATGGAACAAACACATTCTCTTTCCATGTCTGGCCATAAACAACAAGCCCATTTCTCTTTCCAAGGCTGGCAGTACCTAGTGCTCATGAAGGGTGCGCCCTTCTTCAGCTCCCGTGGGAGGAGGCCAAAATGGATGCCGAACCTCAACCAAAACACTATTAGAGGCTAACAAAATGGGCCATTATGTAAACAACTGAACTTGCGCTAAAGGCTTAGTTTGATTTTTATGTAGTAAAGCTTTATTTCGATATAGAAACATATCATAAAAGCAAAACATGACAGCATAAAAACAATGGTCGAAACAAAGCAATTTACAATTCATATTACCATTAAAAACATTTCATATTTACACAAGATAATCTTAAAATTTATGAAAAATGAAAAAGGGACACTTTACTGTATCGTCAGTTGTTTAGCAGATCTTATGCGCCAAGCCCAGCCTAGGAATTTAGCCGAAGAAATGGCAAAAAAGGGTCTTGTATCTGAGAGCAATATTCTTATAGCTTCCCGATGTGAGCGAGTTCCCAGGCTCCTACAAAGAGGCTTCAACCACCTCCGTCTAGGGGCCATATAGACTCGACACTCAAATAGAAAGTGTGCGACAGATTCAATTTTTAGCTCGCAGAATGGGCAATAGGGTACAGTTTGCAGTGGTGGTTTCCAGGTAGAGGTAAACTGACATAAAGGTAAGACCCCAACCCTGAATTTAAAATATAATGCCCTATCATGTGAACTGTGAATCAAGTCCAAATATGGTTCTCTGGAAGGGATATCTTTAACCATCAAGAAGTTGGCAACAGATCTTGGGTGATTTGATTTACCAAGTCTCTCGTTATCCACCCAAGACCAGTAAGCCTTCTTCAGTTCTTGTTTAGGAGGTGCTGTTTTATTTTCCCACGCAGCTCCCAGACCGAGCTTGTATAATGCCCTCTTGACCTCTCTGAGCCAGGCGATCTTATGCCAGCCAGGTAAGGACAGTACATCTTTTAGGGCATCTGCATAGCTGTGGAGTTCGGGGACGTTCCAAATTCTAGACCATAGTAGTAAGGGGCGTAATTTAGCTTGCTCGCAGATTGGACGAGTACCTGCGTCCAGCAAGAGGGGGATTGTGGGGGTGCTCTGGGGTAGCCTCATCAGATCTTTGTGAAATTTATTTTCTAGGTGGGCCAAAGTATCCACTCTCTGGGTACCCCAAAGTTCTGCGCCATACAGTGCTGCACTCACAACCCTACCCCTATAAATATCAAGAAGTGCCCCAATAGGTTTTATGGAGGAAGCACGCTGCTCTTTAAGTAAAGCACCAACAACCCTCTTATGGGTTAGAAACACTTTTTGGTGATGGGCCTTCCAGCTCATACTATCACAAAGACGTATGCCTAGATAGTCAAATTCTTTGACCCGTTCTAATGTGACAGAGTCTAGAGTGGGGGGTTTAACAGATTTCTTAGGGGGGTTGAGGACAAGAAATTTGGTCTTGCCAATATTTATGGCCAGTCCCTTGGTGTCACAGAAGGCCTTGAAGCTGGAAAGTAGTGACTGTATGCCTGCAGGTGATTTCGAAATCAGGAGGGTGTCGTCCGCAAACAGGAGCGTCGGGATTTTCCTTCCAGCCAGGGATGGTGCATCTGCAGGATGTTGAAGAAGGTGCTCCACCACTCCATTGACGTAAAGCGAAAACAGAGTGGGGGCAAGCACACACCCCTGGCGGACGCCCCTGTCTACTGGAATACACAGGGTTTTTTCTCCCTGGGCACCCCATCTGATTTGGGCAAAGTTGTTTTCGTGGAATTTTATCAGCAAGGCCAACAAATAGGGAGGTAGACCTAACTCGTCAAGGACCTTCCACAATAATGCTCTTGGAACCAGGTCGAAGGCTGTTTTTAAGTCTATGAAGACTAAGTATAAGCTGCCCCCTCCTAGCACCACTACCTTCCAATAGAGCATTAAAAGGCGGAATGTCTGCTCGACGGTGCCTGTCCCTGATCTAAAACCCGCTTGGAAATCAGACAATATCTGGTTTTCATCCACCCACTCCAGAATCCTGCCCAATACCACTTTCCCCGCTACCTTTTGCGTCGAATCCAGCAAACTGATGGGGCGGTAATTGGCTGGGTCTTCCCTGCTACCCTTCTTGAAAATGGGGACTTCTTCAGCGCCCCTCCAAGAGTCAGGGAAAGACCCCCCCAACATAACCTTATTAAGAAGAGCAGCAATTAATCTGCTCCAAAATAGGGGATTATTTTTTATCAGGTCGCCCGGGATCCCATCAGGTCCTGCCGCTTTGTTAGAAACAGTACACCTGATTGCCTTCTCTACTTCCAAGGTGGTAAATAGGACTTCATTTGGTGGGAGATCTGTGGAACTGAGCCTTGGGAGCGGGTCTGGTTGCGGAGGCCCTGTCTGAGCCGAATACAATTTCAAAAAGTGGGCAAACCAGGCAACACCAGGGATATTACAAGTCAGTTGTTGATCAATGGGCTTGTCTCTTGATCTTAGCAAGTCCCAGAACCCCTTAGCATCTTTCCTTGTGCTCGCCTCCGTTAGGTCACGCCAAAAGTTGAAATCATATGTCCGCTTGGCCTCAGTCACAGTTTTCCTATAAAGTTTCCTTGCAGACCTGATGGTAGCTTGGTCTTTTCCTTTTACTGCAGCAACAAGATCACCCTTAGCAAGTCGACACTTGGCTGTGAACCACTTTTCACTTGTTCTCAGGGCCCCCTTTGAAGCAGTTCTGGAGCTGGGTTTGGGAATGATGAACAGCCCACTTAGTGCCGTTACAGTCTCCGTAAATAACGATAAAAACATCTTGCTATCGCTATTCGTGCTATCAAGCCTAGATTCAGCCTCTAGTAAGATGGTTTCAGCTTGTGACATCCTAGCCTCATCCGCTGAGACTCTTGCCCATTTAAGACGTCTGCCATAGTTTGAGGGAAGAATCTCATGTGAAGCTTTCCATAACTGATTAGAGGTTTCTTGAGACCCAGTTTGCCAGGGGACAGAAATGGTTAAAGCGAGAGGGTTGTGGTCGCTGTCACAGGTCTCTATAACCTCCATGTCTTGATGATATGGCCAGAGGTTATAGTTGAGCATAACAAAGTCAATTCTGGATGAGTGGCCCGTCCTATTGTATGTATGGGCACCCATGGGATCTGATTTAGAACGCCCATTCGTTGCTCTCAAGTTATACTCCATGCAAAGAGCATTTATATCGATCGCCTTTTGTGTCAATTTAGGGATCGGTTCGAGGTTCAAAATAGGGATGCCCCTCCTGTTATCCTCATCGTTGGTATCCAGAATATCTTCTTTGACTAAAGGCTCAAAACAGCAATTAAAATCGCCTGCCAGCAGGACGAGAGAGTTGGCGTCACAGGCAGACAGGTAGTTACTTAGGCCTAAAGAGTTTAGAGATCCTCCGTTCCTATTGCCCCTTAAGTAGAGATTAAATAGTTCTAGTTTCCTTCCCCCTTTGTAGTGCACTGTTAGCCATTGAAGGTCAGGTGTTTCGATGGTCCTTTGAGAAACACTGAGGTCTAGTGCTATGTTGATCCAGATAAGAAGACCACCGGATGGGCGTCCTTTAGAACCTTGGTGACATACAGCCGGAACATAGAAGGTCGAAAACCCCACTCTATGTCTAGGTTCCTGGCACCCTGTTTCCTGTAACAAGCAAATGTCATAGGGTGCCAGGAAGGTGTTCCATTCCGGGTTATCAAAGTTACGTGCAAGGCCAGCCACATTCCAGCTTAAGACCCTCAGTGAAGAATCGCCTGGGGAGGCAACTCTAACAGGCAGGTCGATCTCCATTGGATTAGATTGTACTGGAGGAGGGGGGATCGGACAGGGGCTGTCTGGCCTCGTTTCCACTCTTTTGCAATCTAAAATGGCCATTTTGATCGGTTCCATGGCCCGGGGCAAGAGAGTCAGAAGCCCGGCTTGGCTAGTTGGAGGGCCGTTGGTTGGATTTCCAATTATGTCTGTAACATGTGGAGACGATGCTTTTTCTAGTTGTGGGCATGCTGGGAACATAGAAAGTCAATCGACCTCCTCCAGGCCTCCAAATCTATTGTAGGTTGAAAGGCCATTCCAGTGTAAAAGAGTATTCTTTTGCCTCATGGGATGGGTGTTCCATGGGTGGTGCTGCACCAAGGACCAGTTATCCGCTTGGGTATGCACTTGGCGTGGGGGATAAAAATAGGATAGCGGCCTTGGTATGACTAAAGAATCTTCACTAGTTGGCCAGGAACAGATATGGTGCGCCGTATGTGGGTTTTCAAAAGTTACAACTACACAGTCCCCTTGCTTAGATTTCTTGGTTGGGCCCACCCAGGGTATTCTACGGACCATCATTACTCGGCTTCTTTTGCCATTGGGAATCGGTCTGTTGACGTTAAGCCAGTGCATAGTTTTATTTTTCAATGACCAGTGGTTTTCGTGTTGGTCAGTGCCAATCACAGGGACGCCTGTCAACACGACCACATAGTCATTGGCCTCTGGTGGAAGGTCTATATAGCCTCCTCTAAAATTTTCTTTTGGACGAGGACCCTGGGTTTCGGCAGGCTGGGGTCTGGCGGATGCTACCAGGTTTGGATTTACTTTTCCAGGCTTAGAGTTCCGTGTGGGAATCTGCGGTTTGGTAGCCTGAGGTTTAGCGGTTATGGAAACTTGATCCACAGCCACAGTCCTCGGCTTAGGAACAGGCCTTACAGCAACAGGTACTGGTGGGGGGTGCTGCTCAGCTTGCAAAACAGGGGCTGGCAAAAGTGGGTCAGATAAGGACACGCCCTGGTTTTCAAGACTTCTCAGGCCAAGAGTGGCCAGAGCAATAATGCTCTTCTCCATCTCGAGTAGATTGTTTTCTATCCTAGACAATCTTAAGTCGAGTGGTGAGAGAAGTTTTTTTAATGTTTCCCAGACTTGATCTATAAATTCCTTATCATTCCTTCCCTGGTCTTGTACCTGCGCCCCCTCGTCTACTGGGGTGGTGTTGGCTGGACCCTCTCCCATACTTTGGCATACTGACTGTGTGCTCGAGAAACCCTCAGGTAAAGCATTACATGCCTGAGTGTTGGTCATTGTGAGCTGGTGGGAGACTGCGACCTTTGCCTTTTTACGAGAGTAGGCTGAGCGTGATTGGCGTTTTCTTTTGGGTTGTGCACCACTAACACGGGAAGTAGTTGGGAATACTTGGGAAAGGGGATTAAGGGTGGGGGTCTGGGCGTGAGAAGGTGCAGCGAAACTTAGCTCTTCTGTAATGCGTGATTGTTCTAAGGGCGGAGTGAGGGTGGAAGTAATCGGGGGCTGGTGTAAATCAACCTGGGTGGTAATACTATTTGGTCGGGTAGGGCGTGCTGGAGTGACAGCAGAGGCTATATGTCCTAGGGATGATTTTTTCGAGAGGGCAATTACCTCGGACAGCCTACGTGCAGCTACCAATTCTAGGGATACCCGGGTTTGAAGTTTAGATATTTCCTCATCGATGGCTATATTTGTGCGGGTGATGAAGTCGTCCATAGGGCCACAGATTTGTGAACCACCTTTGGAGGCTTTGCTACGTGTCATCCTAGTACTCATGGTGCTTACGATAAGATCAGGGTCATCACTCGACTTATTAACTAGGGAGCTTCAGTTTAAGCTAACCTGTCTCAGCACGATGATACCATAACAAGCAGGTTAGCAGCAATAAGGGGGGTGGGCCAGGGCCGTCCTCTGCCGTCCTCGAACGGCCTCAAACGGCCCGCTCTTAGCCCGGTCTTCGCCCCGGCCGTTGCCCCGTGCGCGTCCCGCTTGCGCGTTGTCCACACAAGCTATGAAGGAAAAACAAGAGGAAGGGGCGGGAAGAGGACCAGCTGCGGCCGATCCACGCCGCTAGGAATGCTGGTCCTCGCAGTCCCGCCTCTACCCCTGTTGACCAGATGACAGCTTGCAAGGGGCGCGTTGGTGCTCAAAGCACGTGAAGGGAGGCATAAAGGATGTTCCCCAGAGAGAGTCTAAGCCTACGAGCGGCTCCCGCGGAGCGGGGGCCGCGAGGCGTGGCGAAGTGGCCAGACAGCAACAGCACAGGAACAGCGCTTCTTTGCAGGAAGGGTCCCAAGGCTCACTCACTCCACACAGATTTTAAAGAGGAGGAGGAGGGGGCGGGAAGAGGACCAGCTGCGGCCGATCCACGCCGCTAGGAATGCTGGTCCTCGCAGTCCCGCCTCTACCCCTGTTGACCAGATGACAGCTTGCAAGGGGCGCGTTGGTGCTCAAAGCACGTGAAGGGAGGCAGAAAGGATGTTCCCCAGAGAGAGTCTAAGCCTACGAGCGGCACCCGCGGAGCGGGGGCCGCGAGGCGTGGCGAAGTGGCCAGACAGCAACAGCACAGGAACAGCGCTTCTTTGCAGGAAGGGTCCCAAGGCTCACTCACTCCACACAGATTTTAAAGAGGAGGAGGAGGGGGCGGGAAGAGGACCAGCTGCGGCCGATCCACGCCGCTAGGAATGCTGGTCCTCGCAGTCCCGCCTCTACCCCTGTTGACCAGATGACAGCTTGCAAGGGGCGCGTTGGTGCTCAAAGCACGTGAAGGGAGGCAGAAAGGATGTTCCCCAGAGGAGTCTAAGCCTACGAGCGGCTCCCGCGGAGCGGGGGCCGCGAGGCGTGGCGAAGTGGCCAGACAGCAACAGCACAGGAACAGCGCTTCTTTGCAGGAAGGGTCCCAAGGCTCACTCACTCCACACAGATTTTAAAGAGGAGGAGGAGGGGGCGGGAAGAGGACCAGCTGCGGCCGATCCACGCCGCTAGGAATGCTGGTCCTCGCAGTCCCGCCTCTACCCCTGTTGACCAGATGACAGCTTGCAAGGGGCGCGTTGGTGCTCAAAGCACGTGAAGGGAGGCAGAAAGGATGTTCCCCAGAGAGAGTCTAAGCCTACGAGCGGCTCCCGCGGAGCGGGGGCCGCGAGGCGTGGCGAAGTGGCCAGACAGCAACAGCACAGGAACAGCGCTTCTTTGCAGGAAGGAAGTTTGATTTTTGGCAAAGTGGAAGTCTCATCACAAGTCAGGACTTAAGACTGCTAGCTCTGCAACTTTGCGATGGGTGAGCAAAAAAAGTGAGAAAGTTGGCACTTAACAAAAGATTTAAGTTTCTGATTCACCCCTACCTGTAAGTTTTCTGCTATTACTGACCAGGAACAGAGTTATCAGTAGTGCACCATATGCAGTAGTACAAGTACCAAGTTGTATGAGGAGCAGTTATGACTAATACATATTTCACAAAATGAGGTAGTGACTGTCATTTGTGGATTATTAAGTAAGGATGAATTTCAGAATCCCATAGTTCTCTGCATTGGTGGCACTGAACCCACCTTCCAATGTAAGTTTGCATGAGGAGCTTTTCAATGAATCCTACAAACACTTCCATACTGTCTCAATGGCACAATTGAGAGAGGATCATCTTGTAAGATGCTTCAGTCTTCCTTTAGTGACTGATTTTAAAATCACCTGCACAGACTTAAAGGCATTTACTCATACAAGCCCCTAGGAGATGGACTAGGTTTCCTCTTTAACTGCAGCAATATCAATTCAATTCAATTCAAGAATCTTTATTCGAACATATACGATCCATAAAAGCACCACCAATTCCTACAAAATTAATCATTTCACACAGTTAAAAATGATCACAAATATAGTGAATTATAAATATAACCGCATTAGATGATAAAATGCCGAAGTACAAAGTACAAATAGTTTTAATAACAGCAGGGATGTTTCAAGTTGTAAATATAACAGCATCGTTTGATAAAGTGACGAGGTGCAAAGTGCAAAAAGAAATAGCAGCAGAAGGGAATCGGCTAAAAAATAAAAAATCCAATCCAATATATTTATCAGGAGTTCATTGAGGCACACGAACGACTGGCCATTTAAAAAAAAGTCCAAACTCAAAATGTTAAGTCTTCCCCGTGAAGTTGGAGGATTATCCCATAGTCAACCTTAAAATCGATTGTGCCATCCGCCCTAAAAATTGGCATCAAGAGATGCTTACTGTACCTTTGATAAAAATTTCAGAAGAACAAAAAATGCAACATGGTTTGCTTGCCTGGGTTGCCACAAGGGCACAGCAATTACTCAATATTAGGGGACAGCACCACAGGTATTTTACTGTACCCGAACTAAGGCGAAATAGCAAGCTACGTTCCCAGCGAGTAATGTCCCTAAAAAGATAACCAGCTGGTGAATAAGTCAGAGGACCCCGTCATCTACTATTGATACATAACGTGCGCCTGAAGTTTTAGAAATCTCTTGTGCATGTCTTCATCTCGAATAGTCTTTTATTGATACCATCTAACTGGTCTCTGTTATAAAAAATATATCCCAGGTTTATTCTAGTTAGACTAGCCTTCACTTCTGCAAGCCAGCGTATGTCTCCACCCTTGTCACATTTTAAACAATCAACTATAATTTCCCTAGTCAACGAGGCTGCAGGGTTTTGCCAAACCTTCAACCAAAACATAACAGGGCGTGACCTAATATAATCCTCTAGGTCGAATAGTTTCAGCTCATTATGACAAACAAAGGATGAATAAGAGATAGGTGTCCCCAATATTCTCCTACAAAATCTATTTTCTTCTATCTGAGCGGCTTTGATGTTTATGTAACCCCAGATTTATATGTTATAGTGGGTATGCATTGGTTTCGATAGATTTTGAGTAGGGACAACGTCAATTCTCTTTGGTTGGGGGAGACTTAAGACTGAATAAACTGCTTTCGAAAATTTTCTCTGACCATATACAAAATGGGGTGCCCAAGATCCATTGTCTGAAAATTGCAGGCCCAAATATGGAAAAGTGCGTGTGCGCAACAAGGTTTCAGAGCCCAAAGTTATAACATTATTAACACATTTTTTAGGACCACAACACAATAAAAAGGATTTCTTAAAATTTGCACACAAATTCAGACTATTCATAAAATCAACAAACCCCCTAACTAATGTGCGCAGAGCATTGGGTGTTCTACCAATTAGAACAGCGTCATCCGCATATAAAATGGCAGGCAGCTTGTTACTGTTAATCGTAGGGACATCTGTGGTCAGGTTAGATAGGACGTTATGTAACTCATTAATATGAAAAATAAACAAAAGAGGGGCTAAAACGGACCCTTGCCTTACACCTCTTCCGACCACGATGTCCTCTGAAACCGCCCCGTCCGTGTTTATTCTCACCCATGCCCTTAGGTCCCTATGTGAGTATGCTAAAAAGTACACCATGTCCTCATCTAACCCGTAGTCTAAAAGGCATTTCCAGAGCCGAGATCTATTAACAAAATCAAAGGCCGGGGTGAGGTCCATAAATGCTAGGTAAATGGGGCTGTGTCGAGCTATGTTATATTTACCTATAATCAAGTTAAGGTTAAGACACTGTTCGACCGTTCCGAGTTTACTTCTAAAACATAGCTGACATCTGTTTAGAATGTTGTCCTCTTCGGCCCAAGTTCTGATTTTATTGAATAATACCCTCCCCAATACTTTAAGGGTATTATCAATTAAAGAAATTGGTCTGTACCAACTCGGGTTGTTACAGACCAATTTTTAAAAAAAATTGGAACAATGACAGATGTGGACCAGGTGTTGGGGATTTTAGTTGAGGCCAGGTTATTAAAAACGTTAAGTAAAAGAGGGGCCCAAAATTCTGGCCTGAATTTTATGAGATCAATGGGGAACACCTGCCTCCCGCCTCCCAGCTGCTCTGCCCCCCCCTGCTCCCTTTAAATCTGGAGACAGTGCGCGGTGAGGAGAACGACACTTGACCTTGCCTGGTAGGTCGCTCCCCCGCTGCAGCTGCACCAGCCCTTGTGCCTGACCCTCTCTCCTGCCTCAAGACGTTCCTGCTGCCCATTCCTGGGTGCTGTTTTTTCCCTCGCCCCCCCTGCCCACAGCCCGCTTTCCTGCTGCTGCTGCCCCTGCGGCCCCGCCCCGTGTCCATTTGCTTAACCCCTGCCTCCCGCCTCCCGCCTCCCAGCTACTCCGCCCTCTCTTTAAATCTGTAGAAAGTGTGCGGTGAGTAGAGCGGCCCATGACCTTGCCTGGTAGGTCGCCCCCCCCGCTGCAGCTGCACCAGCCCTTGTGCCTGACCCTCGCTCCTGCCTCAAGACATTCCTGCTGCCCATTCCTGGGTGCCGTTTTTTTCCTCGCCCCCTGCCCAAAGCCCACCTTCCCGCCACTGCTGCCCCGCCCCCGTGCCCATTCGCTTAACCCCTGCCTCCCGCCTCCTGCCTCCCAGCTACTCCGCCCTCCCAGCTACCCTTCATATGGAGGCAGCTGCGTGACCGCGCAGCAGACGCACGCAACTGGTGCACCGCTGGCGCGCCTAAGGCAGGCCCGTCTGCCCCCGTCCGCGCCTGGACCGCGCTTAGCGCCAGAACTCCTGGTCCCCGTGAATGCCACGACACCAGACTCCACTATGACACCAGCAGCCTCCACGCACTCAACGCAGGCCGAAACCACATCTGCTTCCAGGCCACCCCGAAACATACCCATGGACCCTTCTCCTGCTGCACCTGCAGCTACACCTGCGACAGAACCACCAAACCTTCAAGGACTGGACCTAACCACCTCTGCTGCATACTCCTCAACACCCGCTCTGCAAGCAAACACGCCGTCGAGCTCTGGGATCTGCTCGACGCCTCTGCCCCAGACGTGGCCTTCCTGACCGAGACCTTGTGGAACGACTCCTCGGTGCCCGACATCGCCAAAGCCATCCCAGACAGCTACAAGATCACCTGCAGGGATCGCGCCAACGGAACCGGAAGAGGAATAGCCATCGTCCACTAGTCCACCCTCAAGGTCACCACCCACGCAGACGACACCCTCAACGCCACCGAACACCTGAACTTCCGGGTCCACACCGACCCCAACAACACCCTCAGAGGAACACTCACCTACAGAACCCCTGGACCCCGGGCCGAGTTCAGCGACTCCAACGCTGACCTCGCCAGCACCCACACACTCGCCTCCACAGACTACATCCTCCTCGGGGACATGAACTTCCACCTCGAGAACAACAACAACGCCAACTCCGCCACCCTGATCGCCAACCTCGCCAACCTCGGCCTCAGACAACTCATCACCGCACCCACCCACACGGCCGGCAACATGCTGGACCCCATCTTCTCCACAGACACCCATGTCGCCTTCAACCACACCACCGAACTCCACTGGACCGACCACCGATGCATTCGTTTCACCTTCAAGAAACCAACCATACACCACCGCACCCAACAGCTGCCTCGCCGCTGCTGGAGCAAAGTCACCAAAGACCAGCTGATCACCACCCTCACCCAGAACCCACCCACCGACCCCACCAACCCAGACACCGCAGCTCTTAACCTCAGACAGTGGATCGATGACTGCACCAACACCCTCGCCCCGCTCAAGAAACCCTCCAACAACCATACCAGCAAGAGAGCCACCTGGTTCACAGACGAACTCCAGACCTCCAAACGTGCATGCCGGAGACTGGAGAAAATATGGCTCCGCGAACGCACAACGACCAACCACGCAGCCCAGAAGGACGCAACCAGAAGACATCACCACCTCATCAGATTAGCCAAGAGATCCTCTTCTAAGACCAGTTGGATAACAATGCACATGACAGCAAAGAGCTCTTCAGCATCGTAAGGGAACTCTCCAACCCCAGCGCCAACGCGAACGACATCCCACCCTCTCAAGAACTGTGCGACTCACTAGCCATCTTCTTCCACCGCAAGACTGCTAACATCCACAACAGCTTTAACACCACAACTGCCCCAACTACGCCAGATCCCACCTCCCCTGTGAACAGCGCCATCCGCCTGACCTCCTGGTCCAACGTCAACGATGACGAGACACGCAAGGTCATGAACTCCATCCACTCAGGATCTCTGTCAGACCCGTGCCCACACCACGTATTCAACAAAGCAGATGCATCCATCGCACCCCAACTAAGGAAGGACATCAACATCTCCTTCGAAACAGCGACATTCCTGGAAAGCTGGAAACACGCCGAAATCAACGCCCTCCTCAAGAAGCCCAAGGCAGACCCCAAGGACCTCAAGAACTTCTGGCCCATCTCCCCGCTCCCATTCCCAGCAAAGGTCATCGAGAAAATCGTCAACAGACAGTTGGCCCGCCACCTGGAAGACAACAACATCTTGGACCCTTCCCAGTCCGGATTTCAGACGAAACCACAGCACCGAGACAGCCCTCATCGCCGCCACAGACAACATCAGGCGCCAACTAGACAACGGCTAAACATCAGCCCTCATCCTCCTGGACCTGTCGACCGCCTTCAACACGGTCTGCCATCGCACTCTAAAGACACACCTCTTAGAAGCCGGAATCCAAGAGAAGGCCCTTGACTGGACCACGTGCTTCCTCTCTGGCAGAACCCAGAGCGTCCGCCTCCCACCCTTACGATCCGAAGCCACCGAAATCATCGGCGGTGTCCCCCAGTGCTCATCCCTCAGCCCGACACTGTTCAACATCTACATGGCCCCCCTTGCACAAGTGGCCCGCCAACACGACCTCAACATCATCTCTTAGGCTGACGTAACCCAGCTCATCCTCTGCCTCACCAAGGACCCACACACCGCCAAAACCAACCTCCACGAGGGAATGAAGGCCGTTGCCGACTGGATGAGGAGCAGCCGTCTGAAGCTGAACTCGGACAATTCGGAGGTACTCATCCTCGGACCCACCCCCTCAGCCTGGGACGACTCCTGGTAGCCGACCACACTGGGAGCAGCACCAACACCCACGCAACCTAGAATTCATCCTCGACTCCTCCCTCTCCATGGCTAAACAGGTCAACGCCGTCTCCTCCTCCTGTTACAACAGCCTCCGCATGCTCCGCAGGATCTACAAGTCGATCCAGACTGAAGCAAGAAGAACGGTGACACAGGCCCTCATCAGCAGCAGACTGGACTACGGCAACGTACTCTACGCAGGAATCCCAGCCAAACACCGACGACTACAACGCATCCAAAACGCCTCCGCCCGACTGATCGCCAACTTCCCCACGGCAGCCAAATCACCCCCACCTGAGAGACTTACACTGGCTGCCTGTCTACAAGAGGATCACCTTCAAAATCCTCACCCACGCACACAAAGCACTCCACAACGCCGGACCAGCCTACCAGAACAGCAGACTCAGCTTCTACACCCCCACCCACCAGCTCCGCTCCACCAGCCTCGCCCTCGCCGCTGTTCCCTGCATCCAACAAACGACCTCCGGCGGCAGATCCTTCTCCCCCCTCGCCGCCAAGACCTGGAACACCCTCCCTACCTACAGACGGCAGACCCAAGACCTACTCGCCTTCAGAAGACTCCTCAAGACCTGGCTCTTTGAGCAGTAGCAGCACCCCCACCCCTCAGCGCCTTGAGACCCTCACAGGTGTGTAGCATGCTCTACAAGTACTATGATTGATTGATTGATTGATCTGAGCCGGGGGCCTTGTTGCCCAGACTTTGATTAATAGTGTCCTCAACCTCTGATATTGATATTTGAATTCAGCTGGCGACCTGATTGTCAAGGGGACTGGCAGTATATTTTTAAGAAAAATGGGTTACCCAGGCTTCGCTCATTATATTCCAACCTAAAGGGGTAAGTGTGATGCCCAATGATCTCAGTGACTTGGCAGCTGTCCAGAAACCATATGAATTATTAAGTCTAGCGGCACAGGCCAAGTTATTCCATTGTTCCTTTATGATGTCATCTTTCCTCTGCTTAGTTACTTTTTTATAGGCATGCCTCAAAGATCTAATAAGGTTGAGGTCCCTGGGAGAGGTTGAGAGAGCAACCCTAAACTCTCTGTTTGCCCGAGAGCAGGCACTATTGAACCACCTAGGGTTGGTATTGGATACCAATGCTGGTCTTGAAATCAATTATTTTATGCCTGCACATAGGTCGACAAAAGCAGTAACTACCTCTAGATTAGGGTCAACGGGTGAAAGACAAGTCTCACAAAGTGATCAATGGATTTTTAACATTTTTTCGAACACACTACTGCAACCCATTCCTTCCCACTTGACCCAGAAATTATCTGTTGATAGTTCAAGGTTTCCGGCACCTATCTCTTTTCTATGGTCAGATCTTGATACAACCTCAAATAAAACTGAGATTGGATTATGATCCCCAAAAGTAGATGACAAAACCTCTGTTTTGACCAAGTAATCTTCCAGTGTGGCCGCTATAAAGACATAATCAATTATGGAAGCGCAGCCACGGCCCCTATAAGTTGGTATCGGACTATCTGCGTTATTTGTGACTGCGATATCCATTACATTAGAGAGGATACATTTTAGTAGATGGTCCAGTAACTCCGGCCGCTTTTACATGTTTTGCCCATAGGCTGATAATACAGAGTTTGGGTGTTTCCCCCTGCTATCTTTGCATTGAAGTCACCTCCCAGGCAAATCCCTGCAAGTTTTTGATTTCCTATAAAATTGGGTATGTCCGAAATAAAGTTAAAAATGTTCACAAAATTCATGTTTGGTGTAGTTAAAAATCGTTGTTATAAAAGTTAATGAAACAAAGCGAAACACCCCGTATGTAAATAAAGGCTTGAAAATGTGCGTTTTTGGTGGCAATTGTTTTTATACTACCACCTGACGCAATGCTCACCCAGATGGATAAGCCACCCAAGGGTCTGCCTTGTTTGTGGTGGGGTGAGATGACATTAAGTCATTCATACCCTTCGAGATATAACTCAGATGTGGCCCATGTCTCTTGGAACATCAGAATATCATATTCTTTTACTGTCTTAACCCATTCATCAATATTTAATTTCGATGCCAAACCGGCGACGTTCCAACTTAGCACATATAATATATGGTTATTAAACTCAGGACCATCGGGGTCAGACTCAGAGCCATCGTTTCCAGGAGTGGCTAACATAGATGTTAATGGGGCATTTACAATGTATTTTGGCATTGTTGACGGTCAATCTAAGGTGTCAAGATCCGATAGGGCATCAAACCTGTTTGTAGATAGATATATCGGAGTAGGTGAGAATTGCTGTTGGGAGTTTGGTCGATACATGAAGCCAAGGGGTAGTGCCCAAATATTTGTAGGTACGGAGGGATTAATCCCCTTGGCCCTCAATATTGTTCTAGCAAACATTGGTTGCCGGAAATTAATAAGAATGCAATCACCCTCAATTGTCTTTTCTGATAGTCCAACCCTTCGAACCATTATGATGTCATTTATGTTAAACCTCCTACACCCTTTATGTTTGGCCAACCAATCAATACTTTTATTCCGTAATTGGTCCCAAGATTCTGGCTTATTCTTTTCTAACCCCTACGAGGACCACGACATACGGGCAGGCTGCTGGGGGTAAACTTAAGACATCTTTATTTGGCACGGCATGCCCACCACTGCTATTACCAACAGTGTTAACAGAAGCTATGGGGGCAGCTTGATCTACAGTACAGCTGGGTGGCAAGGGTGTAGAGATAGAATTTAAATTTAAATTTTGGATGTTGGCGAAGTCATGGCAAGATTTGGGAGGGATGCGGTTTTTAACTTTACAACAGGTGGCACAAGTGAAGTAGTGTGGCTCACTGGTTAGAGGCGGCAGACCCGAGAGCAGAGGACGGCCCGGGACCAGGGTTCGATTCCCGGCGCGGCAGGTTTCTGGACCAGGGTCAGCGGACTCGATAATTCTCTCGCCTCGGTGCCCACTCTGATCAGCGATCACACTCGGCAACTCTGGGCATTAGCTTGCCTCATCTTCACTAACGGCCCCACCAGACCGCCGGGGATGCCTGGTCTCACCCTGGAGATACCCATTAAGGGACCATCTCTCAGGGAAGCCAGGAAGGGTTTTGCAGCGGTCGAAGCGCCTTGGGACCCTACGGGTAAGTAGTGCGCTATATAAATGCCAATACATTTACATTTACATTTACAAGGGGCCGGGTATGAGTAGAAATTTTGATCCCTTCTTGCTCTTTTAGGTCACATGGTGTCTGTTTTTTATTGGTACTATCTTGTACAGATACCTACTTAGTTACCTTGCTTGGCGAGCTTAGTTTATTGGTTAAGGATTCTAAACGGTCTAAACACTTCCAAAGCAGTATCCCAAAGAGTTAAATTAGCAAAAGGTATCAATGTAGATTCAGTCTCGGTATATACAGAGTCATTTAGTGTCTCTAAAGATGCTAGGTCAACCGAGTCAACTGAGGCAATACCCAGCACAGGGTCGGCTAGGGTTGTCAGGCCCTGAATCCATGTTTGGTAAAGTAGTATGTTGGGTATTCAAACGTGGAGGTTGTTTCCGTTTGGAGCCGACCAGTTTAGTTGTTTTCCTTTTTGCTCCAGAAACTTCTGCGTTCGGGGATACGTTTACAATGACAGGTACAGGGATGTCCCTCAAGCAACCCGTAGAAATAGTGTTCTCCAGGTTCCCAGTGACTCTAATGCCCACGACTCCCTCTGCATTCGGTGCCCTTAACCGACCAGATGGGTCTAAATTTTGATCAACTAATGTAGGCAGGTTTGGATGGGGGTCACTAGTATCAATGTTTTCAGTTTGTGTAAGTGGATGTGACCTAGTTAGACCCAAGGATTAACGCCTCTCGGTTAGTTCAATTTCGGTACTGACAATACTAACTGCTCTCGCCAGCATGTAGTCTATCGATATGGTGTTACGGGGTACTGTGGCAATATTGCATTTGCCCATGATGTTTGCTGCCCCAGGCATCAAGCTAATATAATATGAGATGTTATGATACCCCACTCACCACAACGGGCTCGGTTGATTGGAGATGTCAGATGGATGGCCCAGCCCGGCCTCTGTCGGCCCCTGACGGGCACAGACGGGCCCGCCCTTGGTCCGGGCTTTGTCTGGGCTTCGTCCCGCCTCGCGGGGGGAGAGGCTGCGCTATGAGAACGTTGGCCTCGCCTCACCCTCAGGCAGCTGCATGTGGTTGCGAAAATCAGCGATGCACTCTGAGGGTTGAAGTCCACCCCAGAGTGTAGGAACCTGCATGAAGCAGCAGCAATGCAGCAATGGGCATTGAATCGTTGCCCCTATCCCACCAGGGGTGCTGGTCCAATGATTGTAGCTAAGGCAGACGGCTGGAACAACACCAAAAAGGCAGAGAGAGACTTCCTGCAGCAATATCAAATGTTCCCTTTGTGCAAACACTTACAACTCTTTTATTACATTCCCCACTTTTGATTTGGTGTGGATAATTGGCACCTTTTCATACATCGTTCACACCCTGAGTAACCTACTTAGTCTTTACTTCACTCGTAGTAAAAACAGAAGAGTTCTAATTTGTTCTCCTAAGCATTGAATTTCGACAAGATGATAGCTGTCTTTTTAATTCGGATATAAATTTCACAAAATGTACATTTGCAAAGTTAGAAGACAATGTTAGTCAATGCTACCATAGTCAGTAACTCAGGATAAGGATGTGCCATACTTCCTTCACATTTAAGAGGAAGCGGTAGGGTTTTCACTGACCCAAATCAAAGGGGAAGGGGTGGTGAAAGGTTTCTTCTCTGCTGCACCCAGCAGATTACACCACAAATATGAACATATAATGGCCTCTACTCTTGCCTCCTGCTTATCATTCCTCTCGAGTGCAGTGACCAAACACAGGCAGACACAGAAATTAATGTCCCCTACATCGCCAGGGCTAGTGATCCCTCACAGAATGTAAAATGATTGATCTTTTTAAATGATCGGACATTTTCTGCATCTGTGTTAGTCAATAGAGCACTGAAATAAATACCAATTAACCCCTTGTTTGAAGGTTAAGCTTTTCCTTGAATCCACCCCTCCCCTGAACTCAGGGAGCATTCACAGCAATTTAGGTGAGGAATTGACTGGTTTATGGAGCATACCTTCTACAGTGAGCACCTCATTGATCGGTAAGCCATAAGATTCCGATACTCATCAATCCAACACGAGTCTTTCGTTTGCTCATGGATCCCTCACATTTCCCATTGATTTTGTGTTCTATTCGCACTCTGAGTATTTATGGGTCTCATCAAAAACATGCACTGATGATTCCTTGCATCAGATTGATCTGCCATGAAATCCAGGTATATACAAAAGAAAAAGAAAATCATGATTCCATAGTGATAAAATTGACAAACCTTGGTTTATAGGGGCTAAACTGAGTGTTTGTGAAATGAAAATACCATCATTTGTTTTTTTTCTTAAAACATGGAGCTACAGGTTATTCAGAACTCAGCTCCCTTGACTGACTATTGAAAGTGAGTGGCTCACAGAAATGATGGTTTTGCAGCACAAAAGCAGCACAGCAGCCTTAAGTGGAGCAGCTCTGCTTGGTATTACAGAAAATGTTACTGTGAGGCCCATCATTTAATAATGAATGTGTAAGGCCTGTCATCCTTAGGGTGGTCTTCCCCCAAACTGTTTGCCTGCTTACCTCCTCTGTTTGCTGTATCTTTTTGTTAACCTTATGACTCTAAGCACTTTACCAGCACTTTACCACTGCTAACCAGAGTTAAAGTGCATGTGCTTCTCCCCTAAACATGGTGACGTTGTTGTATATCTGATTGGCATATTTAGCCTAGTTAAAAGTCCCTTGCAGAACAGCATACCATATACCTAGGGCCTGTAATGTAAGTGCTACAAGTGGGCCTGCAACAGTGGCTGTGCCACCCACACAAGTAGCATATCAAACCTGTCTCAGGCTTGCCATTGGCATTTAAAACCACTTGCCAACATTAAACTTCCCTTTTAAAGACACCCCAACAGTAGACCCTAGATAGCCCTAAGGGGCAGAGTGCTGTGAAACTAAAAGGTACAACATATACCTTTAACTTTGAATGTCCTGGAAGTGACAAACACCTACATTCATTTGTCTCTACTGTGATGTCTACGCCTCTCATAGGTTAGCATTGGAAATGCATTAAAGTACTTTTACAGTGTAATGCCTGATTAAAAAGTAGTAGCTGTATCAGGTTTCATATCTTTGGCATGGTAATGATAAATCCTTTCTACTCGCAAAGTTGGATTTAACATTACTATTTTAGAAATGCCACTTTTACAAAGTGGACATTGCTCTGCTCATCCTGCTCTGCGTGCCTTGCAGCCTGTTTCCAATACACATCTGGGGTCAGTGACAGCTATACTTACTATATTCCCCCTAGGCAGTCACAAACACAGAAATGGTGTGTATGACAGTGAACCCATATGCATTCATCTACATTCTGATAGCTCTTCCTGATTAGGAAAAGTGAGCTGGCACACCTGAATAAGCAGCGTTCTGTGTCTCATACAAAGTGCTAATTACCCTTCATAGCTAGCCTGGCAGACAGGACTGGGATGAAAGGGGAACCTGTGCACTTCAAGGGACTGCTTTGAAGTTACCCCCACTTCAAAGGCACTTGGGTGTAGGTACTGCTGCTCTGACCCTGCCAAGACAGTACACTACTGAACCTGTAAAGAACTCTGCCAGTAGTAAAGACTGCTGTGCCACATGGAGTGACACTTTTCGTGATGGCTGTTTTGAAGGAACTGCTTTCTGCTTTGTGAGACACGCCATCGAACTCTGGAACCTCCTAGACGCCACAGCCCCTGACGTTGCCTTCCTCACGGAGACCTGGATGAACGCCTCTTCAGCTCCCGACATCGCCATCGCTATCCCAGAGGGCTACAAGATCGTCCGGAGGGACCGCAACGCCAACCAGATGGGAGGAGGCATCGCCATCATCCACAAGAACACCATCCGTCTCACGACCAGCACCGACAACACCCTGACCACCGCCGAACACCTGCATTTCCAGATCCACACCAACCCGAACACCACCCTCAGAGGCACCCTGATCTACCGACCCCCTGGACCACGCACACAATTCAGCGAGGACATCGCCGACTTCGTCAGCCCGCATGCCCTCCCCTCCGCTGACTACATCCTCCTGGGGGACCTCAACTTCCACCTGGAGAACAACAACGACCGCAACACCACCACCCTGCTGGACAACCTCACCAACCTGGGACTCAAGCAACTGGTGTCCACCCCCACCCACCTCGCCGGACACACACTCGACGCAGTCTTCTCTTCCAGCACAGACATCGACTTCAGCCACGCCACAGAGCTCCAATGGACGGACCACAGCTGCGTCCACTTCACCTTCAAGAGAACGACGACCCACCACCAGCAGCAACAGGCCGCCCGCAGAAGCTGGAACAAGATCACAGCAGACCAGCTCGCCACCTCCCTGAGCCAGCACCCTCCTGCCAGCTCAGCGAACCCCAGCCAGGCCGCCGACAACCTCACGAAGTGGATCAGCATCTGCGCGGACGAGCTCGCCCCGCTGAGGACCCCGCCCAGCAGACCCGGAAGCAAGAAAGCCCCGTGGTTCACCGACGAACTCAAGAGCTCCAAGAAGAACTGCCGAGCCCTCGAGAAAGTCTAGAGAAGGGAACCTACACCGGACAACAGGACCTCCTTCAAGCTTGCCACCCGGAAGCACCACCAGCTGATCTGCGCCGCCAAGAAAACAGCATTCAAGGAACGGTTGGACAACAACGCACACAACTGCAAGGAACTCTTCAACATCATGAAAGAGCTTTCCAACCCCAGCGCAGGAAACAACGACATCACCCCATCGCAAGACCTCTGCAACTCCCTCGCCTCATACTTCCACAACAAGATCGCGGACATACACAACAGCTTCAACAACCAACCAACGCACACCATGACCGAACAATCACCCCCCACCACCACCCTCCACGCCTGGACCCCGATCAGCACCGAAGACACCATCCGCACGATGAACTCCATCCACTCCGGATCACCGACCGACCCCTGCCCTCACCACGTCTTCAACAAGGCCGACGCTGTCATCGCACCCCACCTGCGAGACATCATCAACACATCATTCGACACCGCCACCTTCCCTGAGAGCTGGAAACACGCCGAACTCAGCGCCCTACTCAAGAAACCAACAGCGGACCCCACCGAGCTCAAGAACTACCGCCCCATCTCGCTCCTCCCGTTTCCAGCCAAAGTCATCGAGAAGACCGTCAACAAGCAGATGGCCGCCTTCCTCGAGACGAACGGATTCCTCGACCCCTCACAGTCCGGCTTCCGAGCCAATCACAGCACCGAGACCGCCCTCATCGCCGCCACCGATGACATCCGAGCCCTGATGGACAATGGAGAAACAGCGGCCCTCATCCTCCTAGACCTCTCTGCGGCATTCGACACGGTCTGCCACCGCACCCTAGTACAGCGCCTCAGCAACATCGGAATCCAGGACAAGGCGCTGGAATGGATCATCTCCTTCCTCGACGGAAGAACACAGAGAGTCCGCCTACCACCGTACAAGTCAGAGGCCTCCGAAGTCATCTGCGGCGTCCCTCAAGGATCATCTCTGAGCCCCACCCTCTTCAACGTCTACATGAGCCCCCTCGCGGCCATCGTACGCAAACACTACCTAAGCATAATCTCCTACGCCGACGACACCCAGCTGATCCTCTCCCTGACCAACGACCCCGCCTCCGCCAGAGCCAACCTGCACGAAGGGATGAAAGAGGTAGCCGAGTGGATGACAACCAGCCGCCTGAAACTGAACTCTGACAAGACGGAGGTCCTCATCCTGGGCTCTTCCCCCTCCGCCTGGGACGACTCCTGGTGGCCACCCGCCCTGGGCACCGCACCCAAACCAACAGACCATGCACGCAACCTGGGCTTCATCCTGGACTCCTCCCTCTCCATGACCAGGCAAGTCAACAACGTCTCCTCGGCGTGCTTCAACATCCTACGCATGCTACGGAAGATCTTCCGGTGGATCCCCACCGAGACCAGGAAGACCGTCACCCAGGCCCTCGTCACCAGCCGACTGGACTACGGCAACGCCCTCTACGCCGGTACCACCGCCAAGCTCCAGAAGAGACTCCAGCGGATCCAGAACGCCTCAGCCAGACTCATCCTCGACATCCCACGAACCAGCCACATCACCGGACATCTGAGAGACCTTCACTGGCTCCCCGTCAACAAAAGAATCACCTTCCGCCTCCTCACCCACGCACACAAAGCCCTACACGACCAAGGCCCGAGCTACCTCAACAGCCGGATCAACTTCTACGCTCCCAAACGCCACCTCCGATCAGCCAACCACGCCCTCGCCGCCGTCCCCCGCATCCGAAGAGCGACTACAGGAGGAAGGTCCTTCTCCTACCTGGCCGCCAAGACCTGGAACTCCCGACCGACCGACCTGCGCCTGACCCAAGACCACCTCTCCTTCAGGAAGAAGCTGAAGACCTGGCTGTTCGAGCAGTAGCGCCCCCCCCCCCAGCGCCTTGAGACCCTACGGGTATGTAGCGCGCTCTATAAGTGTCACTGATTGATTGATTGATTGAGATGATAAGCTGACTGCTGATTTCTGCCCTGTTGAGGTCAATGACTGGACCCATCTCACTTGAACACAGTCTGACTCTGAGGGCTTGCTGGCTTGCCCCTGTTCTGAGGTTTCAGGGCCATCAAAGACTTCCTGCAACTCTGCACCAGCCCCTGGGGACTCTGCCATCTGTCAGGACCTACCCTGCCAAGTGGTGACAGTCCAATCCTGGGCCCTTGAAATGTATTTTCTGCTAACCAGAACCATCAGAATCAATGCAGTGATGACTTTGCACTGATCAGAACCAAAGCAGTGCCCTTTCAAGCCGCCACAGCGCCAATTCAAGGACAACAATGTGCAGATCGATGAGGAAACAAGACCCAACTGCGAGATCCACAGACAATGTAGTGCCTGCATCCTAAGGGGTTCAAAGCAGATGAAGGACTCAACTGTGAGGCTGACAATGACACTTCGACTTGACTGTAGGAATGAAACTGATGCATTGAGTCTTCAACCCCGAAGCTTGCTCCATTTAGGTTGCTTGCGCAGAGGGCCCTGTGTGGATCCTGTCACCAGCCTGCCCCCCATCATGGTTGGCCTGAACTGTGAATGCATTCCGGTACGACCTCAAGTAACTCCTAAGCTCTATTTAACTCTAAGTACTACGTTTTAATTTATTCTTTAAAAATTCATACTTCGGTTTTACTTATTGGATTTTTGTAACTTTGTTATTGTTTTATTCATAAAATAATTTTCTATTTTTCTAAACCCGTGTTGAATATTTTTGGGGTGTTTTCATTGTATTACTGTGTGTGCGTGTGTTGCGCGTGTTGTACAAAGATGTTACACATTGCCTCTTTAGATAAGCCTGACTGCTCTGTGCCAAGCTTCCAGAAGGTGAGCACAGGATATCTTTTAGTGTGTATCTATCTTACCCTGACTAGTAGTGTGGTCCCTTCTTGGACAGAGTGCACACCTTTTGCCAACTAGATACCCAATTTCTAACAGAATACATATGCATTAGTAAAGGATTTGTGCATTTTCTGCAGGGCATCACCTGCACTGATGTAACCAAACAGTGAAAAAAAATACAGACTCTATGTCCCAAGGGCAGGATGTGATGTGCATTTGGTACCTCCATGAGCTGAGATTTTGGATGTGAAAAGGAGGATTACACGGGCCCACTTCATTTACATGGAATGTAATTAAACGCCTGATGTTTCATTCTAGCCTTTGCAAGTCAAGAAGACAAGAGCTAAGGATAGTTAAATCCAATTGAATGCTGAAAAGGTACTATTTTTGTAGTAGTAGTAGGTCATAAACAGAAAGTCAAGCCCTATACAGTCTAATCATTCATATGTAAGAAATTCAACAGTTGATCGATTTCTTCTCATTTATTTTATTACATCAAACATCAAGTTGGCATCATCTCAAAACCTAAATGATTCATCTAATGCACAAAACATGATTATTTTTAATATCCAAGGGGTTAATGTTAAGTAACATAACGTGTCTTTGTAAAGCACATGTTCACCCAAGTGTATATTATTGTTACCCAACTCAATGGTACTCATTTTGTTGACTTTAGAAGCATGAAAGGCTGAGTGGACCCACCAGGATTTAAACCTGCAACCATGTGGTCAAAAAAAGGCCCCTACAATGGATGCATTAGTCCACAAAGCCGCCAGACATAGCTTTACTTGATGTCCAAGAAAAATCAGACTTGTCAGGATACATTCACTTCATCCAAGACCAACCCTTTTAGCACCTTCCAATTCACCTTTCCTAAAAATCTACCACATTTCCCTCTGAAAGAGAAATGAAGGTTACAAGGAAATGTATACTTCTGTAATGACCAACCACTTTAAGAGCTCCCACTTTACTTCCTTCTAATGATATACTAAATTTGTCTTCGGAGGTGAAAGGAAGTTGGTCAAGTTATAGCTATCTCCCTCGCTCAATAACCCCAAACCTATTGGGTAGCTCTCTCTTAAAGCCAGTTCTTCTCCTAATGTACTTGCCTCAATGTATCTTTTACAATGTGGGAAAGTTGACCAATATACGTTGGACCAGTTCTCCATGGCGAACCTCTGAGAGGCACATCAGGATTCTACCCCTTCAACAAAACACCTAGGTTGAATCCTTCTCCTTCCCTCACAGACAGGCTTTCTCTGATCCTGCACATCCTTCAGGTTCATATGGTGAGACCACAACCTTGGATAATTAGAACAGGATCAGTATACTATATATACTATAATATCTGGCCATTTTCAATATACGGTGATATTGAGGCCCATCATAAATCTGCATGAAAAATTACAATAGGCACAATGAAGGGTACATAACTCCCCCAATTTAAGCCAGGCCATAAGCAAACCAACTAGAGGTCCATTAAGAACCAACTGAAAAAAAGGAGATTAGGCAGATTATGCAGTCTCTGCATTTGTGGGTGAGGCCAGTCTAATCCTATGAGTTGGAGCTGCACATCCCAGGGCTGCAATGATATATATTTATATTTATTTAAGGTTTTTGTAGAGCGCGTAGTAACCCGTGAGCATCCATATATTCCAACACCATGGTTTCAGCCATCCACAATACCAGGTTTGTTCCCAGTAGAGAGTTTAGTTGAGTCCACCTCTTAGTGAGGGTTCACAAGGCACTCTGTTCAGTAGTCAATGCAGCACACATAGTAGGGACAAAATGTAATTTAAAAAAAAATTGTCTATGTGCGGGAAGGGTCACCTTCCTGCACATAAACAATCAGTGGCCTGTTGCTGTTTCTATGTGTGGTGTACAACACCGCACACATGGAAACAGCAAAAGCGTTTTACCTGTTTAAGAGCAGGTTTTCCCTGGTCTTAATTTTGGTGCTACGTCCTATTTACGCTGCCCTTGTATAGGGGCAGCGTAAAAATAAATGAGTGTTGTGGTGGAATGCCCACCGCAACATTCATTGCCCCCCTCTTTCACGCTAAGTACAGCATGAAAGGGTGTCTTATTTACAAGGCAGCATTAAGCCACATTAAGTGGCACAAAGCTGCCTTGTTAAGAAGATGAGGCACATATCGTTACAGGAAGGTCACTAAAAGTGACATTCCTGTGGCGATAGGGGCTTGTAAATATGCCCTAGAATGACTAAAGAGATTTCAGCCACATATTTACCTATTTATTTGGTTAGAAGTTTTATATAGCGTGAACATGGTCCGAAGGTGTCAGAGCTCTTTACAGAGAAACCATAACTGAATAACACAAAGAAAATAAAGAGTAAATTAAAAAAAACAGTAACGATAAAAAAAGAGTAAACGATATACAGTGGATATGTAAACAAAATAGGAACAATTACTCGGGTTACAAATTGTAAAAATAAGCTAACAGAATATAAAAGATGTAAATAAAGCAATATTCAGTAGAATATATGAACTCTAAGTTCTGTGGTAGAAGAAGGAGGGAGTTGCAGGGTGAGTAGGGTAGAGGCATAGTTTCCCCTGGGGTAATGATGCATAGGTTAAGTGGGGGGTGTGAGGAGGGGCACCAGTGGTGTAGTGCTAGTGAGAAGGGAATTTCTTGTATCAAAGGATTTTTACTTCTTTCTGGAAGAGGAATGTGGATGGGCTACATCTGATCTTTGTGGGAAGAGAGTTCCAAAGTTTTAGTGCCATTCCAGAGAAGGAACAGGTGTAGATGTTCTTTTTCTTGAATTTTTGTGGCTCGAGAAGTAAGGAGATTTTGCTTCTGAAGGATCTATTTCTTCCCAATAGGGTCAGTTTCTGGAACAGGTAGGAGGGGGTATTGTGATGCAGCACTTTGTGGGTCATGCAGGTGATTTTGAAATGCATCCAGGCCTCAAAGAGAAGCTAATTCAATGTACGAAGGCCTGGGGTGGGGTGATCACTTTTTCAACCAGTGGTGAGCCCATCTTTCTAGTGGTAGTGGTTATTCCCCATTACCATATAGGCAATATTCGGGTTAAGCCCCACAGGCCCCCCGGTCCAAGAGGGTGGTTTCTGACACAAATAGTATGTATACTAGAAAGAGGGATTAGTTTCTACTCCTACACCATTTTGGGAGATTTTAATTTTTATCTGGAGTCCTCCCTAGATCCAGATACTTCCCGGCTGCTGGAATTAATGGAAGGCGCAAACCTAAAGCAACTAGTGAGGGAAGCCTCTCACATAGCCGGCCACACCCTAGATGGGATTTTTAAAAATAATTTGCTATTGGCAACTCTCAATGTCCTTCCTTTGGCATGGTCAGACCACTCGGCAGTCATACATAAGATTACTCTGCTGGACCGCTTGGCCCCTAAACCTCTGAGAAATAACTCAGTGACCAGAGGATGGAATAAGATAGATACTAGGGAACTACACCAATTACTCACATCAACCATGCCATCGATGTCAATAGACATAGATGAGGCTACCAGCTCTTACACTAATTGGCTAACAGAAGCTGGTAATGAACTAGCACCTATAAAATATCTCCACCATACTAGACAAAATCTCTCCGCCCCATGGTACTCTCCTGATCTCAGGGATCAGAAACTTGCCTGCAAGCACTTAGAAAGAAAGTGGAGGAAGGGCTACAACGACAAGGACAGGCAGGACCATAAAACAAGTCTTGCAGTGTATAAACAGCTGCTCTACAAAGCAAAACAAGAATATTTCTCTGACAGAATCACTCAAGCTAAAAACTCCTCCAAAGAGATCTTCAAAATAGTAAAACAACTATCTCATCCATGCTCCACCACCCTCGCAGCCAGCCAAGAGCTGTGTAATAAAATTGCAAACTTTTTTTGAGGTGAACAAAATCTTTGTCACCTTCTCTGACTCTACTCCCGAAACAACACAGAGCTTAGCGCCAGTTCATGCAGAAACTAACAAAGACAGCCCGCTTTTACTCAATTTTACCCCTTTAACAGAACTAGACACTTGCAACTTACTACTGAAGGTAAAGTCAGGCTCTCCAACTGATCCATGCCCCACTTCAGCAGTTATTTCAGCTGCAGAACCTGTCTAAAAAATACTGACCCCTATCTTCAATACTATGTATTTGGAGTGGTATTTCCCTAAAGACTGGAAGCAGGCTTCAATTCTACTACTACTAAAAAAAACTATCTGGACGTCACCGATCCTAATAATTTCAGACCAATTTCTAGAATCCCTCTCCCAGCGAAGGTCATAGAAAGGAATATTAATGCTCAACTGAACACATTTCTGCTAGACACTCAGGCCCTAGACTCAACCCAGTTTGGGTTTAGAGGAGGCCACAGTAAGGAAGTGGCGCTCGTAAAATCCACAGAGGAGATCAGAATGATTTTAGATCAAGGAGGGAATGCCGCACTGATCATGTTGGATCTCTCGGCGGCTTTCGACGCGGTCCACTATGTGGTGTTGATGGACCGTTTACAGGAGATAGGAGTGAAGGGCTCGGCCTGGAAACTTCTCAAATCATTTTTAACTGATAGAGTACAAACTGTAGCCCTTGAGGAATTTGAAGCAAAGTCATTCTCTCTGCCTTGTGGTGTTCCACAGGGCTCATCTTTGAGCCAGACCCTTTTTAATATTTATGTTTCCTCACTGGCACTATTGAATCATTTGGGTTCACACTAACATCACATGCTGACAATACCCAAATAGTGGTGAACCTTCTTCCAGGCAGCACTCAGACTACCTCTCTGAGGCTACAAAATTGTATGAGTGCTGCGGGGGGTTGGATGGCCCAAAACTGTCGGAAACTAAACTCCAGCATAACAGAGGTGGTTTTGTTTGGAAACAATCCTAACCTCTGGACCTCTGGACGCCAGACTGCTGGCCAGCAGACCTGGGCCAGCTTCCCACGCCAGTTAAAAAAGTAAAAAATCTGGGTTTCTGAATCAATGAGAAACTGAGCCGCAGGGACCAGGTTAATGAAGTGGTCTCCACTACCACCTATATTCTAATATCTTGCAAAAAAATATTACCATTTCTCTCTAAAGCGGCACAAAAAAAATTGTCACTGCTTTGATTATGCAGAGGCTGGACTACTGCAACAGTCTTATCTGAAGATACATGAGGGATCACTAAACAAACTACAGGTTCTTCAGAACGCAGCGGCTAGACTACTTACCCGCACACCTCGATCTGAATCCATCTCTGCCCAAAGCAAAGCCCTACACTGGCTTCCAGTGAGGAAGCACACCCAATTCAAGGCCCTGTGCTTGGTTTTCAAGGCCCTTCATGGAATAGGGCGGAATTCCTTAAGCAACTCACCTACTGGTACACCCTGACTAGAACACTACGCTCTTCTGACGCTAAACTGGTGACAGTACCTAGGGTGAAAAAGGCCAACTGGGGGGGCAGAAGCTTCACAGTTAATGCAGCAAAGGCCTGGAATGCACTTCCTATTTCTCTAAGAAACATGACCAACCTCCATGCTTTAGGAAAACACTAAAAACTTGGCTTTTTACAAATTGATCCAAACCAACGCGCCTATCTCTCCATCTGGCTTGATTCCTCTTTAGGGCTTCTCCTAGCACCAGGACACCTTTTTGGTAACAGTTCCGCTTTGCAAATAGCTATAACATAACATAACTAGTAGTCTGAGTCTCTGGAGTCCCACTCTTTATTCAAGTCAAAAGTGCTCCAGTACCTAAGTACAATCTGGCAGGTAACTTTCACCACACCAGCAAGATCCGAGTGACCAAACACTCTGAGTGAACACCCTTCATGGGCACTGAAGCTGCAGCAGCTTCCTCCGATAAATCTTTCACACTGCTCAGAAGGGCTGAGGTCGGATGTCCTTGAGTTTCTCACACACGGTCCTGTAACTGGAGTGGCCAGAAGGTTCTCAAGGCTCCTCTGATGCTGGTATGTTCCTTGGTAGCCCCCTAATGTTAGGTTGGTATGATGCTCCTGGTGCTGGTCCTCAGTCATGATTTGGGCCCGCTCAGGTCACTATGGCAGCCTCCTTCCTCTGATGATGATCTTGTCCAGACAACACTCATAGCCTTGTCCCTGTGCCCCTCCCAGGCACAGTATGGATCAGTCTACAAAGCAGCAATCTTCCGAGCTGCCTCACCTGATGTATGGGGTCATTGACTTAGCTCTCCACACATATTTATGGCGGCCCCATGCTGACTTACAACCTGCACACAAGAGGACCAGTTCAGTGCAGCAATATTCATGACTCACTTCACAGTGCCCACTCCTGTCTTATGGTGGTTACTGACTTTTCCCTGCACATGGGCAACAACCCAAGAGGTGCAACAGCTGACTCCTCACACCTTACTACAGGGATCCAATTGCAAGATTCCCCGACTGGACCTTGCTCCCTCTAGCGGTCTGCTCTCCCTCACAGGTCACAGTGGTCTTTGCTAGCAGGCAGGTGTTGATGCTTTACAACAAGTAGTCTTTAAAGTACCTGGGTGAGGTGTTCTTACCCAATTGGATCACTGACAGCAGTTGGCCCCCAGTCTTGTTCACAGGCAGTAGTCTTGCAGAGCTTCTTCACCTCACAGAGTCCGAATGGCTTGCATGTGATTTCAGAGTCAGAGACTTTAAAGTTTATGTTAGGGTTTTGCTTTCCTTTGAAGTTCCCTCTTTTCTGCCCTGCTCTTCCGCCAGAAAGCAGACTGTTACAACAGGAGTGACTCAACATATGATAGCTGTTAGACCAGACATCCTTGGCGTGGTTTTTCCCCCATCTTTTTGCCTCTGACTCATGTATTTTTGATGCTGTGCTGGATTTCGTTTTTGCTGGTTTAGATGCTTGGGACACTCTGCCACTGCTGATCAGTGTCAGAGTGTAAGTGCTCCCTCTGTAAATTGTCATATTGATTGGGTATACCTGATTGGCATATTTGTATCACCATGAAGTCCCTAGTAAAGTGCACTGTGTGTGCCAGGGCTGGTGATGACAGATGCTACTAGTGGGCCTGCAGCGCAGATTGCGCCACCCACATGAGTAGCCCTAAAATGGTGTCTCAGGCCTGCCAGCGCAGGGTCTGTGTGCAGTCAGTGGACTGCCATGTCCGCCTGGCCAGTGTCCCCACTGGCTGGGCCTAACCCTTCCCTGTCTGTGCACATCAGTCACCCCTATGGAAGGCTCAAGGTACCCCCCTGGGCAGGGTGCAGTGTATATATAAGGTAGAGCATGTACTAGTGCAGGTAACATGCTCTGGTAGTGAGCAGCAGCCATTTTGTGTGCTCCCTGCTGTAAGGCTATCTTGCTCCAAAGAGTAACATGGGGGAAGCTGGACCCCTTGGATCCCAGCCTATCTTCCCATAGGAACAAGATGGGACATAAGTGAGTGATATCCCTGAACTCAGAATTTAATAACACATCTTTTAGGACAGGTGGTTTTTGAATTCTGTGTTTGAGAATAGTACTTTTAGAAAGTGGCTGTTCTCTTGTCTAACCTTTCTGTGTGCCTGGGACTGGTTGTGGATTGACTGTCTGGGTTGAGGATGACAGGGGGTGCAGAGCCTCCAAGGGGTTATCTGAAGCCAGCCCGTGGATGAAAGGCGGCATCTGCTGCCAGGGAAGTGGGAGGAAATCAATCAATCAATCGCATCTGATAGTGCAGGGCTGTGCCTGCCTGACACCCTGCTGGCCCCCCCTCCTGCTGGCCAACTGTCACCTCTGACCCTGATACTGACAGGCAGAAGGAAACCAGAAACACCGCAGTGCTCCAGCAACTCCAGAACTGGTTTAGACCGGGCTCAGGGACCCCTTGCACAAAGACTTCAAAGGACTTCAAAGACTTTTTGGGGTATAAGAGAAGGACCCCTGACTACAGATTTTTAGATTCTACAATCAAGAGGAACCTCTGCCAGAAAAAGACTGCTGAAGGAGCTGATGGAAGATTGCCTTGCTGTGTGCTTTAAGGGCTGGCCTATCCTGCTATCCAACTGAAGGAGAGGAGAAGAAAGGGACTTTGCTGTGAGCTGTGACCCTGCCTGCTTGAAACTGCTAAGACTTTGCTGTGTGCTGTGTCTGCAACCTGAATCTCCAAGGGCCTGAGAAGAGCTGGCTCCCTGTCTGCAACCCAGGAACATAAAGGTCGCCCAAGGACTACAAGAATCTGCTGTGCCCCTGAAGCTGCTGTGTGGCAAAGAGATCGTGAAACCCTGTAGTTTGCCTGCTTAGCGCACTGGCTGCTCTCTAATCTGCTTAAGGGCGCCGCGCTGACCCACCCTGCTGCGTGGCCAAGATCGACGTGTTCATCGACACGTGTGTGGTGCAGACCGGAGACTTGTGAGCCTCTCCAGCGCAAGGAGCGCTGAAAAACAATTTCTGGCCGTGTCACCGTCGCAGCCCGGGGTCAGTAACCCCCGTGGAAGTGCCCCGTATCTTTCCGGTGTTTGCGTTCTGAAGATCGAGTCTGCCGCGCTCTGATTGGGTGAGAGAGCCGAGCCCCCTCACCAGAGCCGCAATGGGATTGGTTGGTGGAGCGGAGCGTCATCAGCGAGGCCGCGCTGCCATTGGTTGGCGGCCTCGCGTTCAGAGGGGCTCGTCAAGAGAGCCGCGACGTGATTGGCTGCCTCAACCGAAGCTGCCGAGGAGCCGAGGAATCGCCGTGATTACCGCCGGGACCGGGGAAGACTGACCTGACCTCGCCGAGGGATTCTAAAGAGTGCTCCAGCCCCCGGCCTGCCGTCTCTGCTCCCTGCTGCTCCCTGAAGGGCTGAGAGCGGGCGGAGAGCGTCCTGAGACCGGCCGGGCTGGAGCGCGAGTGCGCATTGACCAGCGAGGCGCGCCTGGGGGCCTGAAGTGATACCAAGCAAGGGGAAGGGAGTCCCCCTCCCCCCAGCATTCCGGTGAGGCGCGCTTGAATCGCTTAGGGTCCCTGACGCCAGGGGCTGACTGTTGTGGCAATTTAAGACGCTGGCATTGTTTTCCTTGCTCGTTTTGAGAGCTACTTAACTATAAATCAGTGGCATTATTTATACTTGCTGATTGAAGAGACTTGAGACATTTTTGATTAAGAACTTCCTATTTACAAGGGCAACCATTAAGATTAAGTGCAACATTTTTAAAATGAAGTAATTATCGTGCAACTGCTTGATTTACCTTGCTGAAACTAGATAAAGTTATATATTTTTATAAAATATACTTACCTGTGTGGTCTCAGTTTGTGGTGGATTGGGGATTACTGTTGTGTTGAGTGCAATTATTATACACATTGCCTTGGGGATAAGCCTGCCTGCTCGCGCCAAGCTACCTAGAGGGAGAGCGGAGGTTATCTACTGTGTGTATTCCTTCACCCTGACTAGAAGCAAGGGTCCCTACTTGGTCTAAGGTACTTACCTCTGCCAACTAGAGACCCCCAGATCTAACAATAGCCCTACAACACAAGTCATGGTAGTGACTAGAGTTCACATCTCGATGTCAGCTGCAGTGATATAAGTATCAAAAGGCTATCCCAAGGCCTCAGCCACACTCTGTATGAATGACTCTCTTCTGAGACCCATCTTCTTCCTGAGATGTGCCCAGGCCCCTTCCCTGTGACCTCTCACTGATTCAAAGTGCATCTTTTGAAGTGTACTGAAGGGCATGGCGATCCACATTTCTGTCTGGGGTGATTCCACTGCATCCTCTTCTCAAGCGCCTCCATTCAGCCCTTGGTATCTCAAAATGGAACCCAATGTCTTCCATGTATTATACCATTCACAGGCCCACATACAAGCAGCACATGTATTTAACATGTATTGAACAGCACTGCATTATACCTTTATTGTTCCACTCATAGGCCCAAATACGCCTAGCACATGTGAAGCACAAATGCGCTGCACACCACTACACAACAACCCAATGTAGGCCAAAGGTAAATTAAGCACATATCAGTGGAACTTTGAATGAGTGAGCCTGTATGTCTTTCTCCTGTGATACAGCTAAAAAGGACCTGCTCACTCCTACTGATCACTACACAATATGCTGCTGCCACTGTGCTCGTGCTATTTAACTCCTGATAAAGACAGTAGCTATTAACCACTATGAATAAAAGACTTTGGGCACCTCTCCCAGTCCAAAAAGACTGCAGTCAGTGAGACAGCCCTATGTCATATCAAAAAACATGATCTTTCTAGGAAAACAAAAATCAGTATTAGGAACCGAAACATCAGTACAGCAGAGGTGATTTATGTCCTCATCATGAAAGGGACGTTTCCATCCCAACAGGACCCAAGATGGCACCAGTAGATTATGAGCCTTGTTAGAAATGGGGATCTCTAGTTGGCAGAGGGAGGTACCTTTGTCCAAGTAGGGACCCTTCCTCCTAGTTAGGGTAAGGTGGATACACTTCTTAAATAACCCCTGCTTCCCCCCTTGATAGTTTGGCACATGCATACTGGCTTATTTCAGATTCAGTGTGTAAAGCGTTTGTGTACACATACAGTAATCCAGTAAAAGAACTACAAATGGACACCACACCAGTTTAGAAAAAGAAGTAATCTTTATCTATCCTAAACAAGACCAAACAGACAAAAATCTACATTACAGCAATCAAAATATGACTTTTAAAAGGTAGAAATAGCTCTGTTCATCGAAAATGGTGTATGCAACACTTTCAACACAAAGTACCGTGGATGCTTCAAAAACACAAGCAAAAAGGGTTGCAGGGAAGGTGATGTGTCGGATCTTTACACACAGGGAAGGTGATGCATTGGTTCCTTGCTCTGGAGGAGGGGATACATTGGTTCCTTACTGCTGCGCAGGGGAGTTGATGTGTCGATTCCTTACCGGAGAGGAGGTGATGTGTCGGTCTCTTACTGCATGTGAAGGAAATGGGTCGGTTTCTTACTACATCCCAAGCGGTGCGACAAACCTGATGCCTCGATGCAATGCTTGACGACCCAGGAAGATGTGATGCGAGAAGATCCAGGATGTGCTGAGACTATTCCAGCTGCGTCCCTTCAAAGCATTGGTTCTTACACAGCAGGGCCTGCGTCAGAGTCAGTGCGGTGATCTCAGACACTGGAGATCGGTGCACAGGACAATTGGAAAAGCACACACTTCAAAAGCGGGCAGGCTCTGTGTCGATTCTTCGGCTGCAGCGATGCATTGGAAATTCTTCTCTCACCACTATGATGTGTCGGAACCAGGCGATGTGTCAATTTTCACAGTTCTTTCATCTTCTGCAGTTCCCAGCCCCAGAAACAACATCCAGAGGCTCAGAACACTGACAGGCACCTCTTGGTAGGTCAGAACTCCCATCAAACGAGTTCAGGGTATACTGGGGGTGAAGTCTTTGTGTCCTTAGGACTTCAGAACAAGAGGCAAGCTCTACTTCAAGCTCCTGGCGATCTTCCTCAAGCAGAGGACACAGCACACAGCAACGTCCTTGCCCTTTCCTTGGCAGAAACAGCCACTGCAGGCCAACCCCAGACAGCACACAGCAAAGGGGCAGTATTACTGCTCAGTTTCTCCAGCTCTTCTCCTTGGCAAAGGATCCTCTTGAATCCCAGAAGTAATCGAAAACTCTAGAGTTTTGGCCCCACTTTTTATAGCACAAATTCCTTTGTTCTCTGGTGGTAGACAAGCTCTTTGCCTAGCCAAAACCAGTTCTGTCCTCTCTGGTGCAGCTTCCTGGCAGGAGGTGGAGACAGCATTGTCCAAGTCAGACCAGGCCCTTTCAGGTGTGAAAGAAATCTCCTCCCCCTACTCTGAATGCAGCCCAGGTCTATTTATCCCAGCCCTGAGTCACCATGGAAAGGCAGGATATACCTCACCCCACCAAGTGGCTGTCTGAAGAGATTGCTCATCCCCAGCCCTTGTCACTCCAAAGCCAGACAGTCAATACACAAACCTAACTGAGGCACACAGGATTACTAAGCAAGAGTATATCTACTTTCTAAAAGTAGTATTTTCAAACACAGAAGGTAAAAATCATCCTCACTAAAAGATGAATCTTTATATTCTGAATTTAGGCATACTAAACTTTAACTTCCTATCTTGCCCAAATGGGAAGTTATATTGATAAGATACTAAAAATTAACTCCCATGCTATCCGATGGGACAGATAGACTTTCAGTAAACACAATTGTAGTATCTCACTATCAGGACATGCCACACACATCAAGGCATGTCCTACCTTTCACATGCACTACACCCTGCCCACAGGGGTACCTTGGGCCTACCTGACGGGTGACTCGCATGTAAGAAATTGGAAGGTTAATCCATTGCCTGCTTGACAGGGCAATACCAGACTGCACAGAGACACTGCAATTTTGCAAGGCTGCTTGGGTGGGTGGCATAATCAGTGCTGCAAGCCCACTAGCAGCATTTGGTTTACAGGCCATGGGCACACAAAGTGCACTGTACTAAGGACTTAACCGTAAACCAAATAAGCCAATTATGGAAACATTAATCCATTACAACAATGTACAGAGGGAGCACTTGCAAATTGGCACTAAACAGCAGTGGCAAAGTGCCCAAAGCATCTAAACAAGCAAATACGTAGTCCAACACACAGTAAACACACAGAAGGTAAATTCACAAATACAGGGGAAGCCCTTGCCAAGGATGCCAGGTCTAACAAGACTCATTATGAAAGCCTCTATAATTCAAATGTGGCTGTTACAGAATGTTATCAGTTCTATCAGAAATGCAAGATGCTCAGTTTTACCACAGCATCTTTCATGCAGGAAATCTGCTTGCTGAAAGCAGGCAAAACCTCTTGGTGAAAAGGTTGTGAGCCAGAGAAAAAGTGGAATTACTTGGAGAGTTAAGTGCATGAGCACCAATTTCCACAGTCGTTTCTGATGGCATCCTGTGGGTTCACTTTGCAATCGTACTGTTTTTCTCCACCTGCATTTCTGATACCTCTTGTATCGACTACTCAGGAGGAGGTGGGTAGGATTGCCAAAAAAACAATTAGGAAACTCACAACAAGGCCCAAAATGCCCAAAATTGATACGCAGATCCTGTAAAAGTATAATGGCTATTATTAATATCTATGTTGATAATTCCTGTAAAGTATTGAAGATTCAATTCGGGGTCCTGAGTACTATGGCCAAGACCTTCTGGAAAATGTGAGCAAACTATCAGAAAAATTTGTCTTCCCACAAGTAACCTCTGATTGAAGAATGATGTTCAAATATGTCAATGAAAGCCAAGAATAACCTTTTAGGCTCTAGATCCCGCTCTTTGAAAAAGATTGAAACAACTTCCAAGAAGTCAAGCTACTGTTGGAAATAGCCCTTTTTGCAGGGCTATCCCCAAATGTTTTGCGTCTTCCTCCTATTTTTTACTGACTTGCTGTTGGCTATAGGACTCTGGGCACTTTACCACTGCTGATCAGTGCTAATATGCATTTGCTCTCTGTGTAAATTATTATTGTGATTGGTTCTCCCTGATTGGCATATTTGTTTTACCAGATGGTCCCTAGTAAAGTATACTGAGTAAGCCAGGGCTGGAAAATCAAAGGCTACTAGTGGGCCTGCAGCACTGATTGTGCCACCCACATGAGTAGCCCTGAAAAGATGTCTCAGGCCTGCCACCGCAGTGCCTGTGCGCAGTTTCTCAACTGCCATGTCGACTTGGCAAGGGTACCCACTTGCCAGGCTCTAACCTCCCCTTTCCTTACATATCGGGCACCCCTTTGGTAGGCGCAAGGTACCCTCTGGGCAGGGTGCAGTGTATGTTAAAGGCAGGACATGTACTGGTATGTGTAACATGTCCTAATAGTGACCTACTGCAAATTTCGTTTTTCACTATTGAAAGGATATCTTGTCCGATAGGACAGAATGGGGAATGCTTTGTAACATTGTACAAGCATATCTTCCCATACCGATGGGATTAAAAAATTGAGTTTGGTATCCCTGAACTCAAGAATCAATAACACATCTTTTAGTAAAGATGGTTTTTAATTTGTGTGTTTGAAAAAAACACTTTTAGAAAGTGGCTATATTCTTGTTCAACCATCCTGTGTGCCTATGCCTGTTTGTGGATTGTCTGTCTGTCCTTGGAGTGACAGGGGATGGGGAGGTGCAGAGTCTGGATGAGTCAGTACTGGGCTGAATTGGCCTGATCAGCATTTGAAGTGGTGGGAGGAGTAGCACCTGTACCTAAATAGGGCTGTGCCTGCATTCCACAATGCTGGCTCCGCCCTCCTGCGGTGTGTCTGGAGCCAAGGCTTACACTGACAATGGATTTTGTTGAGCATTTGCAGAGTGCCCCCCAGAACTGGTTTGAACCTGACTCAGAGCCCCTTGCACAAAGAGAACAAAAACATTTTGGGGTATAAGTATCAGACCCAACACCCCAGACTTTTAGATAATTCCTGGAATTCAAGAGGAACCTTTACCAAGGAGAAGAGCTGGAGAGACTGAGGGGAAGTATTGCCTTTGCTGTGTGTCTGGGGTTGGCCTCCAGTTGCTGTTTCTGCAAACGAAAGGAGAAGGACTTTGCTGCGTGCTGTGTCCCCTGCTTGAAGGAGATTTACAAGGGCCTGAAGTGTGCTGGCCTCCTGTTCTGAAGTCTCAGGGACACAAAAACGTCACCCCAGCCCCCTTGAATCCTGTTCTAGATTGCCAAGAGATGCTTTTGCCAGTTTTGGGCCTCTGGGGTTGTTGCTGCTGTTTGGGAGCTGAAGAAGGAAGAAACGTGAAGAACTACTAAAATCAACGCATCTCTCTTCTGGCTGCTGTATTCTCGACACATCTCCAGGGCGGGAGAAGAATTTCCATGCATCGCTGTGCCACTGCAAAAACTGCTGCAGTGCCTGTCATCGCTGCAAGAATCAATGTATCGAGAGATCGTGGCTGAAGAGGACTGACGCAGCTCCGCTCGACGGTGCGGCATCGATCGCCGACGCATTCCGGATTCCATGCATCATACCTGTGCGGCGCGCTTTCCTGACGCATCACCTGCGAACCAGAACTGTCTCGAAGAATTAACACAGCAACAGCATTCCCCATACAGACAGGATTTGACGCAACTTGTCCTCTGCGTGTCACAGAACTGTTACATCGCCTCCCTAAGGCCTCAGGAGTGTAGCATCTCTTTGTTTTCCGACTCTGCGGCTGTTTGGCTTTTAGAACTTTGACTCATCTACAAGTACTTGGGTAAAAAGTCACACATCCATAGTTTTCTAGGGTACAAGTTCTTGAAACCTTTTGAAAGTCATATTTTTAACTGTGTATGTGGGATTTGTGTTGTTTTGGTCTTATTTAGTTTAGATAAAGATACTTTATTTTTGTAACTGGTGTAGTGTCCTTTTGTGGTCTTTTCACCGTGTTACTGTGAGTGTTGGTACAAATACTTTACACATGCTTTTTTGGATAAGCCTGTCTGCTCGTGCCAAGCTACCAAGGGGTGAGCAGGGGTTATCTAAAGTATGGATCCCCTTACCCTGACTAGAAGCAGGGGTCCCTATTTGGACAAAGGTACCGACCACTGCCAACTACAGACCCCGATTTCTAACACCTACTATATTAGAAAATATATGTAAATACCCATTTATGGGTGCTTTTTGTACCCCATTCCCTGATTGAAATCCCTCTCTTAATCCTGGGGATACCACTCAAATCCATGTAGAGCCCATAAATGGAGTGAATCTATATCTAATAAAATGGCTGTGAAGTGTCTCTGGCTGTTGCCTCCAGGCTCCTCATTATATGATCTATGATAACCTGCATCACTTGATTTCTCTCCAACAGAGATCTGGGCTACTGAGCCCATTGCTGAGTCAAAGAAGAAGCTCTTGACCACCAACTAGAGAGTGAGGCATGCTTTGAGTTTTCTTTTCCCTTTCATCAGGCAGTTACACAAACAGGAGGCACCATAAGAGGCCTGTATCTAGTTATTACTAAAAGAGGTAGGAAGGAGGGAAAGAGGGAAGAAGAGGGAGTGATATGCAGAATGAAAGTTCGACAGGAGAATTGAAAATGCACATGGATTATTCTGTTACTTTAGTAGATAAGTTCACAAAGTCAGGTGTCATAATGGCCCAGGAGCTTACCATGAGAGAACTCACTTATGTGACCTAAAGTATTCATTTTGTTACCAGTCACAATTCATAAATGCACTTTCTTTATTCCATCAATTTAGTCATATTGTGATAGGATTAGTTGTGAACTCCGAATTAGCATGATACTCTAAAGATACTCTGAAAATGAAGGTTGTCCTGACATCTAGTGGGATACTGGATTGGGATGCTGTGATCATGTCTCCAGGGTTCACCATACTATTCCTTGCTTGAAAGCTGCGTATTGAATATCTTAAAAGTCCTTTGCCTTTCCACAAAATCATGCATAATGTTGACCCTTTATACGGTCAGGGGATTCTGAGGTAGCTTGCAGTATCCTTATAACTTGCAGGGTAAGGTATTCTATTCCACGTAGCACATAGTTATACCCTTCACCTCCCACTAAACTTCTTTTAAATCTTTGCTCCTTATGAAAGATACTGTGGTTGCAGATACATGGAATAAATGTGAAATATGTATTGTGAAAATAAACACAAATATACAACATAAATTGGGTGGCAAAATCAATTTAAAGAAGTTAAGTGTAAATCACTTTTAAAAGTGGCATTGGTTCAAAATGGACAGTGAAATGCAGATACATTCCCACCTGCTTGAAATGAACTCCAGTAATGAAACACATAAACATGCTATTATAAATGTCACATTCAGGGGTAATAATTGAAATTTCCAGGGATAGTAACTCAAACCAAAGAAATAGGAAGCTGGATTATATTTCATTGTTTAAACTGCAGCTTAATTCTGTTCAGAACTCTCTGCCTGCAGGCTTTATGATGTTGCAACTAAAATGCAATAACTTATTACACTAGTGTGGCTATGTCACTTGCTTCATATAGCTGACGAATTTGCAACTCAAATGAAACAACTCATTACAGTAGAGTGGCTATATCAATTACCTAATATAGGCGATTAGTCCTGTTGCACCAGGCCTGTAGTCTGGGAAAGGTTTTATTGGTGTTCTTTTTATATAACACACCTCTGGCTTTATTGTGAATTATAAATAACACACAACACTGTTATCCACAGTTATGGTAATCAAGATACTGACCCAAGAAGGATGGAAAGATATACTGCTCTTGCCAGGAATCCAACCTTAAATCCAGGGCACAAGTCCTAAAAAAGAAGCGGGGGAACGCTGACGTCACGACAGAAAGTGACGTCACAAAAGGTGGCTTGCACCATCAGACTCATTGCCTCCCCTCGCTCACCCTTAGATGCGATTGCATCAGAGAAGCTAGCGCATGTGCAGCGTGCTGTGAGCTCCGATCTCGCCCCAGAGAGACCAAAGAGTGAATGTGTGGCTCCATTTGCTCCGGTAATCGAGCTCCTGGTAAAATAGGTGGGGGGACACAGTCCACCCACGTGGTACCCCCACTGGAGCCCTGCTTAAATCGGCAGGTCACAAATATCAGGAACAAAAGATTACCTCACAGAGCAAGCTTGGTGGTTTACAGCCAGCAATCACAGAGTTAAATCTCCATAGCAATACATGTGTAATGTAATTTCCTCTTCTGCTTTTGAAGAGGACACACACCACGTCAAAAAGATCTTCCAGGACACATCATTCAGCAATAGGAAACATTGTCATTGGAATGGCATGGGCTTTAATAAAATCAACGAAAAAGGGCCTGCTTTCTCTATGATTGGGTAGTGGAAGACAGCCATTTGAGGTGGTGTGGGCACCTGACAACCCGGGCCTGCAGGCAAACACGTACTTCATTAATGACAGCCACACCCCGGACTATAAGTTTCGTTATTTGAATGGCTAAGACTGACTGCCACACAGGGACGCAGACACTCAATCGCCAGTTCACTCTTGCCTATAAAAGTTGAGTACATTTCAGAACGACTCCATCTTAATTCTGTTTATCAGTTGCCTTTGAGAAGTGAGCCGCCCTCCATCAATCACGCGAAGCCTTGATTTAAGAGCGTAAAATGGGCTCGGGCGCCTGCTTTCACTGCGGCCCTGTGAGAAGCACGCGCAGCCAAACTCAATCACGCTGTGAAAGGCCAGGTCTGCCAGGAATGCTGGGATTGATTGAGCCGAGGTCACGCATTGCGTGAAGGTCAGCCCCGGCCAGGATCGCCGATGAAGATCTCTCATCCACTAGAAGCAGTGAAACATCAATTTAGAGGGCCTGCTAATCTCCTAAAGGCAATTATTGGATTACACATGCCTTCCCGCGAGGGACGTTGTTCACTGCGCACGTTACCTGTTCATTGAAGTCTAAATGCAGTACTTCAATGATGAGGCCTCTTTTAAGAGGTTTTGAAAAATGAAGTGTACGTTCGATAATGCATTGTTAGTGATTCCAGAGTAAAAAATGTCGCACAGCAATGTCGCACAGCAAGAAGATATTACTATGACTCCTCTATGCAGAAAAACTTGCATTCCAGAGGTGTTACTTGGAACCCTATGATGTTATGTACTGTAATGTAATGTTATGTTATGTCACGTGGATTTGTATAGCACCGCTAATCTCCTGTGAGGTTATCCAGAGGTGTAGACTCTGATTGGTTTATGGACTGAAAAGTAACTTACATTATTTTTGGTAATTTTTTTCTACCTTTCATAAAAGTGAAATACAAACATAGCCTCTGATGATGCAAACGGTTAGACGATTGTCAATAGTTATTACTTTGTTAAAAAGCTTTAAAAAACAAGTATATTTTCACACACACTAGGATTGCACTGAAAGAGAATTGTTGCTACATAAGGACCTTCAGAAAAGAACTTAAAACCTGGCTATTCGACAAATAATGAACCCCTTCCCCAAGCGCCTTGAGACCCTCTGGGTGAGCAGTGTCCTATATAAATGCCCGAACTTGAACTTGACATATCTGACATACTTTTACTAGATAGAATCATCTGACAATCTGTGAGTTTGATAATCAGTTACTGAGGATGGGGGTGGGCTGTTGAAAGGCAATTGGATATCCCTTCATCTCTGCTCAGTAACCCAACGCCGCCCTGACCACCACAATAACTAAACAATTTCACTTTCTACAACCATCCTTTTGAAGTTCACCTTGCCCTACAGTGATTAATAGCAAATTGGAGAAAGTTTTGTTTAGGCAGAAAGTGTGTATGTGCGTGTGCGTGTGTGTGTGTGTTTGTGCATATGTGTGCGTGTGTTTGTGTGTATGTGTGTGGGTGTGCATGTGTGTGTAAAGAGGGTCTATCCCTCAGAAAGCAGATTGTCCTCATCAATAGTCCTGCAGTGTGAGCGGACATGAGGTTGCCCAAAGCTGAGCCAACAGCCCCATCTATTCAACTTGTGCTTACCAGTCCCAAATGAGAGTCGGTCAAATGGAAATAACAGTTGCTATTGCATTAGTACTGACGAATGACTCAATTTAAATGGAAATTAGCAAGAAAAAAGCGCTTCAGACCAGGGAGCGGGGGTTGAACCTCACAGATAATCTTTCCAAGGGGTCAGTATCAAAACCTGCGATGGTAAAAAATTTAAAAAAACAAATGAACAGCACTGACAATGATGTTGAAAAGACATAGAAAAGCATGTCATATTATGTTTCTCCCATTTCCCTAGCAATCAAAAGAGATCTCCTCTGGCTCCCCCTAGCCAATTACTTATCGTTAGTTGCTTCCTCGTCCACTATTTCTAAGTCTAGATTAGAGGAAGTACAGAAACCACCTTGAATTCCCCCACTGCCTTTTTGCCATTTCTCTTGCTGATTATCAATTGTTTTTTTAAATGATGTTTTGTTTGATTCCCTATTTTTCAGATATTGTTATGTTTACGTTTCCATTTCTATTTGTATATTTTGACTGACTCTCTTCCCCTTTTTACATATATTCTGCAGTACCTTCATTAGTTTATATTTTTTATCTTACAACATGTTTGGTTGTAACATTTTTTACTGTTCTCTTCATTTTCAATCTGTTTTTTCAATAAACTCAAACTTAAAAAAAAGAAAGCATGCCATAAACAGGGCTAGAAAAACAAACAATGGACCTAATGCACAGGGAAAAACTCACAGTGTATCAGGCCCATTCATTTGGAAAAATATTCTCTCTGTGGAATTTTGTCTCACAAAAATATACAATCAGCAACAAAGCCAATTGGTCTTATGGAGCCATTGCTTTGTGGTTGCCACAATTACTTTTGCCAGTGCCATAGGCTGTCAAAATAGGCATTTGTAAAACCAATAGTAGTGACTGCCACACTGCAAAAGGGAATGGATGATGCAAGCAGCAGCCAGCCTAAAACGATTAAAAAAATGTGATTTCATACTTTTAAGATGGCCAAAGCATTGCACCCACAAGGAATTCTGAAGGGGGTCCTCCATTGGTTAAGAGAGCCCTGAACACATTAAATACTGCCTCATTGAGGACTGCCTGGTTTCTTAAGCTGCAATGTTTTGTTCCCATATACTCTGCTATAAGTTAAAAATCTACATAAATGTACCCAAACCATTTTAGTGCATTTAAATGCACTCTCCAATTTATCAATTTTCCATGATAAATATAAACGACCCTCCTGTAATTTAGATCCTGCATGATTTTGTTGGAAATTAAGATTTTGTATTTCAAAGTATACAATAAGAATATCAGAAATCAATAAAGTGAAATATGTGCACAATAAAAATGCAATCTTGCCTAAGTCCATTTAATACTTTGATTGATTCACATGAGGTGTCCGTTCATGTAATTTTTGAGCAGGAAATTACAAATCCTAACATGAGCAGCAGTGGATTGAATGAAGGCGGCAATTCTATAACGTAGGTGGTCAACAAACATTCTAGGTAGATTTTTTTTACCTGAGTGGACTATTTGGGTAAAATTCATATTTCTGAGTCTGAATGACAAATCCGATTGGCAGTGCTTTGAATGAGAGTGACCTGAAGTTAACTTGAAATTACATTTTCGAATTTAATTTTTACCCAAATGGACTGTTTGAGTACTTTTTTGAGTGTGAGCTGCATTTCACAAATGTTTGTGTAATTTTGGGGATAATTTCACCTAAGTATACTACAGCAAATTATGCCACTTTTTCACACACCTAAATTGGATATCTCACTAAACTGCCAGACTTTTTGCAGCGCCTCTCTTTATTTCAAATCCTAGAGGATGCAAACTTCAGACAGATTCTTGTTTCCTGTGTCCTCTCAGAACAAGTCATAGAAGAATCTTGCTTCAAACCGCTCCAGTCTTCAACTTCCTCTACAAATCCACAAAAGAGCAAGCAATCAAGTTTGTTCTGTCTCTAGCTTCAGATTGCTCCCCTCCTCAGCTGCCTTCTCAGAACATCAGCCGCCCACATTGATGCAGCTAATCTCCCTAGCTATCTTCTAAGAACATCTCCTAGAAGGTCCAACATTCTAGCAGCTCCTCTCCTCAGTTGTTCTTTTACAATAACTCTTGAAAGAGCCAAGCTCAAAGTGCGTCTATCATCACCTGTCCTTTCAGAACAACTTGCAAATCATTCCCTGTATACGCTGCACCTAGTTGCAAACCATGTTACCTCTGGAACTTGCAGATTAATCAGCTATTTGGGAAACAACGGGAGGCTTAGACATCTCCAGTCAGTTCACATGCTCTCTATAATCATGACAAGTGGCATTCTGTTCCACATCATTTTTAAACCCCACACACAGTTTACAGAGGCACACTAATTCAACCATGTGATACTCAAGTGCCTCTCCAAACCCTCCTGGCTTTAAAGGGCCAGTTAGGAGATCGATGCAGAAGCTTACACTGGTTTGACTAACTTCAGCCATAAGGCCCTCCATCAATGAAATTCTGTCCTGAAACTTACATATTTTCACCCTTAGGACACAGAGGAAATTCCTTCTTTATGCCTGCTGTTCAATCATCTCTTTCACTAGCTAATATTACTACACAATATATTTAACAAGCATTGGCATAGCAAATAGGTCTCGCCTTTGGGACCTGAAGGTCCTGGTTTCCGGCGCATGTGATGGCACAACCATTCGTGCAACTGGAATTGTGAAACTACAAATCCCAGCATGCTTTGTACCTGTAATTGAAAAAAAACGGTTTAAAAAGTCATACTCATGGCATTGGGTACCTTGAATACTCGTAAATAGTCCAGGGCTCGCTGAAGCCGACCATCTTGGCAGGACGATCTTGGGCAGCTACGAATATAGGTATGAAAAGCGGAGAACAGATGTTGGTGGCAGGGCAACACCGGTGGTTCGCCTGACAAAGCCACGTCACTCTTCACCACTGAAGCCGCAAAGAAAATGAGGACGTGTATTCAGATACAGACAGAGGGGCTAACCGAGAGGTGTGGCTGGCAGTCACAACTAGAGAGGCCCGGCACGCAGCTCCTTGCTCCAGCCCCAGTAGGACTACATTGACCCTCTTTCCCTCTAACAATGGCTTGGCCTGCACATCCGGCTCGCTGGACAGAATGCCGAGGAACAGCACCGGGTCAAGTGCGATTCTTGACATTCTTGTTGGGGCGATTACCGAGGATCTCCGCAGGGCGCTGGAGGGGGACAATACGGTAGCATTTCATGTGGTACCAGGAAGAGAGATTACTTTTGTTCGCCAGAAGGATCTTTCGCCTGTTTGAACTGTGCAGTAAAGAACAGTCACTGTAGTCTTTTCATCAGTTAGCTTATTTACAGATTTAAGAGGACTCTGTCATTAAGCACTCGGCTCTGATGAATTACTGGAAATTACTGAGTGCGATTATTGTGCCGATGTGAAGTCGGGGAGTCAGTTCTTGATGGTCCACACAGGAGAAGTAGAGGGTGAAAGAGGCTTGTAAGCTTAGAAATATACAAACTTTGCTTCCAGCGCATTCGAGGTAAAGAAATTACAGTGTGAAGCTAATGTTTAATTTTTGCTGCTAGTAAATGAACTTGGTGAGCGTATTTTGATAAAAAACGGTTTAATCCAAAAGGCTGTTGTTGAAAGCACAGGCTGCATTCTCTGCTATGAACAGACGGTGGCGTCCAAGGTCAACAAATGTTATGGAAAGCACTGTTTTAGAGTCTTTATGTGGCGCTTGTCGTCTACGTCTGAGAACAAGCGGCAGCAGGGGAGGGGGGGGGCCTGCACGATTCCCTTGAGGGAGCGTTCGACTATATGGCGCCACCATATGGTGCCGCGCACTCCCGCAAGGAAATTGCCCGACATGCACACGTTGGCTTTGCAAGCAATGCAACTCGTGCAAGTCTTTGCAGGGAAAGCTGTACTGATGGCTGTAGGTCTCTCTCCTATTCAGCGCAAGAGCGCTGTGTAGGCGAGACCTAAAAATATCTAGGTGTTTTCGATGAGAGGAGCCAGCCATCCTTTGGATAACTGGACTGAGGAAGCTGATCTTGCTCATTGGACATTACATTCGATCATATGCCTTTGTTGCTAAGCCTCTGTTGCACAGCTGGCCAAATACAAGTCAAGCCGAGCTACAAGTATGAGCATGCTTTGTATTGTTCTTTCGAAGGGTGGATTTGGCTACAGGACTTCACGCTATTGGAGCAGCGAGGTATGCTTCTACATTTCAAATGCATGCACTTCCATGGCATCAGCTATAGAGCAACCTGTGTCTCCTTTAGCATTGACAATATTTGCTGGCAGAAGATTCCATCACAGCGGCGCCAGCACAGGTAAACGCGGTAGAGCGGGGAAGGGGCGGGGCAGGGGTCGGCATGCGACGGAATAGGTATAATTAAATAAATAAATGACACCTATTCTGTTGTCTGTTGGCTTCCCCCCTGCCGCGCCCTTCAATGCCCTGCCCTGCCCTACCCCGCCCCACTGCCCTTACCTATACCGGCCACTGCTGCCATATCATATGTGACACCTGTAGTACAATATGTCTTTTCAGACAACAACACTTTTACATTAGGAGGCTGTATTTTCACTTTTAACATTGTGGACTCAAAGTTCCCCACGTTTAAAGTGCTGTCGAGTGAAAAACCATCACAATAACTGCCAAGAGACCGCATGTCAGGAATGACACTTTCAGCTATTCCTGTTTTTTTTGCACCTCGGGATTTACTTTTAACGCCCATTCAGCTGGTCCTCCCTTGATCTCTGCTGGAGCGGTAGTATCCAAGGGGCTCCAAACCATTTCATCTAAGAACAGTCTGCCTTATTGGCAGCCTGCTTGAATGAAACATCCACCATTATCTCTCTAAAGCTATATGAGCAACATGATCGATGTACTCACTGTTACTGAAATATGCTTCTTTTAAGATGAGCAAAATAACTTCATAAGTCAGTTATTTCTTTACTTATGAAAGAAATCCACGTGGTTTTCATTTTTTTGCGTTTTATTGTATTATATTTTTGAATTTTTTATTCTGTACCTCTAAGTAGTCTGGAGGTTCATTCGGTCGGCTAATATAAACCGATAAAAAACTGTCTTTACTGTGTACCTGACAACTGATTAATTTCCTGCTAACTGATACAATAATTGGATTACTTATTCACGCAATCTTTAGAATTCTTAATTCGTGTTACATCATTGCATAGCTTGTACGCACATGTTGATCTTTTATACTGTGTGGTAGAGTGAAGAGACTCATTTGAATAAAACTCAGTTGTTTTCTAAAAACTCAATGTAAGATGTTGACTGTAGCAGGATTTGTATGTATGTATTACGTACATAACATGCATAATATGGTCATACATTGAAGTCTTGGGAGACCAGTGGTTTGTTATGTCAGCAGAATGATCATATAGGACCATGCATGTTTCCCATTTGGTATATTTTTCTTGCATGTCTATTTTGGGGAAGTTCGTGTTGCATTAAAAAATGTGAGGGTTCATGGGATTTTGCAATAGTGTGCCTGCAGAGATTATTACATGATTAAACATTTATCATATTTGCCCCATTATATGTAGCAACATTTTAATAATTTGCAGATGTCTTGAAAAATATTCTTTTTTAGCTCAAATAAGCAAAACGATTGTTAGACAATGTGCCACAAGATGTGCTTTTTTGGAGCCAAATTTAGATAACCTTACCACACAATGCGTCCCTTCATGCCGCATAATTCTACCAGCACAGATTTGGAAGGTATTTTTTCTATTTGGACTAAAGATGTAGCTATGGAAGACAGACTCTTGTCAATAGATAGTGTGCGATGTTACTTTGGAAGAAAAGCTGAGGATGCTCCACAGCACTCCCAGAAAGCACGTGGGTAGCTGCGGGAAGATGGTCCAGCTGAGCCTGTAGCAGACACAGCTCGCTTGGATTCATTGCTGAATAATCATCTTTTTTATCTGGCGTTCTGTGTCATTAATCCTTTTCAATTCCGGGCAAGACCCATAACCTTGAATGCTTTCTTCTATCACATCTATATTTTAGCTAATGGGTCAATGTTCTCCGAGGCTATTTCACGGTTGCATGCCACAGCTGTTCGTGGGCCGCAGTTCCCGTGCCCCCTGGAAGGCCGGGCTGTGCATCCAACCTGAAGAGTAAGACAGGGAAATGGTGCTGGGGAGGAATTGTAGCACCTTGTATGTGAAAAGCAACCCTCGAGACATTATTGTGTGGTAGTGGATACAAACAACTGCAGGAGAGCATCACTTCCCAGTGCCTTCTTAAGCATCTTTGGGGGGCTCTTTAATGTAACGCGGAGGGAGGTCCCAGGAACTGTGTGGTGCTTTACAAAAAAAAATATTTTGTTGCAAAGTCCTCTAAATATAATGTGAGGCCAGAACACATATGTTTGCAGTCTACAAGTACCTTATACAGGTACAAAGACATAGCTCTGCTGCTGGGCCAAGAACATACATATATTTGCCCTAAAATTTCGAATAAGCAACCTTTCCAAAATGTTATTTTTTAGCTTATAAACGATGCAGGTGTCACTGTCAATTTGCACCAGAATCAGAGCAGTCTTTACCCTCTCTTCCTCCCCCTACCCACCCTCATCGCGGTACTGGATGAGCATACAAAAGTAGAAAGTGCTGTATTAGAGGTTGAGATTATGATCACGGTTTCCGACATGATTTCCATGTCGGTCTGTCTGACATGGGAACCATGTTGGAAAGCATGTTTGGGGCCCCCAACTGGGCCACCCTTTGTGCATGGCCTCTGTTGGAGGCCGAGGGGGCACCTTCGGTGCCCCCTTGTTGATCCATGCAACTGCCACCGGTGCAGGAATGAACTGCACCTCCCTTTTCTCAATGAGAGCTTTTGTAATGGCTGGTTAATGGCCGTAACACAAGCTCCCATTGAGGAAAGGGACCATGTGACCGAATTGTGTTCTGTCGTATTAAAATCAGTTGGTCGGGACCGCTGACCGGGTGTCGGTCGACCCAGGACCGAGTCGGTGTTGGGAGAAAGTAATTCCGCCCAGCATCATAATGAGCCCCTTCATGTTTGATCATGATATGTTAATGCCCAGGCGAAATTTCATTTATGCCCGCATAATCTTGCTTGATTTCTAGAACTCCATGTACACTTGTATGAACAATGCCTGAGATTGAGCCACTATGCCACATTGTGTAACGGAGTGTATGTTCAG